>NC_088903.1:2946713-3616155 GCF_037157495.1 Lathamus discolor | reverse complement strand
TGCGCTGATGTGTGCGTGCTGGAGCCAGCGGACAGGGCTGTGAGCACGAGCTGACCACAGGCTCCTCTTCTTCCCCCCCACCTCTCTCCAAGGGCTCAGACGCAGACGTGTTGTGACACCTCCGCAAGCGGGTGAGGAGGAGAGAGCTGGAAACGCAGCGGGCAGGATACAGGCAAAAAGGATCCTGTGGGGATGCTCACGGGGCTTGTTTGCTCCCAGTCCCTCCAGAGCAGAGCAATGGGAGCGCTGCGATGGGAGGCGGGTGTTTGCTGTTGCCAGCAAGCTGCAGCCGTGGGTAGATGTCTGGGCATTAACTCATCCTGTGCGGATGGGCACCAGGGAAGTCTCCTGTGGTTAAGGTTTTGTGCTGAATCCAGGAGATCTGGATCCAAAACCCAGCTTTGCTGTGGACTCTCTGGGTCATCCCCATGCACAGTTCCCATCTGTAGAATAGGATAATAATTGAGCTTCTTCACTGTTCTTCCTAAGGCCCGGATCTTAAAATGGGCCTGCCAGGAATCTGGACCCACATTCTTCCTGTGGGGACTCTTCCTACTCTGTGTCTTGTGCAGTGGCCTCTTCCCCTCCATAGGAAGCTATGGGCAGAGCCATAACCCTGCTAAATAATTACACAGGTGCACATCAGCTGATGGATGCTGGCAATGGAAACTGAATTCCTCTCCGTACGAAAGATGCTGAGCTGCAGAAAGCCTCAGAATAGGCTGTAAGTGGCAGTAACACAGTGTACACGGGCAAACCAGCAACAGACCTGTGTCCCAGGGCAGTTTTCTGTGTAAGAAACCTCAATGTGGGTGTCAAACCCAGAAGGCTGCTGAGAAAACTCAAGAACTAGGGAGAAAAAGGGGAGTGGTGAGGCCAGAACCTGGAAAAGGCGACACTGAACCAGGAAAGAGCTTGGATGAGGTGACACAGGGTGATAGAGAGGGAGCTTTTGATGGCATATCGGTGTCTGAAGCAGCGGCTTCGGAGCCTGGCTGGCTGTGCTGGTTGATAGGTGGATGCGATGGGTTCCTCTGGAGTCAGGCTTTGCAACAAGCAGGCTCAGATGCTTTGCTGAGTCCTGGCTCTGAGCTCTGGCTGTAGCAAGCACTGCCCTTCACTGGAGTTCAGCTCAGGTCCCCTGGGAGCTGCCCCATCCCCTTGGAAGCTGAGGGGAGTGAGGGCTTTAATAAGGGCAGCATCCAAACGAGGAGGTGAAGGAGGCTGCAGATGCCCATGAACACAGCCCTGCTTGTCAGAAATGCTGTTGTGCTGCTTTCATTGCAGCCCCTGATTTACGAGCTGGGCTGAGGGCCAGGCAGGAGATGCGTGCATGTGTCAGTGTGTGTGCATGGGCAAGCTCAGGACAGTGGTGCAGGTATGGGCTCTGGCTTCTCTCCTGGCTTTGCAGGCTGGATTGGGATGGGTTTCTGACCGCATCCTGGACTCCTCTCAGCTGGGCAGTCTCCCTCTCTGCCTCATCTCTTTCCCAATACCCTGTCACTGCTTTGCCCATGCTCTGCTGGGGAGGTACACGACCAGTGGGTTTGTGAGATGCGCACACAGTGCAGTAGCACTAAATCCTTTAGATTAAAATGCTGTCTCCAGATAGGAAACCACATTGGGTATTTCAGCATTCTGGGACCCTCTGAGCTGGTTTTAAGTTGGCAAGTGAAGAAGGTAGCATTTAACAAAGGGATTTGATACGGATGCAGGGGCTGGGCTAAGCCATGTCCGTTCTCCAAGTCCAGTGCTATTGTGAAACAAGCAGCATCACTAACGGGCAGTGGATTCGGTAGTTCTCAGCAGCACTTCTGTTCAACAGTGCTTGAGATCGTTCTGGTTTCACCCCTTCAGAATTAGATTCACTTTGAGAGGACCAACTGTGGGTTATGGATCGCCAATTGTGAGCAGGCCTGCCTGCCTAAGGATGGGGTAAAAACCTACTGCAGAAAGAGAGATGGGAGCTTCACCTTCCTCTCCATGGGCAGGATGAGCTGTCAATAGGATGCTATGGCTTGAGCTGAAGAGCTGAGCTCCTAAAACTACGGCTATCAGAAGACTGCAGATTTCATCTGGGGCATCCTCACCCTGATCCCCAGCATGGCGCTGGGGAACTGGTTACTCTTGGCCTTTCCTTGTCCTTGGACCCTTCAGTCTAAAAGCAACCTAAAGAAACCCTCCATGCCTCCACTCTTGCAGGCACAGTTCTGCTCCCCGGACCAGCTCTAGGTGTGAAGATGCACAAAGAGAGCAAGAGCTTTTACTGTTCACAGCACCTCCTGGGGAGAATCACCACCGTGGAACTGCAGCCAAGCAGTCCTGAGCAGTGCTCCCATGCATGAGTAGGGCTCACTAAAGCAAACCCCTAAGACAACCCGGGACAGCGCCGTCTGCTGACTCCAGCCGTGGCAGCCTCCAAGAGATGGCCAATTTGCCACATCCTTTGGGAATATGTACAAGATTCCTTGGGGAATATGCACAACCTTAATTACCTTCTCTGTTAACAATTTGTAGTAGTTATTTATTCATGAAAGCCACTTACTGTGCCATAAATTTACACATTGAGGAGGTTTTCTTCCCCTTAACGTCCCCCTAGGGTTATGCTCCAGGATGCTTCCTACATGGAGCCAAGCCCACCGGTGTCTCAGCGGCTGCTGGGCTGAGTTTCACTGAGTCATCCCTCCCTGCCACATTCCCAATCCCATTTTGGTTTGCCAATTCACGTTTTATTTAGCAACTGGGGTGACTCACCCAGAGGATGATGGCAGTGAAGAGATGAAGTGATACCGACACTCAGTGCTCGGTTTCTTAAGGGCCAGACTCTTCCTATACTTCTTCACTTACACCACGGGCTGAAGAATTAGGTTTGCGTTCACCATTGCCCTGGAGAACGAAGCATGGATGCCTTCGGGAATGCGCAGAGAGAGCCTGAGCCCCTGCTGTGGGGCAGGGGAGAGAATGATGCATCAAGCACAGGACCATTGTGGCTGAGCATTAGCCAGAGCTGTGCAACATCAGTTACAAAACACGAAACCGGGCTGAACTTCCCTGGTTTCTGGTTTCACATCACACTTTGGGCTTCAGCCAGGTACCTTGAGCCCAGAATAGGGAATTCTGGGGGTCGCTTCCAGCAGCCCTGGCGGTGTGAGTGGAGCCTTGTGGGTTTTACTACTTGTCTTACAGCTCTAAATAGGAAAAGAGCCCATTGAATCTGCAGCTCCTGTAAAGCACATCAAGCAAACGAGGTTTTGGCCATCGTAAAGTAGGAAAAAACCCCACTGAAACCCAGCATCTCGTGTGAATTCTGTAAGCTGAAGAGGAAGAAAATAGGAGTCCAGTAGTAATTAATTGTATAGAAACACTCAGTATTGCTCTGCCAATTTACCTGGCTAGACTGATGACGTCTGATTAAGTGCAGATGGGAGGCCTATGCGACCATAGAGTCATAGAATGGTTTGGGTTGGAAAGGACCTTAACATCATCCAGTTCCAACCCCCCGCCATGGGCAGGGACACCACGCACTAAAGCAACTTAACTGGCTGGAATTCAGTTGCATCCATCTAAAGGGCTTATAAGATGCGCATTTTCATCAGTACTGAAGCATTTTCCCGATCTCAACTATGTTTTTAACGCAAGATGTTTCATCTTGATGTTATTATATCTGACCTAATTTTAATCTATGCAAAATAGCATTTTAACAATATCTTATTTAGA
Source organism: Lathamus discolor (assembly GCF_037157495.1). Classification (NCBI taxonomy): domain Eukaryota; kingdom Metazoa; phylum Chordata; class Aves; order Psittaciformes; family Psittacidae; genus Lathamus; species Lathamus discolor. The sequence continues at coordinate 3,612,438 of NC_088903.1, read as the reverse complement.
GCGATGTTTTATATTGCATGATACCCCATTTCATATGACATTCTGACGTTCTGACATCCGAGAAACTTCCAAGGAAAGTAATTTTGGTATCACCAAATCTCTGTAATTGTCAAAGATCAAGAACACGTTTTTCTCTGGTTTGGGATGTAGTTTGGAGAGGAACGGTTTGACACCATTTCGCATGCAAAGGGAATTCGGTCTAACTTCACCAAATGCAAGCTTCATTTGTGGGGTATTCATTTCAGGGCATCCCACTTCTGTGCTGCTGGAGCTGCCTGGAAGCTATTCCCAGGATCGATCCTGATGGCTTGAGGTGGCAGGTATGAAATACCTGCAGGTTTGTTCCTCTTGACACCAGGGGATGTGCCTGCAGTGGCTCCTGCCCTCCTTCTGCAGCTCCTGCAAGGTGCTCCCCTTTGATGCTGCTCTACTTCAAACAGCCGGGGAGGGTGGTTCAGCCAGGGAGGTAATTACACCCTTTGCAGCTCACTGGTACTGCAGCCCCTTTGAAGTGATTTTTACCACCCAGCCTCAGTCGCCAAGAGCCACAGGCACACACACATACCATGGAGTTCAGGCTCCCTGGCAGCTCTGCCCTGGGGGCCCCATGGGATGGTGGGAGTGGATGGGGGGGGGACAAGGAAATGAGATGAATGAAGGCTTTAAAAAGAACCCAAGAAAGCTCATAAACCATCTACCTGATATTTCATTAACCCTTCAAGCGCTCCAGCACATCCCTGGAGGGGGGGGGGCCTGAGCGAGTGCAACAACGCCTGAGCAAAACCAGAGTGCGTCAAGAAGAGGTTCCTCATCAGCCAGAAGGAACTGGGGATCTCTTCCTAATGCTCCATCTTCTGGCCAGCGTGGCCTGGCACCAGCTGCCACCCTTGGATGGACCCATTCCCTATCATCTTCCTTGTGAGGGTGCTGAGGCGCTGGCACAGGGTGCCCAGAGAAGCTGTGGCTGCCCCATCCCTGGCAGTGCTCAAGGCCAGGTTGGACACAGGGGCTTGGAGCAAGCTGCTCCAGTGGAAGGGGTCCCTGGAGCTGGATTGGAGCTGGAGGAGCTTTAAGGTCCCTTCAACCCAAACCATTTCATGATCTCTCAGCAGAGTGCTCCTATTGCACTGTTCTGGGTATAGGCAAGGTGACTTCACCGGCTGCGATGCTTTGAAAGAGACCCTGCTCATGGCATCTTCTTATAGCAGTCTCCTACTTCCATCTGTATGGTTTCCCTGTAGACTCGTTTATCTACCCCGCATCTCTCTATGTTGCTTGTGATCACAAAGTCTGAGGTTAGGTTTATGCTGTCATCAGCCTGCCTCTCTGAGCTCAGTCTGGGTTCTCTTTTCCATCTTTAAGACCTACTCACTCAAAGGAACACAGCACATGAGCCTATGAACTGGAGCCACCCAACCCTGAGGTTAATGCAAAGGTGCTGCACTACATCTTTGCAGGCTAAGCTGCAGGCTGCAGTGTAAATACAAAGACCAAAGGCAGCAGGGACCAGGGTGCCTCAAGCCTGCTCTTGGCTCGACGGGAGCGCCTTTAGACATGCTGACTGTCGAGCACTGGTGACACTGCTTCATCTATGAGAAATGGCGAACACTGAGAGTATTCCATGGACATGGAAAGACTGGAAGCAACTGCTCTGAAGCGCCTGGCACCAGCAGCTCTTGGAAACAGGAGTCTCAGCAAAATGGTCTCTTGATGGGGCTTGGAAACGTCCATGTTCTACCTGACCAGGAGCTCACGGTGGCAAACGAGGATTGCAAGGGCTCCTCCGTCCCTTGCTTTGTTCGGTGGACATCACAAACCTGGAGGTTTATCCTCTCCTCTGGCTGCAGCCCAATGTCTCCCTGATTACAGACCCAGAGCAGTTTCTTTTGGCTTGCTTCATTTGATGGTGCCCTGGCAAACCCTCCTGGAGCCACACAGTCCTAGACAACTGCGCATCCCTCCTCCTGCTCCCTCCACCACCCCCTTAATCACCAAGTCTGCCACCAGCAATGCTCCGACATGCGCTTGTCTGGCAGACACAGCGCTGTTTGGAGGGCTGGTGAGGGAGGGAGCCCCATGTGTGTGAGCTGCAGCCTTCTGGCTTTTCATCTCCAGCAACACCATGAGCACCACTGCAGGGTGCAGAAATGATCTTCGTTAGCAGCTGCCATTCCAACACTTTCAGTTTATGCCAGCTTTTCCCATTCACTTGCACTGCTCTGGCAATCAGTGATGGGTTGGGTTTGGAAGGTCATCATATTCCAGTACTCCCTGAAACTGAGGGTGAAGGCTCATTGCCATCCTCTAGCCCCTCCACTGCTTCCTTGAGGAGTGCTGTCACAAACCTCATTTCAGAGACTGAATGCAGCCGTGCAAAAGACAGGCCTTGTCCAAAGGAAAGCTTCCTGCATCTCCCATCAGGGCCAGCAGTATTTCTGAGGTGGTTCCATCCATGGCAAGGCAAGGCTGATGAATCTCTGTGTTCATTTGGATTGTGAAGATGAGCCCGAAACTGATTTGAATTGGGTTTTGCAAAAGCAAACATCGATGCATTGATTAAGCAATGTCTTCTCTTGGACCTGGTCTGGACTGGCCATTAAGACAACCAAAACCACCTCAATATTCACTTATTTAATCCCAGGACATGCACTTTCGACTCGAGCCAAAATCCTTGTTCCCTTGAACACAGACGTAGCCTCTTTGGAGTGTACTAAAACAAGAACCGCGGCTTTGATTATTCAATCACTGGGACATGCTGGAAAACAAGGGGCATTTCCACAGCTATGAAAGAAGTGCTTAGTTCCAGGCATGGGGCGGATCATGAGGTCTTGCCAGCAGCATGAAGGGAGGAGAGGAGGCGCAGAGGAGATTGCAAGAGGGGTTGTGGGACCAGACAAGGGCAGGGACATCAGCAGGCGGAGGTGATCAGAGCCTGGAGGGTGGAGACTGGCTCGGGCAGCAGAACAGCTTCCACCGGTGCTTTCTGCATCTCGCACCTCTGAGGTCTTTGGGGTCTTCTGGTTGCAGAGAGAGCAGCGATGGAGTCAAGCAGGTGAGAGATGCATCAGGAGCCCTCCCTGGAGGAAGCTGTCTTTGGTTTGGTATCATAGCAGACAGCCCTCAAACCACTGGGACTGGAACAGAATTATTCTCTTCTGCCCTCTCTCTGAGTGCCCAGCTCCGTGGTATCTCTGTGCAAAGGCAGGTGTGCTGCTTCCCCTGTCTGAATGAATCCCTGATCCCAAACCCACTGAACTCAACAGGGCAACTTCCATTTGAACCTGGCCCTCAGGTTAGCTTCCCTTGTCTGCGTGCCTCTGTGTGCTGATAAAGGGCAAAGATAAACCTCTGCAGATAATTAGGAAAATGGAAAGCCCTCATCAGGGAAATGCAAAACCTCAACAGGGCAGGAGGACTCCAGGAGGGGCACAGGGCAAAGGACAGGCTGAACTAATGAATGAATCGCCAGGCTTCTGGTGCTGTGCACAAACGGCTCTTATGGTTCTTCTTGGTGGCAACAAGATGAAGCCGAATTGGATGCAGACAGAGCGCGGAAGCCTGGTAAGGAGTGGGAAGTGCTTGGAGTGAAGCAGCAAGCATGGATTACCTAGGGATTACCCCTTTACGTCAAAGCAGTGCCTGCCTACACCACAGTCACCCTGAACCCTAATCCCTTGCAGGTTTCTTTGGGGTGAGAAGAGCCGTTTTCTTTAGCAGGCAACGCGAAGGGACTGACGCATCCTATTGTGCCTGCTTTTCCACCAGCATCTCCTTTTCCCTGCCACTGGGGCAGCTCTTAAGAGGGCTGGGAGCCCGAGCGCTCACCTCTCTGGTGCGCCAGCCTTTGATGCACACGGCCGAGGAGAGATGGCTCAGGTCCTGTTAGGACAGCAGGGACCGTCCCAAGCAGCCGTCACCCCCCCAGCCCGCCCCTCCTGCCTCTTGCCTGTCAAAGGCACCGTGCAGCCACCCCGCCCCGCAGCGCTGGCACCGCACGGCTCGGCGCTGATGCACCGGCTCCGTCAGCGCCTTGGCAGCCGTCGGGCGCTGCGTGCCCGCAGGGGCTCGGGGTGTGGAGGGCTGGAGCCGCCCCGCTTGTTTATTTAGTTCCCGCTTTGTGGTTTCCCGAGGTGCCTGCAGGTCTGCAGCAGGATCTGCTGCGGGACGAGATGCGCCTCGCCCTGTTCCCGGCTCCTGCGAGGGCTCAGCCGGGGCCGCACGGGCTCCGGGTTTCCGTGTGTGTGTGAGGGGGGAGCAAGTGAGAGCAAACCCTGCAGAGGCAGAGACTTGCAGAGCTGCACGGGGTTACTGCCATCGCCCTGCACGGAGCAAGGGCGCCCAGGCATCCCGTAGTTAACCCTGTCCCTGCCAGCATCTTTTGCAAGGTGAGGGTCATTGAATCCCAGAATGGTTTGGATTGGAAGGGACCTCAAAGCTCCTCCAGTTCCAAACCCTGCCACGGGCAGGGACCCCTTCCACTGGAGCAGCTTGCTCCAAGCCCCTGTGTCCAACCTGGCCTTGAGCACTGCCAGGGATGGGGCAGCCACAGCTTCTCTGGGCACCCTGTGCCAGCGCCTCAGCACCCTCACAGGGAAGAGCTTCTGCCTAAGAGCTCAGCTCAGTCTCCCCTCGGGCAGGTTCAAGCCATTCCCCTTGGCCTGTCCCTACAGGCCCTTGTCCCAAGCCCCTCTCCAGGTTCCCTGCAGCCCCTTTAGGCACTGGAGCTGCTCTCAGGTCTCCCCTTCAGAAGCCTTCCCTTCTCCAGGCTGCCCCAGCCCAGCTCTCTCAGCCCGGCTCCAGAGCAGAGCTGCTCCTATGACAAAGAGAGGACTCTTTTAACTTTCTTAATAATTGTAAAATCCCTCATGCAGGGTTGGAAGTGTGGGGCTGGACCTCAGTGCACTGAAAGTGTCAGGCTCTTCCGCCTGCACCAGTCCTGGGGAGATCATAATCAAGTCTGCATCTTTGTCTCCTTTCTTGTCCTTCTAAGAAATACACCTCCAAATATTGCTCTTGGCTCATGTCCTGGGCTCAGCTGTAGCAGTTATTTGTCTCTTTCTTAGTAGCTGGTGCAGTGCTGTTGTTTGGCCTTTAGTCTAAGAACAACGCTGATAACACACCAGTGTTTTAGTTGTTCCTCAGTAGCACTTCCCCTGATCAAGTCTCATGCTCTGCCAGTGAGGAGGGGCACTGGAAGCTGGAAGGAATCAGAGACGGGATACCTAACCCATACTAGCCAAAGGGGTATTCCATCCCAAAGCATGCCATGCCCAGGATAGAAACAGGGGGGGGCACCCGTAAGGCCCAGATCGCTGCTTGGTTCGAGCTGGGTATCGGTCGGCGGGTGCTGAGCAATTGTATTGGGCATCAATTGTGTTTATTGTTGTTTTTATTCCTTCCCTTTTCAGTTTCATATTCTCTCTCCTTGTTATTTCCCTTATCATTACTATTAGTAGTGGTAGCAGTTTTATATTGTACCTTAGTTACTGGTTCTTATCTCAACCTGCGGGGTTTGCATTCTTCCCATTCTCCTCCCCATCCCTCAAGGGTGGGGGGGAAAGAGAGAGTGCGAGTAAGTGCCTGCACGGTTCTGAGCTACCGTCTGGGCTTAAACCACAACAGCATAGCATAGATACAAAATGGATTTAAAACATAACAGTTAATTAAGGTCCTTTCCAACCCTAACTATTCTATGACAATGGCAAGAGCTGCAGTTAGGAGTATTTGCATGATGCTCTATGAGCTTGCCCAGTTTGCATTTCTATTCTCTCACCTGTGTGATGCTCACGTGCAGGGGCTCCAGCTGAGAGCACAGATTCCTTCTGATAATAGTTGCTCACACTGCAAGAAATAGTTGCCCACCTGAGAACGCCCTAGAGAAGCCAAGGAGGTGGGATCACTCCCGCTCGTGGAAGGACATGTTTGCCATAGGCCTCACAGCTGAGAAGCGATGGAGGTTTTCTGGTTCCCACCAAAGCAACTTAGCCACAAAACCATCCTTTCCCTGTGTCACAAAACATACCTGCTCCTGCCATCTTCCTACAGACAGCACCGGGGCCGTATCAAGGAGGCACAGCAAGTCAGGGGTCACACAGCCCAGAGGGGAGAACCCCACCTCCTGAATCACCCTCTGTGCTTCTTGCAGCATCCAGAGACTGCCCCAGCCCAGGCCTGCTGAGCTGCTCCGGCTGCAAACCCCACATATGAGATGAGGAGCTGGTCTTCAGCTCATGGGCACCGGCAGCAGAGGATCCGCTGCTGTAATAAGGCCACTGCTGAGATGCCTTTGCCTGATGTCACCCGGAGCAGCGTCAAGCTGCTGTACCATGGTGTCAGCTCTGAGGTTGAGATGCAGGGCTCAGACGTTGTTTTAGGACTCCCGGTGCCAGCTGGCAGCTGATCAGCCCTTCAATCCCCACTGCTTTCTGGTATAAATGATGATAAAGACAGAACTAGACAGAAAGGTTCTTTTGGTCATTCATGGCACCTTCTTTGGCTTCGCACACTTCCCACCTTTGGATAGCTTGGCCGTGGGGTGGGAGCTGGGCAACCAGAGTTCTTTACTTAACACCTTGTGTTTATCTGGTGTCTTTCTGCCCATGAACTTTGCAATTGGTGATTCAAACTGCAGCTGAGTCAGAACAGCACCATTTTCATGGTGCCCTTTTCAGAGAGGAGCAGAAGCAGAAGCTGTTTGCTTGCTGTTGTGTTGTGGGGCAATGCGATAGCCAGAAATGCATCCAAGGGGTCTCTACTCCCTATCCCCATCTCTTACCACCAAGTGACAGTCACAGTGAGAGCTGAGAACAAGACCCAAGGACCAGGTGACCCATCCCTTTGCTGCAAGTCCTTAAAGCCAGAAGCAGAGTCCAACATCCTGACTCCCAATTCCCTTCCTATCTCACACTCCCACCCACAACTGGAAACGGAGCTGAGAAGCCCTGGCCAACAGCCCCTGCTCTGCCACCAGCATCTCCTCCACTCCCCGCAGAGCACGTTCAGTCCCACTGAGAACATCAGGGTTCTCTGCCAGTCTCTTTGTGCCTTTGGTCATTTCCTTAGCGCTGCCTGCTCCCAGAGCTGGGTTTTGCCCTTAAATCCTTTAATACACGGCCTTAGGAGGCAAGAACTGTGCTGGGTCAGGAGCACAAGGAGGCGTTGACAGCAAAGCTGGTCCAGTTCATGCAGTCCCATCTGAACTGAGCAGTGACTGAGGGAAACCAAATGATAGATTGCTGTCTCCTTGAAGGCTGCAATTTAGTCCTCCCATTGCGATGCTCTCCTGCAGTAATAAGCACTCTGCCTCCTCAGAGGAGGCTGCTGTGGCTGGGAATATGTAAACCAGTGAGACTGGAGCTTTCTAGGATTCAAGGGAAGGCGTCTGCTAGGAGTGGGGATTGGTCAGGAACTGAGCCAGGCATGACCCAAAGAAGTGGAGCTTAATTTGGACGGAGCTCTCAGAGTTACTCGTGGTCGATGCTTTGGGCTTGGGCCGGATTCATTTCTGGAGGCTGCATGCACTCATCTTTGAAGTGCTGCAGCGTGGCAGACGGGCTGGTGCGCAGCAGTCTGGTGCCTCTGCTTCAACCCAGGTCTTCGGCAGAGCTGGGGAGGGCTTGCAGACTTCAATGGGAGGCTGCTTTCCTCTTGGAGCCCAAGAAACCCATAGCAGAATCCTGCCGCCGTTCAATTTAATGACAAAACACCCCTTAACGTTGCTGGGTCTAAGAATCCTGTCCTGTTATTTAGTTCTTTATTGTGTTGCCAACTCTCATGTCTGATGATATTTGCCGTTTTGTTCTGGAGCCAGGTTCTGGAGTGATGTGATGACTTGGGGAGCTCAACTTTCATTTGAAAGTGAAGAGGATGTTACTAACCCTCATGATGGTGGAGCAGACCTGACAGAACATTAACCCAACAAGCTCAATAGCCACAAAACAAATGCAGAGAGGAAAAGGAATATTCTGATAAACCTTTCAAGCTAACCCATGGTTTGGGGGCGCAGCTCAAGATGTGTTAACAAGTGCATTGGGCAGTCCTGCTTTTGGCTAAGGTCTTGCTTGTATCTCTTATTCTGATCAGGACAGTCTTTGAGAGCCCAAGTGTTAAGGGAGGTCAGTTCCCAAAGGTTTTAGAGGCAAAAGATGTGGCTGATCAGTGATCTGAGCTTGTCCAGATCTATTCCCTAAACCAAACCCACCCTCTGCCTAGGGCAAAATACACAGAAATGCATCTTATTGTAGGTAAAATGGAGCCATCACTCACGGCTCAGCCTCCTGGGGCCATTTCTGCAGCCCCACTTCAGCTGTAGCAGTAATGGGCACATCGGTCCTTTCAGCACGCACGCAGCAGCACTCCGCAAGAACCCACAGAAGCTGGTGGGAAGATGCCATATGGATGGAGAGAGAATTTTGCTCTTGATGTAGAGGCTGGACCAAGGCCAATTTCTCCCCTGAATGAGCTCAAGGTGCTTACAGATGCTGGGGGGGGGGGTAAGCCTGGCCTGAGCTTTGGGCTGAGGGCTTCAAGATTGGCATGGTTGTTGCCATTGGAGTCACAGAATCACAGGACTGAGTGGAAGGGACCACTGGAAGTCACCTGCTCCAACCTCCCTGCTCCATCAGGGTTTGTGTCCAGGATTGTGTCCAGACAGCTCTCGAGCATCTCCAGCAAAGGAGACTCCATGACCTCTCCAGGCAACCTGTTCCAAGGCTCAGTCACCCTCACAGCAAAGCTCTTCCTCATGGAACTTCCCGTCGGTAGGAACGGTCTCATTTTACTTCTGGCTTTAGTGGGAGCACAATGAGGCCAGAGCTGGTGGTGGTTTAAAAACTCTACGCTATTCAGCCTGGGTTTCTTCACACGTTTCTCTACCTTGGCCATGCTGAAGTTCAGGGTGGAAATCTCTATGGATGCAAGTTACGTGGCCTCTTTAATCATCCCACAGTGACCTGAAATTGTCGCTACGTGTAGTCACAGAAATGGCATTTCCTGGTTGTGCTGCATGGAAGCAAATGGGAAAGGCAAATGAAGACAAGGTTTTCACTGTGATCAATTCTGCCACCCCATTACACCAGTTATCAGTTCCTTTATTGGAGCAGCCTGTGTAATCTGTCTTTGGTTGAAATGAAGCAGTTCTTGCTGTCATTATAACTTATTCTATAGGAGCTGTAGGACACCTCAGCCCCAGTGTCTGGGCTGGTTTGCATCAGTGGTGGTTGCATTCTGCGCCCTGCCTGGAGAAACCTTCACCTCCCTTTCTGTCCACCTTTTACACAAGCCAGCTCCTATACAGAATGCAGCTGAGGGTTAGTGCTGGGTCAGGTAAGTGCTTTTGGGGTGTGCTTCTGGTGAGCAGCAGTGGACAACAAACGGGATCTTCCTCAGATGAGTTAATGCCCTCTGCTTAGCTCTTCTTATGTATTTTAGACACTTCCTTCTTGCAGCCCCTTGCAAGCAGAGGGGATTGCAATTCTTGGCCAATACTTGATTTGTACATAGCACACAGTGGGTGTTGTAAGCAAGAGCTTAGAGTTAAGCTGGTGTTCAGTTCGTGTTTAAGTCAATAATTAAGGCTCTCAATACGTAAAGCCAGGCACGTACATGAGTGGGGTTTTAGGTGTAGGACTGGTTTTTGGATTCAGCCCATGGATTTAGCTGTTTGAAATCCAGCTTCCCCAAAGTTCCTCGTTATCAGGTGTTTAGTAACGAGGTGCTATTGCTGAAACCCAGCTCTTTTGTTGCTGGTTCATTGATAGATCTCAAAGCTTTGGTAAAAGAGGGTCGACTTCCAGAACTGGTAACAGGGGTCCTGAGTCCCTGTGCAGTGCTCTGGTCTCTGCCTGCAAGTGTTACTTATTATTGTTAATGACTTACCATTAATTGCTTCTGATTTGATCACGATAAATCGAGTAAGAAAACGCATTGACTGTGTGCACAACTGCACAAATCACAGCTGTAGTCCCAACATTTGGAATTAAAGGGCATTTCAGCCATTCCCGACTGCAATACAGACTGCCCATAGTGCTCTGCAGTACTTGCTCATCCCTTATCTTTGCAGATGTCCCTGCAGCCTCGGTCCCAGTGTGAATATAGAGTGGGATGACAAGGTCCCCAGGAGCAGCGACAGCCTATGCAGCCCTGGAAAATGGAGCTTAACTGCAGCATCCTCTGTGCCTGCTCCTGATGCTCCACATAGGGCTGCGAGTCCTGAGAGCTGAGCAGTGGGCAGGGTTGGTGTTAGGGGACCACTGCACAGCTGAACTGGCACAGGAGGAGAAATGCCCTAGGGAACGGCTGGAACAGCTGATAAATTGGACAACCTGATGTATTCCAGGCATCTCCTGCTGAGCTTCCCCTTCAGATCAGCATGTTCAACAAGATTTGTCCGAAAACTCCCACCTGAATTAGCTTTCCGTAGGAAAGCTGTTTTAAAGTGCGCTTCTATTATGGAAGTATAATCCCAAAACTTTTTGAATTCAGCAGCTTTTCCCATCAGAAAGGAAAGGAAATTTCCATGGGAAATCTGAGAGATGTGAAAGAATGCTTCTAAATTGTGTGAGAAAATGGATCTGGAGCAAGGTCTGGTCTGTCCCCTGCCTCTCTGAGTAGCACTGAAGGACAAGAGTCAATACCCAGCTCTTTGGAGAGAGGATGGTTTGAGGTTCTCAACATGATCTCTACACATTCCTGCAGGGCTGATTTTGTAAGGATGCTACACATTCCCGGCCATAGGAGAGGAAATGGGTTTGTGTTCCTTTTCTGTACCAAGGAATCCTGCATTTCAGTGTTTAATATTAGGTATTACCGATTTGAAAGTTGTATTTGTTGGCTCCGATTCTCAGATGTAGGTCTCCAAAATTAGCTACATAAGAGGGACCTGATTCCTTAGAATCCAAGCATCCCATCCCACGTCAGCACCACCGGACACAACAGGAATTCCAGGGCTTTAAAGGTTTGCTTGGAGGCTCTAAAGGCATTTGCTTGTGAGGCATAAGACCCCCTCCAGAAAGTGATATTTGTTGAACGAGGGAAGAGGCAGTGAACCCTGTACAACAAAAGAGGCATCTGCATGGGGAAGTAATGGGAGACGCTTCCCAGGTTAGGGATTCCTATGGAGCGGCTGCGAGTGTTGTAGCTTGACAGCTCTGAAGCTATAAATCCTGCCGATGAAGTTGAGTCAGAGAGGGAGCACTGGCACCTCTTGAACACGTTCTACCGCTGAAGGGGGTTATTTAGGTCTCTGCCACCCACGATGTACGATGTGAAAGACATCACCCAGGCTCCTGTGGAAACATTCAAAGGGCTCTGGGGGCTGGTTTGCTTTGTTTGCCAATTCCAATTTAGCTGAGTTGCATTTGCAGGTAGATGCAGGCTCAGGAGAGAGGGAGAAGGAGAGGGAATGAACACCTTGTAGCCCAGGGCCTCTTTGCAAGGCAGGGGGATGATAAACCCTGGCGATGGTGCATTGCGCTGCTTGGGCTGTACCCCTTCCAACCAGGGAAGCTCAGGTTTTAGCACGGGAAGCCCACAGCTCAGTTCCCAAAGGCTGCAGTGCCTTTGGCACTGGATTCTGCACTCTGGATTGCTGCCCAAATTAGGAACTTTGTAAAGATCCCAATGTCTGATACTAGAAATCAGAGTCAGATTCTCCTGGGCAAAGTGTGGGACACAGGGGAGCGATGGTCCCAAACCTGGGAAGTTTAAACAGAGAAACCAGAATGGATACGGGATGTGGGAATTCTGACCTATTACTGATATGCAAAGCACAGAGGAGGCAAATGAATTTGCCCAGGGCTATGCAGGAAGCCAGCGAGGGAGCCAGGAAGCACAGTCACCTCCCAGAGCCCCATTCCATCACTCCAGCTCTCATCCCTCCAGTCATATCCCTCCCAAACATGCACAGCATTCCCTGCCTCCAGACCACCCTTGTTTATTCAGCAACATGAGAGACTCGGGATCTGCTGGTGGTTGAGGGCAGGAACCCATGGCCCGAGGGGAGGAAATTCCCTTCTGCCTTGGACAGGGTAAGGGCTGGGGTATCCGGAGCAGCGGTGTCCCTGGTGAAGGGAAGCAGAGGGAAGGAGCAGCACTGGGCTGCAGAGGGAGCCGAGGCCAATCCTGCCGCAGGGGAGATCCTGTATGAATGCGAGGAAGGAAAAGAGGAGTGTGGAAAGGAACGAGTGTGAAGGGTGGGGATAGGGCCCCGGGTGTGAAGATTCCCAAGCAATAATGTCTCAGGTGTGTGTATATCTGTTTATATAAATAGATAGGGACTGATCTGGAGGTTGAAGGAAGGTTCAGTGCTTTACGGGAGGAGGGATGACCCCGAGGTTAGAGATTCCAGAAAACCTGCTCCTTCCATGGTTCTTGGTGCAGCTTTAATCAAGTCGTTGAGTTCTTTTCCCTTTCTATCATCCATTCCTTGGAGGAAAGGTCTGTATCTTCCTTTGCATCCCAAATGTTACCTGTCGTAGGGCTCCAAGCAGGTAACTCATCTGGAAACTGTTGTGACCCTGCAGGTAATGGGATATAATGGGAAATGTCCATACAATAGGAAGAAAAATGTTAAATGGAAATGGATGATGAAAGCTTCAGGAAATGGACTATGGAAGCTTCAGGCTTCCCACGTGGCCATCCTATATTAAAGCTGAAAACTCCAGTGGAGGTGGGGGAAGAAATGAATCTTTCGGGATTTGTTCTGTTTCGGCAAGTTTTCAGCCTGGAGAAAAACATTGACCCTGCTGGTTCTAGGTTGGGTATTTCAGTAACTCTGGAGCACCAAACGAGGTCGGGAGCTGAGGTTCAGCCTAATCCTATACACTGGGAAGGCAGGAAGGCGTTAGCAATGTTTAACTTGTAGGGTGACACAAGGGGCAAGGGTTTGACGGGGTCTTCTCAGCAGCAGCTGGTGGCACAGAGAGAGGTGCTCCAAAAGCAAAGCAGCCACGTCCTCCAGACAGGAGATGAAAGGAGCAGAGACAGGGCATTGGCAGCTGGATGGAGGTAATCATTATTTCAGCGACCCTTAAAAGCGTTGATAACCCCCATCTCCCTGCCTTTGTCCCCATGTCTTTGGGTCTTCACTGGATGCCAAAGAAAGATTTCTTAACAGAGAGGCAATCCCAAGAAATGATGCCCCTGGTTTTCCTTGTGCTTTGATACCTTTTCCGTCACTTACTCACCCATGGCTCCACTTTTGCCAAAATGCCCATGCAATAGGGTCCCTTTCTGTGGCCATCCCCTCCTTGGCTTTACACCAGGCTGCCAGCAGTTGGGTTCAGCTTCCATGCCCATTCAACCCCTGGTCTAACCATGGAGCCTGCCAGCGAGGTTGTTTCTACAGTTCCCATGAGCATAAAGCACACGTCAAGCCATGAACAGCACTGGTTTCCTGTTCTCCTGGCTGGCATTCAAACCAGGGAAGAGAAGAAACATCTTCAGGCTCATTCCCATTCTCTCTTAGCCATCTGGTCCTCTGTTGCTGGAGCCTTCCCTGCCTTAGAAGGAGGCTCGGATTGGCTCTTTGTGGTATCTCCCCTTCTGCCAGGCTCCGTCTCCGCTTTCATCCTCGGTGCCATGCCCGCCTCCTCATCCCCTTTGATTCTAGGACCTGAAGAGAAGACTGCTTTAGGGAATGTCTTGTCAAGTCCACCTCCCCCCTCCTCTTCCTCCCCAAGGAGCATTGTCTCCCTGTGGTGCAGACGGAGCCCGGAGATCAAAGCCCAGGCCGTCTTTTTTTAGCTGGGGGAGGAATGCGCGATGCCTCCTGCGCTGGGAGCTGTCGCCAGCCCCAGCAGCGTGTTCCTCTCCGTAGTAACCCGAGCCTCGCATCCCTGGAGGCGGCTCCGGGATTGACGGGTGACACGGAGCCGCTCCGAGCAGGCAGAGCCCTCGCAACAAGTCTGACTTTGCACCGAGAGCTTTCTGTCAGGGATCTGGAGATGTCTGTGGTTAAGATGGGATGTGCCTCCTAACAGTCAGCTTTGAAAGAACCTACCTGGATGGAATTAACCCTTTCCAGAGCTGTCTTTCTTTTCTGCTCCAAGCCAGAGCGATGCATGGCTTCCCTCTGCTAACTGTGAGCAGTTTTCTCTCTTCCTTACTCTTGCCCATCACACATAGACCCTGTTTCTCAAGGCTGCTGTGCCATTGTGCTCACTGACGGGCAGGTTTGCTGGGGTGACACCCGCATGCGGGCTTTGTCAGCTGGGATCTTACTTATTAGAGCCATAAACTGCCATCACCTGAGCTAAAAAATGGCTCTGGCGTTTCCCAAGTAGCAGAAGAGTCTGTGAATCACCCCTTGGAAAAGTTCATGACTCATTTTGACCTTGAGGAACCAATAACTTCTGCTGTGAATAGCACAGAGCATGGGAGATGTGTCTGGCATCCAGCTGGTACCTTCTTTGAGACAGATTCAGGCTCACGGTCTCTATATGTGACTATTTCCCAACCCCAGCACCATTCTGGACAGGGATTGCTGGCATCCGTAAGGCAGAAACGATGGGATTCCTAAAACCCTGAAGCTTCAGGTAGGTTTTCTGGGCCTCTGTTCCAGGCAGGGAATGCTGAGAGCAGCCAGTAAATCTCTGATAAAGACTTTGCTCTAAGGGGTTGTTCATTGAACAAGTGGAAATGGCACAAGTAGATGGGGAGGAGGTGAATTCTCTGCCCTTATCGCACCCTGGTTGAGAGACCTCAGCCAGAGGAGGTGTGTACAGTGAAGCAATCATATGTGTTTGTAGGGTTTATGCATATCATGAGGGTGTTCTTGGGCTGCTGGAGTCAAGTCACTCCTCTGGTACATTCCAGTCAGTATATCAGGCCAGTCATCTCCTCGCCCCAGACCCCTTTGTTCACATCTTGTCTGTGTAGACTGGGATGCTTCTTAAACAAGGGTTGTCTTGCTCTGGGCATGTACTGAGCCTGAGGGGCACAGCACCACTGCTTTTGAAGCAAGGAATAAGCCTTGGAACTAGAATGGTTTCCATTCTCCATGCAAAGGACTTGCTGAGCCTTCGAGATGCTCTAACCAGCTCTCCACGGCAGATCCTCCGCCTGATTTCTCCAGCTGGGGAAACTGAGGCACAGAACAACACTCCAGGGTCATATGCTGATTCTGTGGCTGAGCAGGGAATGCAGACAAGGTTTCTTGCCTGCTGGGCCTGTGCTTTAGCCACAATCCATCTCCCTGCCCAAGGCCCTGTCTGTGTTCAAAGTGTTCCACAAACAATTGAGGTCTTTGAACTCCTCCTCATCCTGGTTAGTTTGAAAGTGGAGGCAGGGAAGGAAGCACCTTCCTAAACTTAGCCCCCAGCCAGCCAATACTTTTAGGAGCTGTGTTTGATTAGGCCTGGGGAGCAGTAATTTGGTCTGAGGTTTATAAAAGGTCCTTTCCTCTCTGGTTAGGAGGCTGCTGCTTAGGAACAGCAGGGTTAGGTACTGTCGTCTCCAAAGCACAGCTTGCCTACTGCTCAGTGAGAGTTATCCATGCTTGCTCCATCACAGCTCCTGTGCTTGTGAACGTGCTGCTCTCCATTACACGCTGTTTCCCCTGGTCTCCATCCCTGGTGTTTCTCTGTTAGATGCACAGGGGAGAGAGGAAAGCAGGGGCTCTGCTACCTTTTGGAGCTGCTGTCATCACGAAGCAGTGATGGACAGAGCTGGACAGAGGGGATGGACAATAGGAAACGACTAAATCTGTCCCAAGGATGCTCCCTGATCACTGACTCCGGTGCAACACGATAGAGAGGTCTGAGAAAGCTGGGGTTTTCATGGGGAAATGAATCTCAAAAGGAAGAGTTGGTCAGGACAACCCCTAAGTTGAAGGAAGGGTGAACCAGCTATGCCTTCCCAGCCCAGCCTTTCCCAGCTGCTCCAGCACTTCCAAATGTCACGTCTTTCCAGTGTCCTGCCAGAGCTGAGAGGGAAAGGACTGAAGCTTGATGAGAAAAGCTGAGCTCGAGGTATTTCCTGCTTGGACTGGAAGCTCGCCACGCGTGAGGCTTTGCACGAGATTCACAGCCCAGGAAAACAAAGTGGGATAGTTCAGGTGGAGAGCGGTGGAGTTCCTTCACGCTCTGCAGGCAGGCAAGGTGCCAGCCCCACACACCCTGTGTCTGAAGTCCTTTGAGATCAGTGTGAAAAGCCAGCATTGAAGGCAATTATACAGTGAGCAAAAGTGAGCTTGAGTTCTGGGTTTCACTGCACAGGAATCACTACAAGGATCTCAGCTTTTTACCCAAACTGTGGTATTATCACTGCCAATGCAGTGACAATCTTCCCTTGGGGTCCTTATCCAGGGTCCAGGTGCCAAATGTCCAGGTATTGGGCAAAACGAAAATGCTCCAAGTTTGCCCACAGATTGAGCTGAGCTCTTAGGCAGAAGCTCTTCCCTGTGAGGGTGCTGAGGCGCTGGCACAGGGTGCCCAGAGAAGCTGTGGCTGCCCCATCCCTGGCAGTGCTCAAGGCCAGGTTGGACACAGGGGCTTGGAGCAAGCTGCTCCAGTGGAAGGGGTCCCTGCCCGTGGGACTGGATGAGCTTTAAGGTCCCTTCAACCCAAACCACTCTGGGATTCTGTGACATCCAGAGGCTGTGCACGTTTCCCATTATCTTTACAAACCTTCCTCTGTAGTCACTGCCAGCTCATGAGTTCAGGGCTGTGGTTCTGAGCAGGAGAGTGGCGAAATGGATGTCACAGGACAGAGACTGGGTCTTCTGTACGTGGGGAAGTTGAGCTCTGTATTGAGCAAGGCATTGAACAAATCACTGACTCCCAGTGTGCTGCAGCATCTGACCACCAAGAAGGGCAGCAGCACTCGTAGAGGAGAGCTGGCTGGGTGGGACCAGAGCCCACCTCTCCCTGAACACCCTGGGAGCACCGACTGCAATGCTGTACACCAGATGCACACGTGTGGATGTCTCCGCACAAGCACGTGCGTGTGTGACTTCCACCTTCAAAGTGACTAGAAAAAAGCAACACATCAGATCACGACAGGGAGGTGTTCCCGCTGGTTGGGAGTTCCAGCTGTGGGAGATGTGTATTCCCTTCCATGCTTTGGGAAATCTTAATAACGGATGGTCTTAGCAAAAGGAAACCACAGCCAAAAAGGTAAATCTGGCTTTGAAGTGATTCCTGATTAATTATAAAGCATTGAGTGGTTGCTTTTTTGCAGATAGTTTTTCCATAACAACATGAACTTTATTAACGAAATCTGTTGGTATTATTTCATTATTTCACTTCCAATGCCATATTCTGAGCTGAAAACCAGGTTTTGAGCCTTTTTGCTTCCTCTTCAGAGCAGATGGGAATGCACATGGCTGCATCGCCATGAATTCAGCTGTTGTTGGTTATTAGCAGCTGAAGTTCCGCTCCCATGTTTTTAAATAATAATAATTGTGATGCTTTCAAGATGCCCTCAGGTCCCTGAGCCTCATTTATCTTTTCATCTGTGTTTACACAGTTAGAACAACGTGATCTATATCCTGGTAAGGGCTTCTGGTCATTGCAATAATACTTACAAGTAATATGAGATGATTGGGAAGAAAAAGGGGAGCTTGGAGTAAAACAGTTGGAATGCCTTCTCTTTTAATTGATGGCAAAGTCTGTAATGTTAAGAGGGGTTTTAGCTCAGAAATTGCAGCTGGCTCTTACTTTGCCTGGTCAGGCTCCAAGCCACAGCCTGGCTGCTGCTGTCCAGGCCACAGAGATGCCAATGGGACCAGAGGCAAAGAAAGCCAAGGATTTCATCGCTGTGCTACCCAAAAGTGCTAGAACCAGGCTAATGGCAGCTGTTGGGAATGGTGGTTTGTAGGTTCAAGCATCTCAGGGCTTCTCAGGATTGATTCTGAACATTGTGCTGGGTCTTGCTGGCACACAGCAGGATGAGAAAGCTTGTCTGGTGGTGGAAAAAGGGGAGCAGTTGGTGCCTTTATGCTGTCCTAACAGATTTTGGATGCTAAGCCTATTCCCTAACCTCACCCCCTGTTATCCATTACCCCTTCCACCGAAGACAAAGGCAGGCATCCCAGGGCAGCAGTGTGAAGGCAGGCTCTTGAAGGACAGTGGACAGTGGTGCACCCATGTCAGACAACGCAGCAATTCTGTGCTGCAGAACATCGCCTACAACAGCAACAAGAGTTTGTTTGTGTAGGGACACAGGAGGGGAATTTTGCATGGGAATGAGTCACTGCAGCGCTGTGGGGAGGATATCGACTGCCCCAAGTCCAGCTTTTGGCTTGGTTGTAGGTTTTCTGGCTGGTTTGGATAGGACTCATCCCTCCACAGCCCCTTAAAACCTCCCAGCCCCTTCTCACCACCTATGACCTTAGGATCCTGGCTTTTCCTTGCCTGGCAAGGCACACAGGTCTGTAGGCACTGTAAACCCCCATCACAGAAGCTGATTGTCAGTACTGACCCCATGAGTCAATCTCAGCCATCTCCTGAGGAGCACTGCAGCCTTTCCCACCGCAGGTAAGAGTCTTCCCCATCCAACAGGTCTCTGCACTTCCAGCCCTAGGGAAGGCTTTCCTTCCCCTCCCCATCACCGCAAGATGTCTCTGTTCAGCTGCTACAAGGCAGAGCCCAACATTTTTGCAGAGGGATGGGTGATGGTGGGGGAGCTTCAGCCAGAGGAGGGAGATCTCGTTTGGCTTAGAGAGAATTAACGCCGAAAATCTCAGCAGCTTCCCCAAGATCTCTCACTTGATCTCACTGGCGTCCCCTTTCATGTGCTGTGCTAAGCTCTTCGGTGGGCCGCACCCTGCAGAGAGCTCTTCATCCTGCTGGCACCGCAACCAGAGCCTCCCAGAGCTTCTCATTGCCCTCAGAAAGACTTTCTTGAAGCCCTTGAGCAAGCGGCTTTGCTGGGGGATCACGCAGCTCCTGGCGCCTTTTGCATCTCCCCGCATGCCTGGGACTTCAAAAGCTCCTGCCTGGATTTAAAGCATTGCTCAGCAGGGGTTCTCGGTGGGAAATAACACGTCCTTATCCTGCGGGAGCTTCGAGGTCCTTGTCCTCTCCTCTGGATGGTGCAGTGCAAGGGATCTGGGGCGTCCACCAGCTGCAGTTGTGTGGTCCCAACCAGAGTAGGGGACAGCAAAGGCTGTTCCCGGAAGCAAACCTCTCCCATGAGTATTAGAAGGATAAAAACAAGAGGAAGCTGTGGCTGCCCCATCCTGGCAGTGCTCAAGGCCAGGTTGGACACAGGGGCTTGGAGCAAGCTGCTCCAGTGGAAGGGGTCCCTGCCCTTGGCAGGGGTTGGAGCTGGATGAGCTTTAAGGTCCCTTCCAACCCAAACCATTCCAGGATTCTGTGATTCTATGCAAAAGCCATGAGGGTGGAAATGTTTGGTCACTCACTTGGCTTTCAGGGAGGGCACCGTCCTGACCTTGCTCCACAGCCCTGGAGGCAGCCCCTGCTCTGTTCCTGTTTGTCAGCACTGCTCAATGTGTTTGGACCCTGGAGCCACCCCAAGGGACAGGGCCTGGCTTGGGTTAAAAGTCCATGGGGCACGATGCCATGTGGCTGTGTCATTCAGCTGGCTCCTGCCTCATCTGCTTGGGTGGGTGACAGAAGGAGGAGGCGCACAGCTGATGGGGATGCAGTGGGCTGCAGGACCCAGATAATGAGGCCACAGGGAAAACCGGGGCATTGGGTTATTTGGCTGGTGCCACCTCTGTTGTGAGTGGGGAGCCAGATTGAACATCTTGCATCCAAAAGCATCCTTCTGCTGATTCCTGAGAGGAGCAGAGGGGTGCGGAGCAACCACCACCCTGCCTCAGCCACTGCTGCTGGGGTGGACAGGAGATGGTGCTGTGGCCCTTTTGCGGCTGCGCTGGGTCTAGCTTGGGGCTTGCACATGTGTGGCTGGTCTCTAATTCTGTGTCACTGGTAGCAGCAATTCCCTGGTGGCAATTGCTACAGATCCCAAACTGGTTGCTATTCTGGAGTCCAATGGCATCCATCCCGTTCTGCTTCCTTAGGCATCCTCTTAACAAAAGCATAGAGAAAATACAGTCTCCACCTCTGCCTTCCATGGCCTTAAATTCCACTGCTGGGAATGGGCAATGCCTGAAAATGAGGAATATCACTTTAACTTTGCCAGTCTGTGCCCAGTAACCAAAGGGACCAAATCCATCTTAATCATGTAATTTGAACATCAGAGAATTTGGCTGGAGTGCAGCTGAGGCATGGAGATAGGACATGACCAGAACAAGGTCCCTCACATCCATCTCAGCTCTAACACAGCATCACTCAGCGACAGGCTTCAAAGTGATTCTGAGAAGCCAGAGAATTGCAGAGGGCGAGGTGACACTGTGTATGACCGCACAAATGGCACAGGTGAGTGCTGTAACCCCTGGGCAATACTGTCACGGTATGTGTTCCCTGCTCTGGGCCTCAGTTTTCCCATCCTGGAAGTGACTCTGGCCTCCACATGTAAAGGAAGATAAGCTGGATGGAAAGCACAGCCCCACGTGTGCTAAGGATTATTGTTATAAAGAGCGTGGCCGGTGCATGGTCCTATTGTGCCAGTTTGGCTCTTGCTGGGGATGGTGCCAGCTGCTGGCACATCTGGGGGCATGCTGGAGGCAGCCCCTTTGGGAAACGAACCTCCCAGACTCTGAGAGAAGGGGATGCAGGCAGAGGGTGCAGTTCAGGCTGCGTCTGGAGCAGTGTACATGGTACATGTACAGCGTACATGGTAGGGGAGAACCTCAATAGGTGGCCTTGGTGGGGCGGAGGATGTTGCTGGAGCGCGGATGAGGTGCTGAGAGCTCCCAGGCAGCTCTCTGGGGACTGGAGCCAGGGAAAATTCTCTGATCAGTGCACGTTAAAGGCGCCTGGTGCCGAACCCCTTATTAGCACGTCCAATCCTAATTGTGTTGTTTGCATGTGCTGTTCTGTACTTGCCTTTCTAACAACAAGGGAACTGACAGGAAAAGCAATAGGGATGCTCACGGCAGTCTGGGCTTGGATCAGCTGCAGAGATGTTGATTTCTGATAAGGTGCAGCCGTGGTGATTTATATCCCTTCCACTTCCTTCCTCGTGGGGATGAAGACATCCCGGAGGAGTCCTCTTCTTCCCAACACATTCTTGGGTGATCTCATCTTGCTCTGCTCCTGCCTGTGCTGGCACCAGCAAAACCAATGCTTGTGCTTTGCACATGATCCCAGCTTCATGGTGGCAGGGAAACTGAGCCGTGAAGAAGTTAGTGATGGGCATGATGGGCAAAGAGACCTGACCCAGCATTAACTGAGCTCATGGAAGGACCCTGCCCGTGACTTTAGCAGGCGTGCTTGGACACAGTGGAGTCCTGCTGTTCCCCTCTTTTCCATCCCACCCTGTGGAGCAGGAGGCAAAGGGGCTCCTTTTAGTTTGTGGCATCCATTCAACCCAAACGAAGTCACGACGGATTTGGCCACTTGGGAATTTAACTGAAGGCAACAGAGCCCAGGCTGGAGGTGGAAACCCTCTGTGACCCTCGGCTCTTCCCGGAGTCTTTCTGGACTGCTCCTCAAAGTGGGGTTGATGGGGATAAGAATATTCCCTTTGTTTAGTGAGGCTGGAAGCCTTGCAGGGCTGGGCTCTCTCTGTGAGCATGTCTGTGCAGTGCTCGGCACAGTGGGGCCTGGAACTGGGTGAAGGCCCCCAGGCATTATCCTCATATAAATAATAATGAAGCACGGCTAAAGATAAAGTTTAACCCAGAACACCAAAAGGAAAACAATGCACAGGGCTCATTAAGAGGCACTGGAGCCGCAGAGAAGATGAGATTGACGGTGATCTTCCTGATTTCTGACTCATCTTTAAGTGCAGGGGGCCCCACAAAATACTTGGGATCCTGGATGTTCTTCCTGAGGAGCATTGCCTTAGTGGTGTATCCCCATCTGTGTTAAATTCCCTCTGAGTGTTTCTTTGTCTCTTGTATGGATGCATGGGGAGCATCTGTCAGAGAAGAGACCTCATCTAGAGATAGACATGATCAAAACCCATCACCAAACCTCTTCCAAAACCTGTGTCATTGTGTTTCCTTTGAGCTGCATGGACTCATAGAACCACTATGGTTTGTGTTGGAAGGGGCCTTAAAGCTCATCCAGTCCCAACCCCTGCCAAGGGCAGGGACACCTTCCACTAGAGCAGCTTGCTCCAAGCCCCATCCAAGTGTGCTGTGGTCATCTGGCTTCGGGCTGCCGGCACTGGGCAGGATGGTCCATGTCAGCGCTCCATGGTGGGCTGTGTCAGGGTCCTTTTCTGCTGGAGATGCTGTTGGTAGCATCCTCATCTCTGGAACAGGCAGGGCTGTTTTTTTCCAGAACTGAACAAAGCCTTTTTGGTGAAAGCAAAGGCACCAGGAATGATGTTTCAGGGCACGATGATCAAAAGAGAAACCAGAACTACTCATGAATTTGGATTGAATTTGGCAGTTCAGTTTGGAGAAGGCAGGAGGGAAAATCTGGAGGAAGTTCAAATGTTTGCTTTGCTTTAAAAAGATCAGAAATGAAATTTAATTTTCGGGGTTCAAAGCAGTGTTTTCATTTCAAATTAATCTGGGGTTTTTATTCTTCCAAGGTGAAAAGACACTAAAATAACTTCAGGTGAAGGTTATGCTCCAGCTTGGAGTGCTTCTTCTTTTAGCTCAGCCAGCAAACAAATGAATCCTGGACATGGACTGCTACGAGGAAAAGTGGAAGGGGTTCCTTGACATCTTGTATCCAAAGATAAAGTAAGAAATTGCCAACTGCTTCATCAGACAGGAAAGGGGAAGTAATAGCGATGTCCTCATGGTACAACTGATCGCATTGTGCTTGAATACACGGCAAAGACCATCATGTCCATTCAAGGGAAGGAGCAAGGGAAAGGTGTGCTTTGAGGGTACAGGGGAGCTCCGTAAGGACCCAGAATTGGACCAGCGAGGCACCCGACTTGTGCAATCAGTTCCCCTTCTAACGGAAACACCCTGGCAAGGCCCCAGAATGGGGCTAACCACCAAGGCCAGAGCAGCATCACCCCAGACAGTGCCATGGCTGGGAGGGAGCCGCTCGTTGGAGCTTTTCTCATTTAATTACTGTTATGAAATGCTTTCAAGTTGGTTGGTAAAGAAATGGGAATCTTCTCTCTCCACGGCTACGGGTGTGCGCGACGGTGCGGTGAGATGCCGGCTGCTGGGATCATGCTGTGGAATGACTGTGGTGGGGCACATGGGGAGGGATGAGGGTGCTGGGGTGGGGCATGCTGGGCTCTGATTGTGGAGAAGGCGAGGCTGGAGGGAAGAGAGCTAAATCCTGCTTCTGAGGCTCGGGAAGGGACCCTTTATCCTCTCCAGCTCTTGGTTATCCTACATGGAGACAGCCAAAGGGCTGAGGAGCCTGGTGCCTGCAGGATGCCCTGTGGCAGCTCAGGTCTTAGAACTGGGGAATGGAATCAGAGCTGGGTTCACTCCTGGTGCTGACCTTCCCCTCTTCAAGTCTGTCTGAACCCCATTTCTGCTCAGGTTCGTGCCTGCATAGCCACTTCCCCAAGGCTCTGCCAGACACAAAGTCACTTCAGTCCCAAAGCCAAACAAACGTCTTAGCACGGTACCAAGACAGAACGCATACACTCAGGCCAGTTAGCCCGGGCTTAGCTCTGTGCTTAGCATCCCTGTGTGCCCCACCACTGCTATCCCCATGGATCAGAGCACGGGTGTCCTCCTCCACCAAACATCGCTCATCCTTCTCCCTCTCAAATCCCCATGGTTCGCCCCAGCTCTGCGTTGCCAGGAGATGGCTCAGGTGTGGAAGTGGCATCCCAGGTCCCAGTGCTCCCCTCGCCTCCTCCTTCACACCCTCTCCCCTTTCTCAACCCGGAGCCGGTTGTTCTGTGCAGCCGTCCCCATGCTCCCATTCGGGCGGCAGCCCGGACCTGTTCTTCCAACCCACACCACTCTGGCACCTTCGGGATTTAGGAGAGGTCTGGCCCGGGGCCTTCCCACTTCACAGGGCACCTCATGCCCTGGAATGCAGCTGATCTGGCTCTTGCCTCCCTGCGAGTGCTGGGGCAGGCTCCTCCGCGGAGCCAGCCGGGAGCCCAGGGCTCCTCTCCCCTGCCGCAGCCCTCCCAGGTAGACGGCATCCCTGCGGCGTGATGGGCGAGCAGGGAGACAAAGAGGCACCGGGGGGAGCCTGGCCATCCTCTCCTTGTTCTTTCCAGGGGGATGGAGCTCAGAGGCGGAGTGCAGCAGGACTCCTGGCAAGCCCGGGGCTCACAAGTGCTGACACAGTGCGAGCGCTGTGGGATGCGCGGCACGGAGCAGAACCGGTCCCTTCCGCTCCAGAACTGCTCCCGTGCTCATTTGTGCACAAAGGGAAAGCAGTTCCTATGGGAGCACATCAGCAGCGTGCCTCGCTGGCCCTGTAGATGGAAAGGTATGAACTGTACCGTCTATCAGGTTACCACCAGGGATTGATTTACTGCTCCCAGCAAAGCGCCCGAGAGAAATTCCCTGATGGTGATGCAAGGTCAGGCCATGGAAACTTGCAAGCCTCTTCATCCTGCTGGAATGAAGAGCAGCATGTCATCTCCCCCAGGCCAGGGTGGACGCAAGGTGCTTGTGGACACAAGGTGCTTGCACAGCTTGGAGCAGGCAGCAGGGTGGCTGGATGGGCTCCAAGCAGGGCGAAGGGTGGCTGGGGTCCGTGGAGCAATGTGGCCAGTGGCATTGCTGAGGCTGGGAGGGGACAAGGAGTGACTCTAACAAAGCTTAGTAAATGGCTTAGGTGGTATTAAAGCCTCTATAGTGGAGGGCTGAAGGACTGCTGGAGATTGGGCACCGTCCTGTAGAGAGCGGGAGTGAAGAATAACAACACAGCCCAGGATTGCCTGTGATTTCCATCCTGTGATTTCCATTCTGATAGGGAAATGGGGACAGAAAGCAGCAAGTCATTTCCATCACAATCATCTACCTACTGACAGGAGCTCCTAAATCCTTACCCGTGGCTGTATCGCCCTGTCTGGGGAGGGGAGGAGCAGAGGCAGGATGGGAGGAAGGTGCTGTGAAGAGCAAAGCAGGCTCTGCTCCACAACCAGAGGCTGACACGGGCAGGTCTGTGCCTGGCAGCGGGCAGTGGAGCAGATGATATTGCACAGGAAGGACTGGGGAGGCCAGGAGTGAATGGAAAGGGAGAAACCAGCCCTGCGGGGTCTGTGAGTTCAGCAGAGCCCTGGGAAGCGTTGGATTAGACCCTGGGCATCACCTGAACTGGGGCTGAGCCTTGCCTGGCTCATGGAGCCCATGGGTTTGTAGCCAGCCCAGGGAACCGGTGAGGAGGTGACAGAACCCCTCAGCAGTGTCTGCAGGAATCAGACTTGTTCTTCTCTCTCCTCTCACCCACCCTTCACCACTTTGCCACAATACAACAGCAGGAACCGGCCGGCAGCCCCAGGTCCGAGCCGACAGAGATCTTCTCTCCCAATTACTCAGCAGCTCACAGATCCTAAGCCGCTGAGAAGCAGATACCCTGGGCTGCCTCTTCTCCCTGTCCCGTATCCTTCTTGTCCTTGCTCTGGTGGGCAGCCCTGCAGCTGCCAGGGCTGATCCAGGCGGAGAGGTCCACGCTGTGGAGTCTGTAACCACATTCCCAGGCACCGGAGGTACAGGTTGGTACAGTTTGGGTTCACTGTGCCCTGCAAGGAGGGTTTATACAGGAAGGGACCAGATCAGAAGCTAAAGTTCAAGCTAAACCATGCAGCCCTGTGCTGTGAAAGCCAACACAAGGGTGAGAAGCCTGTAGCTGGATAACATCTGTGCAGTTACAACTTCACCAGAGCTTTTGAGGTCAGAAACCGTGGGGCTGAGGGGACAGCTCCAGTTCTGCCCTTACACTTCCCTGCATTCCCCTGGCTGACATTCCCCTTCTGTGCGGCCTGAAAGGGAAAGGTAATGTGAGGGCAATTAATGGCATTACCAACTGAATGCAGAGCTATTATTTCTGTGTGGGGTTAAGTATACACTGGCACAAAATCACTGCGAATCTCATGTGCATAGAAAGAGCCTTGGCACTAAGCCCAGCCTGAACGTAAAAAGGGACTAAAACCCAGACTGGGCTTCCAATTGCAGGACCCTGCAGGGTCAGTGGTGCTGACCAGGCAGAGATCTGGGCAGGGAATGGTGCCCTCTCATCCCGCCCCCCCGTCATAGGGATTGGGAGCTGATTCCTCATGACTTGGGTGTCAGGGCAGACCATGGATGAGGTTTCACATCACAAATGCAGCTGATGCCCACGTGGCTCCTGGCTCAGCAGAGCGTATGGGATAAAGTGGCTGATGCTGTTTTAGAAGGAATGGAGCACGCTGGAAAAGTGTCCTAGGAGAAGACTTTCCAGCTCTTGCAAGCGTTCAGGGCTGCCCGTCTGATACCTTTGAACCAGTTTGAGGTCTGGATTTCTAGGAGAGCTCCACATCCATCACCCCCAGGCTTTGCATTTTCAAAGAGCTCCTTCCTGAAGCAGCTACACAAAGGCTTCCGAGTGAGCTCAGCACCAAGTGCCGGGCACTGGGCTCCTTGGGAATGCTTGGATGAGCTCCTTGCGGAGCTGAGCAGGAGCATCTGGTCCCGTGGACCTTGCGCTGAGCTGCGTTATCTATCCCCTGTAGATGGCATCACAGCATCTCGGCTGTCCCTGCAGGGACGATTCCATCCCCGCCGCAGCTCAGGCTGAGGACGGCAGATACTGGCACTGCCTCAGAATCAAACCCCACTGGGATGACCACAGCAGCGTGAGCTCAGCCCAGCATCCTGAGGGGCCCTGGAAGCCTGAGCATCCCTGCTGGAGCCTGCAGCCTTCGTTAGCTGGATTACAGTTACCAGGCTACTGCGCAGAGCTGCTGTTGGAGCTGGAATTGCAGCATGGATTTATCCGGCTCTGCTGGGAGAAGGCATTAAATTAAGGCTTGGTCCCGGTCCAGATCAAAACTCTTGATCGGTTTGGTTGGTGGACTTAAATTGCATCTTTGCTTCCTATAGCAGGGTTTGTCTACCTGGGGACATTGAGGAAGGTTAATCTGCATTCACTTTGAAAGTGGATAAATTAAACCACATTAAACATGCTTATTGAGAATTAAAACAGCTTTAATGTGGTTTGGTTTAATTGACTTTGAGAGTGTGTTGAACTAGATTAAATTAAACCCATTTGAATTCTGAAATCTGAATCATGAATTTAACGGGCTTTAACTGATCGACGTGAAATTCAGACTTTTAATGAATCTAAATTCATTTCCCGGAGTGGCTCCGTGTCGACAAGCCTGGTAGTGAGGGAAAACCACAGAGACACGGCTGGGTTCTGTGTAATCACGTTTACTATCTGCAGGACGATGTGCATTGTAGCTGCTGGGGCTGTAGCACGCTGGAGAGAGACCTGAAGGAGCTTTAAAGGACTTAGCTGGAGACGAGGAGCCCATGTTTTAGGCTGCTGGAGGTCCTGGGCCAGCTCTGGTCCAGAGGGATGCAAACACCATGGAGCCTCTCCAGGCTGTTGGTTTGCTGGATTTGGATCTCCCCCAGAACACAGAAAGTATTTAAGGAAACGCTGCCCTCAGATCCTCCTGTGGGCAGTGGTTGGGTAGGAGAAGCCCTGCAAGAATTCACTGGCAGCAGATTTCATCAGCCCGTTTTGCCCATTTTGAGGGGCTTTTCTGCTCTTTGTCCCTAAATCCAGAGGGGTTGCCCCAGTCTGGGGCTGCTGGTGCTCACTGCTCAGCCCCAGATGCCTGCTGCATTCCTTCCAGCTGATGGCTGGCTGGGCTGGTCAGAGCCTGTGGTTTAACCACCCTCTAGACCACGCATCACGTCTGACCAGGCTGCCACATGGACCGTGTGGCATGCGTGTGGAGGCCGGCTTCCAGTAAACAGCGCTTCCCTGGATTTCAACACGTTCCTCCAGCCGGAGGTGCCTCTGAAATCCAGGTCATGGCATTGGGGATGCAGGTAGGGACCAGAACACGGATACGGTGCAGGCAGGGGCCAGCTTTGAAGGCAGAAGTCCTCAAGCTCTAGTTCTGCCCCTGCTCCTGCTGGGCTCTGGAGCCTTGGGCAAAGCGAACCTGTCAGCCTCCCCATCTCCAGAGAGAAGATAACATTGAGATGGCCATTATCAGAATTAATTAATGTTTGATTAGTTCTTTGGCATTATAAAGCACCAGATAGCCATTAAGGATGACTATAACCCAATTTACCTTACCATCACCTATCACTTGGTACAATTTCTCAGCACTCTAGGTAAATACCGACATCTGGAGCAAAGACCAGAAAAGTGCTTGTTTTCAATGCAGCTCTCCGTGTTCAAAATGGATAGAAACTCCCGAGGCTAGGAAAATTCTTTACTCTTTGGAAGAAGTCTTTAGGACCCTGTTTGTCTCAGGCCTTTAGCACTGATTACAGCATTGGTGAGCGCATGCACACAGCACAGAGCAGACTTCTGTGATTTCTATGATATCATCGAGAGGCGAAGCAAGAACAGAGTCCAGACAGAGCAGAGTCAGTGCCCAGAGGAGCAGCGCTGTTGTTTCCAGATTTAAAATGAAGAGAACTGGATATTACAGAGATTTGCATAAGGCCAAAGAGAGAACGCGTGGAGGAAACCAGCTCCTCTGTTGCTCACTCCTATTCCCTTCTTGGCAAATTTGCTCTCCTGTACTTTTATAACCGTGTCACCACCTAACACGCAATAAAGAGCACGGGATCCTTGTTTGTTTTGCATTCACCGCAGCACCATTGGGCAAGGATGTCCCAGAGGCAGCGTGTCACCCAGGGAGTGTTCCCCATGCTCAGCAGTGCCGGCTGGGACCAGGCAGGATGGAAGAACCGGGTGGGCAGGAGAAGGGATCACCCCACCCTCGGTGGGCATTCTTATTGCCAAACCTCGCCGAGCTTGATTGGGGCTCAAGAGCTGCCTTCCTCCTGCCCAGAGATCCCAGCTGTGTCTGGAGCAAGGCCAGGAATGAGGGAAGGCAATGGTGAGTTGTGTGGAGGAGAGGGAAGGGCTGGCGTTTTAATCCAGCTCCGTATGCCCTTCCCTCAAAGTGCCAAGCAGTCTCTCTGATACTCTGGCAGGCTTCAGGAGAAATCCTTGCGTCCTTCTGCATCTCACAAGCTTCTGCAGAGCCTCAACGTCCCCCTTGCTCCACGAGCCATGGGCCAGAGGCAATGGGCATCGCTGCTGCCCTGTGTCCAGCCGGGTCTGGAGCAGGGGGGAAGAGAGGATTTGTGATGCTGCATTTACCTGCAGGGAGTTAAGGGCAGGAAGTGCTGCCCTGAGCATGGCCCTGGATGTAAAAGTGTCCTGCAAAGAGGCAGCGTCAGAGCTTCCATGGGGAGGTATTTGCACCACTACCTTATTTCCTAGATCTTGGCAGGTCTCATCTAACTGGTGCCCCTGCTTCACTCTTGCTTCTCTTCATCCTTCTGCTCGGAGGTATTTGCGTACAATATGACTCACAATGCACTTTATTTATGGTGTCTCAATCCTTTCCATCTCGGTTCTTTTCTATTGTCAATCTCCATGTTCTCTCTTTGTCTCATTTGGATGACAAGGCCTTCCAGGCAGGAACAGTATCTCTCTTAATCTCTCTAAAATGCCAGCCACTACTTACAACGCTAGATAAATATTTAATGATAATTATTGAACTCGACATTAACAATACTCAGCCACACTTACATTTTCTAAGCCCTTTCAGACACAGGCTAATTAATTAATTGCAAATTTACAAATAGGATAATTAAAGGATGCCCTGGCTGAGCAGGAAAACGTGCTGAAAGCAGTACAGGGCTTTTAGAGGGATCACCACAAGTCATGGTGGGGAAGCTGTAAAGGGTGCAACCTTCTCCTCCAGCTGCGTTAAGCTCATGGAGTAGGAGGTCTGAGGACATTCTCAACCATTTCATTGGTAAGACTGGATCCAGTTCATGATCCTACCCCTCTCCCCACCTCCCTCATATAATTGCATCATTTCTCCTCCCTCCCCTAAGGGAGAGTCAATTAAAATAGTTGGGTTTGATTTCTTTCCTTCTTCTTTGAAAGGCAACCAGTGCCCTTTATTTGATGTAAAAGTTGTCAGATTTGGAATGACAGAAACAAGCTCCTTTCATCCCCACTGGAACAGCAGAGCAACCTCCCCTAGTCTGAGCTCTGCTTTGCCCAGGGTACCCAGCCAAGAGCCAGCTTATCACAGCCCCAGCTCTGATGCTTGTCACCCAATGGGGTAGATGGGGTGCCCAGTGCTGGGTCCCTTCTGCCAGCTCAGAGCTGGGGGAGCTTCCCCCAAAGCAGGATTCTTCAGCAAGAATCCGCATAGGAATGGTGTGAAGTAGCCAGACCACAACAAGGAATCTGAATGTTTTCATTGCATCTTCTCTTTTCATTGCAGTGACTTCTCTCCCTCACTTGTTTAGTATTTGTAGCCCTATTTCTCTGGCTGTTTAGATGGGAAAACGCCTAGCCTGTGAGTATCCATGCCCATTCCTTTTCGTCTCCCTGACAATATGAATGAGTTGAAAATTGAGGCCCCCAGCAATCGCTGCAACATTTAAACCAACCCCTATTCACAAATATATTAGCAAATAAAAGAAGCAAATAAAAGAAACAAAAGCAGCTCTCGCTGAAGGTTGAGATCATTGTTGTGTTGTTTCTCAGTAGGATTTGGATGTCGATCAGGTATTTATGCAGATGTTCATAATCTGTGTCATTCTCCCTCATTTCAATGCTAGTGTTTGTTCACTTGGAAATAGATTTCCGGAAAGGAATGGGGGAAAGTGAGTTGCCCAGGGCCATGCTGAGAGTCGGTGGCAGAGCCAGGAACATATCGCTCACTTCCCGCTCCGCTGTTTTAACCACAAGATAATCTTAATGAATAATAATAATTCATGTAAACACGGGGCCAAATTCAACCCAGGAGCAGCTCCAGTGCAGCAATTGGCGTTGTATCAGAAGAAAAGGGAGCTGGTGTGGCAACTCTCTGCGTGCTCCCTCCTACACAGGAGGAAGAAGGTGAATGTTTGCAGTGGATTTCCTCTTCCGTCCTCCTCCTTCTCGGCCTGGTTGACAGGGGTAAGCGAGGCCCATGCCAGGCTGGGTAGGATGCTGGCTCCAGCCAAGCCGCTCCTACGTCAGCTGCTCTGAGCCCAGCATAATTATTATTTATTATGGGTGTTGTGGCAGCGCCAGGAAGCCTCAGTCACGGACCGGGGTCACGTCGCTTTCCGTGCTGTGCAAATCCGACGCAGATATCCCGAGGAGCATCCAATCAAAGCAGAAGAGGACAGGCAGCGGGTGGTGATGGGCAGCCAGAAGAGCCAGGGGTAACGTGGCAGCATCCACAGTGCCTGCAGGAGCCCGCGCAGAGCCAACCACAGCAGGGCCGTGCTCCATCTCCAGCCTCTTTGGATGGGTACCTCCTCAAGGTGTTCATCACCAGCTGCTGGGTGACCCCTATTAAAGCCCTGAGCCCCCTCCTTGCAGGAAGCGTGGTCCCAGCCTCCCACCACAGTGATGGCAGCAGCAGGCTCCGAGGGGCTGATCTGTGTGGTTTTGGAAGCACAAAAACAGGAGCAGAGAGCTCCTATGACCCAAACTGCGGGGCAGAAAGTGCTGAAGTTACCAGAAGAACAAGGTGCGTGAGGAAAACTGGTTGTACCAGAGCCACTGTGACTTCTTGAGCTGCCTGGCTTGCCACAGCCAGCAGAGCCGTCCCTCCATGGCATCAGGAGGTTTTCCTTGGAGAGTGGCTTATGGGCCTGGACATGGGTGTGAATTGGGGTCTCTCCTTCATTCCCACTTTCCCGAGGTTCTGCAAAGCCAGGGAGATGAGCTGGCCAGCAGTAAATCATAGCTGGTGGTGGGGTCGCCGACCCTCCAAGCACCAAGGTCTATAGGAGCATCCCAGTCGGTACAAGGAGTGAAACCCCATAAGGATTACACAGCGGGTAATAAGGTGCTGTATCTACACACCTTGTAGATCCACCCTTCCCATGTGCCTAGTGGGCAGGTGGTTTCCTCTCCTACCTTTCAGCTTTGCTCTTATTCTCATGGGACACTCACCTCCACCTCTACCTTCACATTTCCCCCTTGGATGTAACTTACGGATCACTTTAGCCAGGGAAAGGCAAGATTCACAACGGCACCAATGTGCATGTTTCCTCCTCCCTATTAAAATCTCTGGGGACACTCTGGGGAGCCAGAAGCCTCTGTACCAGGTGCAGGGTTGTGTAACTCCCTTGTAAAACACGTTCTCTGACTCCTCCTTTCATCCACCCTGCACAGATCCTGTTCCTCATCCGCACTGCCGGCACCACCGCCGCAGCTGGGATGCTTGAGTCAGCTTCAAGCTTCGTTGCTTTATGAGGGTCCACGTGTGAGCAGGGCTAAAGGTCTTATCAGGGATTTCCCTGTGCAGTGTGCAGGACCACGCTGAGCTGGAGGCCCATGCTGACCTGGTCAGCCTGTCTGCTCCTGGAATAACAGCAGAATTGCCTTGACCACTGCTGCGCTGAGCTTTTCCCTTTGATACAGCCTTACCCATAGCAGGCTGCAATAGTTTTTGCTGTGAGAAGTCTTTTCTTGGCCGTATTCGATGCCTGAATGAGCAAGAGCAATGACTAACGTGTGCGGATCTCGCACATCTCTGGGTGAAAGTGGCCCTGGCTGGCACGTGTCCCATCCAGCAGCAGCTCTTCCAGCCCTGCTGAAGCTGCTCAGGTCTTTCTGCAAGTACAGAAGTGCCTGAGTCTCATGCTGACCATGCTGGTGAAGGACTGAGCTAACTCAGGATCTTGCAGGATCAGGCCCTGGGGTGACATGCAGCACATCCCAGTCCCTGGGCTGCCAAACCAGGGGCTCAGCTGTGGAGGGTGGCAAGCCAGGACTCGGAGCCAAGGAACCTTCCTGGGTTGTGAGTGATGCAGTGCTCGGCCTGAGCTTTGAGACCTAATGGAAAACCCAGGGCAGTCCATGGGAGTTTTTCCATGAGCATTGATTTATTTTGGGCCAAGCTTTTGATTCTGGAGCTGGCCCCAAACTTTTCCAGCTTTTTCAGGTGTTTGCAGACGGTATTTTGTTTCAGTTCCACTTCCGGGCTGATCCACTCGGATAGCAATTCACGGGAGACAGACACTTCCATCTGCACTGCGCTAAGCTCAGGCTTTCATCCTCCAGGAAACACGTGTGGGGTGGCACATAACACTCAGCATCCAAGCAGATACAGCATCCACCACTGCCCCTATGGGCTGATCCACTTTGCAGTGTCCAGGACTGAACATTTCCCAGTGAAAGAGGGAATCACAGGCGTGTTGGGACACACACTTAGGCACAGACTCGTCTCTTTAGGTTATTGAGGATGCGCATTAGTCCAGAGGTGCTGTTGAACAACAATGATTAAGGGCTCAGAGGAAAAGCTGAGTCACCCCAAGGGCATGCTGTTACTCCTTACCAGCCAGGGAGCTGTGTGGGGAATTTGCCTGGCACTGCTTTACATCCTCATGTGACACGATACAGCAAGTGTTGAGCCACTGATTGTGCTTTCTTCCTAGCCTAGACCAAAGCAGAAGGCAAAAGAGCCTGAGAATCCCTTTCTGGTGCTAGGATGGCTCTGTGCATCCTCAGGTGAGTCTGTGAGATCCTGCTCTGCAGCCCTGATGCAATCAGAAAAAAACCTGGTTTCTGTATGCACCCATCCCAGGGCCTTGGTTTGGGGTTCTCCCAAGGCATTTGTGTCCAAAGACTTTTGGAGACCTCTTGCACAGCTTCTCGGTTGAGATGGACACCGGTGCTCGGGCCTCGAGTGCCACGCGTTACCCAACCTCCGGCATCACTCCTCGCGGTGGAGCTGAGGCTCCGTCCTGGAAATCTGAATCGCAACTGCAGTTCCCATAACGTGCATGCTCCTGCTCCATCTCAGCACTGCTGAGCAGCAAACGAAGGTGGTGGAAGAGAGGGGGGGCAGGGAGGCAGAATTGATGCAATTACCTGCAGGAACCTTTCTGCCTCTGCATTGAATGGAGAAACCAGAACGGAGCCAAGGTTTCTGCAAGCTGGGCAAACATCCCGACCAGAGAAGGCTTTCTTGAAACTCCACTCTTCCAGGCGGTGCCTTTCTTGGCTGTTGCTTTGGCAGCACCCGGCCAGAATGTCTGGAGGCTGTTACAGGGCAGGACTGCTGCCTCCTCTGTTTTCTTATGAAATACACCCACAAAGCAACCTGCAGAGGCTCCAGTCTGCCAAATCAAAGGGATCGCAGTTGTCCCAGGGCTACACACTCAGCAGCATTCCAAGCAAAGCTGCATTTCTAAAACCTGGGCTGCAGAAATTAAAGGCACAGGCGGCCTTTCCTCCTCCCATCCCCACTGAGTGGCTCCCGTCCCATCCTCCCTTTGCTCTCCCGTTCCCCCCCCCCAGAACAACAGGAATTAAACAAATCCACAACTTTTCCAGCCCGCACCAAAATCCTGGCCCCTGCAGCCACGGTTGGTATCGATTCCCTGGCGCCGAGTCCCTTGTGATTATGTTCTCCCACACAATCAGATTAAGTCTGGCAGTTCTCCCTTTCCAGGCTTATTAATGTGGAGATTTTGCTGTTTTTAAAGCATCTCTCTCTTCTCCTTGAAAATTTCCAGTATTATTTGCATGGATGAAGGGCCATGAACCTGTGGCCCCTCTTGTCAGCCTTGTCATGACCCTCCCTGGGCAAGGGTGTGCAGGCTGGTATGGAGCATCTGCAGCCAGCTCTGCTGCAGGGCTGGCATGTCTCTGCCCTGGTTTGACAGCAGTATGGGACCAGAGGCTCACATCCCTTCTGCAAAACAGGTAGAAAACTCCCCTAAGCCAAAGGATTGGGAAAGAGGAGGGGAAATACTTTTTCATCTCTCTGGAGTTCTATACCACAGGCTGGACTCATTGCCATTTGAGGTAGCTGAATTAGGAGCACAACTTCTGTAGACTTTTCCTAGCACCCGTGGATGCAAAAGGAGACCTTAAAGGGTGGCTCATCCCACTTCACATCCTCTCCACTGGATGTTAGACGAGGGTGAAGGGACCACTTCTCTCTAGGCATCTCTTCTTGGCTTCCTCCTCTAATCCTCTTAGGGACTGCAGGCTAACCCAGGGCTGCTTTTCTGTCCCACCACTTCTGAACCTTCTTGGTAAGGCTGGACCATGTCAGCCCTCTCCATTTGGCAGGAACTGGACATGATTCTTCACTTCCTTGCACCTCTGCAACAATAGTGCTTTTCAGCCTCTTTGCCCAAGGCTAAGTGGGCCTGAGGCATGAGGACACACAAAGTCTGTCCTCATATATTGTGTTTTCTTAATCTTCTTTATTGTGTTGTCTTTTCAGGTTCACTTATGCAGTCTCTTAAAGTGCAGTGCCCAGAAGCGGATACAATGAGATTTAAGTAAGTGTTCCCCATCTTTGGAATCCAAACATTCTCTTGAAATCCATGTTTGCTGATGGAAGATTCTGGTGTTGAGGGAAATGCATCACCTAGAGAAGCTGTTCCAGGTAAAAAGTGTTGACCAACTCTTTGCTTTTCTGGTACTTTCATGCCTAAGCATTTTCTCTGCAAGAGCAGTGGGGTCATAACCAGGTCCCTCCAGGACATTTTGGCCTCTTTTTCTTTTCTCTCTTGGCTCTTTCTTTTCTCTCCTATTCAAGGTGGAAGAAGCTTATCTGAAGGGCAAGGAGACAATATAGGGAAGCATCACAGAGAACGTGCCAAGCCTTGGCACCTACGTAAAAGCTGTGGATTTCCAAAGAGCAGGAGGATGAGGGTGGAAGAAAAGGAAGGAATCTGGCAGGGAAGAAGGTACCAAATATGAAAGACCTTGTCCCAGAGAGTGCCTACTGCAAGCCTGAATGCAGACAGGGCACAGCAGAGCTGCCCTCCCTGCCATGAGCCTCAGCTTCAAACTCCACATGGATGGGGAGGTTCTTTAACCTGCAATCCCTGGAGCCCTCAGGAAGGATGATGCAGCAGAGCCAGACTGTCCTTCCCTTCAAACTGTGAGGCCCTCCAGGATGGAGCCGGGATGGAATCTTTACATCTTCCTGCATGCAGTGAGGCAGGAGTTATCCATACGGAGAGTGCCTCTGTTGTGGATCTCATCAGCATGCAAGCAGGGAGAAATCCAATCTCCTTCTTTGCTTGTAGAACCTACAGCACTTTGGCTGCTTTCTTAACTTGTTTCAGGTTTCTGGGGTGAGGAAGGTTGGGCAGGAGGGAGACAGAGACCCTCACTGCAGGGCCCTCAGAGACTGATTCACCGCTGGGCACCCAGCCTGAGGCTCTGCACTCTGTAGTCATTAAAAGTGTGTCCTGCTTTTCCCAAGCTTTCAGCTCCCATTGCACTGAGTTCTTAAGAAAATTCACTTCCCGTTTTAGGTGCTCTTGAGCTGTTTTTCCTCCCTAAGCTCTGGCCAGACACGGTGGGAGATGTCACCTCACCTGCAGTTGCAAGTGAGATGGCTTTTGCAGAATGACTCTGGAGCACATGAATGGTGATCTGCTGGGAGATCTTTGAGTACAGCAGATCCTACCATTGGGTTGAAAAGACCTGAGCTGGCCATGGCTGGAGTGTAAAAGCCAAGGGTTATAAATGAAGGCAAGACGCAGTATCGTGACCAGAAAGAAGGACACAAGGTGCTGGGTCTGCACTGGTACCTCTGCCCAGAACTTGACCCAGAAGGGTGACAGCTTGTTTGCCAGGGGGCCCAGTGGCCATCTATGATGTTATCCTGCTCTTGTTTGTAGTGGGACTTGCAGAGTCCTCAAAGGTTTGATAGACAACAAGAAAGTTAAAAGGAAATCATCCAAGAGAGAAACCTTTCAGTGCCTTGGAGCAGCCACGAGTGGTGAATATCCCAGGAGAGCTGGACTGTAATTCCTGCTAGCTTAGCATCAAAGGATGCTCCGAAACTTTACCTTCCTGATGACGTCTCTTCTTCCCAATGAAAGATGACCCAGGTGACCTTTGATTGAATGTCTTGATAGTCCAGAAGGCAGGGAGCGAGATAATTAGAGCCATAACATCTGATCACAGGAGAGAGGTGAAGGCAAGGTAGGGGCGGAACAATGCTGCTTTTCAATAGCGGGTGTGACGGCTGAGATGGTCACAGAGGGGCTGCGGAGGGGGTAGAGGTGCAGGGTTTAAAAGGAGGGTTAAGTAGCTTATTTTTGAATAGAGGGTGCAGGAAGCTGGTTGTTATCTTCCTGGTGCCATTCAGGCTGCAGGTGTGACTTAATCTCCTGGCTGGGGCAGATGGGTGCTCTGGGACCATCTTCCTGCGGTCTGCAGGAGAGCGCAGCCTTTCCATCAGCTGAGCTGCTGTGTTTTAGAAGGGGCCTCCTTGCTTGGCCCAGGCTCACTCCATTGCCTTGACACAGATGGGAATTTCAACCCCAGTTTCTCAAGTTTCAGTATTAGGCATTCAAAAACCTATAAATCCTTTCTCTCTCCCCACAATGACAAGATCTGTTAAAACCCCACCTCTTTCAGGTGTGTTCTCAGAGTGTGCAACCAGGCTTTGGAGGTGTCAGAAAGAGCGTTTCCCCTCAACAAGTGTCTCCAGGAGCTGGAGCTCTAAGAGACAGCACAGGACTCCCAGTAGAACAGTCTTCCGCATGCATCGCTGTCCCAGCACGGATTCCTCACTGGATTCCTTGCGCTCATGAACTTCCTTCCTTAAGGATTGTTTTCCCCAGCATTCATCATCATACTCCCCTTCACCTCAGCCTCCCCAGTTTGACATGGAGCTCTCATGGGCAGGGTCTCATTCTGCCAGCAGCAAAGCACAGTGTATTTCCAGTGCTACATCAAGGCTACTATTAGCCATCACCTGGAACCTCACTGTCTCATTCATTCACATCCAACCTTTTTAGATCCTTGTCTTTTTTTTCCTCCTCAAGACAAGGAGCATTAAGTGAAAAATGATGAAAAGCCGCAGTTGCACAGCTGAAAGCTCCTGCTTCCTCTTTGCTGCTTCTTTTTTCCCCCCCCCATTTTTGCTGGAGCCCCAGGAAGCATCCACACAAGTGCAAAATTATTTCCATGCAGGGCTCTGCTCATGTTCAAGCTCTGGGGCTGCTGGTGAAGTCCCTCCACAGCTCTCCAACAAATTGGACCAATTTGGTGTGATTAGTGAAGAATTCACATATGGTACCCAGCCAGCACTGCGACCAATTGCCTCCTGCAGCCCATTAAGAGCCATTTACTGTGATGGGCCCATTTGTCTTTGTTGTTAGTTCTGGCAGGGCCAGTGACAGATCTTTGGCTGGCCACTGGGCCAGCCTCTCCCTGACATCATCTCAGGGGTAAGAGGGCAATGTTGAGACACACATCGAGGCTGACACCAGCTGATGGATGTCCCAGAGAGCCCTGCCGGGCAGGGCTGTGGGGCCTTACCAAGGAATGGGAAGAGGAATTGCCATTTGGGGTTCCACGTTGGGTACCAGTGACAGCACACAACCATGGGGTGGATGTGAGACCTTCTCTGCTGTTGGGTACCAACAGCTGTGCTGTGATAATGATATGGTTGAGGACACAGACACAGACTGCTCCCTTGTGCTGTATATGTAAGTTATCTTTCCAGCCTCTCCGTGTAAGGCAGTGTCTCCATTCCCTTGATCATGTTGGCTGCTCTTCTCTGGACCATCGGTAACTCTACATCTTGAAACATAGAGACACAGACTGGTTTGGGTTGGAAAGGACCTAAAGATCATCCAGTTCCAAGCCTCCTGCCGTGGGCAGGGATGCCTCACACCGAGCCATGTCACCCGAGGCTCTGTCCTAGCCTTGCCATGGTGGCCAGAACCACACACGGTATTCCAAATGTGGGCACATCAAGGTTTTAACTAGCTCCCTTTGTGCTGTATGTGCCCTGATGTGTATGGAGACTTGGGTAGAGGAACAAAATTGAAGCCAATGGTCCCTGTGTACCAATAATGGTCTGCTGTGATTTACACCAGTACAATGATAACCAGACTAGGATTATAAGTACATAACTACAGAGGCAAAAAATGGAACTGCCATGTATCATAGCTCCAAACTGTCAAAAGGGCTAAGAAACACATCCAGCTCCAGGTTAAATATGAGTGCAGTTTACAGGTTTGGTTTTAGAGACCTGGTGAAGAATGAAGAATGAGCCGGCTTGGAGAAACCACTTCTAATTGGAGCTTTGCAAATGTTTGGCGTTTCCATGCTCTGGCAGTTGAGGGATGTTGTTCCCCCTCTGTTTTGGGTTAACCCAAAGTGAATTTCCTGTGGGACCGAAAGGAAAAATCAAAGGAGAATTGGTGCTAAGTGAAATATTTGGAAGAGCACCTCATTTCTCCGTCCAATCAAAATCAAGCTTCTAATGGCACATGCTTTGTGATCAGAAGGAAACTGTGAGACCTTAATATCACAAACCAAATACCTGCATTCTTTAAATGTCTCTTCTGCTGAAAGTAATCACCTGGAATTGCTGTGAAGCCCTGTGATTGAGGAGAATTCACCATCGCTCACAAACAAGACCCATCTCTTTGCCTTCTACCGGTGCTCGGGTCTTCTTTAAAAAGGCCCTTGTGAAGTGTGACCTGGTTTTAACCTTTTTATAAAGGAAAATATACCCCGGCAATGCTATCGCCCGTCCCAGTAGTCAACTTTCTCTGGCAAAGCCGAGTGGTATTTAACACTTGGGTCCCTTTGACAGTGCCAGCCTCTGGGCTGTTGTGTGCTGACAGCCTCTATTGTGTCTGTCCAGGGTAATTAAGAATTTGATCCAGAGCTTTTAAACGCCTTGGACTGACAGATACTCTCTGAAGTAAGGCACTGTCAGTGCTCTTTGGAGGGAAGACAGGGGTGCTAAAAGGTTTCTGTCCCAGGCCATAGGGCACGAGGACACCTGGGTCCATTCTGAGTGGATTTGGAGGCTGCTATTTAGGCATCTCCTCAGCAATTGGGGCTATTTGAGGAATTGGGGTCAATTATAACCAGCCTTCTCCTGTCTTGCTTCCACAGAGGACCGGAGCCAGATGGCAACCTGAAGGACTGGCCTCTCCCATTCCCACTGGACAGATGAACTTGGAGCTTGCAGTGTTACAAACCACCATTCAATGCGAGTTTAAATCCAATGACAGAGGCAGAATGAGAGAAAAAAAGAGGCATCCATTCTGGTCCAAGTCTATCTGCTTAATATCTTATGCAGCAATAATCTCAGTGGATGCTAAGAGCCTGACCCCAGGCATCACAAAATCCCCTCTTGGTTGTTTCTGCCCAAATTACCAGGCTGGTAAATACATTTCAATGATTCAGGCTGGAATTTCATGACCACTTTGAGATTAAATCTGCTGTAAATCTGGACATGTCCAGCCTGCAGCTACTCAAAAGGCTTTTTCAGGTCTACAAGTGGATTTAGGGGTTTGCGTATGGCAGTTAGGCTCTGAAATGCCATCTCTGCTGTGGAGTGGAGTTAGAACGCATGCCCTCCTTTTGATCCAAAGCCATTGAGGAGGCAGAACTGCTGATGATCCTCCAGCTGGTAGAAAAAGCAGGGCTGGTCTAGCTGTTTATCCTCTCCTGCAGCTCTCTCTATGTGTACATCACCCAAATAATTTCTTCACGCTGCCAGTGTCTTACTCTTTCGTGTCCCCTGTTCTTTCTCATGGGGTTGATGGGTGCAGTTTGTCAGACACCAGTGCACCAGAGGCATGAGGTTTGTGCTGGTAATTTCAGAAGAGCCCAAATTTCACCTGGGTGTCTGATTTTCTCCTGCCCTCTTGTGTTGTCATTGCACCCTTTGCAAATATACTTATCCAGAGCAATGTTGTTTGGCACCTTCTGCCTTCTTTTCCCCTGCTGCCAAAAGTGACATAAGATGCAGTGGCCTTACCTTTAGCACAGACTCATCAGCTCTTGGATTTACAAGTATGATTCAGCAGCAGGTCACGCGTTCACTGTGTCCTTCCAGGGTGATGTGCACAGCAAACAAGCACCCAGAGAGGCTGTCACCAGGATTAGTTTTTGGTTAAAGAATGTGAGATGCTCTTCACAGCTTGCAAGATGTGTCAGTTCTGAGCAAATGGTCTTTCCAGCCTCTCCATGTGAGGCAGCTTCTCCATGCCCTTGATCGTGTTGGTTGCCCTTCTCTGGACCTTCTCTAAGTCCACGTCTTGACACATGGTAGCCAGAACCACACATGGTTCTCCCAGTGCAGGCCCATCAAGGTTTAATAGAGCAGCAAAACATGCTCGGGGTTATCCTCAGCACTACCTGCCTGGTGATACCCAATTCTAGTGGCTTTTTTGGCTGCCACCCTACATTGAGATTTGCCAATGATGACTTCAAGATAACTCTCTTCCCTGAGCTGTATCGACCAGTTCTGACTGCAGCACTGTGTAGGCATGGTTTAGATTACTTTTTCCTAGGTGTGTTACTGTTATGTACACTTATAATTTGCCTGATTTTTACCCATTTAAAGAGTTTTCTGAGTCCCTTCTGGAACTCCTCACTATTGGTGCAGTGCTTAAAAAAGCACCTGGTGTCATCCTCTTAGAATGAAGCATTTTGTTGGGCAAGAATCAATTTCCCTTTTTATTCCATTCTGTTGGACATTCTAAAGGTGTTTTTTTTGCCTTCATTCCATTTAGGAAATTTATTTCTTCAGTTTTCGTTTCACTGTTTTCCATTAAATCAGAAAGAAAAGAATTGTTTGACTGCACTCCTGTAATACCAGGTCTTGACATGATTCAACAGAAACACATTTGGAGGTGAAATTTTGCGTTGGAATGTTTCCATTTTTCTTGTCATGTCCACATTGATCTGCAATGGGGAGCAGGGGCATGAAAGGGAAGAGCCTGTGCTCTTTGGTTTGTTTCCCAGCAAATGGTTTAATTTATGAGCACAAAGCCAGCCTTGCTTGCCTTGACAGTGTCCAGACCTCACCAGGAATCACAGGTGTAGTTAAAAAGTAATTGGATAAAACTACTCTATAGTCCCCACGAGTCCCTTTGGGAAAGTGTTTCCTATGAACATGAATGAACCGAGCTCTGAGGAGGGAAGGGAGCTGGGAGGAATGAGCATTTCTGTGTCAGCTGCGAAAGCTGGAACCAGCAATTTCAGCTGATTCTCTCCATCTGTCCGGGGTGCAGCCCTAAGATAGAATAAAGGTAGGAATTTGGTCCTGTGTTGGAGGTGGGGGGGCGGGTCACAGTGCTCAGACAGGGTGGTGAAAGCCCTTGGTGCGAGACCAAGTAAATCACATTTCCCCATCTGTGATGCGGTTAAAGCAGAGGACACTGCATGAGCAGAGTCATAGAATCAACCAGGTTGGAAAAGACCTTGAAGACCATCAAGTCCAGCCATTACCCCAGCAGTGCAGCACTAAACCATGTCATTAACCCAGCTCCTTATAGGGAGCGCTTCTTGAGCAGAAGATGCATGAGGGAGGTCATGTATTAAGGCTCAGGGTCTTCTCTGAGACCGCTTTTCTTCAGCCCTGACCTCAAACCTTTGGGGCACTCCAAGAGTTGTTCCTGCCTGGGATCGCAGTAGTCCGGGTTTCACCATCTTCATTTCCTAGAAGCACACATGGATCCGCAGCCAGCCTTTAGCACTTTGAGGGGCTACTGCTTCCTTAATTCCCTGCTGGATGCAGGCAGAGCAAACAAGCCTGATAGGATCATAGGAGCCTAGCTACCTGCAAGCTCCCGTACCAGACACATCCTTACATGGCTGATACAGGGCCAGGGTTCAGCATCGCCCTGGCCGGACCCAGATTGCATGAACCAGGACTGGAGCAGGTAGGGCTCCTTGCTGGTGGCAAGCTCAGGCAGCTTGGATTATAGAAACCTGTCAGCTTGCCTTGGGAACATGGAGGGGTTCTATTGTGTGCGTGAGGACATAAATGTGCTCGTATCTATTGTGTGTGTGAGGACATAAATGTGCTCATATCTATTGCGTGTGTGAGGACACAAATGAGCTCACATCTATTGTGTATTTGAACTGTTTATTTGAACACTGTGGATTTTCCTTTTGAGGTTCATGAGTTTGTTCTGTGCCAGGTGATGGGAGCTTGGTCCAAGGGAACAGAGTGGGTTGGGAAGTTGCTGTTGTTCTTAAAACCCCTTTATTCCTCCTGTGACCACCAAGCATGAAGAAACCCACCCACAAACACATTCACCTCATGTAGAAAGCCTTCTGTCAGGACCCAAAGTGCACTAATAGACCTTAATGATCCCGAGCAGCCTCACCTGGGGTCTCCACCTTCTGCCTATATAGGCTGAGGAGCTCCATTTAAGCTCAGTCCCTGGGCTTGCAGTTTTCTTCTGGGTTATGTTGTAGGTGTTTGTGGCTCTGGCTTTGTCTATTGGATGGCTTTGGGACCTATGCTGGAGGTAGCCTTTCTCCTAGATGAACCTTGCAGTTGTACCTTGTGGATTGGTCTCCATCTCCTGCTGCTCCTGGTTGGACCTGACTGATTGCTTTGCCATTTTCAGGGTTGCTGATGGATCCTGCTGTGGTCACCCTCAGCCTTGGCTTGATGTTATTGCTGGAGCAGCCCTGCTCTTGCTCCTCCTTAGCATTCCCTCTG
Source organism: Lathamus discolor (assembly GCF_037157495.1). Taxonomy (NCBI): domain Eukaryota; kingdom Metazoa; phylum Chordata; class Aves; order Psittaciformes; family Psittacidae; genus Lathamus; species Lathamus discolor. The sequence continues at coordinate 3,568,842 of NC_088903.1, read as the reverse complement.
CGATAAATGATGTTCAGGAACAAGGAGGACTAATGCCACTGGAGCTGGTGCAGTGATACTGCATCACGTTAAAGAGCCTGGCACTGTCATTATGCAGCTCTGACTGGAGCAGTTGCAAAGATCTGAGCAAACTAGTGCTCTGTGGATGAGATGTGAGCTTCTGTAGAGATGCTTCAGCTGCAGACAAAGAAGAAACCACTTCTGGGGTTGAAGCAGTTATGAAAAAGCTAGTTTGGAGGACAAAATTGGGTAGATTAGGAGAGCCTTTTCTGTTCTGACTCTGAATATCTTATAAGCTTAAATAGAAAATACAAAAGGCATGAAGAAGAATTATACTCTGGACTTCTGCTCCTCATCTGTGTAAATCCACCTTTTCTTCCACTGGATGTAGGTAAGATGTTCCTGACCTGAAACTGAACATGTATGTGATGTTTCATACACGTGCAACTGCCTGTGGATCTTGACCTTACCCTGCCAAATTCCGCATGAGTCCTTCTCCTGGCTCTAGCAATACCAACTGCTGCTCTTCCCTCTGCTGGACCCTGTTTTGAGCTTGGGCAAGTGTCATTGGAGCAGCAGCTCTTGCACTGTTCTCCTTCCAGCTTCTCTTTGCAAAAGGTGCCAGAAATGCTTTTACTAAGCAAAAGCAAAGACTGATGTCATCCCAAGTCTCTCCGAGCCAGGGAACTGAGCAAAGGCCTAGAGTGCCTATATCTTAATCCAACTGTGGTTGTTCCTGCTTTCAAGCCCTTATTACCTGCATAATTCTGTGCTAGGATATTGCTCAGACATCTAAGGAGATGCAAGCTGGCAATTTCAATACGCTCCTAAACATCTCCAGCAAAACACCCGGAGCCGGTGCCAAGCCCTTGGCTCCTGGCTCCTTAACCTGTTTCTACTAAGTAAGGAGATTTCCAGGGCGAGTCTGACTTGGCCCTGCAGGAGGCATCTTTTCTCCTGCCAAGGCTTAGGTTTGGAGCAGCAGCTCCGGAGCTGTCACTCAGGGAGCAGGAATGCAGGCGAGGCTGCCCTGTGGTTAGAAGGACTCCACCCCAGAGACAGAGGTAGGCACCCAGGTACCAACACCGGAGACTTGGGGCGCATCCATGGTGGTTGATGACAGGCACTGATCTGGTTCTTAACCCTTTGCCTGCCTGCCTTTGGCTTTCTTCTTTCTGGCTGTAACAACATCCAGGCAGTGCTGGTATCGTCTGTTCGCCCAGTGCTGGGGTGGTGGCTGGTATGGGAGCAGCTTTTGGATGGGGTATTCTTAATGGGAAGGCAGTGATAAGCAGGGATCCAGTCCTCCCTTTTCTGTTTCCTGGGTCTAGAGGATGTTTCCCAGATGGAGATTTGTATTTAGGGGAAGGGGTTGTGCTGTATTTGTCCTGGAATGCTGGACAACAGGAGCGTGCTAAAGCATCAATCCATGCTTTATTGTTTCCTCAACATTTGGGTTTCGTGTTGATTGTTCAGCTGAGGTCTCCCTGGAAGGCTTGGAATCAAAACACAGATGGTTAACCTAGGAGTTCTGTACTTTAATGGCATTGGTTGTCCATAAAATGGGCAAACCCAGTGCGTGCCTTCTTCCTGGATGAGCGTCCTTGCCCAGGAGTTTTGGAAAGTCTGACCAAGCAGATGTTTCCCTAGCTCCGAGTTTCAGTTGCACCTTCCTTGTGATGACAGCATCCCGCTGGTACCCAGAGGAAACCTGTTGCTGGGCAAGGCTGCAGCTGGAGTGAACAGGCCGGCTGCTGGTGTGCAGCTCCACACACTGGGAATGAATCCCACTTCAGTGCCAGGGTCCGAAGTGCGGTGTGACCCTGTGTGTTATTCCTGCCACTAAACCTCAGCTCGACATCTCTAAAACAGGGATGGCTTTTGTCTGTCCTCCTTAGATGCAAAGCTGTACCCAATGTCATAACAGAACACGTCCTCAGCTAGGGCCCAGAGACTTTACTGGGGTCAAAGTCCCATTACCTGTCATGTAGCTTCTGTGTGCTCAAGTATGTGGGCAGATAAACCTGACCAGGAAGCAGGGCAGGTGTCCTGCTTGGTTTTTCCCCTAGATCCTAACTATTCGGAGAGCCAAGTTCCAGGTCTTGGCCTGTATCCCTCATTGTTCTCCTTATGTATTTGCTCATGTATCCTCACTGCAATATTTAAATCCATGCAGTACAGCTAAGGAGATGTGATTGGTCTTTGAAGCTGTCTTGTGTGTTCCGAGGTGATGAATCCTGTCTAGACCATGGCTGTCAGCCTTTCCAAGGCACATAAATACCTTTAAAAGTGCATCACTGAATGTTCAAGGGAAGGGTGCAGATCTTGCTTGTTCCTTGCTTTTCCCGTTCCAAGTTTACAAGCCACATCCCTAAAGGGGCTTGTTCTCCCCTGCCTGTTGATCCCCCCTCCCATGCTGAGAAGGTAGGACATCAGCTAGTCTTCGTGTGGGTTGCAAAGCTGTTTCTGCTTGTGTTTATGGAGCATTTTGCAGCCTGTAGAAGCAAAGTGACGCAGAAAGGGGAAATGATGTTATTAGGGAATTTGTAGCCATACGTTTTGGGGCTCGTTTCTGCTGGAGAGATGTTTCAGTGTGTCTTAGCCTGGTGCTGTATCCTAAGATGCCCTTTGCAGGGTATTCTCTGTTGCTCGAAACAAAGCACCAGCCAAGGGATGCCTGTATCCTGCTTACAAAAGGCAGCACAATGCACTGACATCCCCTCCTTGTGCCTGCGAGCGAGTGGCCTACAGAGAGTCACTGACCTTGAAGACACTGTGAAGAGCTGGGCAATGGGTTCCTTGCTCCAGTTTGCAATCAAAGCTCAAAGCCCCATGCCCACCTTGCTGACCCTTCCTGACCTCTCTTGCCCCAGGGTCGATGTCTACAAGTCAAGAAAGCCCTCTGGAGACAAAGGGGAATTCACCTCTGCACAATATCCAGTGGCATGATTGCTATTGGGCTTATCCAAGTGTCTGCTGCCAGAGGACCGGGGCCCCAGTGCAGGCAAGATTGATTTCCTTGGGGCCAGTGAGGGTGGTGGAGTCTCAGTTCAGATGCGGTTGCAGCTCTCCTGCGTCTCTGCCCTTCTGGTCCACTGTTGCCTTTCCATTGGTGTCCTGAGGATGTTCACCGCATGCTGAGCTGATGTGCTCAGGACCCAAGGGACAATCTTAGCAGGGATCCCCTCCTTTTTGTCCAAGGCAGCTTTAATGAGCATTAAGGATAAGGCTTCCTCCGTTCCTGCTGTGTTATCAGCCTGCTTATCTGCAAGGATGTATACTGCAATGAGAAAAATCAAACCTAACAAAACCCCAGTACAATGGACCAAATCCAGGCCATTAAAAAAGGGGAGGTCCCAGTCCATGGATGGGTTGTTGGAGGGGAATTTTGTCTTGGCTTTCCAGTGCTACCTCTGACACAAGCACCACCAGGGCCTGAGAGCTCCTGTTTTAAGGAAGAACAAAAGCTACTGAGGTCAGTGTGGGTAAAGGGTTAATTTGGAATGAACCAGGGATGTCTGCTCCACTCCATAGATACTTAACTCCCCAAGGAAGCAGCCGGTGTCTGAGCTGGGTCTGTTTGGATGGGGACTGTCCTGTTGCTGCTGCCCTTGTTTCTGTGGCCATGTCAGGGTGACCCTGGCCCGGAGCCAGTGCTGGCGGGGATGTTGTAACCCCTGTAACTCATGGCACGACCTGCTCCGTGGGCTCAGCCACAAGCCCTCGGCCCGGGGTGAAGTCATGGAGGACATGGCAATGTCGTCTCAGGCTGCAACACGCTTGTGCTGACACAGCTCGGCATCACGTGGGCACCGGGATGTGCTGGGCACAGCCGGGATGAAGGCTCTGCCCTATGCTGGAAGCGTTCCGTCAGCCAGAGGTCCTGCCAATGCAGGGCAGCAAAGCCTGCGATCGCATCGCCAGCGCCTTTCAGCTTGCTGGGTGCTGACGCACCGCTTTGACAAGTGCCTGATGATTTGTGCTGCTGCTCTTTGGGTTTCTCTTTTATTCCTCGCAACCTGGAAGCTTTGTTGAGGGCTTAAGCCTGGGTTTGGCTACAGGGTAGAATCAAAGAATCAAATGGGTAGGAAAAGACCTTTAAGATAGTGTTCAACTTTTGCCCCAGCGTTGCCAAGGCCACCACTAACCCATGGCACTGAGGGTGTGTGAACGCTTGCAGGGATGGTGACTCCAGCCCTGCCCTGGGCAGGCTGTTCCAATGCCTGAGCACCCTTTGGGGAAGGAATTGTTCCTCAGCTCCATCTAAACCTCCCCAGTGCAGCTTGAGGCTGTTTCCTCTTGCCTATCACTTGTTACCGGAGATGGAGCAAGGGCAGCTGGATTTGCTCAATAGGAGTTCTTTGCATCACTTGCGGTTCTGCAGGCAGGAGTTTCGCTCAGGCTGAGTGATTCCTCATGCAGCAAGGCCAGCCTGGTGCCTTCTGGCATTGCTTGACTGATGGTGGTCCCATCATGGACAGCTTCGGCTGATCCTTCTGGGAGCAGCAGCTCTGTGGCACCCAGGGGTGCAGGGCTCCTCTGTATCTGTTGTTGCTCCTGGTTTGCAAGCCTGAGCCTTGTGTCAGGGGATCCCAGCTCTTGATGCTGAATCAAGAGGAACTGGAAGCAGATCTCCAGGGGTCACTGGCTCTCATCAAAGGGTTCTCCAAAGAGCCCTGAATGTTTGTATCAAAGGACTCAATGATTCTTCATGGCAAAGAGCCTCTGCTGAGTCCACAGCCAGGCTTTCTGCTCAGTCCCTCAGCTTGGTGCTGTGCATCCTTGTCACAGCAGTTGGATGAGTCTACCTGCTTAGACCTGCTGCTGGGAGCATCCCAATGCCTATGGCTCCCACTGCACTTTATAGGGTATCTGTGTCCTGCTCAGGTAATCACAAGGAGCTCTTTCCCCTCTCTGCACTCTCCTTTTGTTCCATTTATCTCGGGAACAAGCAGCTCATTCATCCCACGGGAGGCCAGCTGTGGACCACCTACAAACCCCACCTCTGCAGGAGTGACCACGTCCCATCAGCCTCCTCCAGCCAGCAAGGGACCATAATGTCAGCCTGGGCTTTCCTCTTGCCTTGTGCTGTGTGGAGCTGATTGCCAGCTGCAGCCTCACAAGGCCCCTGGGTTGCCAGGAGGAGTAATGAGGACATGGGTGTTCTACTCTTGCAGTAGGCTCTATTGGCTCTTGGGGTTTTCTGTACACTGAATAGGGTTCAGCTGGGTTTTTATTCACCTGCCTTGCCTTGTGTTGGCAGCTCCATGCCATGCACCACTACTTTCTGCTGATACATCAAGTTCCCCAGGTCTGGGAGCTGCTCTCTGCTTTGGTGTGGTCCCAGCATAGCTTCAATCACCATGCCCAGTCGCCCAGCCACCCCGCTGTCCCCTGCTGCTTTGAGGATCCCAATGACTTCATTCACTCTTGGCCCCTCATTTTCGCATGTTTTTCAAGAGGGGGGTGTTTGACCTGGAGTATGAGGAGCCTGTGCCTCCATGTGTGGGCTGTGTGGATGTACCAGCCTCCTTGGAGCTAGCTTGGGGCTCATTGTGTGGTATAGACTTGTCTTGCGTCTAATTAGAGGCTCATTTCTCCCCTTCTTGCCTGCCACTCATTCCTCTCTTCTTTTGTCTTCAGAAGCGGTGCTCAGCTCAGGCAGTCTGGTGAGGATAGGCTGTAATGCTGGCTTCCATGGTCATTTTCAGGTCCTGTGGTGCTAAGCCTTACCTATAGGCTAAATCTGACCAGGGTTTGCAGAGGACCAACTAATGTCTCTCCGGAGGTGGGTTTGGCATTAGAGACCTCACATCGAAGAGAGAAGCGAGCTAAATGAGTGGCTATCCCTTTCCTTTAGGAGTTTGAGAAACTCAAATGGGCTAAGATAAGGGAGCTTGTAAGGAGCGCTTCTCTGTTGTCACGTTCCCTTAGTGCTGAGCATGAAGTCACTGCTCTCTTGTTGCCATCCCTGGATGATCCCTCCTGTGTGAGGAGGGAATGGAAGTGCTCCTCAGTGGTAATACTGCGATGATGTTGGAGCATCTTGCAGTGATACCTGTGTTCTGCAGGTAACGGTGCTCTCTGTCTGCCCCAGAGCACATGCTGGGAAAACTGGGGAAGGATTTCGTTTTCCGTGCGTGGTGTCGTGACCTGGCGTTATTTTAAAAGTGATTTTGTATCTGTGATTATGACTTGTATAAAGTCGCAGGTAATGATCTACCACTAATTAGGATGAATAATTCCAGAAAGAGTGTGTTTAAGCATTTGGAAAGCTAAATGCTATGGATAAGACAGAGCCCAAGGGCTCAGGGCTGCTGGGTTCTAGTTCCAGCTTTGCTGCTGCTCTCTGCAGGGCTGTGGCACTCAACAGATGTGGCTTCTGCAAATAGCTTGACTTTAGGGGAAAGGAGTTTTGCTCTCTACCATCAAATAAGCCAAAATTATACTGCCGAGATTGAAAGAAGCTTGGATGGCGCTTCACTGCCCCAGTAATGCATAGGAAACATCCCAAAGGATCAGTTCTGGGGGGTTAGTTTCTTCTTTATGATAAGGAGCGCTGTAAAATGCAACTCAAAGCCACTTACTTCCAAATCAGCTCTGCTGTATCTCTTCCTTTACCAGCTCCCAGCCTAAGAGAGCGCTTGGGGAATGCACAGACATTGGTGCTGAAAGCCTGTGGAAAAATTTGCATGGGGACTTCTTTGTGTGTTTGAAGCTGGGCAGAGTTTGTCTGACAGAAAGAAAGAGATCGAGGATGAAACAGTCACCAGAAAATTAATAGACGTGCCTGGAAATGCCTTTAACCCTTATTTACTGTAGGGCTTGTGGTTTGAAAAGCCTGGAGTCTCATTTGGACTCTTTGGTCCCCACTAAAATTACAGAGGTGGGGAGAAACCACCCTCTGAACCGTATGGGCTCTGCCAAACAAGCCCAGAGGAAAGGGGCTCGTTCCTGCGCCTGCTGCGCAGATTAAAAGCAGGTTTAGAGCCAGAGCTGATGCTTGCTCCTGCGGGGATTGCAGTGGGCAAAGGGAAGGAGCGCAGCACTGGTGTCTCCAGAGCCCATGGGAGCACGCCAGCCTCTGCTTCCATGGCACTGCCTTGCTGTAACTGCTGTGGGTGTGGAGTCCTACTTCTTTTATCACAGGGCCTGATTACAACTTCCCTGGCACCGGAGTAAGCAGGAATAAGCGGAGATGATGGCGTTGCAGAGTGGAGCCAGACTTGCTGGTGAAAGCTCTTGTGAGTGCTGGCCTCTTGAGGTGCCGCCGCAGAGAAGAGCAGGGGAAAGAGCCCCGTGCATCTGTATCCGTGCAGGAAGCCGAGGAATAAGAAGCATCTTGCACAAGATTGCACAACGTGGAGGAGCTGGCCATAACACGCAGGTCTCTGGCTCCCCAGCCTTCCTCGAGGCAGGTTACTCATCCGTTGTAGAGGGAGCCTGGTCTTGCTTGACACTGAAATCCACAGGAGCAGAAGAAATAGTAGGTGATCTGTCAGCAAGAAGCACCACCACAAGGATGACCCTTGTCTTAGAAGCCATGTGGATAAGACCTTGTGGCTGAATATATTCCCCACCTCCGAGTGCATGAGATCATGGTATTTTGTAGTTGGGAAAATAATACATCAGCCTATTGTTTGGTTTTGCTCTTTTAACCATGAGCAAAATCCTCTGGGTTTTGCTGTCGTGGTGCTTTTAAGCAGCAAAGCAGAGCAAAACCACGAGCTCCAACCCATGAAGACTTCCCAGGGTGGTGTCCACGTGTGCGGGGATGTGTGCGCAGCCCCTTTCTTGTTAGGGAAGCACAGGAGAGATCCAGGACAAGTAACAGCACCACAACTTCAGCCTCCACGTCTGATACTGCTTTGGGGTCCTTATTGCACCCAGCCTGCGTGCAACCCGAACCCACCCCTCCTGAAGCATCTCCGTGACCTTCTGGTGTCACAGCCCTCTAGAATAGCTGCGAAGTAGCTGTTTCCTCTCCTTTTTGGGACTGGGGAGAGGACGGAGGCTTGGAGCAACACAGCTCCCTTGTGGCGGCCTCCTGGGGTGGAGCAGGTTTCAACAACATGCCAGAATATGTGGCTGTCCTTGGACATGTTTCATTTCCCACTTCTCAGCCCAGGGAACACTTCAATCACCCTTTAGCGGTTGGGCACAGAAGGGGAAAGATCATTAACATACAAAGGGCTCCTCTTTCAACACCAGCGTTGCGAACTTCCATGAGTTTAGTTCTGTCTCATCACATTTGTTCTGTGTTGCTCTCGGGCTTGGGTTTGTTTTCTTAAAAAAGCCAGTCCCAGTTCTTGGAATTGGGTTAAACCCATCAGGATCTCAGCTTTCGTTAAAGGCTCCGACTCCTGATGGCTGCAAAGGGAAATCCCAGCGCCTAAAGATGCTGCAAGTGGTGATTCAGCATGAACACTGCATCCTTTAACTTATTCTTGATTCTTGCCATATTCAGACAAATCTCTTTGTGAAGGGGAGCGGGGGAAAGTTGCCACTTCTGATTCCTTAGGACTGGCAGACGTTAATAGTGCCCATGCTGCTGGGATTACCACTTCAGCAGCGCGGGTAGAAAGGAGAATGGTCCCTCTTTTTGCCTTCCATCTCAATGTATTAGGTTAGAGCTTTGTGTCCCCTCCTGGGAACATAGGTAAGGGTTGGATTGATTTGGGGAATTACTGCCTTCCCCATTTCATTCATACTCTGCTGGGTATAAAAGAACTTCTCTGGCTGCCTTGCTTTCCAAAGTGGGATTTGTTTATGGCAAAGGGAAATGTGGGGAATTTGAATCTCATTTTGTGTTGGCAATGAAGCAACTGGGTTGAAGGTCCTGATACGGACCCATTCCATGTTTCTGCTGAAGATGCGACCCACTTAAGATCAGGTGTCCTGTGGGTATTGCCAAAGCTATTCAGGTTAAACATTTTCATTGGTTCTTAAGGCACTTGTGACAATGGGCCTAAGGGGAAATAGGTCAGGTACTTGGAGATCTGTGTCACTGTGTTGGCTTGAAACATTCCTCAATGCAATCTGTGAGGAGATGCCAGAGAGCTGACCCATCACCGGCCGCTACTGCTGGCTTCTCCTCCAGATGTGTTGTGCTTTCTACCTGCAAAACAATGCAGGAGCTCGGTGGTGAGGAGGGAAATGGGGAAAAAGGATTGTGCTCATCCCATAGCATCCATCTGCAGCCCTGGGAGCCTGACTCACCTTTTTAGGAATCTGGTTTAATCATTTGTGCAGCTTCTGAAGGGACAGGTAGGAGACAGCAGGAAAGCATAACGCCTTTGAAAAGTATTGCCTTGAAAGCATTTGCCTTCCAGGGGATGCTGTAGTAGTTGCTGCAGGGCTGTAATGATAAACGACACCAAAGTTTGTTCTAATTCCCTGCGGTTTTGCCTCTCGCTGGGCTGTTGAGATCCTGGCAGTGTTTCTGTCTTTGCTGGAAGTCCTCTTCTTGGCATCATGGCAATCATAACGCTATGTGAGAATCTCCTCCTTCCCTCCCCTCTCCCCCACCAAGTAAATGTTAGTGTTAGGAGTGAAGACAAGAAAGAATTGGTTTAATGTTCTTTGACGCCTTCGTTATGATCCTTGCACCCAAAAGGCTTTGGTTGCCTATTAAAATGGATTGTTTTCCACAGAAAAAGGCAATTTATTTGCTTAATAGATACATATATGTAACTTATTTAAATAGAAGCTGAATATTTTATTACTGTTGGTTGATGCCACTTTGCTGTTCCTACTTCTCTCTTTGCCATCATTTTGATGATATAATGGAACTAGAACAAGAGTCAAAGTTGAGTGATGAGAATTTTGGGTTTGTTCAGCAGAAATTTCAACCAAAAATGGTAATGATCCCCCCCCCCAGCTTTTCTTTAACCCAAGGTTTTGAACCAGAGATCCCAGCCAGCTTGGTTCAGCAGTGCTGAACACACAGGGCGTCCTTCACCAGGTGTCCTGTGGTTCTCCTCCCACATGGACCTGCAGAACTTGTGCTGCCCCATGTCTCCACACAGGGTCTCCCTAGCCTTGGACAAGGCAACCATTGGAGAGACATTGATTAGTCTGTTCAGATCCGATGCTTTGGCCTTGGTTCTACAACTGTTGTCAGTAGATGTTTTGCTGTCAGCTCTAGTAGGAAGGGGATTATTGAGTGCTTCATAAACTGCAGGAACCCAGTGGTTTTCCAGCGCATGGACTTGTGCAGCTGTGAGGTTTTTTCCATAGCAAGGGTTCTAAAAGCATCACACAAACCAGTTTTCACTGTGACAGTGTAAGAGATGCATTAGGACACAATTGCCAGTGCTAACAGTTAGGACTCAAAAGCAAGGAGCTTTACAGGGCTCCGCTCCCCCTTTGGAACCTGTAAACCCATCCCTTGAGGTGGAGCATCAGCTTCTTCCAAAATGCTTTGGATCCACGTGAAAACTGAGCTCTCTGGAAGAGCTGGTCACCCTTGAGGACATAAATTGGAGCTGAGCTACCTTCAAGCTTCAATCCTGGTACAGGACAGGGAAGCAGGAATGGAAACGGAGATTAAGGAAAGCATTGGAGCATGTAAAGGAGGGTCAGACATGAAGGAATTTGCCATTCTTGCACTGGGAGGAACGAAGGAGACTAAATGTACTCTTTGAAAGGATCAGCTTCATAGAATAGTTGGGGTTGGAAGGGACCTTAAGATCATTCAGTTCCAACCGCCTGCCATATGTACCTCTTTGGGAGCAGGAAACATGTGCTTCTAATTTTACTTTCTGCTGTGTGCCAAGGGGGGATCTGTTTCCCATTGACTCTTGACCCTTCCGAAGGGGATAAAAAAAAAAGAGAAAGAGCTGGCCAGACTAGAGCTGTTGAGGTCCATGGCAAAAATCCCACCAGCTTCAACAGGACCATGGGTCAACCTAGAGAAGGAAATAACTCTCTGAGATAGAACAGTCAAAAAAGGCAGAAAATCACTTGTCTTGGTTTGGGACAGTGGCTGGACCGCAACTCATCGGATTCCCAGCTTATGACCATAGTGAATAAGGTTCATGTGGAACTAACTGCCTTTTATGAAGGTGGGAAATGTGTGTAGCATGGAGGACAACAGACATGATCTTGGAGAGGACCTCCATGGGAAATGGATTTGTTGTCCAAGTCATATTCCTAGAGGAAAGAAAAGCAGAGATTAGAAATTGGGATTTTTTTTTGGAAGACAAAAGTGCAGAGAAGAAAATTGTTTGGTTCTGTGAAAGTGGCTTTTATTCAAGAAACTTGAAATGTGCCATTTGGGCTGCTCCTTTATAAAGTGTTCTGTGAGATGGTATAAATGGGAAAATGAGGAAGTGTGTTGAAAGGAAGAAAAAAAATGACTCTTTCTGTCCTACATTTGGGCCATTATTTCCTGAGCACTCATTCGCATCCTTTGCAGCCTCACGTGAAAGTCTCTTGGGTAATGGAGACTTTCTCCATGTTCGCTTCAGAAACTTCCACAACAGGGAAGCTGTGACTTGCACCTTTGCTTGGCTTAACCTCCTGCCTCTTCTCATTGCAATAAATAATCCCCTCTTTCCACTCTTTGAATCTTTGACCTGCCTTTCACTTTATTTGTGCCAGAAAGCCCCACTGCTCTTGTCCTGAAGCCAAGGCAGCAGTGGAGTCTCTGTGGTCCTTCTCTGTACCTGCTCTGGTCTGAGTGACAATTTCTGGTACCATCGAGCTCTTCCTAGGACATAACATGATGCCATCAGCAAACTGCATTTCCATCTCTGTCAGTACCATTAGCAACGGTATTGGAGAGCATTTCTCTCGAGGTCTTTTCCTGCAGAGCTCAGTGGCAAATCCTCTTCAACCTGAGGCTCCTCTTTCTCCCCACCACTCATCATTGCCTCACTTTTGGCACTTCCATGCCAATGGCAGGTTTCCTGTGTTAATCGGAGCCAAATGGCAATTACTTCTGTGTTCACTGCAGTCCAGATGATTCCCTGTTTCCTTTGCCTGGAGTTGGAGACTTCCGTAAGAGCTTTTTGGCAAGTCTGGCACCATCTACCCGTGTTGCATTTCATTCCAGTTCCCATTTCCTATGCTGGTTTGGATTACTCTTACAATGTAGGCTAGTATTTGCCTCCACGAATGGATGTTATTCCTTCTGAAATGAGTTGCAAACCATGCATTGCTTCCATTTCCATGTGATTGATAGGACCCTCTCTTCCTTCCTAAAATACCAGTTTGGACTGCCATAGCCAATGTAATAAGAAGAGTCTGAGCAAAAAACCTACCCTAAAGCAGCCAAGGTAGCACTAAGATTAGATAGTCTGCTGAATCCTGCACAAGCATTAAACCCTCAGTTTGCAGTGCTTGGTACACAGAAATAGGAGTAGGAGGATGCCATGAATTGGAAGCTTCTTGGATGTTCCTCAATCAATCCCAGGTACGTTCTGCCCTCTTGTAACCTGTATATTGAATTATTTCAGGCAAGAAACCCCTTGGATTGCTTTGGTACGGATTGCATGCTCCTTCCAGTCCCATGCGGTGGTTTCTTTTTCCTCCCTATGAGTTTGTTTCCTCAGCGGGGACTCTTCCACCAGTGGAGCTGGATGGCTGCATGACACTGGTGTCAGGTGGACCACGAGGTGCTTTTTGCCAGGTTCCTGCCTGATGACAAGTGACTCAATGCCTCAAGGCTTGTAAGGAAGCCAGCGAGCCAGCATCTGATGAAAGAGCCCAGCGAAGAGAGGTGCAAGGGGAGAGAGAAGAGGAGAAACCTCTCGGGATGTGATGGAAGTGAGTCATCTGACAGGTACTGCCACCAGGCCAGTCTGTAATTAAAGCTCACCTCGCTTGGTGTCTCCACCGGAGCCTCTGCCAATCGTTCCCTGTGGCATTTTCACACTCCTTATCTGTCAGCCTAGAAATTGCCTTTTTTAGATCAACTTTGAACACTTCATTCTGGCCGGGAGACGGTGGGGGCCAGACAGTCTGCTTCGCCACCGAGCGCCTTGCAAGGGGAGAAGCGATGGTTGCTTTGTGTGGACCAGATTTTCCAGAGATGGGAGCTGGTTTTTCCAGGTGGGACCAGGTTTTCCAAAGTGCTTGGGTCCTGGCAACTCCCAGCATGTTTTTCAAAATGCACTGGATGAATTGCAGCTACTTCCATAAAGCCTTGGTGGGAGCCACGCTCCCTGAACGCTTCTGGGGACCCCATGGTCATGAATGGGATGGGAGCAAGTGCATGGATGTAACAGTCATGCCATGGCTTCACAGGCTGGTGGTGAGTTCTCTGCTCCACCACAGCCAGTTATTTTCTGTCCTAGAATAGAATCACAGAATGGTTTGGGTTGGAAAGGACCTTAAGCTCACCCAATTCCAACCCCCTGCCATGGGCAGGGACACCTCCAACTAAACCATGGCACGCAAGGCTCTGTCCAAGCTGGCCTTGAAGTCTTGTGCAGGCTTTCATCACCCTACGCTCTGCAGATGACTTTAGATCCCTTTAGGTGGAACAAGGGTGCTGTTATTAACAAAAGTGGTTAGTGAAGATTGAGTTATAGTTAAAAAAGCAGTTGTTGGATTGGATTCGGCTCTTTGGCAGTGGTATCTGGGGGTACGGCTTCAATAACATCAGTGGGAATTATCCCTGAGTTGGCACGAATTTAGGGATTGTATACAGGTTCTTATGTACACAGTGATGCTCTAAGATCAGGACCAACTGGATGCCTCCTGCTCTTTCAAAACCTGTAAGATCAATGAAATAGGAGCTTTCTGGTTTCCTATAATTGACTAGAGAAAGGGTTTTGAAGCAGGCAAGCAAGCCCATGTCCCACTTCCCAGATGAGGTGCACACATTTGGGATCTCCCAAGGACTACAGACCAAGGCTGTTCCCCGCTAGCCGAAGCCTTCCTCCCAATGCCTTTCTCCCAAGAGGGAGGATGTTATGGATCCAACTGCAGGTGTGTGTGATGCACATGCAAGAACCCCCCCTCCCTCCCAGGCACTTGCTCCTGCAAGCACACGAGGCACCCACGCCAAGTGCCCTCTCCCAATGGCCTTGCATGAGCACCCCGTGACTCCGTGCCCAGGAATGCTGCCATGGACTGATCGCCTGCTGGGGATTGCATCAGGCCCATAAACTTGCTCCGCACAGGAGGAAGCGGTTGGGTGACACCTGCTTCTGTGCAATGTGGCACCCCTCTGGTCACCATGGGCTTGGGAAAAGGGAGATGAGGGTTCGTTCATCAGCCTGGCACCAAGCAGCATGGGGTGATGTCCTGCCAGCCTCTATAAGGTTTTGGGGCCTTTTCCACTTCTCTTGGAAAGGGTTGGAAGAAACTTTCCCCAGTCTATAAAGGGTCTGCAATATTTCTAGTTCTCCAGGTAGGAAGATGGGATGGGGATGGGTCTGCTGAGCTATAACAACCCATCTGCCTTCAGATTTCTTGTCCGTGCAACTCCAAGCCCTTCCTTTTTCTCCTTAAAAAGCTAATAGAACCCATTCTGGTTTTGCTCAACATTGCCAGGCTGTGCTCTGGCCCGATCCATCCTGATGGCCTTTTATCTCTAAGTGATGCTTGTCCTGGGCCAGAGGTGTCTTCCAAGGACATCCCAGCCATGCGCAGACGCAGCAGTTTATGCTGCTTCCCACTTCTGCTTTGTGTGCATGTAGCATTGCCCGGAGATCTGTGAGATATCAGGCCTGGATTCACCTCTCTTCTTTTGCACATCTCTCCCTGTCTCCTGCTTGCCTTTGTAGTCAACTGGGAGAGATCAGCAATTCCAGGATTTCGGCTCTCACCGAGCGCGGCGCCTGCATTAGGCTGCGTGAATTACCTGAGCCCATTTCTCTATGGACTGTAGACAGAGCCCCAGGTGCTCTGCTCTCAGATGCAGACATCCTTACTCTGAACATCTAAAGCTGCGTGAAACAGCCACCACCCTTCACATTTCTCACATACATTAAAGGCTGAGTGGCTGATAAGGAGCCTGCTAGATTCTAGCCTAAATTCCTTAATGTCCAATTTATACAAACCTGTCCTTGTAGCGACATTGTCCTGTGACTTTATGCTGCCTTTCCACCCCGTAGGTACTTGGGTTGTGCCTCTCTTTAGACAGAACAAGACCATTCCCTTTTATCTCCCTGTGCAAACCAAGGTCCTCCAGCATTTTCCTTGTACGAAGGGCTCTCCATTCCCTTCATTGCCGTAGTAGCTCTCTTCCACCACTGGTTTCTTGATCAAGGGTGATTAAAAGAGGACACTGTATTCCAGATGAGATCCCTCAAGGCCATATTGAGGGAATACTCCTCTATTTCCCAGGATTATATTAACCCAATGTGCTGCACCGCACAGGCAACTCAGGGTCATCCCAGGGCTGAATAATGCACATGGATGTTCTTTCTACTGGAAGCAACTACATTCTGCTTCAAGCTGGAATGTTCAGTCTTTTTCTGACCTAAGCTTTATACCTGGACAACTTATCACCAGGTGGAAAGTCTTCTCTCAAGGGTTACCCAATGACCTGTGGAAAACCAACAGGATTGAGCCAGCTCTTGGTCTGTCTGTAAGAACCTCCTGATGCAAAAAAGTGCTGGGAGGAAAATAGTCTTCAAAGCTGTGACCTATGAGGAGAAATAAGTCCAGAAAAGAAACTGTTATAGAATGAAAGAGGCGCTGCATTTGGCCAGACTTTGCTGAAACAAAATACTCTGACAGCCCTTGAGTAACTGGGTTTCTGCATGGGGCTGGGAAAGGGATTTGGTCTTTGCTGTTTATTCAGCTTTGGGGTTTGGGAAACATCAGCATCATTTTTTTGTTTTCTTTCCTTTCCGAACGAGTTAGAAATTTCAAAATCCTGAAACTCTTCCCAAAATGAAAGAGCTGGGTATTGCCCAACTCCTCCTGTTCCTACCTCCGCCCTCCCGATGAGTTATACGCAGGGTGTGACATTCTGGGATCGCGCTGATCCCCAGGTGCTGGAAAGGGCCACTTCCAACAGCTTCTCCTTAAGTAGGGCTCAATCCCGCTGTCAGTTGGTAAACCTGTCCCTGCTGAAAAGAACACCCAATTCCCTTGGCTCAGCCACTTAAAGGTGCAGCTCCCAGCAGCATCCCAGAGCCAGCTGCTAAAGCTGCTCCTGACCCTACGCTCTTTATCTGCATGGACCTCGGGGCAGTTGTTTCTCATTCACACCACTGTAAATAAGAGCCAAATCAAGCTATTAGTGTCTCACACCTCAAGCATTGGGGCTTTCTCTGCATTTGTAGAAAAGGTTGAGGTTATTACCAAAGAGGTGAAAATGAGATAATAGCTGATGTCTCAAGGGTGCCAGGCATCCTGGTCTGAAGTGATTCTTTATTTCAAGCGCATCATAATTCACTGGTGACTGCTAACTGGAGCCTGGTGTCTTCCTCGCATTTATGGGCTGCTAGCAGATGATTATAGAAAATACGGTAATTAAATAAGTACTTCAGCTGGGGAGGTTTGGCCTGGGAAGGAGTAAAATTAGACAGGGCAGCATGAGCTGTTCCAAAGTGTGAACTCTGATTGATTTCACTTTCTGTTCTTGTAACGTGGCCGGTAATATTCAGGAGGAGGAGGAGGGGTCACCTGGGGAAGTCTGTGACTGGTGAATTGGAGCCAATAGGCTAAAACACCCAGCATGTCACTGCGATGCTTAGCCCCATTCCATAAGGTGCAATACAAGCAGGGGACACGCAGGCTTTGGGAGCCAAAAGGTCCCAAGTCCTATTAGCAAGGGAGATGTTTGACCAGAGCTGTGCAGCAGATCAGTGGGAAGCTATGGGGAGTCCTCAGACCTGGCTTCAGGAGCTGCCTTTTCTGCTCTGCTGCCTGTTCCCTTGGCCAGGCAACTGCTGGGATTCCAGAGTAAAAGTGGTTCTTGGGGCCTCCTATTCATGGTATCTTTATGATGGCATCTCTTTGGGGGAGCTTGGGGAAGCTCACAGCTCTTCCCCCTCACTGTGATTTGCATGCAGTGCTCCTCTCCAGCATAACAATTCCCAGCAAAGCCAAGGCCAGGGGTTGAACTGGCTCCATCCAGTAGTAACCTGCAATTAGCCAAGCATCTCTGGGATGCCATCAACACAGGATTCCCTTTGATGAAGCGTCGTATCCAGGTAACCTGTTCCTAATCAAACAAGACACCTTGGTGTGCAGGATAGGGCACTGCCGGCCATTCCGGGTGCTCCAGGAGTGTGCTGTGGGCAGAGCAAACAGGAAGCTGAGGGATGGACCACTGAGAGCCACTCCACCTTTGCCCAGGGGTGTTGGGTAGGTGACGAGTCACTTAGAGCTGCTCCTGCTCCTGCTCCTGCTCCGGCAGTGACGCATTGTTTTGAACGAGAAATTCCAAGAGCGTTGATGGTCCTTTTGCTTTAGGGACAGCGTCATTGCTTGAGGTTTTTGGGGTTAAGTCCACAAAGGTGCTGACCTTCCACGCTCTAAGGAACCCTACAGGATTTGGGGCCAGGGCTCACCCTAGGAGCACCCTTTGGAGGTGCCAAAGGAAGGAGGAATGTCACCAGAGCTTTCCTCTTGAGTAGATGGAGAGAGCACCCATTCCAAAACATGAGTCATTGCACTTTAGGCTCTGAACCACCCTCTTTGGTGGAGGCCACCTCTCTTTTCTTGCTGCAGCCCATAGAGGGAGCTGATGGTGCTTTGAATCACCTGGCATGAAATCTGTCCTCGGTGCTTACATAAGAGTGGGATGCCGAAATACCTGTATGGCTTGGGATTTTTGGAGCCACCCATGAGGCCTTTGGTCTCTCCTTGCCATGCGGCTGTTGCAGCACCTCGTGATGCTGGTGCAGAGGGTTAGATAAGGTAACTGACGGCATTAAAGAGATGCCATTCAATGTCTGCTCAGACTGCCCTCTCTGGGGTTCCCTTCTCCATTTGGGTTTCCTTCCTCTTCCGATTAAAGAGATGAACTCAAGACCGAACCTTTTGGAGCACTTGGGTCTAAGAGGAGGAACTGTTCCAGACCCCAGGAGTGGAAAGATGAGTGGCATTTTGAATTCCATCTCTGCTGGAGCGTGATGAGATTCCCTCAGATGTGAATAGCTGCTGAAAACACTCAGGTTGAGACATGATGCAAGGATCCCAGGAGCTCTTCCAAGACATCGCCTCTTGGGCCAGTGTGCAGGGAGGGGAGTTGGGGCCATCAGAGCTGGCAGCAGAACTTGAGCCAAAGCAGTTGCAGCTGTTTCTGGGGACTGATGGGCTCTACATCACACACAGGGACAAGAGTCTTCCACTGTCTCCTTGGGGATTGCTGCTCTAGACTCTTTCGCTTGATGCTTTGCTGTTCTCAGTGCCTCGCGAGTAGGGAAGGGCAAGACATCAAAAGCTCAATGGGAGCATCCAAAAGTTCATCTGAAGCATGCAGACCTTTAGCATTTGTAACGGGAAGTTGGAGAGATTTCAAGCACTCTCATCCCACCTCCTGGCGCTTCTGTTTCTGGTTAGGGCCAGACATAACCACAAGAACAAGCTTTCTCACGGTGTTTCAGCACATTTCCTGTTGGTCCTGGAAGAACATTTGAAATTAAGAGGACATGTAGCCTTTGTAGAGCCACAAAGGCTCTCTTTTGGAAATAGGCACAGGCGCCCTGGCTGTTGGTAAGGAATGAGTTTACTTTCCTGAGCCAGTTTGCTCCATCCTGGCTAATAAATGTGTCGTCCCCCCCAAAAAACAAAAGCCAGAAGAGTTAATTCCATCTTATGGGGAAATGAGTCAAGGTCCTGCAGTGCTCTAACGCGATGGGAGCAATCCGGGATGCTTCAGGAGATTCAGATGGAGCAGCCGTGTGCAATGGGTAATCTTGGAGCCCGCAGAGGGTCAGAGGTGGGTGTGAGGATGGAATAACAGTGCTGTGGATGGAACGTCCTCCGTGGTGCTCTCACATCAGCCACTGTTTCCAGGGAGGTTTTGTCAATCTCTTTCATCAGAGGGCATTGGGCTGTGGGAAACAAAGGGCCATGGGCAGAGCTGGCTGGAAACTTGTGTGTGTGGTGGTGGGGAGGGAACTACATGGAACTATTTCACCTGGGGGAAGAGGAAGACATTTGAAAATGGTTTCATCAAAGGGTTTGTCAGAGAACAAGCAGGGTTTATTCCAATGCAGGCTGGAATTTGCTGCATCTTCCTGGGATCGCTTTTGTTGTGACGGACATTTGTAATCAAATAAAATCAAAGCGCATTAAAAACAGCCAAGAGGAAAGCCTAGATCACCCCTTGGTCTCAAAAGCCCTTGGAGAGTTCTTCTCCGTTGTTGTCCCTGTTGAGGATTGGAGCATGAGAAAGCAGCTTTGGGCTGGGAAAAGGCAAACGAAGGAACCACCAAGCCTTGCTGCCACCATAAGAGGTGAATTGTGTCCATGGAGACATCCAACCACATCGCTTTGATTCCTTCAAGTGGAAGGAATTTGGTTTAGTTTGGGGCTCATGAAGGTGCTTGGGTTTGATGTATCTCGTTTCAGGTTTGAATCCTCACAATCTAACTTCTTTTCTTTATCAAGACTAAAGAGCATCGCACCAGAGAAGTTTAGACAGGCAGCAAGAGAGTTCTGAGGCACAGAAGGGTTGAAACCACAGAGCTGGGCTGGGATTTACCATCATCTCCCTACGAGGCACAGGTATAGTTTACTTTCCCTGTTTTATCTTTGCTAAGTCTTAATCACGGAGTTGCTGCAATTCCTTCAAGGAGGTTAAGTCAAGGGAAATCCCCAGGTCAGGTCATCCATCCTCTGCCCTCAGTTCTGATGCTGTGCTTTGCTAAGCCCAAAAAGATGTGGATTTGGCTCAGCAGCAGGCTGTGAACTGGAGGCTGGAATGAGAGCACTGGGGGGGTTGACCTCTGTCTTGCCTCAAGGATGGCAAGCCAGTGAGGGTGGAAAGATGTCCAGGTCTGTGTTACTTCAGAGTTTCCACATCTCACCTCTGCCCCTTGAGGAGCTGTGTTTAACAACGTCCAAGCCCTGCATTTGACTTCAGCTGGGAACCCAGGTCCAATTTGTTTTGAGAGTGTCAACTCCATTGCTGGCAATGTGAGAGGGTTTGGAAAAACCCCTGACAAGGGTGACACAGGCAGAGCTGTCCCTTCTTCAGGGTGTGTGATGAGCAAGGTGACCTCTTGCCTTCTTCCTGTCCAGCTCCATCCCTTTCCTACCTTGCCTCTGCTCCTCTACATGGTGAGGCAATACAACATCCTCGTCTTGCCTGCTGTAACCCCCAGGTCCATGAGCATGAAAGCCCATCTGATGCTACATCATGCTCCCCCTTTGCAGCCAGACTCACTGGGGGCTGACACCCAGACACAAAGCCCTTGCAGAAGCAGTGGGACAGGGGAAGAAGACTTGACCAAGACCACACAGGGGCTACCAGCCTTGCTTGGAGTCGATCCCAAATCCCTAGGCTTAGTTTGCCACCCGCGGGGCCACGCTACCTCCCTTGGGCAAGGGGAAGTCTCCTGGGACAACCCTTTCTTCTTGTCAGCTTTTTTTTTTTATTATTATTTAATTAAATGAAATTAAATTTCTGTAGCATCTTTTTTTTTATTACTATTACTGTGATGTACCTTAGGCATTGCTCTGAGTCCATCAGGGTGAGCTGTAGAACACACTGCGTAGACAGGTTGACTATCTGCCCGCTGCTCCTCCCTTCCCTCGCCCTCCTCTCCTCCAGCCACCCTAGAGCTACGCTGTACTAAACGTGCTTCAGTTTCATCCATCCCCAAGCTGCACATCAAAGGCTGCCTTTGCTTCCCTGGCAGGCTTCAGGGATTAATCACACCCGGGCCTGCGTGGAAAGCGTGACCGTGTCACACTTGTTTGTCTCGGACGGGAGCTCTTCTGGTTATCTTGCAGGGAAAGAATCATGGAATCAAAGGAAAAGACCTTGAAGCTCATCAAGTCCAACCAGCACTGCCAAGGCCACCACTAACCCATGGCACTGAGGGCCTCGTCTATACAGTGTGTGAATGCTTCCAGGGACGGTGACTCCAGCCCTGCCCTGGGCAGCCTGTTCGCCAACCAACTTGCTCAAAACCAACTTGTTGGCCTTCATGGATGGGCCATTTCCATTTTGATGTCTTTGGGTTACCAGCCATAGCCAAGGTTGGCTGTAGGTACCATACAAGTGTAGTAGAAGATGCTGTTACATAGAGTTAATGAACATCCTTGATTCGCGTTGCTGTATCAGCCAGGAGTCCTTGGTGCAAACCTAGTGAAAGGAAGTGATTTCTGCCCCTAGAGCTCTGTAGTTTCCTCCTAAGGAGCCTGAGAAAACATTGCTGGTTGAATGGTCAGTGTCTGTATCCATACACCCACCGAACAGGAGCTGTCAGAGGCTTCCTAGCCACCATAAGAAGGTCTAAAGCAGCATTTGGAGAAGAGCAAAGCCTCTGTGGAGAGGGCTGGCACCCAAAGATGACACTTGGGAGCTGCCTGTGTGCTGGTGACAGCCCCGCACTGCCACAGATTCACATGGGCTGTGTTTGTACCCTTAGAGATTGGGAATCGGGAGCCAAAACTGCAGCTGGATGGGAGCAAGGATCCTTTCATGAGCTTCAGCTGCTGCCTGGGTATGGGCTGGCATTGATCATCTCTGGGAAGGACACAGGGACTCTGCTCTGCGTTGCTTGCCTTGCACTGCCTTCCCTCCTAAACCAAGTGGCCTTTTCCGTCGCTGCCTGTGATAGCAGCAGTGCTACAGGGTGGAGGAAGCTGGAGTTCACCCAGAGTGTGCAGCTTGGTTAGGGGTTTCCTGGAGCTTGCCCCTGCGCATGCAGAGCTGCTCAGGGAGATCAGCAGGAGGATCCTGGTTTGCGTGGTGTTATAGCCTGGGTATTTTAATCTTGGGCATCATCTCTGGCTAAAAACATTAGCTCACAGTTGCAGAAATAAACCCCAAGAGAGAGCAGGGCCCTGTATTGAGAAACAGGCACTGCCCCAAGGAGCTTGCAAAAAACCTGGGAGGGGAAGTAAACAGCCCAGAGCAGGGCTGGGATTGCAGCACACTCCCCATGGCCCCATCCAGCAGCCTACACATAGGGCCCCAGTGTCCTCCTGGCTGCTTAACACCCGGCTCTGACCTGTGCTGCTTCTGGGGGCTCAGGTTGCCGGTAGGAAAAGGAGATGCCATAGATGTGAGGCTGAGCAGATGGGATGATCTCCACTGGCTCAAGGCAGTCTGAGGATGGAGAAGACCTGCTTGTAGCAGGGACTGGGCAGAGCTGATCATTTCCAACTTGCCTGCTGTGCTGGGGAGCTGGAGCAGTCAGCTTGCAAAGCCTGAGGGGTGTGTGGCATGAGCCCAAGACTTGGGGACTATGCAGTGGTGCTGGGGGAGGTGGGACTCCTGGATCTCTTACAGGGATGTGGCTTTGGACCAGCATAGTCTGAGGTGTCTGCAGCATCCCCAGGAGGATGCCTGGGTACCTCCAGGCAGGATCAGGAGAGCTCCTGTAGGATGCAGGCAGGGGAGGATTATGGCAGATGAAGTGATACCTTTGGCCACTGGAAGCTGTGTGGGATGATCTTGCTCCCTAGCTAATTTCCAGCTCCCAATTTAAATCCTCTGGGCTTCCTCTCGCCCTTGACAAGATCAAGATCCTGGGCACCCAAGGGTGAACACCCTGCCGTTGCATCCTCTTCCACAACCAAACCAGGCATGGAGGGATGCCTCTCCCTGTGTGCGCCATGGGGAAGAGGGAGATCGCTGATGGGGGAAAGAGGAGGTGGCTGCCTTCCTGTGGGTGTGTTTTCCAGAGCAGGACAGAAACCAAGACAGCTCAGACACCAGCCAAACAAGGTGACTACATTGTGAGGAATGCAGGCACAGGCTCCGTGCATATGGGAGATGCGGAGAAGAGATAGGGGGGCAGCTGCAAGAGGCTTTTGCCATCACAGCCAGGGCACTGACTCCTGAAAGGCAAGAGGAAGGGTCGGTCTCAGCACCTCCATCCAGAATGAAGTAACGTGAAAGTGGTACAAACGTCAGTGCCACCAGACACTATTGCTGATGGCGGAGCAGGGTGAATCAAGCTTTTAGAGAGGTATTGGGATAGGAAGAACCGTGAGGATTTTAAAATAGTCAGTTGTATAAAGATAAAGGGGTTGGATACGGATAAAATCCTTGTGCTTGAGCAGTGCAAGAGATGAAGGGACAGGCAGGAGCCATTCCAGGCTAGGTAATCCCCAAACCACTTCCTTCAGGATTCCCAGAGGAGGAACAGGAGGAATCCCAGGTCTCATCCTAGAGCAGTTCTCCTCCTTTGTGAGCTTTTCCTGTGCTAACACTGGATTTATTCATTTGAAGTAAGGCTCCATCTATCTGCTTCTCTAGGATGAAACGAGTCTTGGTACCAACATGGTCAAGAATGATTTCTTCTGGGGCTGGAAAAGGCAATGACAGGGAGTTTGTTGTCAGCCCCTGCCAGCTGAGGGGGAGGCTGGCTGACGAACCTGCAGGTCCTGCAAGGGAGCAGGCCAGAGGGAACACATGAGATTCCAGGCTAACAAACTGGTTGTGTCCCCAGCCTGCAGAGCCAGCGGCATGAGGGCAGGAGATGGCCCCGTTCCTCCCAGACAGGAGCTTTGGAGCTGGAGCTTTCCTCTCTGGGCATCAAACAAGCCCTGTTCTTATGGTCTGGGATGGAGGGATGAGCAGAGCAGCAGATGCTGCCAGCGCGGGAGAGGTGATGGGGAGGAGAGGCAGAGGGGGGCCATGCTCCCCAAGGAGTGCTGGGTTGTGGCTCAGGCAGGACCCTAAATCAGGGGGAAGGATTCTTTATTTCCCTGGCTCCAAGTGCAGCCAAGGAGGCTGGGAAAACCTTCCCGTGTTTATCAGGAGTGAGCAGTTCCTCGTGTCCTGGGTGATGGGGGTATTTACACCTCTGTGCATGTCCCGGTGCTCGATTGCCAGATGGGGACCTGCTAGGGCCATTCTGGATTTGGCTCAGGCGCAGCCCATGCAGAGCCGAGCCGCGCATGTATTCATCCCCATCCGCCTTTGATCTTAAGCTCTGTCAAGAAAGATGCTTTGGCAGGAATCTTGCCCATCAAGTACCATCCATAGGCGGCTGCAATGTCACAGCTGTGACCAGGCCCTGACAGCTCCAGGAGCTGAGGTGTTGCCAAGTTTAAGCCAAGCCTCCACCTTCTGCCCTCGGGCTGGAGGCAGCTCCTTTCCATGCTGTGCAAAGGCTCAGAGCTCCCTGCTCCTGTGCCTGCTGAATTCAGGGGATCAGCAGCGTTCAGGCATTGTCACAGGTTGGAGGAGCTGCCACTGCTCCCCTCCCTGAGCCTTTGGTCTGGCTGTACAGACACCAACCTGCTGGGGGTAGGAGCTGCTGCGTGGTCCAAGTGGCTGAGGAAGAGGATGGAGTGCTCTTCATCAGGACTGCAGCGATAAGACAAGGGGTAATGGGTTCAAACTGAAACAGGGGAGACTCATGTTAGATGTAAGGAAGAAGTTCTTCCTTGTGAGAGTGCTGAGGCGCTGGAACAGGTTGCCCAAGGAAGTTGTGAATGCTCCATCCCTGGCAGTGTTCAAGGACAGGTTAGACGGGGCCTTGAGGGACATGGTCTAGAGTGAGGTGTCCCTGCCCATGGCAGGGGCTGGAACTGGATGATCTTAAGGTCCTTTCCAACCCAGACCACTCTGGGATTCTGTGCTGCTGCCTGAGTGAAGAACACATCACACGAGAGTGAAACTTGCTCATTGCATCCTTAGATGAACCAAGCCCTTGCTGCTCTCTGCGCCATGGGCTGGGTACTACTAGGATGTCACCGGGTACCACTTGGGTACCAGCGCAGCTGAGCTCGCTCACCACCCCCCCCCGCTCCTCCTCTTCCCAAAGAGTCCCAAAGCTGTTTCCTTCCCCCGGCTCGGGGTGGGGAAGCCACTAGATGGCAACGTTACCTGCAGTGCGGCCCCGTCCCCTGGGGTCGGGGCTGCTCGGGGGTGGCCGGGACCCCGCAGTGCTGCCCGGGCTCAGGCCGGTGGGTCCCGTTAGCTGCGCCTCAGCTGTGTGAGCTGGGGGCATTGCTGTGGCTGGGAGCACTGGGGAGGGCTTTTAGGCACGACCAAACCAAGGTGATTTGGAACCGGCCAGCACAGGAATGCACAGGAGCATGTAACCTGCGGGAAACACCCTGCGCCTGTCCCCGCTCCCTTCAGTGCCCGTGTTGCATCAGTGCCATAGTTAAGCCTTGTTGTGTGAAGGGCTTTCGCCCTGATGAGGTGGATGGGTCAGGTGTGAAAAGCCATCTCCTGTTAATCTGGGCTTGGAAAGGCAGGAGAAAAGCTGCTGAGAGCTGGTGGTGCTTTGGGCATGGTGTCCGTGTCTGCTGGGCTACATCCGACCGGCTGGTGAGCTCCTGCAAGCAGAGAAGCTACTGACCTCGACTTTGTGTGCTGATCCTTCCCTGCTTCCCCTAATAAGAGGAAGAGGAATGGGATGGAGAAGCATGGTGGCACACTTCTCCAAGGCAGTCAGCTGGCCTGAATGGGGATGTTAATTAACTATCCATCACGCTGGGGCCACAGTGCATGAGGAAATGAAACTACAGCCCTGAACAGAGAAGGGATGCGCTGTTCACCCAGGGAAGGACTTATGGGAGCTCCAAGTTGGAGCTTATAGTGGTACAATAGGTAATATTATAAACAAGAGGCATCGCTGTGAGGCTGGAAAGGGTGGATCGTGGTGGATGGGGATGGGGATGGAGGCAGGGGTACAGTCCTGTCAATAGCTCTGCCCTGCT
Organism: Lathamus discolor; assembly: GCF_037157495.1. Lineage (NCBI taxonomy): Eukaryota > Metazoa > Chordata > Aves > Psittaciformes > Psittacidae > Lathamus > Lathamus discolor. The sequence goes on along the minus strand of NC_088903.1, from coordinate 3,543,069 downwards.
TTGCTCCTGAGCTCCTCCACTCTCTGTTGCGGTGCCTCCAGGTGCTCAGTATCACTTTTCCTCCTCTTACTTAGAGCTTTTCTTGGTCTCTACCCATAGCCCTGAGGGTGGGATACTGTGCATTGAGCCAGCCCCACGACAGATACCACCGCCACAGCACAGGAAAGGTGAGATCGGCCCAAGGGGAAGGAGCAGAGGCTGAGAGGTCTCAAGTCCCAGGTTCCTCCTTATGGCTTCTTTGCAGTGGAGAGCAACGGTGCTTGTCCACGAGGTCCTGCTCTGCCCTCTCCAATGTCCTGGCAGGGCTGCAGGCTGTCTGTGCCTCTCTGTGTGACCAAAGGAGCTGGCCGGCACCCAGGGGTGTCAGTGTGGGACCCCAAGCAACCAAGAGGAACAGGAAAGCCCAGAGTTTCCTTCCTCCTCCTCCTCCTCCTCGCTGCCTGCCAGCACCTTGCCTGGTCCAAGGGGTGGCCCTGGGTGGCCCCATCTCCCGTTGGTCCAGACAGGAACGGCCGCTCCCAATTACTCATGGGGATGATGCGGGGGGATGCAGGGGTGGAAAGCTGAAGTCAATGGAAAGCGGGCGCTTGGCTCTGTCCTCGTCCTGCCAGCGCTGCAGCTGGAGCTGAGCTCAGCCAGGACTGAGGCCACGGCTGGCGGGCGCCTGGCGAAGGGACACGGTGCTCAGCCACCAGCATCTCTGGCTGAGCTGGGCAGGGGGACACAGAGGTGAGAGCGAGCACACAGACACCGGCCACACGGCCACCCATAGCCCACAGTGATGGTCACCCACCCCAAGCTTCCAGAAATCAGGATGATTATCCATATTTATCCATATTTCCCAACAGAGAGGGTTTCTGGCACGATGGCTGGACTGTAAAGGTGAATTTTCAGGTTGTCTTGCCACAATTCGGAAATACTTCACACTGTAGCTCCTGTGGGTTGGAGGAAGACTCATTTCCCACCTCAAAGGCTTTTTGGAGCATTCGAATTGATTATTGTTAGTATTCAAAAGTTCTTCTTTGCCTTTTCCTACCTAAGCTGAGGTTCCATGAAAGCATCCATAGATCCCACCGGGAAGGACCAGAGACACCTCTGCAGTGTCTTGATGAGCAGATGTGCTCCTGGCAAAACTCGTTATTTCCAATGAATCAGCATTTTCCCATTAAAAACAAACCCAAACTTCTTCCAATCCCTCCCTCAGCTGCTTTTACCGCTCAGGGCGAGGTGGCAGCTGGACCAAACCCACCGGCACATTTGGGAATACAAAGTGGATGAAATGGGACCCCTGGAAAAGCCTGACCGCAACCAGGTGGAATTTTCCAAGCGGATGGAGAGACAAAAGCTGGGCGAATCTCTGCACCAGCAAATCTCTATTGGGGGATGTTCAAAGGGAGCAGAGCTGCTCACCCTGCCGGGACCAGGAGGAGCTGAGATTCAGCTGGTGCTTAACGTCGGCGATGCCTTCCCAGCTTTGTGCCGAGTGGGATTGGGTTACGGGGCTGGGGCTGGGAAAGCTCCTCCACAGGTCGCAGGTGGATTAAGGAATTCCAGTCCCCATTCAGTGCCCAGTGAAGCACAACTAATATGGGAGCTGTAAAGAGCAGGGGCAGGCAAGGTGGGAGGCGTTGAATGGGAAAGGCACCTGCGAGGGAGGGTGATGGAATTCGGCAGGCAGTGAGGAAACGGGGTGATTTACTGGCCACAACCTGCTTGGTTTTGCCTTTGAATGGGGGCACCAAGGGGTGAGGGTGGCAGGGGAGGTTCAGGTGTCACCTCCGTAATGGGGATGCTTCTAGGGAGAGGAAAACCAATCACCCAGCGCAGGTGGGTCAGAGCCAGGCTGCGTCCTGGGCACGGGCACAGAGCCTGAGTGAAGGGAACACAGTGCCAGGGAGCTTGGTGGGACGTGGGCAGGTCTCTGAGGGTGACAAGGACCTCCCAGTGAGGACCTGATAACACCAAAAAGGCTGAGATAGGAGAGAGAGTCAGCAGGGTGTAGGAGATGGTGCAACTCTGAGTCCATGACAGTGCTAACGTGAATCAGGCGATAGCAACTCCCTCTTTTTGCCTATTAAAATGCCTGTCTCCTGCAACACATCTGCTGAGCCACGTGGCTCCAGGTATCACCCTGCTAAGCCCAGGGTGCAGACTGGGCTCTGCTTGTCTGAGCTTGGTGACCCCTTATTCCAGCCCAGCCCAAGGGGGATTGGACTTAAGGAGCACCCTGCACCCAGCCCACCAGTATGGGGATGCGTGGCTGCCAAGGGAGCCAGTGATGGGACAGATGCTTGCTCTGAAGCCAGAACAAGGCTGCAGGGGATGGGATGGGAGAGGTTGCGATGGGATGGTCCAGCCACACCACAGCCTGACCTAGCCATGGGATACCCCAGCGCTACAGAGCCCCTGACGATGCCACATCCCCAGGGCAGGTCCCCCTCAGCCCTCCTGGCTGTGTCTGGGGAGCCTCCTGCACCCAAGAGCCGTTGGGGAGGCAGCGATCTCATACACCCTGCTCCCCGGGAGACTCCCCGGCGCCTCCTAATAGGACTTTAATTATACATTTACCATCCCCATTTTGCCCTCCCTCCCTCTCAAGTTCAGCTTCCCCAGAGATGTAAATACCCGGCGCGTGCTGCGGGGATTGTCAGCTCCACTAATGACCACCTACGAGCGTGCTGGGGAGGGAGGGCAGTGGCGTGGGGACGTGGTAGGTGACACCACCCTGGCTGGCTTGGCAGTGGGTCCCCCGGCTCGGTAGGGGCGTCCCTTGGGTCCCCCTCTGCCTCCCGCTGTGCGGGGAAGGAACACATTGGGATTCGGGGTTGTCATAGGTCGGAAGAGGAGGGCTGAGGTCCTGCAAGGGGATCAGGATGCAGTGCTGCTCCTATGGCCACTTTGCGCAGCAGGACGATGCTACCAAGGGGCTGTTAGCCCCAGGCATTGGATGGAGGCAGGCACCTCGAGGGGAATCAGAGATCTACATGTCACACGGACAGCTCTGCCAGCATCCAACCTTGTGGCATCCCTGAGCCATCCCGCCTGCCTCAGACAGTGTCTGATGCCCACGGCACCGTCAGGCTGCTTTTCAAAGGCTTTTCCTTGGAGCCCTGTGCAGAGACGAGCGCGATTTGGCAGGGACTGAATCCTCCTTTGCAGAGGGGAGAGGCTGGGCTGAGCTGAGCATCGCTTTGGACCGCTCTGCTCCGTGAGTGGGCATCACGGGCTCAGTGCTTTAAAGAGAAGCAAAGGGTTGGCTTCTGCCCTTTCCTGCTTTTGGGCAAGTCCCTGACTCCTTCGTTCAGGCAAAAACTCATACTGAGGACTTTGCTTAAGTTGAGCCTGGGAATTTGGCCCTAGAGGCTTAAATAATTCTTAGTGCATGGTACATGCAGAGAACAAAAGCAACCCAAACCAGAACCAGCAATGTAAGACCACTAATTTTCTCTCTGTTAATGAGCAGGAATGTGGGGTCACTGATTACAATGCTCTTTAACATCTCGCCAAGCCCTCACAGCCCAGCTGGGGACAGCAAGTGACCACACAGTGCTGAGCCTCCTTGTGTCCCCTGGCATCCTTGGCATCACAAGGGGCAGGAGGAAGCCTTCCCTGGGAATCCTACATGGATACCTGGGGGTCTTACCTCTTCTGGATTGAGGGCTTTCAGATGGTACCTTTTTCCAAGGCTTGACCTGATGCTGCTCCCTCTAAAACTCATTGTTGGCTGCAAAGGAAGAGTCAGAAGCCAGGTGTGGGACTGCTATCACAGCGGGTTTCATCGGAGCTGGAATAGGGAGAAAGTGGTGGATCCAATGCAGGGATCTTCTCCCCGCTCTGCTAACGCTGTACCGGGACCAAGGCACAAGCTGGGAATCTTCATTCCCCCAAGTGCACACACAACCACTGTCCTTGGCACCTTCCAGCAGCAAACCCACAGGAGGAAGTCACTGGGATGAGCTGGAAAAACACCCATTTCTCCAGAGATGTTGAAGCTTTTCCAGTTCATGGCTCCTTTCCCATTTAAAAAATTCCTGAAATACGTTGGGTTTTTTTCAGAGAAAAAGACACTTTGGGATGCTGCTTTCTGTTAGAGGGATGTTGTGCACGTGTTGGGGGTTTGGGATTCCACCAAAAGTGGGAAGAGCCAACAGAATGTGCATGTTTCTCCCCGAGTGCTTGATGAAAACTGTTCCATCAGTGAAACATCACAGTGATTTCCTCCCTCCCCATCTTCTATTCACCTGCTCATGGACTTTTGCCACGAGACTCTGATGTGGTTCCTTGCGAGCCACACTTGGCTCACCCACAGCACCCCCGATGCGTCCGGAGCTTGCTCTGACACAAGGCTTCCCCAAAAGCACTTCCTGATGAATATTAACGACGAAATCACATCTCTGTTTGGCAAAGAGGAGGCGCAGGGAAGGGCCGGGCTCCCCCCAGCCTCTGAGGATCCCTCTTTGCCAATGGGAGCACAGAATTCCCATCGCTCAATCCCCACAACCTGGGCAGCAAAGCCATTTTCTGCCGTCAGCGAGGCAAAGAGCTCCCTGACAAGGACAGAACGTGCAGTCAGCTGCAAGCTCAAGCCCTTCCTGTCGGCTCTTTAGAGGCTTGGCAAATTCCTCCTCCAACCTGCAAGCCCCGACAGGTCCCTGCGGCACGAGACGGGCACCGTGCATCGCATGCAGAGGATGTGGGGTTGTCTGCGCTTTCCCCTTCCCATGCATGTGTCCATGCAAACGCAGCTTCTAAGTGCTTGGAGAGGCTGGGGGTGACCTGAGGGATCCCACATGCTCCTGAATGGGGGATCAGAGGATCCCAGACTGGATTGGGTTGAAAGGAGCTGAAAGCTCATCCAGTTCCAGTCCAGGAGGTGCTCCAGGCACATAAACCTCCGCAAGCAGCTGGCATGAGGAGGATGAGGGGTACGAAACACCTTCATGGGGACCAGGCATGGTTGGAAGCATTAAACCCCTATTGCCCACCCTGGTTTGCCACTGTGGCAGTTATTAAGCTGGTAAAATAGATGCTGCTCATTTCAGTCGTAATCCCAAAGTTCATCGAGTTTCTCCTTTCGAGATGTGTGCCTGCAAGAGGCTGTTTTAAACCAAAATAATCAGGTTTATTGAATCAAATGCTTCACTGAGAGGCCGGTACTTGATGTTCTCTTTAAATGCTGCATCTAACCGTTACCAACCGCCTTGTTATGTTGTTAAAGTTGCAAACCCTTAATGGGTCTCTCCAAAAGGCAAATAACAGCTTCCCAAATGAAGAGCCTGCAACAGGAAAGGAAAAGACCATTTACACAAGGAAACCATGTAGGAAACCTGGGTGAGATCTCAGTTGGCGCTGTTGTAAGGCTCGCCCTGAAGGGAAAATCAGCCTCCAAAGTGTTATCTACGACACCCAATCCAAACCAGTACTGGTCATTATTTAAATGCACAATGAATTCAAGTTATCTAAAGGAAAACAAAGAATTTGTTCCCATTATTGAACTGCCCCATTTTCTGCACAATTTTCTATCAGAAACAGGCAATTTTGCACTACTCCAGCAAAGAGGGGGCAGGGATCAAGTGAAATCCCAGCATGAAATCCACAGCCAAAGCCCAAGCGACAGAGCTTCATGTGAGCAGAAAGAAAGGGAATTTTGCTCAGGTTTTAATACTTTTTTGGAATACCCCAAAGGATCTTCTGGGTTTGCAAACAGCAAATCCGATGCTTTCACTGAGCCAGCATCCTTACTGGCTGGGGCAGAGCTTTATTAGTGATGACCGAAGGGAAGACGAAGGGTTTGGGGCTGTGACATGTCACCATCCCTGCAGGACAGGGCTCAGCTTAATTCCAGCTGCACCGCTCTCCAGCTCTCTGCATTCAGGGTGATGGGAAGTGAATGAGGGTTAAAAAGCCTCTTTAACTGGTGCTCTTGTCAAATTAGCAGGGCAAGGCGCTGAGGCTGGGGCTAATGAATGGAATAATTGATGAAATATGCCAGGTTTCAGCCGAGTAGGTTCACACCTTCCCTAAAGGTTTCCAGATGGGGCATAATTATCCCCAAACTGGCTTCCAGAGCCGGGCGCGAGGGGAGGAACAGTGATGTGGGGAATTTAGACAGCAGAAAATTGCTCCCACAATTAATCCCAGGCACTTAATGAACTCACCAAAGACCAGCAGGGATGGAGAGAGACCCCCTGAGGTTTTTGGTCAGGTTTTGGTGATGCTGGTGGAAGTTTTCGCCTCTGTGCATTGACGGGGAAGCAAAGGTGGCACCGGTTTTGTTTCTCTCCAAACAGGATGGCACAAAGGGGAACTTTCTCCTCTCCTCTGCTCCTCTGTCTCAGTAGGGTTCAAGGGTTGAATCATAGAATCTTATGCCATAAAATCTTAAACCAGCTCCAACCCCTGCCACAGGCAGGGGCCCCTTCCACTGGAGCAGCTTGCTCCAAGCCCCTGTGTCCAACCTGGCCTTGAGCACTGCCAGGGATGGGGCAGCCACAGCTTCTCTGGGCACCCTGTGCCAGCGCCTCAGCACCCTCACAGGGAAGAGCTTCTGCCTTAGAGCTCATCTTAGTCTCCCCTCTGGCAGGTTAAAGCCATTCCCCTTGTCCTAGTGATGTGAATCAGGGGTGGTCTATGTGCCCCCCAGTGCATCACTGCTAATGTACATCAAGGTCCTTTTATTCCTTGGATTTCCAGCTGGCAGTCCTCAGTCCCCATGAAAACCAAACCCGGAGCAGCTCGGTGTCCTGGGGGATATTTTAAGTTCTAAAACAAACTATTTACTTTACTGAGGGGGGATGAAGTGGGGAGGGCGGAGGATGATCACTTGTTATAAGGATTTTAATGTCCGTATGATTTCAACTCAACTCAAACTGGCAATGAAGCAGGGCACAGGTCCTGGACAACCCAGCGGCTCTGAGCACAGCCGTGCTGGGGGGAAGAGATGCTGATCTGATGGCACCAGTGTCAGCTATACCCAAGAAACCCACCTGAGCCCAGGCCGGGGAGCTGGGCTTCAACCAGGCTTCCTGGTGAGGCTGCAGCACTTGGGACAAACCCTTTTAGAGCATCCTTTTTGCAGAAACCCCCTTTCAAATCCCTCCTGGAGATGCTGGAGCTCTGCAAAGCTAAAGGGGAGGAACAAATATTGATGTGAACTTTCCCTTCCCTTGTGTCCCTCTAAAAGCTCCCTGTCAAAGCCAGGGACCCCCCCATGACAGCCACCCATGTTTGTGTGTCCCCTGGGCCACCTCTGCACCCTCAGGTCACCTCCCCATCAGTAGCTGCTGTCTTGCCTTGCTCATGCTGTGATTCATACCACGGGGAAACAGGTCCTGGATGCTCCGGGGGTGTCTGACACCATCCAGGGGACAGATCCTGCTCCCATTCGTGGTGGTGCTCCCCTATAGGGCAGGATTGGGAAAGAGGGTGCAATGGAGCAAAGCCCTTCCCCTGCACTGTTACCTTCTCTGGTAGGTCTCCAGCCCCCTGCCAGGCGATGCTCCCAACTCATCCTTTTCCCTAGGGATGAGTTTTGCTCCTGCCAACCAGCCGGAATTCCCAGGGGAGAAGCGCAGGGAGCAGCCAGCGCCGCAGCATCCCGATCCCTGCGCTCCCGCGAGATTCCTGACAGGCTGGAGATAGCAGGGATGTTCGTTAGTGTGGCAGCGGTGGCGTGTGGGAGGGCAGACGCCAGGCTGTCTGCTCCCACTTTGTTGGGCTTGTTATTAACTTCTCCTTGGGCTGCCATTAACCCAGAATTCCTGTACTTGGCTTCAGGCTTTCCCCGCGCCGGCTCTATCTCCAGCGTGTAATTACAGCTGTTGGGATCTCCCTTTATCTTGCGTCTTGTAGGTTTGTTACCTGGCACATGCTTCCCTGCACCCCCAACACAGCCTTCCCTGCACCCCCGACACAGCCTTCCCTGCTCCCCTGCCTGCTTTCATCCGCCTCGCCAGTGCAAGCGGGCAGGGAAGGATCCGCAGCTTCCAGCCCCTCATTGGTGAAGCCGCATCCCGAGCTCCTACATCCAGAGCATCCCCGGGCAGGTGAATGCATCCCGCATGTCCCGGCTGGCAGCTCCCTGCCACCGTGTGGGTCTCGGCGTGTGTCAGCACCTTCCAGCCCCGAGACGGAGACTTTGGAGTCGGCTCCAAGCGCGGCCGTGATTTATTTGTTTAATTTAAGGACTCGACTCGAGGTGTTTGCTTTGGCAGCGGGTTCCCCCCAAACCCCAAACCCTGCTCAAACAGCGCGTTCCGTCCCTGCCAGCCCACGCCGACACAAACACGAGGGCTGGGACCTGACCCCGTGCCTGGGCTGCACCAATTCCTGCCCTGGAGCTGCTGAAGCCGCTGGCAACCAGCGGACCCCCCCCCCCCCCCCCCCCCCGCCCCCGGTGCCTGGGAGCTGGGAGGTTTTACACAGCCTGAAGGTTTGGTGCCAGTTTCTTACCCCTGCTCCCAAGGGAATGCAGAGCAGGTGGAGCTGTCCCTGTGCTGCCGCAGTGGGATCAAGGATGGGGCTTCCCCCCCTTGGCACAGGGATGCTGAGGTTGGCACCTGCAGACCCCCGACCCAAAGCTCTGCTTGTAGGGAGCTGGGGAGGAGGAGGAGGAGGAGATGGGATCCCTTTCATCGGGTGTCACCGCTGCCTCGCTGCTTGCCATGGGCTGCCCTATGGGGCTTGCTTGGAGATTCCCACATAGGGGTATCCACTCCCTCTCTAGCCCCACAGTATGGAGGGGTGGGATCCCCTTGGCATCGCCAATGAAACAGAGTTGTAACACCTTGCCCAAGGAGAGGGAATTTGACCCTGAGAATCCTCCTTCTCTTTGCCAGAAGTCAAATATTGCCCCAAACCACCCATGGGGACTCCAGCATCCGCCACGGGGACCCTGGCTCCGCTGATACATGGTGGATAGTTTGGGATACTTCTATTTACATTTAATTATGGGTATTTATTACATCCATCACATAGCAAAGGGCTGGGAGAGCACAGGCGGCTGGGAGCATTTGAACCCATCAGATCCAGCCCTGGATCTGGTGCCACCACAGGCAGCCACTGCAGTGGCGGGGATGCAGCCCCCGGTCCCAGCATCTCCCTCCCACCCTCAGCAGCGGGGTGAGGAGCACCGGAGGGAGCAGAGGTGCCGGGAGCTCATCCCTGCAAGCCAGCACCCGTCCTGGATCCGGGGAGAGCTGAGTCACCCCGGCAGGGAAAGTGAGGAGCCGGGATAAAAGCAGATCAGCGAAGGTTTCCTTTGATACTCCAGCAGCCGTGCTTTGGCCTTGGTGTCGGCCAAGCCGGGCTCCCTAGGGATGCCTCGGCCAGTGCTGGAGAACATCTGGATTTCTCCCTGTTGCCTCTATTTGCTGCTTTGCCCCTGCTTTTGCCTGGGTGGGGTTGGGGAGTTTTCACTTTGGCCCCTGCAGTTTGGTGGCCTGGGCACTTTGGGCTTCTCCCCATGCCCACATTTAGGGTTTACATGGGGTTTTGAGCCCTGGGGACAGTCCCAGAGCCACTGGTGCTTTGCTCAGCTCCATGCTGGGATGAAGGCACATGGGCATCCCAGAGCCTGCGCCTAGCACCAAGGGGCCATTCTGCTGGTCCGGCTATGCTGGAAATGATCCTTATGGAGGTTGGGATGGGGAGAGAGAGCAGAAGGCATCAGCTACAGGGGGTTAGAGGTGGGTCAGACGAAGGGTTGATGTACTGGGACATGTGGGGCAGGACATGAGCCCCAAGAGTCCTGGGGTTAGCCCAGAGCTTGGCTCTTAACATCGGAGCTCCTGGCCCCTGCTTGGCGTGACTCAGCCCTGGCACGATGGCCGGATGGAAGCATGTCTGGGGGATGGTTTAATCTCCAGGGAGGGTGGGGACGGGGACCCTCCCTGCCAGCATCCCCATCCGCCTGGCACCCGCTCCCTCGGGGCTGCTCCACCCGGGCAAACCCCGCTCTTGGAGACCTGGCGGCTGGTGCTGGCTCCCGCAACCCATCCCTGCGCTGCAGCCGGGGCTCACAGACCCCATCCAGGGCTTTGCATGAGATCTGGGACGGGAGGAGGTGCAAATCCCCCCCCTGCCAACACCACCCAGGCTCCCGCTGGCTGTCCCCAAAGGCGCTGATGGCAAAACCAGCCCGATGGGGGGGGGGGGGGGGGGGGGGGTTTGCTCCGGTTGGCAGCCGGGGTGGAGGCCACGGGACTCCTCGGGGCCCCACGCACCCCGCCAGGGTCAGGGCTCCCCGGGGCGCTGGGAGGGAGCGGCCGGGCAGGTCGGCGCCTGCCGCCGGGAGCGGGGCCCCGCGGGGACCGGGCGCTGCCGACGCCGGGGAAGGGGCCTCCCGTCTGCCGGGGCAGGCGCCGACGGGGTGGCTCTGGGTTTCCCACCCCCGCGGGTGTCCTCCCCCAGCACCCACGAGCACTGCGGATGCACAGGGCCTCCCCAAGCCTCCGTCCCTCCATGCGGGGTCCGTCCCTCCCGTCTCCATCCCTGGCGTGTCCCTTGTGACACAGGTGAGCTGAGTGCGAGCGGCCTCAGCTCCACCGTGTCTGTCCCCCGGGCTCCGGGGCTGCCCCGTGTGCCCCTTCGACGGGATCCATTTCCCCAAGGGCCATGTGCGTGGACGTCGCCGTCCATCCCGGAAGGTCCCTGGGAACGGGGTGACCCCCCCAACACAGAGCACCCCAATATGGGGAGCAACAAGGGGCAGCCCCCCTGGGGAGACCCAGCCAGGACATGGGGGTCGGGCTGCGTCCCCCCGGGTGTCCCCTCGGGGCGGGTGCATTGCTCCCGGCCAGGGGAACCGACGGGGGGGATGCGAGCAGGATGGGGACACAGAGGGGGGCTGCCCCCGAGGTGGGGGGCAACCAGAGGGGTGCCCTGTGGGTGACGTCACAAGGGGCGTGGCCTTCCGCCGGGGGGGCGGGGCGGGGCGGGCGGGGGATCCCCCGGGCGCGGGGCCGCGCTCGGCAGCGTGGAGCCCGTCGGGGGGCGGCGGGGCTCGGTGCGGCTCCGCGGGCTCCGGGGGCTGCGAGCCCCGGCCCGGCCCGGCCCTGCCCACCATGACCATGAGCTCCGTAGCCGAGAGCTTGCTGGGGTCCGACCCGTCCAAAGCCGCTTTCCTGGAGCTCGGCCACCCATCGCCGCCGCACTACCCGCTGCACGGCCTCCACCCCGCCAGCCACCCCCAGCACGACCCAGCGCCCTTCGCCTCCTACGGCCGGCCCGGGCCTTACCCCTACCCCGGCGGTGCCCCCCCGCTCCCTCACGGCGGGCCCTACCTGCCCTATCCGCCCCCCGGCGCCCAGCACCCCCCGGCCCAGCTGGCCCACGGCGCCAGGCTGCAGGATGCAGGTAAGGAGGGCGCGGGGTGCTCGGCGCTGCGCACCCGCTCCTGGGCACCCACTCGGCTTTGGGCCACGGGCGTTTATTAGGAAGCACAGGGACGGAGCTGTCGGAAGCGCCGTCGGGGCAGCGGCGATGCGGGCTCGGCCTGACGGGGCGGGGGCTGCGCCCATCCCTCCCTGAGCTGGAGCCGCATGGGGAAGGGCGGCTGCGAGGTGGCAAGAAACAACTGGGGATGGGGAGCATCAGACCCGCGGCTGCCCGCATCCTGCCTCAGAGCCCGCTGAAGCCCGCGGCTGCTCTTGTCCTCCCTCTGAGACCTCCCGGTCCAGGGAGACTCTCCCGTTCTGCCCCACCACCAACATGCTCCAATCTCAGCTCCCTGTCCCATTGCATTCCCATTCCCCACTGTTTTCCCCCCAGAGTAATGCAAAATGCTTCCGTGCCCTGTGCTCACCCACCTCAGCCATGTAACTGCTGATCTAGGGACCACCAGCATCCCCATAGAAGGGACCCACAGGGTAGGAGACTCCCCTGTTGCACCCTTTGTTGCCCCATGGGGCCCTGCCTGTCCCCCCAAATTGGGTGCACAGCAGAGGGGCCTGTGGCCTGCCCGCTTTTGGACTTACGTAGTTATACTGGATGGATAATCCCATCCCTCCCTTTCTCCTCCTCTTCCCCCTTTGCTTTACCTGTGTCTTAAAACGCACCAGCAAAGCAAAAGCAGGTCCCACTTTTTTATTCCCCTTCCAAACCTAACCTCCAAAAAGCAAACCCCACAGCAGCCCAGGGCCTGGGTGGGATGGTTTGGGGTTGGTTGTTGGGTTATTTTCTTTAACCTCCCAGCGCGTTGGTTTAACTCTGCTCCTCTCCCCCCCCAAGAGCACGAGAAGCCCCTGGCCATGGCCAACGGGGAGCTGCACATCAGCAGCAAGGGCAAGAAGCTGCGTAAGCCACGCACCATCTACTCCAGCCTGCAGCTCCAAGCCCTCAACCAGCGCTTCCAGCAGACCCAGTACCTGGCGCTGCCGGAGCGCGCCGAGCTGGCGGCTCAGCTGGGGCTCACCCAGACCCAGGTACGGCCCCAATGAGGGGTGAGGGGATGCTCGCAGCCCCATGGCGATGAACCCCACGGGAGCCCCGTGCCCATCGCTGCTCCGGGAGTGACTCTGCACCGAGGCTGCGTCACGGTGCCGGGGTGCAGCTGGAAGGCTGCCGAGCCGGGCCGTGCTGCGGCGGGGGAGCTGGCGCCGGTGGGCCCCCGGGGCTCGGGTTCGGGGTGCTCCTGCTCGCACCTCCCAGCGGCACCGGGACTTTCCCAGCCCCGCAGCCTGGCTGCCGGCCCGGCCGTGCCCGGCGCTGGGCGGCCCTGGGCCGTGGGATGGGGCGAGTGGGTTTTTGAAGGCGATGGGGAGAGACAGGCAGGCGGCAGCGGTGCAGCCCGGAGCCAGGGGCGAAGCGAGCTAATAAAGCTGGGGAAGGAGGAGACAAGTGGGAACCTGCCGGCAGCGCGGGGGGGACTGCGGGGAGGAATGAGCGGGGGCCACCACCCCACCGTGCCGCACCCCAGCACCGGCACCCGGCTGGGCTTGGGTGGCCACAGCCCGACCCGGAGCGGGGGCCGTGGGGATGTGCATGGCTGGGGACTCCTGGCTGGCTCTCCGTGTATCACATGTTTGTGTGGGCTCCTTGTGCCTCTTCCCAAATCCTTCTCTTAGTGGAGTCTCTGGTGGCTTGTGAGGGATTGGGCTCAGAGCCCGGGTTATCTCATAGACCCCCGTGCCCAATTGGCTGTGCTCCCTGGAAAGGGCTGGTGCAGATGGAGATGGGGACCACAGGTCACCATAATTATTGATGCTGGGGGTTTATGGGGGGGCACTGGCCACAGACCCCATCCTCCCCACTGACAGCTCTCTCCCCCACACACAGGTCAAGATCTGGTTCCAGAACAAGCGCTCCAAGTACAAGAAGATCATGAAGCAGGGCTCCAGTGCGCCTGACGGAGAGCACCTCCATAACGCCGCCTCCCTCTCCCCCTGCTCCCCCAACATCCCCCCGCTCTGGGACATCCCCATGCCGGGAAAAGGACCCCCCCTGTCCTCCAGCAGCTACATCAACAGCTTTGGAGCCTGGTACCCGCCTCACCCACAGGACACCATCCCCCGGGCCCCCATGATGTAACGCTGCCATGGCTCCAGCACTTGCCAGCACTGGGAGGACCAGTGAGGGGGATGCTCTGCGGCCACCCCCAAGGGACTGGGGAGCCCAGTGAAGCCTTGGGGACCTCAGCAAATGGAAAAGGAGGAAGAGGAGGAGGAAGGCGACTGCAGCCTGCAGGAACCTGTGAATGACTTGCTCCATCGTGGTCCGAAGTGAGGCAGCTCCGGCACAACACCTTGGTGCGACCATCCCGGTGGGACAGGACTTGGCCTCCAGTCGCAGCCCTGGGTCCCTCCATTCAAGGATAGGGGGCAAGGGGGGCCTGGAGGGAGGCTGGGGGGTGCCCAGACCCCCCCTGGCCTGGCTTTATTTATAAATACCGTCCATTATTGTATGCCCCCCCTATAAATATCTGTACACTTGTAACGACTGCTCCTCTGTGCCTGCCGCTGCCTCCTGGGGCTCTGGCCCTGCTATGGGAGCAGACACTTCAGTCCCTGTCCTTGGAGGCACCCATCCCTTGCGAAAAGAGCCCTGTGGGGATGGGGGCACTGAAGCAGGGGGCTGGGGCTGCGTCCCCCCTCCCCAAACACCCGTGTGGGACCTGCTGCTGTTTCCAGACACGCGATCGCTGCCCTGATTTGAGGCACAATTGCAGTGATTGCGGGGCAGGCTCCTTGTAAGGGGCTTCTCGATGCCTCCACAGGGTAATTACAGGCAGTTTGGAGCTGGTGAAGATGTTGGCCTTAAGAAGGGTGGCAGAGGGAGGTGGGGGGACCTGGGGTTCCTGCCCCACATCTCCAGCTGCCCCTGGAGTCGATACCTGGCTCTGGCAGGGGGAGTGTTTTGGGAATGGGGAGATATTGTCCTGCTGCAGGCTCCCTCCTGCAGTGCATCTCCCACCTCCTTTTGTGCTTTCCAGAGGCCAGAACCTGGCTGGAAAATACATGATTGGTATTTCCCACTTTTCCCTATCCTGGTCAGTGTTTGTCCCCCATGACAGGGATGGGACCTGCGCTAAGGTCTGCCCAGCAGAGATTTGCTGGGGCAGCGAGGTACTGAGGTTTCCTCCATCGCACAGACATGACCTGCGCTCCTGATACTCCCACTTTATATTCCTCTCATTCCAAGGGTCTCTTCCTGCCTCAGGGACCACATTTCCCATCCCAGCTGGAAAAGCCTGGGAGGGAGTGATGTTGTGATGCCCTGCATGGCTCTGTTTGCTTTGCACCATCAGCAGCACATGAGGCCAGCTGGGAGTGGGTTTGATCCCTCAGCCAAGAGGTTTGGGGTGCTGGTGGTGACCCCACCGAGCCACAGCCATGGTTGCCCCTGCTGTGTCCGGTGATGGCCATGGGTACAGTGCAGCAATGGCATGTGGAGGATGTGGGGGCTGTGGGCTCAGCACCCCTCAGGACCAACTGAGGCCAAGACGTGGTGCGTGGGTGGATGATGCCCCAAGAGGGGATGAGTCCAGCAGAAGCAGGCGTCTGTGCAGGGCAAGCGCTTGGCTTTGTTTCCCCTGAGGGATGGAGCCCATCATCCCCACTGAGGCTTTAGGGAGGTGGATGGATTTGCTTTGTGCTGCTGTCGGAGGAAAGGAGAACTCATCCAGAGACTGGGGCAAACCCAGCTCCTTGTGGGTGGGATTTACCCTGGACAGGGGCTTGGGCTGGAAGGGGCGGCTTTCCTCAAGGAATTACTCTCCAGCCATGGGAAGGGGCTGGAACGTGGTGTGGTCCTGGCTCCAAAAGGTGGCTTAGGTGCAGCCGGGTGCTGAGCAGGGGATAGGGAAAGCAGGAGGCAGAGGCTGAGGCTCCCGCTCGGCTTTCCCGATGGATGTGCTGCCAAGGACCTGCAGCCAGAGCTGCTCACAGGTCCCTGCTTGCAGCAAGAGAGAGGCAGCAGCCATGGGCTCCAGGAGCCAGGATCCATCCCACCCAGCACTGGGACAGTGGCTGGTGCCTGGACCCCACAGTGGGGACACCCACAGCTCCCCCTGCACCCAACCACATACATGGGAGAGCCACGGCTGACCCCAGATGCGCTCTTGGGTGCAGGGGAATTCCTGCTCCAGCCCATCTCTGGGCAGCTCTGGCCCCTGCTGCCACCCGCCTGCACTGAGGATGCTCCTATGGGATGGGGATGGGGACAGGGATGGAGGTTTGCTGGTTGTTCTACCCTTTCTGCAGCTGAATCAGACGGTGCCCCAGGAGATGCCTGCACAGCATCACTGGAGCTGCTCTTGCTTCTTCTCCACCAGCCAAAAGTGTCCCCACTCAGAAAAGGCCCAGAGCTCCCAGGCACCCCTCTCTGGTAGGGTTTAACCCACCGGGTGGGAGACAACCCATTAGGGGATGTCTTGGGGATGGGCTTCTTTGGGTCCCTCTTCCCTCCATCCGCACAGGCTGGAAACCCAACCAGCTCCCTCCAAAGCACCAGGGCGGATTTGGGCAGGGGGGGGGGACCTTGTGTCCCTTTCCTGTCCCCAGCCCAGGCAGGGTGATGGGACATGGACAGGGGTAGACACGAAGATCCCTGAGGCCACTTGGAAGCGTTTCCATCCTGTTTTCCAGAGCCGAGAACGGAGCTGGGGCCCTGGCTCGTGGCAGTGCTGTGGCTGCCCCGTGTCACTCCTCGCTCCGGCTGCCGCGTGCCGGGTTAGCCAAGAGCTGGGAGAGGATGAGGATTGGGAAAGGATGAGGACGCGGCGGATGCCAGGCCGGGCTGTGGGTGAGCAGCTGCCCCCGCTCCTGGTGCTGGCAGCAGCGTGATGCAAGGGGCTGGAAGCAGCGTGTCGCAATGGGGAAAGAGGTGCTGGCAAAATCCCCTCCAAGGGGCTGGATGTCCTCAGCATCCCCATCCTGGTACTAGGATGATGAAGGACGGTCATCCCATTCCTGTGCCAGGGCCAGGTGAGGGATGCTGGGAGGATTTGGGTGATGCTCCCACCCCGGTGGGGGGGGGTCCTGCCTCTGGCTGTCAGGCTTCATTCTGCTTTTGGGAGCACTCTGGGGTATCAGCTGCTAGCAGGAGGATAGAGCTTGACCCTAGGGAGGGAAGTCTGGGTCCTGCAGCAACAGGAACTTATGGCTGCCCCATCCCTGGCAGTGTTCAAGGCCAGGTTGGACACAGGGGCTTGGAGCAAGCTGCTCTATGGAAGGGGTCCCTGCCCATGGCAGGGGTTGGAGCTGGAGGAGCTCTAAGGTCCTTTCCAACCCAACCCATTCCACGTGGGGACAAGGGGACAATAACATCTCCTGTGTCCATCCCTGCGGCACAAGCTGCCTGCAGACCCCAGCGCACAGGCAGCGCTGGAGGGGAGCAGGATGAACCTCGGTCCACAGGCAGGGATGCTCCCAGCATTTCTATATAATGTGTGGATATGGAACCCTCTGCCTTTCCCTTCCCTACATTAAAAACCCAACAAAACCTCAGCGCCAGCTCGCGCCGTGCCTCTCACTCCAGGCAATGCCGCTCCGTTTCCTCCTTCCCAACCCGCCTCCTCCCCACTCTGCTGGCAGCTCCCCCTAATCACCCCCATGTCTCCAGCCTGTCTGCCCGCCGCTGGCTCTGGGGCACGTTGCACACAGCCTCCAACCCCAAGCACTGCATATGGGGGGCTGGCAGCATCCCTTTGTGTGCTGCAACCAGCCTGGTCATGCAGCAGCCCAATTGGGATACCCGCGGATCCAGCTGTGCCCGATGCTGGATGCATGGGATGAGGTGGGGAGCTGGGGGGTGCAGCCCACGGGGGGATTGAAGGAAACCTTCATGGGTGTAAAGAGTGAGGTTGGCTCCGTGTGGACTTGGCCATGGGATATGGGGACACCTTTGGGTGCATCCCAGCTGTGTCCAGCACTCAGCAGAGCTGGGGTTCCCTGGACAGTGCAGAGGGACCATCCCCAGAGCCACCCCATGGAGGGCTGAGTGCTGTGTGGGGCTGAGAGGGGACCCTCCAGGGTCGTTGGGGATGGGATGCATGGCTTAATGGGGACAGCACTGGGATGGGTGATGGGGCTTCAACCCTTGACCATTTGCTGCACTCCTAGGCACAGAATGATGCTGGTGACAGCAGGGCAAGGTGACCAGCAAGGTTCAGCCCCAAGGACTGTCCCTATCACTGGTCCCTGGAGCCCTCCCAACCCCAAAACACTGAAGGATGAAGTCACCATCTCTGCAGGAGCAGCGACCGTCGGCCCCATGGGATTGGTACCTTGTGGGGGTCCCATCCCTTGCTCATGGGCATCTCCAAAAGGGACACTGGGGCAGCCCAGCGCCTGGCCCAGTTTGCATGGCCAGCAGTGTACTGGTCCCAGTAAGCAGCAGGGGAGGGAAGCAAGCCCCGGTGGCAGTGAGGAAAACTCTGCAACCATGAGTAAAATTCCCTTCCTCCAGATTCCCTCTCAGCAGGGCAAAGTCAGACCCAGCATGAGCCAGCATCACCCTTGGGTGCCTGCTCCCTTAACCCCCCAACTGCTCCCCAAACCAGGGCACATGGGGTTTAACTCAGTGTTTTCCAAGCCGGAAAACTCAGGAGTTCCTCCCTGCTCATCAAAAACCCTTCCCAAAAACGATGTTTTTTCCCAAAAACCCCAAAAACCCAAAAAGCAAACAACAAAACCAGAGCAAAACCAGTTTGGTTTGGATCAACTTTATACAAACGAACCTTTATGTACACTCTCTTTTTTTCCCCCCAATACACCCCTATTTATATATAAGGCAACATAAATAAGACCCTCGGGACTGTACAACGCATATGAACACTTCTTCAAACGGCACTTGCTGCTTTTAAAAAAATAGCATCATCCTCTTAAAAAATAGTAAAATTTCTTTTTTCTTTCTCTTTTTTTTTTGGTTTTTTTTTTTTTTCCCTCTAAAATGTGCTGTCGATTTGCTTATAAAATAGGCATCCCGCTTCGCTGGTGACTGAACTGACACAGATGGAGGCACTGCTGGGAAACAAGACTTTAGCACAGTTTTTCTCTCTACAAAATAACTTAAACCGTTCCTGAACTGTTTAAATATTAAAATAGTTTCTTCTCCCCCTCCCCTTATGCTTTCGATTTATTCTTAAATAACCACCTTATTGTCGGAGCTGGTCCTCATCCCGCGAAGCCACCACCGGAGCGGATGGGCTGCGGCTTTGCTCCTGTGGGGTATCCATGGTCCCCCCGCATCCCGTTGGAGAAGCTCATCCTCTCATCAGATGCCGTGAGGGTGAAGCTCGTCCCGCTCCTTCGGCATCGGCGATGGGCACCCACACGCATCCTCCTCCCCACGGGCTCCATCCGGACCTGGGTGCGGGTGCTCTGGGTGCCCCTTGTGCTCAGGGAGCCCCCCCCAGAGGCGGCTGCCCAGGGTGGCCCCAAGAAGCGAAGCTCCAGTGAGAGATTCCCAGTGGGATGTGGCTCCTTGGGGGCTGGTTTTTATTAGGGGGTGATGGAATAAGGATAAAAATGCACAAGAAGAATTCGCTGCCACCTTTTCCTTGCCTGCCCTGGGCTGGTAGCTAAGGAGTTTAACCCTTTGGAGTCCTCTTGTTCCTGAGATGAGCTGGGAAAGAATAGGATATCTAAGAGTATATTTAGGGGTGTGTGTACATGGGTGTCCTTTTTTGCTTTAAAAATAGAAAAAAAAAAAAAAAGGAAGAAAAAAACCCAAAAAGTAGGGGGAAAAAAAGGAGGCAAAGGAGTTCTGCACTGTCCCTCGTTCCTGGTCTCAACTCCGGGCTCTTAGTAGACGGCACCCGTGTTTGGGGGCGGCCCCGGGGAGGTGTGATGCATCGTGGTGGCCGGTGGTGGCTGGTGGGGTCCGTGGGGTCCGCTGAGGGTCTGCGGGTGATACCAGGGGTTGTGCTCCTCCAAGAAGCCAGGAGAAGAGCTGTAAGGAAGCGGCTGCGGGAGGGGGGTCCTGCCCGGCGCGCTGCCGTGCGAGTTACTGTCCCAGACGGCCGGGGAAGGTGGGGAGTTGCAGGCCATGGAGTCGCTGTTGTTGGGGCTGTGCTCCAGCGGCACCTCGCCGTTCTTGTACAGCTTCTTGAACTTGGAGCGCCGGTTCTGGAACCAGATCTTCACCTGGCACGGAGGGAGAGGGGGGTCAGTGCCCCGCCACCGAAAGCGGGTTGAATGGGATGCTCGCCGGGGGGGATGTGGGACAGGGACCTGGGATGGACCTCACTGAAGTGGGAAGGGATAAGGGCCATGGGCACCACGGGGAGCTTGGCACACCGTGCATCGCGGGATCATGGGGACTCACAGACATGGTGCGTTGCGGGAAGCCCCCCGCAGGACATGGGCGCCATGGGGACCTCAGACCACACAGTGCTGGGTGGGAAGGGACAACGGCCACGGGCATCATGGGGACCCCATTGCAGGAAGCCTCCCAGAAGCCCCCAAACACCCAGGAAGGCACCCGGGCTGTGGGTGCCACTTGGACGCACCATGCAGGCACCACGGTAAGGGTGTTATGGGGACCCTGGAGACATGGAGCATCGCAGGGAGCCCTGGTGGGGACACGGGCGTCGCGGGCAGCCCGTCACTCCAGCATCACGGGCGTTGGGAGCGTCCCTGGAGCTGGGTGAGGCGGCGCTGGACGCCCTTGGCCCCTAGGGAAGGGGTGGGTGGCTGTCACCCAAACAGGATGTCCCTCTGGGAGCGGGTGACGCGCTCCGTCAGCCCTTTGCCGAGTGTCCCCGATTGCTTCATCGCCCAAGGGAGGAGGAGGAAGGCCGGGAGGCGCTGGGGAGCGCCGAGCCAAGGGCGGCACAAGGGCGCCGGTGCCGGCCCGCAGGCAGGGAGGGTGCTGGGGATGGGATGGGGTGCGGGGGGAGCCCCTCGCTGCGGCGATGGGGGTGACAACCGGCTCGTCCTCGTGGCAGCAGACCGGTGGGGGGGAATCTGTCCCCGCGCCAGGCAAACCCCAAAAGCCAGGGTTTAGCCCCAAATCATAAGGGGGAGCCCATAGAACCCGTCCCTGCTCTTCCAGTCCAGCCTAAACTGCCACCCCAGCACGGAGATCCTGGCGGGAATGTGGATCCTATCCCAAAATCCCTTCTCTTTGCCTGGACCAAGCAGCACCGGGAAGAGCTCCCTAAGGGAAGCCCTGGCAAATCCAGCTGGAAGAGCAGGGTCTGGCCCCCAGGTGCTCCCACCAGGCACAAGGCCAGGACCTGCTGCTGGGATGGGGTGCCTCAAGCACCCTGTCCCAAACGTCCCGTCCTGCATCCGGATTTGGTGTCCCACATTCCCGGCGTGTCGGGTGTGTTGGTGACCCAGGACTCTCCCAAACACCGGGGCAGGATTTAGCCTCTGACCCTGCCCGGTGCCGGAGCAGAGCGAGATCTGGGATAGGGCTTGCTCCAGAGGGAAAGGGATAAACCCCGGAACCTGGGAGCGGGCTCGGCTGGGATCCTTCCCTCCTCTCTGCTCCTTCCCTCCTCTCCACCTTTTCCTCTGCAAAGCAGATCTGCTCCGCACGGGGAAATTCCGCAGCAGGGACCCCTGCGCCCATGAGCAAATGGGCAGCATCCATCCATAGGGACCCCCAGCCCCCGTCCCTGCTCTGGGAACAGAGCCCCCTCCCAAACCGCACCGATTCGGGCTATGCAAGGAGGGGGGTCCCGGCTCCCACCCTTCCGATCTCTCCTGCCTGTGCCTGGGAATTGGGGTGTCGGGGGGTGCCGGGGGGCTCAGCCCTTACCTGGGTCTGGGTGAGCCCGAGCTGGGCGGCCAGTTCGGCCCGTTCGGGCAGCGCCAGGTACTGCGCTTTCTGGAAGCGGCGCTGCAGAGCCGCCAGCTGGTAACTGGAGTAGATGGTGCGGGGCTTGCGGATCTTCTTGGGTTTCCCATTGACCATCCGCACCTCCGGCTCCGGCTCCTCCTTCACCGACACTGGGCAGAGAGCGGAGGTGTGAGGCTGGTGAAGGGGTCCCAGCGCTGAACCCCCCCACCCCTCTCCAGCTCAGGGTCATCGCTGTCTGTGTGCCCCCATCCCCGGGGCATCCCCTGATGGCCACATCCAGCGTGGATCCATCCCGATGCATCCCCCCAGCAGCACTGGGGACGCCAGAGGGGGCTGATCCCTCCCCCCATCCACAACAACAACCCCATCCCCAGCTTGGGGACACTTAGAGCAGTGCAACTTCGCTGCCGTTGTCCCAAGGGACTTGCGGGATGGATACGGCCCCTTATTCCCAAGCATCCTACCTGCTTCTTGAGCCGGGAGCTGCTGGTCCCTGAAGTGGCTGTACTGGCGGTAGGAAGGGCTATAGGAATAGTCAGATTTGGGCGAGTAGGTGCCGGCGGTGCCGATGCCGTTGAGGTTGAACTGGTGGTAAGGGTAGTGGCTCACAGGCTGGCTGTAGGACTGGCCCGGATAGTAGTCGTGCTGGCTGGTGTAGTAGCCCAGGTCAGTGACGGAGGACTCCGGTAAGGTGGGAGAGTCCTTGGAGGCGGCATGGCAGCTCAGGGAGCCCGACAGGTCGGTGAGGATGCTGGAGAGCTTCTTGTCAAAAGACCCACTCATTGCTGGAGCTGGGCAATGCGGGGGGAGCTGCCTGCCTGGCTGGGGACCCCCCAACCCGGCGGCTCCGGCTGCCCACGTCAGGCCTGGGGTGCCCAGAGCCGGCTCCTCCACACCAGCTCTTGCAAGGAGCAACCAAGAGACTGTGCCCAAACCTCCAGCCCCGGCCGCCTGCTTAAAGCCTTTAATTAGGGAGCAGGGCAGGGTGGGTGCGCATTCCGATTGGCTCCAGAAATATTGCCTGGGAGGCAAAATAGGCTCCGGCCTCCTCTCTGCCTCTGTGTGTGTTTTTTTTCCTCTCCTTCCCTTCTTTCCCTCTCTCAAGAAACAACAAAGAGTGGGTGAAGGAGGGAGAAGGGATAAATAGAGACCGCAGGCTCCTGTCTGCGGGAGCAGGGGAGGGAAGGGGCCTCTGGGGACACTGTGGGTCAAGGGGGTGCTTTCTGGCAAGGGGACTCTTGGTGCTGAGGGGGGATTTGCAAGAGGAGCAGAGCTGGGGGGTGTCTGCTGGGGGTAGGAGAGAGGAAGGGTTGGGGATAGGGAGTAGGATGGATCCAGGCTTGGGATTGGGTGGCTGTAGGGGTACGTTTTAGGACCACCCCCCCCCAACCACCATCACCACCAAGTCCCACCTTCTCCCAGTGTCTCCCAGTTCAATGTCGTGCCCAAGCCAGCCCCACGGAGTGGTCCCTCAGGTACTCCACCAACCTGCCCTTCTCCACCTGCCCTGTGGGGACCTCGGGTGGTGACAAGCCCTGATTCTGAGGACACTTCTCCGTTCCCCTCCAGGGCTCTGTGCCCCTCTTGCACCCCAAGTCGTGATCATGACCACACACCCCCAGCTGCCCTAAGAGCCCCCAGCAGCATCACCCAGTCCGGGGTCCCCAAGCCGGCCCCTGGGCTGTGTCCAGACCCCCCCCCCCCATCCACCCAGCGCTGGGGACGTGTTTTGGGGGGGATCTCTGCTCTGTTGGCAGCTCCTTACCCCTGGGAGGGGCTGGGGGGCGGCTGCGGGCGGCTCCTTAACTCTGGAAGAGGCTTTTTCCTCCCGTCTCCCCTTGTCCCATCTCTATGCCCTCGCCACGCCTCCCGGCCCCGGCGGCAGCACCGCGCGGTGCAATGGCGCCATCTGACGGACTGAACGGGGAACTGCGCCGAGTGGGGCCCCGAGTTCGAATCCCGGCCCTGCCAAGCACCGCACGGGCCGCGGGTCAAGAGGTGGGATAATCGAAAATGTGAATAGAAGGGAAATGAAAAGAATGGAAAGGGAACGGGAACGGGAAAAAGCATAGGATAAATGGAATTGAAACTAATAGAAATAGGAGTAAAATAGAAAGAAAAATTAAAAATATAGAAATAGAAATAATAGAAATATAATCAAGAAATATAGAAATGGAAATAATAAAAAAACAATAGAAAGAGGAATATAGAACTATAAATAGAACTAATAGAAATAGAAATAATAGAAAGAGATATACAGAAATAGAACTAATACAAATAGAAGAAATAGAAATAGAAATAGAAATAGAAATAGAAATAGAAATAGAAATAGAAATAGAAAGAATAGAAATAGCAACAGAAATTAGAAATAGAAACAGAAATGGAAACGGAAATGGAAATAGAAATAGAAATTACTCCAGATCGATTCCAGATTTGAGGAATTATTTCAGAGGGGACAGAAATATCTGGGGCAGCCCCAGCCCTGCGCGGAGCTTTGCAGGGCCCCCCCGGGAAGGTTTCCCAAGGTCTCAGAGGAGCCGCTGGGACATCCCCAGCTCGCCGGCCTGGCTGTCCCTGCAGCCGGACTGTCACCAGGGCTGCTTCTTGCTGGGACAGGGTTCCTCCAGCAGGAAAAGCTGGTTCGGGAGCTGCAGGCTGGGGAATGTGCCCGGGGAGTGGGACACGAATGGGGAGCAGGTCTGTGCGGTCCTGAACCAGTTTGGGACGGGGAGGCACTGGTGCCTCCAGCTGCTGGAGGTTATGCAGCAAGGCTGGCCCGAAAAGGGGAGCTCATGGATGAGGGCAGCTGGTGAGGAGGGAACAGTGCGGGGGGCCCAGGACAGTGGGGCTGGCAGAAGTCGGTTCATGGAGGTCCTCGGGGGTGTCTGCAGGGGCAGAGCTGGCAGGGATGGCCTTGGGGATGGAGATGGGCTCTTAGGCAGAAGCTCTTCCAGCTGAGGGTGCTGAGGCGCTGGCACAGGGTGCCCAGAGAAGCTGTGGCTGCCCCATCCCTGGCAGTGCTCAAGGCCAGGTTGGACACAGGGGCTTGGAGCAAGCTGCTCTATGGAAGGCGTCCCTGCCCGTGGCAGGGGTTGGAGCTGGGTGAGCTTTGAGGTCCTTTCCAACCCAAACCAGGCTGGGATTCTATGATCCTATGCAATAGTCACATATGTAGTTCTGTGTAGGTCATTTTTTGTCTTTATTTCAACTTGGTTTAGATTTACTTCCTCAATGGCCATTGCTTTGTAAATGTTCTTTCTCTGCCTACATTTATTCCCGTTGCTGTCTTGATCTTTTAATTCTTTCTTCTCTTTCCTCAGTGCTGCAGCTTCTAAAATCTTTTTCTCCATCTGCGCTTTCCTTCATTGTTGTTATTTTTTAGTTATTTTCTCTTTAAATCCCTGGGATTTTAGAATTTTCTACTTTTATCTCCTTCACTGTCTTTATTTTTCAATTCTCTATTTGTCACCTTCGCTTTTTAATTGACCTTTCTATGTCTCTGTTTTAGTTTCCTGTCCCTTTCCCATATCAGTTCTTTATCATTATCTATTGCCAGTAGCATTTTAAATGTTCTTTCTACATATTTAGGACCCCACAGCCCAGGCTTTTTCCATGTTTTTTTTTTTTCTTTTCCATGTGGATTTCTCTTTTTTGTCTTTTTTTTTTCTGTCTTTTTTTGTCTTTTTTTTTTTTTTTTTGTCTTCTTTCCCCCATAGGATTCCCTATTGGCAGGTATGTGTTTCTTTTTTCATTGGATCATGAATCAACATAGAATCCCAGTCTGGTTTGGGTTGAAGGGACCTTAAAGCTCAACCAGTTCCAACCACTGCCATGGGCAGGAACACCTTCCACTATTGCAGCTTGCTGCAAGCCCTGTCCAACCTGGCCTTCAACACTGCCAGGGATGAAGGATGTTTGTCAAGGATGGCTTCAAACCACTTCATGTACCATGATACCAAGGGACAAAATCCGGTGCAGGGATGCAAATTCCCCCCTGCCTGCACCTTTTCCCCTGAGCAGAGTGGAAGTGTTCCCATGGAAGGAAGGAGGACTCTGAGGCCCAGGCTTGGATGCAGCACAACTTTAATGAGGGTAAAGAAGAAAAGGAGGTGGCTCACAGGGAGCACCAGGGGCAGCCACCAAGATGCGGTGCAGCTCCTGCAGGGTGTCCGTCTGCCTGTCCCTCACAGGGAGGGAGGGAGGCCAAGAGGTCCCCACTGGGCTGCTCCGGGAGGTGGGGACAGGAAAGGAATAGAGAGGAGAGTGGAAGGAGGTAACAGCGCCGCGAAGCTCCATCTCCTGTCCGGATCCATGATGTGGGGTCTTGGAGGTCCTTGCCCGAGGATGCTGGCAGCAGCTTTAGCAGGGTCTGCAGCGGTAGCGGTTGGTGATGCAGGAGAGGTCGAAGCCCCCGGAGTTGATGGGCACTCCCTCGGCGCTGAGGATGCTGCCAACGGCAGCGGAGGTGGAGGAGCCCACAACGGTGTTCTGAGGGAAGGAGCTGAGGATGGGGCCGGGCAGGGTCACCACCACGGGGGAAGGCTCAATGACGACGGTGGAGCTCTGGCACTGCCTGACACAGCACTCATTGCAGCTGTTGGCCAGCGGGGTCGGGCCGCAGGGCTGGCAGGGCACGCACGGGTTGCAGCAGGACATGTCTGGGTGCTGGAGCTTCACCTGGACACAGGGCAGGGGCAAGCAGAGGATGGGACACGGCAGCAGCAGCTCTGCAGCCAGGCCTGGGCAAGCCAAGGCAGCTCCTGGCCCAGCACACGCTCAGCACCTCCAAGCCCAGCAGCCAGCTCAGCTCAGTGCCAGCCTCTCTCTGCACAAGCCCTGCTCTCCCCTTCCCTCTCCCAGCAGAAGCAGCTCCCAGCCCTGCGCTAGCACAGCCCCCAGCAGCTCAGGCACACGGGCAGGAACGACCTGCTCTGGAAGCAGCAGCACAAGAGGCTTCGCACTCACCTGATTCCCAGGAGAAGGAGGCCAGAGAAGTGGATGAAGAGCAGAGACCTGGGCTGCCTTTTATAGTCGTCCTGCAGTGCCTCAGGCCCACGGGCACCTCTGTGGCCGCGCTCATTTCCTGACAAGCTCCCGGCAAACGCAAACCCTCCCAGGTAATGGCAGGGGCCGTGCCCCGGTTTCCGCCACTGCTGCCTTTTAATTTCCCGGCTCAGGTGCTTTGCCATAGGAAGGCTTCTGTGAGTGCCGGGGTGAGAAGCCCAAGGGTTTCCGGGCAGAAACACGTGAGCGCAGCAGAAGCCTCACATCAAGGGCTGGTGCATCCCGTGCAGGCAGGGGATGTGCTCCTGGCTCATTCCTGTGGGCTTGCTTGTGGCCAAGGCGTCGGGAAATGGGCACCGCTCTGGTGCTTCTGTCCACGTGCGCAAGGACCCCCATGGGACAGGACACGGCACAGAGGTGCCCAGGGGACCAAAACGCAGCCTCTGCCTCCTGCAGCCTCCATTTCTTGCCTCGGGTACAAGAGAAGGACCAAGAAAGCCTGCCCACCTATGCAGACCCTGGAGCCTCACTCAATGCCCTTCTGATGCAGGGTTGCTGGTGACGGGGATGGGACGCAGGCTCCTCACGTCCAGGCCATTGCCAGATGCACTCTGCAGCTCCTCTGCCTGGGGCTGCGTGAGGTGGGCTCTGAGCCCTTGCACCAAACAGGGATTGAACTGGAGGGGCAGGGCTCCGGGTGGTGATGCGCTGTGAGAGGCAGGACAGGCTCCCTGGGTCTCCAGGGGCAGCCACAGAGCTTTGAGTCCAGCTCCTGTGGGGATCAAGCCCCAGGACTTCCCGATCCCCCATCAAGAACAGTCTGAGGAGCTCCCAGCTGTGCCTGGGAAAGCCGGGAATTGTGGCTGAGGGGGAACCAGCCAAAGCCTGTGCTTTGGCATGAGCACATCAGGCAGAGTCCCCTTCACACACATAGAAACTTGTGCCACAGCCGCCCCGTCCACATCCCGCTGTGTGCTGAAAGCTGGAGCCATGAATGGAGGAGGGAAGTTGAGTCTGTGAGAAAGAGGAGGGATGGGGCGAAGGCATTTTAAGGCTTTTTGCCTGTTTCTCACCATCCGGATCTGTTTCTCATTGTCGGTTGATGAAATGAACCTTGCCCAAGTCAGGTCTGTGGCGCCCGTGAAGGGAGTTGGTAATAATCCCTCTGCCTGTATGTCAGCCCCTCACCTTTTCACCTGTCTTTCTCCTCCTGTCCTCCTGGGGACGGAGAAGAGGAAAGCAGCAGGGTGGCTCAGGAAGCCGGCCGTGCTCCTCTGAGTCCTGCCCCAGTTACTGCCATGAGAAGTGCCAGCAGGCTTGGTCATTCCCATGCGCTCTTCCTGCTTTCTCCCTGGGCCACCACCAGCGCTCTCTTTCTCCTGCTGCTGTTTCCCTCAGAGGACCGCGGGCGATGATCTCAGGTGCTCTTTGCACTCATGTACCTGGGCACGAGGTGCAGGGTCACAGCCGTGGGCAGAGCCGAGCCCAGCATCGCCCTTGGCACAGCCTCACATGGGCAAGTTCCCCCCCAGGAGCCTCGCGGGCAGGCGGCTGTGAAGGGGATGCGCTGTGCTGATGCCCTGCTTTGTGCTGCTCTTCCTGACTCTGCTGGCAAAGGTCTCACATCAGAGCCAGTGGCGGAGAGGAACCCTTGCTCCCTCGGCCGTCCCAGAGCTCCTCCATCTGCCTTTCGCCCCCAGGCACCCGTCCTTCGGGGCCGGTCTCTCCGGCCCATTCCCTCTCAACGTTGCCTTGCTGGGAGGACAAGGGGAACGTCTCTGGGCAGAGATGCAGCGAGGGAAGGGCTCACAGTCAGTGGCTGTGGGGGAGTCAGAGAGGTCGATCCCAGCCCTGTGGGACAGTGTCTGAAGGAGGCCACAGGCAGCGTGTCCTGCCCTCCTGTGCCCTAGCAAGGAGGAAGGCTCCACTTGCAAACACATTTGTTTCCTGGCGGCAGATCTCGTTTCTCCCTGCACAGCTTTAGAGAGCATGAGGAGAGCAAAGGAGCACACAGAGCCAGAGGCTGGGATGCAACAGTTTAATGAATCCAAAGAGGGAAACAAGATGTCTCGAGAGGAGCTCACAGTGAAAGGATCTCAACGGGCAGGCAGGAGTCAGTGCCCCGTGGACGGATAGGGGTGGACAGGCCCCCCCTAAGCTGTCTTTGGTGGGCCTCAAGGCTGCAGGGAGCAGGAAGCAAGAAAGGCAGAAGAGGGAAAGCAGAGAGTGGAGGAAGGGAATGAGAGGCAGTGGCCGTGTTTGGAGAGAGCCCAGGCTGGCCCCTTGGCCAGGGCTGACTCCCTTGGCAGGAGGAGTGGGGCACGCTCAGCCCCTCTCCGCGCCACGGCCGCAGTCTCCGTCGGTCAGTCTGGCGTCATGTGCTGGGTTCGCGGGGCTCCTTGGCTGGGCTGTCACCGGTGGCTTTAGCAGGGTCTGCAGCGGTAGCGGTTGGTGATGCAGGAGAGGTCGAAGCCCCCGGAGTTGATGGGCACTCCCTCGGCGCTGAGGATGCTGCCAACGGCAGCGGAGGTGGAGGAGCCCACAACGGTGTTCTGAGGGGAGGAGCTGAGGATGGGGCCGGGCAGGGTCACCACCACGGGGGAAGGCTCAATGACGACGGTGGAGCTCTGGCACTGCCTGACACAGCACTCATTGCAGCTGTTGGCCAGCGGGGTCGGGCCGCAGGGCTGGCAGGGCCGGCAGGGCTGGCAGGGCTCGCACGTCTGGCACTTCTCAGGGCAGGACATGGCTCGGGGCTGCAGCTTCACCTGCGAGAGAGGGCAGGGAGGGAGCAGAGCACAGGACCCGTGAGGAACAGCCTGCACAGACAGCCAGGGGAGCACAAGGCACCTCTCGTGTGGGGACGTGGAGGCTGCGCAGGGGGAACAAGGGATCCTTTGCCTCAGCCCTGCCACACCTGCACAGAGCATCTCAGCACCAGTCTGCAGCCAAAGAGCCACCCCAGCCCACCCCGACGCTCTGCGCATGACAGACCGTCTGTGCTCTGCCCGCTCCCGCAGCCACCACCTCGGAGCACTAACACAGCACCGAGGAGCAGGCATCAGCTGAGGTGTCCCTGCAGGCTGCACCCTGTCCCATCGGAGGGGCTGGGTGAGGATGGGGGCTCCAGCTCACCTGGTTCCCAAGGAGAGGCTGGTGGCAGAAGAGCTGGAGAGAGTGACCCGTTGGGCTGGCTTTTATACTGACCCCACAGTGCCTCAGGCACAAAGGCAGGCACTGCACAGGCAGCCATTGTCCTGCACGTTCCTGATGAACGGAAACATCGCAGGTAATGACATGGGACGTGCTGCTCATTCCCTCCATGCTGCCGTTGCACTTCCTGCTTATGTCATGCCTCTTCCCTCACTATTGTTTCATTTGAGTGCTGGGATGAGAGGTGCCATGATTCCCGGGACAAGCGTGCGTCAGTGTGGGCAGAAGACACAAAGTGAGTGCCAGAGGGGTCCATTGCAGGCCGGTGATGTCAGCCCGGCTTCACACGGGTGGGTTTTGCATGAGCCCACTGAGAGGAAGGGCCCCAGCTGACAAAACACAAGTGATGCTCAATGCAATTGCTCAGCACCCACTGACTGATACCCAGCACGGTCCAAGCACTGATAGGTCCCTTCCGGCTAATGTGCTGATTTCAGCTGGGATACTTTTAATCCTCTTCCTAGTAGCTGATGCAGTGCTGTGCTTTGGCTTTAGCCTGAGAATAACGTTGGTAACTCACTGATGGTTTAGCTGTTGCTCAGCAGCTCTTAAACTGATCAAGGACTTTTCAGTCTTTCATGCTCTGTCAACGACGAGGGGCACAGGAAACCATGAGGGAGCAGCCAGACTATGCGAAGGGATATTCCTTACCATGTCATGTTGGGATAGCAACTGTGGAGAGTTAGCCAGAAGGGACCGATCACTGCTTGGACCGTGCTGGGTATCAGTCAGTGGGTGCTGAGCAATTGCATTGAGCATCACTTGTGTTTTGTCAGCTGGGGCCCTTCCTCTCAGCGGGCTCATGCAAAACCCACCCGAGTGAAGCCAGGCTGACATCACCGGCCTGCAATGGACCCCTCTGGCACTCACTTTGGGTCTTCTGCCCACACTGACGCACGCTTGTCCCGGGAATCATGGCACCTCTCATCCCAGCACTCAAATGAAACAATAGTGAGGGAAGAGGCATGACATAACCAGGAAGTGCAACGGCAGCATGGAGGGAATGAGCAGCACGTCCCATGTCATTACCTGCGATGTTTCCGTTCATCAGGAACGTGCAGGACAATGGCTGCCTGTGCAGTGCCTGCCTTTGTGCCTGAGGCACTGTGGGGTCAGTATAAAAGCCAGCCCAACGGGTCACTCTCTCCAGCTCTTCTGCCACCAGCCTCTCCTTGGGAACCAGGTGAGCTGGAGCCCCCATCCTCACCCAGCCCCTCCGATGGGACAGGGTGCAGCCTGCAGGGACACCTCAGCTGATGCCTGCTCCTCGGTGCTGTGTTAGTGCTCCGAGGTGGTGGCTGTGGGAGCGGGCAGAGCAGAGACAGTCTGTCATGCGCAGAGCGTCGGGGTGGGCTGGGGTGGCTCTTTGGCTGCAGACTGGTGCTGAGATGCTCTGTGCAGGTGTGGCAGGGCTGAGGCAAAGGATCCCTTGTTCCCCCTGCGCAGCCTCCACGTCCCCACACGAGAGGTGCCTTGTGCTCCCCTGGCTGTCTCTGCAGGCTGTTCCTCACAGGTCCCTGTGCTCTGCTCCCTCCCTGCCCTCTCTCGCAGGTGAAGCTGCAGCCCCGAGCCATGTCCTGCCCTGAGAAGTGCCAGACGTGCGAGCCGTGCCAGCCCTGCCGGCCCTGCCAGCCCTGTGGCCCGACCCCGCTGGCCAACAGCTGCAATGAGTGCTGTGTCAGGCAGTGCCAGGACTCCATCGTCGCCATCCAGCCCTCCCCCGTGGTGGTGACCCTGCCCGGCCCCATCCTCAGCTCCTCCCCTCAGAACACCGTTGTGGGCTCCTCCACCTCCGCTGCCGTTGGCAGCATCCTCAGCGCCGAGGGAGTGCCCATCAACTCCGGGGGCTTCGACCTCTCCTGCATCACCAACCGCTACCGCTGCAGACCCTGCTAAAGCCACCGGTGACAGCCCAGCCAAGGAGCCCCGCGAACCCAGCACATGACGCCAGACTGACCGACGGAGACGGCGGCCGTGGCGCGGAGAGGGGCTGAGCGTGCCCCACTCCTCCTGCCAAGGGAGTCAGCCCTGGCCAAGGGGCCAGCCTGGGCTCTCTCCAAACACGGCCACTGCCTCTCATTCCCTTCCTCCACTCCGTGCTTTCCCTCTTCTGCCTTTCTTGCTTCCTGCTCCCTGCAGCCTTGAAGCCCACCAGAGACAGCTTAGGGGGGGCCTGTCCACCCCTATCCGTCCACGGGGCACTGACTCCTGGCTGCCCGTTGAGATCTTTTCACTGTGGCCTCCTCTCAAGACATCTTGTTTCCCTCTTTGGACTCATTAAACTCTGTTGCATCCCAGCCTCTGGCTCTAAGTGGTCCTTTCCTCTCTGGATGCTCTCAAATGTTGTGCAGGGAGCTTGCAGATATGCTGGGAGGGAGTGAATGTGTGAACCAGTTCACCCTCTCTCATTCCAAGTGCACTGGGAGGATGGAAATGTACTCCTTGGGCTCCCCCCATGCCATACAGAGTGTGACGCCAACATGAGCTGTCCTCAAGTTGAAAGGTGCCAGTGCTGCAGGAGGCTCTGGGATGTCAGCAGCCCAACAGGCACCCGAGGCAGCTCCTCCCTGGATGCCAGGGGAGAAGGCTCAGAGAGAAGAGGGCAGCAGGGGTGCAAGGAGGGGGTGGTAAGAGAGATCACCTTGGCTAGAGCCCAGAGCCTCCTTCTCCTCCTCGCCTTCCCACACATCTCCACAAGGAAGAGACACGCCGCGTGTCCAACAACAAGGACAGCAAGGCCAAGTTCCCGTTCTTCTATCACCCCCCTCGAGTGCCCCACGCAGCCCCAGGGGTTCAGTGCACAGATGTGCAGGGCAGAGGTCTCTTGAGACTGCACATCCCCAACTCCCAGCACGCAGCCACCTCGGGGCAAAAGGGTTATTGCCATGGGCCTGCAGGAGGACAATGCTGAGTGTCTGACAAGTCCTGCCACGGTAAAGTGGCCGTTTGGGGTTTCGCTGTTCATTTGGGGCTGTGTCAAGAGCGCTGCGGGGCTGTGCTCTGCCCGTGGCTCTGAACCCGCCGCAAGGCGCAGGTTCCCAGGCAGGCAAGCACAAAGCCCAGCTGACATCATTGCCCATCATCCTCTGAGGGGAACAACGGAGGGAGAAAGAACTGCTCCGGTAGCACAGAGTAGCACAGAGAGCACTTGAGGAGCACAGAGAGAAAGCATGAAGAAAACACGCACAAGACACAGACTCACGGCACGGGTAATTGCCACAATGGGCGCAGAACCAAAAGCACCTTGGCTGTCTCCCAGACCCACTCTGCTGCTTTCTCCCTCTCCTTGCCCAACAGGACAGGAGGAGAAAGTCGGGTGAAAAAGGTCACCGGTCGAGATAAACACAGAGACATAACTGCCAAGTACGATCAGGGGTGAATCAGACTTGACATGATGGAGATTCATTTAACCTGTCGCCAATGAGAAAGAGTAGGATGGTGAGGAAATTCCGAAGCCTCTGAACATAGGTTCACCGCATCCTAAAACACCTTCACCCCATCCAACCTCTTTTCCACAGACTCCACTGCCCTCCTTTATTCACGGCTCCACCATTGAGCAGCACAGCGCGTTTTGGCCTGGGGAGTTGTGGTCGGTGCACAACAGTTTCTGCACGTGTAAAGCGGGACATTGCTGGATCTGCTCATGAAAAGGGTTTTGGTGGTTCACGCTGTTTCACAAGCCCAAGCCATGCTGTGCCTGTACCCTCATGCTGAGGGTCACCCGAGGAGGGACTGACACACGTGTGCGCATGGAACCATGCCCGTATCTGTCCGCTCACACAGAGCCGGAAACATCAGCACGTGGGGACTCCACTGGGGAGATGCTGGGACCGCACGGGCACAGCAGGGCTGCGGTACTGCAGGGAAGGACCAGGCCCCAGTCACGCTCCTGGTGCTCCCTGAGGACGCACAGAGACTGCACAGAGCGGGGATGAGGCACATGAGCCCAGCGCAGGTGTCCTGAGAGCACTGTTGGTGTTGCAGTAGGGCCCAGCCCTCCCAGCAGAAGCCCATCTGCACACAGCAATGGCCTTCCCGCAGAGAGAGGCGAGGGCAGCAAGAGGAAAGGCTGTGCCGTGTCCTCTCCCGTGGCAGTCCTTGGGCATGCGGAAGAGAAGCACCAGAGCGGTGCCCATTTCCCGACGCCTTGGCCACAAGCAAGCCCACAGGAATGAGCCAGGAGCACATCCCCTGCCTGCACGGGATGCACCAGCCCTTGATGTGAGGCTTCTGCTGCGCTCACGTGTTTCTGCCCGGAAACCCTTGGGCTTCTCACCCCGGCACTCACAGAAGCCTTCCTATGGCAAAGCACCTGAGCCGGGAAATTAAAAGGCAGCAGTGGCGGAAACCGGGACACGGCCCCTGCCATTACCTGGGAGGGTTTGCGTTTGCCGGGAGCTTGTCAGGAAATGAGCGCGGCCACAGAGGTGCCCGTGGGCCTGAGGCACTGCAGGACGACTATAAAAGGCAGCCCAGGTCTCTGCTCTTCATCCACTTCTCTGGCCTCCTTCTCCTGGGATTCAGGTGAGTGCGAAGCCTCTTGTGCTGCTGCTTCCAGAGCAGGTCGTTCCTGCCCGTGTGCCTGAGCTGCTGGGGGCTGTGCTAGCGCAGGGCTGGGAGCTGCTTCTGCTGGGAGAGGGAAGGGGAGAGCAGGGCTTGTGCAGAGAGAGGCTGGCACTGAGCTGAGCTGGCTGCTGGGCTTGGAGGTGCTGAGCGTGTGCTGGGCCAGGAGCTGCCTTGGCTTGCCCAGGCCTGGCTGCAGAGCTGCTGCTGCCGTGTCCCATCTTCTGCTTGCCCCTGCCCTGTGTCCAGGTGAAGCTCCAGCACCCAGACATGTCCTGCTGCAACCCGTGCGTGCCCTGCCAGCCCTGCGGCCCGACCCCGCTGGCCAACAGCTGCAATGAGTGCTGTGTCAGGCAGTGCCAGAGCTCCACCGTCGTCATTGAGCCTTCCCCCGTGGTGGTGACCCTGCCCGGCCCCATCCTCAGCTCCTTCCCTCAGAACACCGTTGTGGGCTCCTCCACCTCCGCTGCCGTTGGCAGCATCCTCAGCGCCGAGGGAGTGCCCATCAACTCCGGGGGCTTCGACCTCTCCTGCATCACCAACCGCTACCGCTGCAGACCCTGCTAAAGCTGCTGCCAGCATCCTCGGGCAAGGACCTCCAAGACCCCACATCACGGATCCGGACAGGAGATGGAGCTTCGCGGCGCTGTTTCCTCCTTCCACTGTCCTCTCTATTCCTTTCCTGTCCCCACCTCCCGCCCCAGCCCAGTGGGGACCTCTTGGCCTCCCTCCCTCCCTGTGAGGGACAGGCAGACGGACACCCTGCAGGAGCTGCACTGCATCTTGGTGGCTGCCCCTGGTGCTCCCTGTGAGCCACCTCCTTTTCTTCTTTACCCTCATTAAAGTTGTGCTGCATCCAAGCCTGGGCCTCAGAGTCCTTCCTTCTGTGGGAATTCTTCTTTTTCCCATATTACCTCTTAGCTGAGTGATACAAATTTTTGACTGTGCTTTTATAATCCTTTAGACATAAACCATTGGCTAAATCTTTGACTACATCTGCATCCAGTACAACTACACTAATCTCTGAGAAGTGGTTTAGGAAGCAGGGGGATCATTTCTTGATGTCGCAAACTTATTTCTACTTTTCTCTTAAGCTTGAAGGGCACCAGTCCATTTGCAACAGCCAGCCAACAGGGCCAGGAAATGGCTTTCCTGATGACAGGGATAGTCTTCATTATTTATGACTCAGCAGTGGTGGAACAGGGTGTTGCAGTCAATACACATCAATTCCTTTGTGCCATTTTTTCCTCTTCATACTTTTCCTCTTCTCCGGCGTGAGCTTTTAGTATAGGCCACAGTCTTGCAAGGCCTGCTCCAGTGTATGTCTTATTCATGGGCCGAAGTCCTTCTGGATAGACTGCTCCAATGTGGATTCTCCAGTGGACACAGCTCCGCCAGGAGCCTGCTTCAGCATGAGCTCTGAGCTGGCCATTGTTTCTGCAGGGTCTATCTGCCTGATCTGGCGTGGGATCGTCCATGAGCTGCAGTGTGGATTTCTGCTCCACCTTGGTCTTTCCTTTGGGCTGCATGGGAATCTCTGCACCATCACCTGGAGCACCTTCTCCACCTCTTCCTACCCCGGCCTTGGTGTTTACAGGATTGGCTCTCAAATGGGTTTTCCCTCACTTCCTGGGCAGTGTTCTGCCCTTTCTTAAACACGTTTTCACAGAGGCACCACCAGAGTGATGGGCTCAGCATTAGGCAGCACCGAGTCCATTTTGGAGCTGGCTGGCTCTGATGCTGTCAGACATGGGTTAAGCCCCTGGATTCTTCTCACAGAAACCACCCCGGCACCCTTCCTCCTCCTGCTACCAAAGCCTTGCCACAGAAGCCCAGGGGCATGGGTCCAACAGAGTATGAGGCACAATTACAGAAATACAAATTTCAACAGAAAATGTCCATGGTAGAGCCTTTAAGAAGTGGAAGTGGTGGAGGTAATTATGGTGATCTCCTTAACGTTATCATCATCAGATCTCAACTGCTGTATCCCACATTTGCCCTGGGCCTCTTTGACACTCCTCCAGGCACTTTCCCAAAGAAGTCTACCCATCAGGTCACCAAGAGGATAAAAATCTGCTCTTACCAAGTACAGGGTTGCAATTTTGCCTTCTGCTTTCATAGCCACTGCATACTCTGGACAGAAGACCTATCCCAGCCTTTCTCCAGAACCCTAAAAGCTCATAGGTCTGCAAGTGCACACAGACCTTAAAGTCAACCTGTGTGTGTTCTGGCTCAGGCTCTTGCCTTCCAAACACCTGGGGTCAAGCTGGAAAGACAAGTCAGTGAGTGTGCTGGTTTTGCCTGGGATAGGGTTAAGCACCTTCATAGTAACTCTCAGGGGCTATGATGTGGATTCGTGCTGAAAAGAGTGTGGATAACACAGGGATGTTTTCATTGTAGCTGAGCAGTGCTTGTACAGCAGCAAAACCTTTTCTACTCCATAGACTGCATTACACCATTTTTGAAAAGGAGGAAAAGAAGATCCAGGGAATTGTAGTGCCTGACAAATTCTGGTGTCTTCTATAAGGGGGGATTTGACTCTGTCCTGCACAACATCCTTGTCTCTAAATTGGAGAGGCATGGATATGATGGATGGACCACGTGGTTTGTAAAATGTAGGCTGAATGTTTGCACTCAAACCGTCTCCTCTGGGGACAGGCTGAGATAGCTGGGATGGTTCAGCCTGGAGAAGAGAAGGCTCCAGGAGACCTTGAAGCAGCTTCCAGTGCCTAAAGAGGGACTACAGGAAAGCTGGAGAGGGGCTTTTGACAAAAAAACACGTAGTAATAGGACAACAGTGAGGGATTTAAACAGAAGGATGGTAGATTTAGATGAAACTTTATGCAGAAGCTCTTCCCTGTGAGGGTGCTGAGGCGCTGGCACAGGGTGCCCAGAGAAGCTGTGGCTGCCCCATCCCTGGCAGTGCTCAAGGGCAGGTTGGACACAGGAGCTTGGACTGACCTGAGATCATGGAACCTGTCCATGCTTGTGGTAGGGGAATTGGAACGAAATGAGGTTTTAAGTCACTTGCAAACCAAAATGTTCTATGGTTCTATAAATCCATGAAACATGAAATTAATTTACCATGTTTCCAAGTGACAAAACCCACCGCAGTGACGCTGATCCCCCCACCTCCAACTGTTCCCCTGAACAGATTGAAACGGTGCCCGCAGACGGAAGGAGGACTCTGAGGCCCAGGCTTGGATGCAGCACAACTTTAATGAGGGTAAAGAAGAAAAGGAGGTGGCTCACAGGGAGCACCAGGGGCAGCCACCAAGATGCGGTGCAGCTCCTGCAGGGTGTCCGTCTGCCTGTCCCTCACAGGGAGGGAGGGAGGCCAAGAGGTCCCCACTGGGCTGGGGTGGGAGGTGGGGACAGGAAAGGAATAGAGAGGACAGTGGGAGGAGGAAACAGCGCCGCGAAGCTCCATCTCCTGTCCGGATCCATGATGTGGGGTCTTGGAGGTCCTTGCCCGAGAATGCTGGCAGCAGCTTTAGCAGGGTCTGCAGCGGTAGCGGTTGGTGATGCAGGAGAGGTCGAAGCCCCCGGAGTTGATGGGCACTCCCTCGCAGCTGAGGATGCTGCCAACGGCAGCGGAGGTGGAGGAGCCCACAACGGTGTTCTGAGGGAAGGAGCTGAGGATGGGGCCGGGCAGGGTCACCACCACGGGGGAAGGCTCAATGACGACGGTGGAGCTCTGGCACTGCCTGACACAGCACTCATTGCAGCTGTTGGCCAGCGGGGTCGGGCCGCAGGGCTGGCAGGGCACGCACGGGTTGCAGCAGGACATGTCTGGGTGCTGGAGCTTCACCTGGACACAGGGCAGGGGCAAGCAGAGGATGGGACACGGCAGCAGCAGCTCTGCAGCCAGGCCTGGGCAAGCCAAGGCAGCTCCTGGCCCAGCACACGCTCAGCACCTCCAAGCCCAGCAGCCAGCTCAGCTCAGTGCCAGCCTCTCTCTGCACAAGCCCTGCTCTCCCCTTCCCTCTCCCAGCAGAAGCAGCTCCCAGCCCTGTGCTAGCACAGCCCCCAGCAGCTCAGGCACACGGGCAGGAACGACCTGCTCTGGAAGCAGCAGCACAAGAGGCTTCGCACTCACCTGAATCCCAGGAGAAGGAGGCCAGAGAAGTGGATGAAGAGCAGAGACCTGGGCTGCCTTTTATAGTCGTCCTGCAGTGCCTCAGGCCCACGGGCACCTCTGTGGCAGCGCTCATTTCCTGACAAGCTCCCGGCAAACGCAAACCCTCCCAGGTAATGGCAGGGGCCGTGCCCCGGTTTCCGCCACTGCTGCCTTTTAATTTCCCGGCTCAGGTGCTTTGCCATAGGAAGGCTTCTGTGAGTGCCGGGGTGAGAAGCCCAAGGGTTTGCAGTGGAGGAGCCCACAAGCGTAGGCCCAGCACAGGTGCCCTGAGAGCACTGTTGGTGTTGCAGTAGGGCCCAGCCCTCCCAGCAGAAGCCCATCTGCACACAGCAATGGCCTTCCCGCAGAGAGAGGCGAGGGCAGCAAGAGGAAAGGCTGTGCCGTGTCCTCTCCCGTGGCAGTCCTTGGGCATGCGGAAGAGAAGCACCAGAGCGGTGCCCATTTCCCGACGCCTTGGCCACAAGCAAGCCCACAGGAATGAGCCAGGAGCACATCCCCTGCCTGCACGGGATGCACCAGCCCTTGATGTGAGGCTTCTGCTGCGCTCACGTGTTTCTGCCCGGAAACCCTTGGGCTTCTCACCCCGGCACTCACAGAAGCCTTCCTATGGCAAAGCACCTGAGCCGGGAAATTAAAAGGCAGCAGTGGCGGAAACCGGGACGCGGCCCCTGCCATTACCTGGGAGGGTTTGCGTTTGCCGGGAGCTTGTCAGGAAATGAGCGCGGCCACAGAGGTGCCCGTGGGCCTGAGGCGCTGCAGGACGACTATAAAAGGCAGCCCAGGTCTCTGCTCTTCATCCACTTCTCTGGCCTCCTTCTCCTGGGATTCAGGTGAGTGCGAAGCCTCTTGTGCTGCTGCTTCCAGAGCAGGTCGTTCCTGCCCGTGTGCCTGAGCTGCTGGGGGCTGTGCTAGCGCAGGGCTGGGAGCTGCTTCTGCTGGGAGAGGGAAGGGGAGAGCAGGGCTTGTGCAGAGAGAGGCTGGCACTGAGCTGAGCTGGCTGCTGGGCTTGGAGGTGCTGAGCGTGTGCTGGGCCAGGAGCTGCCTTGGCTTGCCCAGGCCTGGCTGCAGAGCTGCTGCTGCCGTGTCCCATCCTCTGCTTGCCCCTGCCCTGTGTCCAGGTGAAGCTCCAGCACCCAGACATGTCCTGCTGCAACCCGTGCGTGCCCTGCCAGCCCTGCGGCCCGACCCCGCTGGCCAACAGCTGCAATGAGTGCTGTGTCAGGCAGTGCCAGAGCTCCACCATCGCCATCCAGCCCTCCGCCGTGGTGGTGACCCTGCCCGGCCCCATCCTCAGCTCCTTCCCTCAGAACACCGTTGTGGGCTCCTCCACCTCCGCTGCCGTTGGCAGCATCCTCAGCGCCGAGGGAGTGCCCATCAACTCCGGGGGCTTCGACCTCTCCTGCATCACCAACCGCTACCGCTGCAGACCCTGCTAAAGCTGCTGCCAGCATCCTCGGGCAAGGACCTCCAAGACCCCACATCATGGATCTGGACAGGAGATGGAGCTTCGCGGCGCTGTTTCCTTCTCCCACTGTCCTCTCTATTCCTTTCCTGTCCCCACCTCCCGGAGCAGCCCAGTGGGGACCTCTTGGCCTCCCTCCCTCCCTGTGAGGGACAGGCAGACGGACACCCTGCAGGAGCTGCACCGCATCTTGGTGGCTGCCCCTGGTGCTCCCTGTGAGCCACCTCCTTTTCTTCTTTACCCTCATTAAAGTTGTGCTGCATCCAAGCCTGGGCCTCCGAGTCCTTCCTTCTGTGGGACTCTTAGAGTCTGCATCCCCTTGGAGGTGACAAAGACATCCCTGGCTGCTCCACCAGCAACGGCCATCCATGAAAGCATGGATCCAAAGGGTGGCAGGAGTGGGCATGAGGAGACAATACTGCCCAAGGACAGCACACAGCTTTGTCTCTGCCTTCTTCTCCCCTATATCACCCAGCACACCACCCCTACATGCCCAGCACACATGGGCACAGGCAGATGAGATCCTACCTCATGCAGTCCTTCAGCACCTGGCAGGGCCCAGCTCTCCTCCAGGTGTGCAGGGCTGAGGTTACCCAACGCTTAGGAAATTGGCAGTGGTAACACCAGAGTCCCCCAGGCTGGGTGACACACGTGGGGAGCTGAATAAAAACCCCCACAAGCCAGGAACAAGTGATGCTCCACTTAGACGCACACATGTCTATGGGTCTGGAAGGTTCCAACCTGCAGTGCTGAAGGATCTGGCAGAGGAGCGTGCCAAGCCACTCTCCATCATCGATCAGCAGTCCTGCTGTAGTGGGCAGATCCCCAAATTTTGGAGGTCGGCCAGTGTGGTGCCTCTCTAACAAAGGGCAGGAAAGATGATCCCAGTGCTCCAGGCGGGTCAGCCTGAGCCCAGTGCTGGGGAAGGTCATGGAGCAGATGATCCTTGGTGGGACCATAAGGCACGTACAGGAAAATGGAGGTATCAGACCAGGTCCGCATGGGTTTGTCATGGTTTAAACCCAACCACAAACCTCATTTGCTCACTTCCCCCCCTTCTTGCCCTCCCTCTGCTCCTGGAGGGATGGAGGGGAGAATCAAAAAGAATGCAACTCCCACGGTCTGAGATAAGAACAGTTTAGTAACTAAGGTATGACACAAATCACTACTGCTACCACCAATAATAATAATGATAAAGGAAATAACAAGAGGAAAGAATACAACACCTCAACACCAGCTGACCAATAACTTGCCCCACTCCCCCCAGCCGAGCACGGACCAATACCTCCTCCAACCCTGCAGTCCCAACCCTTCCGGGTAATTCCCTGTTACCTCCTGGGCATGCCGTGCTGTGGTATGGAATACCTCTTTGGTCACTTTGGGTCAGGTGTCCTGTCTCTGCTTCCTCCCGGCCTCCCCTCCTCCCTGGCAGAGCAGGAGGCTCACAAAGTCCTTGGCCGGACCAAACATTTGAGCAGCAACGAAAAACATCGGCATTATCAGCTCTGTTCCCAGGCCAAAAAAATGAAAACACAGCACTGCACTAGCTACTAAGAAGGAGAAAAATGACTGCTACTGCTGAACCCAGGACAGGGTTCTTGAAGGGCAGGTGCTGTTTGACCAACCTGATCTCCTTCTATGACAGGGTGACCCGCCTGGTTGATGAGGGAAAGGCTGTGGGCATTGTCTCTTTGACTTTGGTCAAGCACTGGACAAAGTCCCACAGTGTTCTCCTGGAGAAAGTGGTTTTGCATGGCCTGGATAGGCGGATTCCTTTTTGGGCTGGAAACTGGCTGGATGGTAGGGCCCGAAGAGTGGTGGTAAATGGCATCACATCTATTCAGCAACTGGTGACTGGTGGTGGTCCTCAGAGTTTGGTCCTGGGGCCAGTGTTGTTCACTGTCCTCATTGGCGATCTGGAGGAGGGGATGGAGGGCACCCTCAGTGAATCTGTGGACAACACCAAGCTGGGAGCAGTGTTGATCTGCTGGAGCGTGGGGATCTCTGCAGAGGGATTTGGACAGGCTGGATCCATGGTTTGTGGCCAATGGTGTGAGGTTCTACAAGGCAAAGTGCTGTGTGCATGCGGGCCACAACAACACCCCTGCAATGCTCCAGGCCTGGGGAAGAGTGGGTGGAAACTGCCCATGAAAAGGACCCGGGGGTGCTGGTTGATCGATGTGAACATGGCCCATATAGCACCCAGGCAGCCAAGAAGGCCAGCGGAATCCTGGTCTGGATCAGACACAGTGTGGCCAGCAGGGCCAGGGAACTTGAGGCTGCACCTGGATTCCCGTGCTCATTTCTGACCCTCTCAGTACAAGAGAGACTTTGAGGCTCTGGAGCGGGGCCAGAGAAGGGCAGTGGAGCTGGTGAAGGGCCTGGAGCACGGCGGTGATGGGGAACGGCTGAAGGACGTAGGGAAGTTTAGCCTGGACCTCATCGCTCTCTCCAGCTGCCGGGCAGGAGGCTGTAGTGAGGTGGGGTTGGGCTCTTCTGCCAGGTAAGAAGTGATAGAACAAACCAAAACGGCCTCAAGCTACACCAGGGGAGGTTTGCACTGGAGCTAGGAACAATTTCTGCATCAAGAGTGTGATCAGGAGTAGGAAGAGGCTGCCCGGGGAAGTGGTGGAATTCGAACAGCCCCGGAAGCCTTAAACAGCGTGTACATGAGGCCCTTAGTGACAATGGGTACTGGTGGGTCTGGCAGCGCTGGAGAAGGGTTGGACTTGACAGTCTCCAAGGTCTGTTCCAACCTCATTGATTCTATGATTTATGAGAGGGGCCAGGATTTCGAGCATTACCAGGACTGAAGAGCAAGGCCTACGAAGGAAGTTTTCAAGGCTCACTGAAAAGCACATCTATATGTTTGCATTCATAAAGAAGCCACATTCATGTGATCAGGGAAGATGAACACCTGAAATACGATGAGGTCCTCCTGGGGGCGCTGG
This sequence comes from Lathamus discolor, assembly GCF_037157495.1. NCBI lineage: Eukaryota > Metazoa > Chordata > Aves > Psittaciformes > Psittacidae > Lathamus > Lathamus discolor. The sequence continues at coordinate 3,500,486 of NC_088903.1, read as the reverse complement.
GTTCAGAGGTGGTGGGGACGCTGTTGCACAGCCTGAGCTGGCTGATTCCAGTCCTAAGCGTTGGGTAACCTCAGCCCTGCACACCTGGGGAGAGCTGGGCCCTGCCAGGTGCTGAAGGACTGCATGAGGCAGGATCTCATCTGCCTGTGCCCATGTGTGCTGGGCATGCAAGGGTGGTGAGCTGGGGGTGTAGGGGAGAGGAGGGCAGAGGCAGTGGGCTGTCCTCAGGCAGTATTGTCTCCTCATGCCCACTCCTGCCACCCCTTGGAGACGTGTCCTCACGGATGCAGCTTTAGCCAGGGATGTCTTTGTCACCTCCAAGGGGATGCAGACTTCAGGAGTTCCCACAGAAGGAAGGACTCTGAGGCCCAGGCTTGGATGCAGCACAACTTTAATGAGGGTAAAGAGGAAAAGGAGGTGGCTCACAGGGAGCACCAGGGGCAGCCACCAAGATGCGGTGCAGCTCCTGCAGGGTGTCCGTCTGCCTGTCCCTCACAGGGAGGGAGGGAGGCCAAGAGGTCCCCACTGGGCTGGGGCGGGAGGTGGGGACAGGAAAGGAATAGAGAGGAGAGTGGAAGGAGGAAACAGCGCCGCGAAGCTCCATCTCCTGTCCGGATCCGTGATGTGGGGTCTTGGAGGTCCTTGCCCGAGGATGCTGGCAGCAGCTTTAGCAGGGTCTGCAGCGGTAGCGGTTGGTGATGCAGGAGAGGTCGAAGCCCCCGGAGTTGATGGGCACTCCCTCGGCGCTGAGGATGCTGCCAACGGCAGCGGAGGTGGAGGAGCCCACAACGGTGTTCTGAGGGAAGGAGCTGAGGATGGGGCCGGGCAGGGTCACCACCACGGGGGAAGGCTCAATGACGACGGTGGAGCTCTGGCACTGCCTGACACAGCACTCATTGCAGCTGTTGGCCAGCGGGGTCGGGCCGCAGGGCTGGCAGGGCACGCACGGGTTGCAGCAGGACATGTCTGGGTGCTGGAGCTTCACCTGGACACAGGGCAGGGGCAAGCAGAGGATGGGACACGGCAGCAGCAGCTCTGCAGCCAGGCCTGGGCAAGCCAAGGCAGCTCCTGGCCCAGCACACGCTCAGCACCTCCAAGCCCAGCAGCCAGCTCAGCTCAGTGCCAGCCTCTCTCTGCACAAGCCCTGCTCTCCCCTTCCCTCTCCCAGCAGAAGCAGCTCCCAGCCCTGCGCTAGCACAGCCCCCAGCAGCTCAGGCACACGGGCAGGAACGACCTGCTCTGGAAGCAGCAGCACAAGAGGCTTCGCACTCACCTGAATCCCAGGAGAAGGAGGCCAGAGAAGTGGATGAAGAGCAGAGACCTGGGCTGCCTTTTATAGTCGTCCTGCAGTGCCTCAGGCCCACGGGCACCTCTGTGGCCGCGCTCATTTCCTGACAAGCTCCCGGCAAACGCAAACCCTCCCAGGTAATGGCAGGGGCCGTGTCCCGGTTTCCGCCACTGCTGCCTTTTAATTTCCCGGCTCAGGTGCTTTGCCATAGGAAGGCTTCTGTGAGTGCCGGGGTGAGAAGCCCAAGGGTTTCCGGGCAGAAACACGTGAGCGCAGCAGAAGCCTCACATCAAGGGCTGGTGCATCCCGTGCAGGCAGGGGATGTGCTCCTGGCTCATTCCTGTGGGCTTGCTTGTGGCCAAGGCGTCGGGAAATGGGCACCGCTCTGGTGCTTCTCTTCCGCATGCCCAAGGACTGCCACGGGAGAGGACACGGCACAGCCTTTCCTCTTGCTCCCCGCGCCTCTCTCTGCGGGAAGGCCATTGCTGTGTGCAGATGGGCTTCTGCTGGGAGGGCTGGGCTCTACTGCAACACCAACAGTGCTCTCAGGGCACCTGTGCTGGGCTCATGTGCCTCATCCCCGCTCTGTGCAGTCTCTGTGCATCCTCAGGGAGCACCAGGAGCGTGACTGGGGCCTGGTCCTTCCCTGCAGTACCGCAGCCCTGCTGTGCCCGTGCGGTCCCAGCATCTCCCCAGTGGAGTCCCCACGTGCTGATGTTTCTGGCTCTGTGTGAGCGGACAGATATGGGCATGGTTCCATGAGCACACGTGTGTCAGTCCCTCCTCGGGTGACCCTCAGCATGAGGGTACAGGCACAGCATGGCTTGGGCTTGTGAAACAGCGTGAACCACCAAAACCCTTTTCATGAGCAGATCCAGCAATGTCCCACTTTACACGTGCAGAAACTGTTGTGCACCGACCACAACTCCCCAGGCCAAAACGCGCTGTGCTGCTCAATGGTGGAGCCGTGAATAAAGGAGGGCAGTGGTGTCTGTGGAAAAGAGGTGGGATGGGGTGAAGATGCTTTAGGACGCGGTGAACCTATGTTCAGAGGCTTCAGAATTTCCTCACCATCCTACTCTTTCTCATTGGCGACAGGTTAAATGAATCTCCATCATGTCAAGTCTGATTCACCCCTGATCGTACTTGGCAGTTATGTCTCTGTGTTTATCTCGACCAGTGACCTTTTTCACCTGACTTTCTCCTCCTGTCCTGTTGGGCAAGGAGAGGGAGAAAGCACAGAGTGGGTCTGGGAGACAGCCAAGGTGCTTTTGGTTTTGCGCCCATTGTGGCAATTACCTGTGCCGTGAGTCTGTGTCTTGTGCGTGTTTTCTTCCTGCTTTCTCTCTGTGCTCCTCAAGTGCTCTCTGTGCTACTCTGTGCTACCGGAGCAGTTCTTTCTCCCTCCGTTGTTCCCCTCAGAGGATGATGGGCAATGATGTCAGCTGGGCTTTGTGCTTGCCTGCCTGGGAACCTGCGCCTTGCGGCGGGTTCAGAGCCACGGGCAGAGCACAGCCCCGCAGCGCTCTTGACACAGCCCCACGTGAACAGCGAAACCCCAAACGGCCACTTTACCGTGGCAGGACTTGTCAGACACTCAGCATTGTCCTCCTGCAGGCCCATGGCAATAACCCTTTTGCCCCGAGGTGGCTGCGTGCTGGGAGTTGGGGATGTGCAGTCTCAAGAGACCTCTGCCCTGCACATCTGTGCACTGAACCCCTGGGGCTGCGTGGGGCACTCGATGGGGGTGATAGAAGAACGGGAACTTGGCCTTGCTGTCCTTGTTGTTGGACACGCGGCGTGTCTCTTCCTTGTGGAGATGGGTGGGAAGGCGAGGAGGAGAAGGAGGCTCTGGGCTCTAGCCAAGGTGATCTCTCTTACCATCCCCTCCTTGCACCCCTGCTGCCCTCTTCTCTCTGAGCCTCCTCCCCTGGCACAGCTCCATCCAGGGAGGAGCTGCCTTGGGTGCCTGTTGGGCTGCTGACATCCCATGGCCTCCTGCAGCACTGGCACCTTTCAACTTGAGGACAGCTCATGTTGGCGTCACACTCTGTACGGCATGGGGGGAGCCCAAGGAGTACATTTCCATCCTCCCAGTGCATTTGGAATGAGAGAGGGTGAACTGGTTCACACATTTGTTCCCTCCCAGCATATCTGCAAGCTCCCTGCACAACATTTGAGAGCATCCAGAGAGGAAAGGACCACTTAGAGCCAGAGGCTGGGATGCAACAGAGTTTAATGAGTCCAAAGAGGGAAACAAGATGTCTCCAGAGGAGCTCACAGTGAAAGGATCTCAACGGGCAGCCAGGAGTCAGTGCCCCGTGGACGGATAGGGGTGCGCAGGCCCCCCCTAAGCTGTCTTTGGTGGGCCTCAAGGCTGCAGGGAGCAGGAAGCAAGAAAGGCAGAGGAGGGAAAGCAGAGAGTGGAGGAAGGGAATGAGAGGCAGTGGCCGTGTTTGGAGAGAGCCCAGGCTGGCCCCTTGCCCAGGGCTGACTCCCTTGGCAGGAGGAGTGGGGCACGCTCAGCCCCTCTCCACGCCACGGCCGCAGTCTCCGTCGGTCAGTCTGGCGTCATGTGCTGGGCTCGCGGGGCTCCTTGGCTGGGCTGTCACCGGTGGCTTTAGCAGGGTCTGCAGCGGTAGCGGTTGGTGATGCAGGAGAGGTCGAAGCCCCCGGAGTTGATGGGCACTCCCTCGGCGCTGAGGATGCTGCCAACGGCAGCGGAGGTGGAGGAGCCCACAACGGTGTTCTGAGGGGAGGAGCTGAGGATGGGGCCGGGCAGGGTCACCACCACGGGGGAAGGCTCAATGACGACGGTGGAGCTCTGGCACTGCCTGACACAGCACTCATTGCAGCTGTTGGCCAGCGGGGTCGGGCCGCAGGGCTGGCAGGGCCGGCAGGGCTGGCAGGGCTCGCACGTCTGGCACTTCTCAGGGCAGGACATGGCTCGGGGCTGCAGCTTCACCTGCGAGAGAGGGCAGGGAGGGAGCAGAGCACAGGACCCGTGAGGAACAGCCTGCAGAGACAGCCAGGGGAGCACAAGGCACCTCTCGTGTGGGGACGTGGAGGCTGCGCAGGGGGAACAAGGGACCCTTTGCCTCAGCCCTGCCACACCTGCACAGAGCATCTCAGCACCAGTCTGCAGCCAAAGAGCCACCCCAGCCCACCCCGACGCTCTGCGCATGACAGACCGTCTCTGCTCTGCCCGCTCCCACAGCCACCACCTCGGAGCACTAACACAGCACCGAGGAGCAGGCATCAGCTGAGGTGTCCCTGCAGGCTGCACCCTGTCCCATCGGAGGGGCTGGGTGAGAATGGGGGCTCCAGCTCACCTGGTTCCCAAGGAGAGGCTGGTGGCAGAAGAGCTGGAGAGAGTGACCCGTTGGGCTGGCTTTTATACTGACCCCACAGTGCCTCAGGCACAAAGGCAGGCACTGCACAGGCAGCCATTGTCCTGCACGTTCCTGATGAACGGAAACATCGCAGGTAATGACATGGGACGTGCTGCTCATTCCTTCCATGCTGCCGTTGCACTTCCTGCTTATGTCATGCCTCTTCCCTCACTATTGTTTCATTTGAGTGCTGGGATGAGAGGTGCCATGATTCCCGGGACAAGCGTGCGTCAGTGTGGGCAGAAGACACAAAGTGAGTGCCAGAGGGGTCCATTGCAGGCCGGTGATGTCAGCCTGGCTTCACTCGGGTGGGTTTTGCATGAGCCCTCTGAGAGGAAGGGCCCCAGCTGCTCCCTCCCTCCCATCCTTGATTCCTCCCCAGAGGCTCCTCTGCGTCAGTGCCTTGTCCTCTCTTTCCTTCCATCCCGTTACCTGAGGGGACACGGACAGGGTCACAGCGCTCAGGTCTCACTGAGGAGAGCCCCAGACCAAGCCAATTCTTCTCATGCTGCCTCCAGGCTGGCTCAAGGGGCTGAGCTGCTTCCCAGGACTCACGTGAAAACTCTGGCAGTCCAGGGACCTGCTGTGCTGTGGGGATGGGGGAGCCCTTTGCCATGACTGGCCCATGTCCAGAGCCAGGGGCTATGGGGAAAGGAATGAGAGCTGAGAAGGCTGGGAGGAGGAGGAGGTGAACATCAGGCCCGCAGCCATTGGCACCAGAAAACAGCTTCTGAGAGGATGATCTGTGCACTGCTGCTGCCTACCCAGCTACCCTCCGCCTGTAAATGGTGGGGTGCTGGCCAGAAAGTGGGTCTTTGAGCAGTGGGTGCTCTCTTGGAGCTGTGGAAGGAGGCAGGGTCCTGGCATCTCTGGGAAAGCCCAATGTGCTGATTTCAGCTGGGATACTTTTAATCCTCTTCCTAGTAGCTGATGCAGTGCTGTGCTTTGGCTTTAGCCTGAGAATAACGTTGGTAACTCACTGATGGTTTAGCTGTTGCACAGCACCTCTTACACTGATCAAGGACTTTTCAGTCTTTCATGCTCTGTCAGCGAGGAGGGGCACAGGAAACCAAGACGGAACAGAGACAGGGCTTCAGCCAAACTATGCAAAGGGATATTCCTTACCATGTCATGTTGGGATAGCAACTGTGGAGAGTTAGCCAGAAGGGACCGATCACTGCTTGGGCCGTGCTGGGTATCAGTCAGTGGGTGCTGAGCAATTGCATTGAGCATCACTTGTGTTTTGTCAGCTGGGGCCTTTCCTCTCAGCGGGCTCATGCAAAACCCACCCGAGTGAAGCCAGGCTGACATCACCGGCCTGCAATGGACCCCTCTGGCACTCACTTTGTGTCTTCTGCCCACACTGACGCACGCTTGTCCCGGGAATCATGGCACCTCTCATCCCAGCACTCAAATGAAACAATAGTGAGGGAAGAGGCATGACATAAGCAGGAAGTGCAACGGCAGCATGGAGGGAATGAGCAGCACGTCCCATGTCATTACCTGCGATGTTTCCGTTCATCAGGAACGTGCAGGACAATGGCTGCCTGTGCAGTGCCTGCCTTTGTGCCTGAGGCACTGTGGGGTCAGTATAAAAGCCAGCCCAACGGGTCACTCTCTCCAGCTCTTCTGCCACCAGCCTCTCCTTGGGAACCAGGTGAGCTGGAGCCCCCATCCTCACCCAGCCCCTCCGATGGGACAGGGTGCAGCCTGCAGGGACACCTCAGCTGATGCCTGCTCCTCGGTGCTGTGTTAGTGCTCCGAGGTGGTGGCTGCGGGAGCGGGCAGAGCAGAGACGGTCTGTCATGCGCAGAGCGTCGGGGTGGGCTGGGGTGGCTCTTTGGCTGCAGACTGGTGCTGAGATGCTCTGTGCAGGTGTGGCAGGGCTGAGGCAAAGGATCCCTTGTTCCCCCTGCGCAGCCTCCACGTCCCCACACGAGAGGTGCCTTCTGCTCCCCTGGCTGTCTGTGCAGGCTGTTCCTCACGGGTCCCTGTGCTCTGCTCCCTCCCTGCCCTCTCTCGCAGGTGAAGCTGCAGCCCCGAGCCATGTCCTGCCCTGAGAAGTGCCAGACGTGCGAGCCGTGCCAGCCCTGCCGGCCCTGCCAGCCCTGCGGCCCGACCCCGCTGGCCAACAGCTGCAATGAGTGCTGTGTCAGGCAGTGCCAGAGCTCCACCGTCGTCATTGAGCCTTCCCCCGTGGTGGTGACCCTGCCCGGCCCCATCCTCAGCTCCTCCCCTCAGAACACCGTTGTGGGCTCCTCCACCTCCGCTGCCGTTGGCAGCATCCTCAGCGCCGAGGGAGTGCCCATCAACTCCGGGGGCTTCGACCTCTCCTGCATCACCAACCGCTACCGCTGCAGACCCTGCTAAAGCCACTGCTGACAGCCCAGCCAAGGAGCCCCGCGAGCCCAGCACATGACGCCAGACTGACCGACGGAGACTGCGGCCGTGGCGTGGAGAGGGGCTGAGCGTGCCCCACTCCTCCTGCCAAGGGAGTCAGCCCTGGGCAAGGGGCCAGCCTGGGCTCTCTCCAAACACGGCCACTGCCTCTCATTCCCTTCCTCCACTCTCTGCTTTCCCTCCTCTGCCTTTCTTGCTTCCTGCTCCCTGCAGCCTTGAGGCCCACCAAAGACAGCTTAAGGGGGGCCTGCCCACCCCTATCCGTCCATGGGGCACTGACTCCTGGCTGCCCGTTGAGATCCTTTCACTGTGAGCTCCTCTCGAGGCATCTTGTTTCCCTCTTTGGACTCATTAAACTCTGTTGCATCCCAGCCTCTGGCTCTGTGTGCTCCTTTGCTCTCCACATGCTCTCTAAAGCTGTGCAGGGAGAAACGAGATCTGCCGCCAGGAAACAAATGTGTTTGCAAGTGGAGCCTTCCTCCTTGCTAGGGGACAGGAGGGCAGGACACGCTGCCTGTGGCCTCCTTCAGACACTGTCCCGCAGGGCTGTGATTGACCTCTCTGGCTCCCCCACAGCCACTGACTGTGAGCCCTTCCCTCGCTGCATCTCTGCCCAGAGACGTTCCCCTTGTCCTCCCAGCAAGGCAACGTTGAGAGGGAATGGGCCGGAGAGACCGGCCCCGAAGGACGGGTGCCTGGGGGCGAAAGGCAGATGGAGGAGCTCTGGGACGGCCGAGGGAGCAAGGGTTCCTCTCCGCCACTGGCTCTGATGTGAGACCTTTGCCAGCAGAGTCAGGAAGAGCAGCACAAAGCAGGGCATCAGCACAGCGCATCCCCTTCACAGCCGCCTGCCCGCGAGGCTCCTGGGGGGGAACTTGCCCATGTGAGGCTGTGCCAAGGGCGATGCTGGGCTCGGCTCTGCCCACGGCTGTGACCCTGCACCTCGTGCCCAGGTACACGAGTGCAAAGAGCACCTGAGATCATCGCCCGCGGTCCTCTGAGGGAAACAGCAGCAGGAGAAAGGGAGCGCTGGTGGTGGCCCAGGGGGAAAGCAGGAAGAGCGCATGGGAATGACCAAGCCTGCTGGCACTTCTCATGGCAGTAACTGGGGCAGGACTCAGAGGAGCACGGCCGGCTTCCAGAGCCACCCTGCTGCTTTCCTCTTCTCCTTCCCCAGGAGGACAGGAGGAGAAAGACAGGTGAAAAGGTGAGGGGCTGACATACAGGCAGAGGGATTATTACCAACTCCCTTCACGGGCACCACAGACCTGATTTGGGCAAGGTTCATTTCATCAACTGACAATGAGAAACAGATCCGGATGGTGAGAAACGGGCAAAAAGCCTTAAAACGCCTTCGCCCCATCCCTCCTCTTTCTCACAGACTCAACTTCCCTCCTCCATTCATGGCTCCAGCTTTCAGCACACAGCGGGATGTGGACGGGGCGGCTGTGGCACAAGTTTCTATGTGTGTGAAGGGGACTCTGCCTGATGTGCTCATGCCAAAGCACAGGCTTTGGCTGGTTCCCCCTCAGCCACAATTCCCGGCTTTCCCAGGCACAGCTGGGAGCTCCTCAGACTGTTCTTGATGGGGGATCGGGAAGTCCTGGGGCTTGATCCCCACAGGAGCTGGACTCAAAGCTCTGTGGCTGCCCCTGGAGACCCAGGGAGCCTGTCCTGCCTCTCACAGCACATCACCACCCGGAGCCCTGCCCCTCCGGTTCAATCCCTGTTTGGTGCAAGGGCTCAGAGCCCACCTCACGCAGCCCCAGGCAGAGGAGCTGCAGAGGGCATCTGGCAATGGCCTGGACGTGAGGAGCCTGCGTCCCATCCCCGTCACCAGCAACCCTGCATCAGAAGGGCATTGAGTGAGGCTCCAGGGTCTGCATAGGTGGGCGGGCTTTCTTGGTCCTTCTCCTGTACCCGAGGCAAGAAATGGAGGCTGCAGGAGGCAGAGGCTGCGTTTTGGTCCCCTGGGCACCTCTGTGCCGTGTCCTGTCCCATGGGGGTCCTTGCGCACGTGGACAGGAGCACCAGAGCGGTGCCCATTTCCCACGTTGTGGCCACAAGCAAGCCCACAGGAATGAGCCAGGAGCACATCCCCTGCCTGCACGGGATGCACCAGCCCTTGATGTGAGGCTTCTGCTGCGCTCACGTGTTTCTGCCCGGAAACCCTTGGGCTTCTCACCCCGGCACTCACAGAAGCCTTCCTATGGCAAAGCACCTGAGCCGGGAAATTAAAAGGCAGCAGTGGCGGAAACCGGGACACGGCCCCTGCCATTACCTGGGAGGGTTTGCGTTTGCCGGGAGCTTGTCAGGAAATGAGCGCTGCCACAGAGGTGCCCGTGGGCCTGAGGCGCTGCAGGACGACTATAAAAGGCAGCCCAGGTCTCTGCTCTTCATCCACTTCTCTGGCCTCCTTCTCCTGGGATTCAGGTGAGTGCGAAGCCTCTTGTGCTGCTGCTTCCAGAGCAGGTCGTTCCTGCCCGTGTGCCTGAGCTGCTGGGGGCTGTGCTAGCGCAGGGCTGGGAGCTGCTTCTGCTGGGAGAGGGAAGGGGAGAGCAGGGCTTGTGCAGAGAGAGGCTGGCACTGAGCTGAGCTGGCTGCTGGGCTTGGAGGTGCTGAGCGTGCGCTGGGCCAGGAGCTGCCTTGGCTTGCCCAGGCCTGGCTGCAGAGCTGCTGCTGCCGTGTCCCATCCTCTGCTTGCCCCTGCCCTGTGTCCAGGTGAAGCTCCAGCACCCAGACATGTCCTGCTGCAACCCGTGCGTGCCCTGCCAGCCCTGCGGCCCGACCCCGCTGGCCAACAGCTGCAATGAGTGCTGTGTCAGGCAGTGCCAGAGCTCCACCGTCGTCATTGAGCCTTCCCCCGTGGTGGTGACCCTGCCCGGCCCCATCCTCAGCTCCTTCCCTCAGAACACCGTTGTGGGCTCCTCCACCTCCGCTGCCGTTGGCAGCATCCTCAGCTGCGAGGGAGTGCCCATCAACTCCGGGGGCTTCGACCTCTCCTGCATCACCAACCGCTACTGCTGCAGACCCTGCTAAAGCTGCTGCCAGCATCCTCAGTCAAGGACCTCCAAGACCCCACATCACGGATCCGGACAGGAGATGGAGCTTCGCGGCGCTGTTTCCTTCTCCCACTGTCCTCTCTATTCCTTTCCTGTCCCCACCTCCCGGAGCAGCCCAGTGGGGACCTCTTGGCCTCCCTCCCTCCCTGTGAGGGACAGGCAGACGGACACCCTGCAGGAGCTGCACCGCATCCTGGTGGTTGCCCCTGGTGCTCCCTGTGAGCCACCTCCTTTTCTTCTTTACCCTCATTAAAGTTGTGCTGCATCCAAGCCTGGGGCCTCAGAGTCCTTCCTTCTGTGGGAGCTCTTCCACTCTGCTCAGGGGAAAAGGTGGCTTCCTGGAGATAATTCATGTTGGTTGCAAAGATGACTTTTCCTCATTCCCAAAGGAATGCACTGAGTTACCTCCTGTGCTGTGTCCCTTGGAGCCGAGGAAGACATTCCTGACTACTGCACAGCAAATGACCATCAGTCCTTGCAGCTTTGCTGTATCTCTTCCCAGATGGCCCTGGAGCACGTTCAAGAAGAGGATGGCTCCAAAGGGTGGCAGGGGTAGGGATAAGGAGACAATAATTCCTGGGGACAGCTTCACTGCTGCCTTCTCCTCCATTCCATCCCCTGGTCTAGGGTCCATGGCTAGCACACAGAGGCACAGGTAGATAGGACCTCACACAGTGCTTCAGAGCCAGACATGCAGGGCTGAGGTAGTTCATGAGTTAGTACCGGTACCAGTCCCAAAGTGGAGTCCCACTGCCTGTGAATACACGAGATCATGGCTGTGCATCTGAGCCTGTTTGCAAAGAAACCAAACAAGAAACCACTTCTTTTTTAAGGCAAAAGCTAACAGCAACAGGCCAAATGGGTCTTTTTGAGCAGAAGCAGTCAGGAACTATCAAAGATGACAAGAAGAATTGTTCCCAGAGGATGTCAGCATCATACAGATAGAGAGAGAGGGAAGGACAGAAACAGACAGATGAAGAGCAGGCTGATGAGGGAAGGTGGGATGAGAGCAGATGCAGGGAAGGACAAGAGGACAGTCCAGGGCAAAGAGGTCTGTGAAGAAGCCGGAGGTCAAAGCAGTCTCGAGGGAGCTGTGGGGCCACCCCATGCCCAGTTTGACCGGCACAGCTCAAGCCCCAGTACAGCGCTGAAACCTGCTGGTTTTCACTGGGCACCCCTCTCTCAGTGGCAGGGATGCAGCCTGTTCCAATGCAACGCTGCAGCTACCGGAGGTGACAGCCACTCCTTACCCCAACCCTTCCGCACACCCTGGTACCCAGGGACTCGCCGCCTCCGGGCATGGTTCACTCTTGCCTCACCCAGAAGTTGTCTCCTCTGACACCAGGGTTCCATGAACTCGCCACAAAGCCAAGAGGGTTCATCAATGCAGTTCATGAAACAGCTCATGAAAGGGGGAACAAGGACACCGGGAGGCTGTAGAACAACACCACGCATCAGTTCCGGATGGGAAGAGGGAGCTGTATTCCCTCATCCTTGCCCTTAGAAAGGGCATCAATGCCAGGGCAAAGCACAAAGCCTTTGGTCCTAGCAACGTTCCTATCCTATCCAAATAAAGAGAGAAGCAGGGCAGCAGCAAAGGATATTTGTTTGTTAGTCCCATAGGCTCTCCTTGAGTTTCCCAAATCCATATGTTCATCCCATTTTCCTCTTCTTCTCAGTTGCAAAGTCCAGGTGGCCTTTCCCCAAAGCTGTGCCTGTATTTTCTTAAGGGCTCATCAATTTGCTATGGGAGACTTTTAGGCTTGGTTATTGTTATCCCTTGTCTATCAAGCTTGTGGGTTTGGTTACTGCATCCCCCTTTCCATATTATCCCACACTATTGACCATGCTGCCCGACTCCATCCAACCTATCCTCACACATGGGAGGATGGCTGGTCAAGGACTGCAGAGCTGGAAGGAGCTTGGCTTTCCCTGCCAGCTGGGCTGAAAACAACCCCATAGGAGTGCCCCACAACAATGCCTCCAGCCTGCAAGGGCTGCACTTTGGACCCACATTATGACAGCAATGACATAATCCTGTCCTGGGAATTCCTGGAATTCTCATCAGTCCTCAAAGCAAATATCCATGGGGGAGTGATCATGGTATAAACATAGGAATTAAAAGATAATAGGGCAGGAATCTCAAACACAGGCCATGTCATTAGCTGGCATGTTTTGCAACTCAGATGAGCCTTCCAGGAAATTATTGCTTCCACAAAGGATTTCTCAAGGCCTGGAGCGATGCGGGACCAGGACCGTTCTTAACTCATCTACTTCACTCCTTGTGGAACAGGAGAGTTGGAAGCTGTGGTCTCTTCCTCCAGGATGTGGTCTTGCCTGAGTGAACCTCCCAGCTCAGGGCTGTGATGAGGCGTGGGGCTGCCTGTAATGAAAGTGGGAAGTGGAGAAAAGGTCTGGTATGAAGGGATACTGAGGAGTCCATGAAGTGGATTCTGAGCTCCGGACTAGACAGGAGCCTTCTTGGGCCTGGATGCTCTTTGCAGGGTCCTTGAGATCCAAAGGTGAGGAATTACATGCGCTTTGCTGTACAGCCCCTGCCTCCTCACACAGTGGGTACCTTGCATTGCGGATTGACAGGCTGCTCCTCATCCAACCCCATGCTCTGCTTTCACCCACCCTCTCTCAAGGGACACATCCTGCTATGACCAGTGCAGGGAGCCCCACTGCCCACCAGCTCCAGTGAGCCCTGTGTCAGGCGGTGCCAGCGCTGTGTGGTTGTCATTGAGCCTTCCCCTGTGCTGGTGCCCAGCCCCATCCTCAGCTCCTTCCCAGAGAGATCCATTGTGGACTCTGTGCATTGGGAGGCCACGGTTCACCAAGGAGCCTTTTGCCTTGCTGGGGCTGGCTCGTGAGGGTTCTGTGCTGCCTGAGCACTGCCAATCCAGCTCTGGAGTGCCTGTAGGTTCCTAGCTGCCTATGTAGGTTCCTACCTGCCTGTCTAGGTTCCTAGCTGCCTGTCTAGGTTCCTACCTGCTTATGTAGGTTCCTACCTGCCTGTCTAGGTTCCTAGCTGCCTGTCTAGGTTCCTACCTGCTTATGTAGGTTCCTACCTGCCTGTCTAGGTTCCTAGCTGCCTGTCTAGGTTCCTACCTGCCTATGTAGGTTCCTACCTGCCTGTCTAGGTTCCTAGCTGCCTGTCTAGGTTCCTAGCTGCCTGTCTAGGTTCCTAGCTGCCTATGTAGGTGCATGGCTCCCCTTGAGCCTGGCAGCTCACAACCTGGTTTGACCAAGCAAGTGCTTTAACTACAGGGTAATGGGAGGAGAAAGGCTCCTTGGGGCAGAGGTGTGGGATCCCAGGCAGCCCTCGCAGTGTTTAGTTCCACCTTTTGGGCTGAGGTTTGGAGAAGGCAAAGGATGGGAGATGTGTGGTGAGCAATGGGGGTGGAAGACAAGACTCTACCCATCCCTTTCTCAAAGGCTGAGGAGGGCATTTGTGTGCGGGAAAGGAGCAAGTTGATGGTTGCTGGCCCTATAGGAGCCAGGGACATCTTCCTCAGTGTCTTGAACAGAGCCCAGCGCCTGTGTCTCACCCTTCCCTTCCTCCAGGAATGCCGATGCCTCTCCTTTGTGCCTGCAAGATCTCCCCGGAGTGATGCTGCTCTCTCTGGCAGCTGGGGATTGCATCCAGAGACAGAAGGACCACACAGAAGCCAAGGCTGGGATGCAGCAGAACTTTAATGAGTTGAAAGAGGGAAAGGAGCTCCTCTGAGCGGGGCCATGGTGCAGGGAACACCAGAGGACCTTGGGGTCTATGTCCCTTGGCCAGGCTGGAGTTTGCACCAGGTGTCTGCCTGCCCCTGAGGGGAAGAGGGGCAGCAGGTCCCTCCTTTGAAGGGGCTTAGCAGGTCAATACAGCCCAGGGAGCAGAAGACAACAGAGAAAAAGGAGAGAGAGAGAGAACAGGCAAGTTACAAAGGGCCACGTTTCCAGACTGCCCAGGCATGCCTCTTTCTGCCTTCGTTTGCAGGTGGAGCCATGGATGCTCAGTGCCTCTGAGAGCAATGGCCGGGATGTCCGTGCTCAGTCCATTACCATCTCCTGGGTTCCTGGTGTCCTTCAGTGGGGCGTCTGCAGCAGCTTTAGCAGGGTCTGCACCTGGTGCCGCAGTAGCGGTTGGTGATGCAGGAGAGGTCGAAGCCCCCGGAGTTGATGGGCACTCCCTCGCAGCTGAGGATGCTGCCAACGGCAGCGGAGGTGGAGGAGCCCACAACGGTGTTCTGAGGGAAGGAGCTGAGGATGGGGCCGGGCAGGGTCACCACCACGGGGGAAGGCTCAATGACGACGGTGGAGCTCTGGCACTGCCTGACACAGCACTCATTGCAGCTGTTGGCCAGCGGGGTCGGGCCGCAGGGCTGGCAGGGCACGCACGGGTTGCAGCAGGACATGTCTGGGTGCTGGAGCTTCACCTGGACACAGGGCAGGGGCAAGCAGAGGATGGGACACGGGAGCAGCAGCTCTGCAGCCAGGCCTGGGCAAGCCAAGGCAGCTCCTGGCCCAGCACACGCTCAGCACCTCCAAGCCCAGCAGCCAGCTCAGCTCAGTGCCAGCCTCTCTCTGCACAAGCCCTGCTCTCCCCTTCCCTCTCCCAGCAGAAGCAGCTCCCAGCCCTGCGCTAGCACAGCCCCCAGCAGCTCAGGCACACGGGCAGGAACGACCTGCTCTGGAAGCAGCAGGAGCAGCCTTTCCATCACCAAGAACCAGGCCCAGGGGAGTTCTTTTCAAGCCAAGAGCCCAAGAGTCCCCTCAGCCCAAACCCAGTCCCTCTCCACACCAAACCTTCTCCCCACTTCCATTCCCAGGACAGGCAGCCCCAACCCCGGCACAGCTCGGAGCTTCCAACTCACTTGCTGCTGAAGGAGAAGGAGCCGAGCGGAGTGGATGAGAGAGTCAAGATCTGCGATGATTTTTATACCGGTCCTGCACTGCCTCGGGTCCAGAGGAAGCCGCTGTGGAAGCAGTAATTTTCTGAGAAGCCCATCTGAAATGCAAAACATCCCAGGTAATGATACAGGCTCTGGCTCGGTTTCCTGCATAGCTGCCTTTTCATTTCCTTGTTTGGCCGTACCCACCTCCCCTTGGAGGCTCCTTTTCAGTTCTGGAATGGAGCCCCAGGGATTTCAGGGCGCATCGGTGCCAGCAGGAGTGGAGCATTGGTGAGGGCTGGATGGAGGGACAGGATGCACTGCTCCACTCTGCCTTCGAGGATGCTGGCTGGGAGGTGACAGGAGCTGTTGCTGGGTCCCCTTAGCAGTGTGGGCACCTCACGGTGCTCCTGCCTCATTCCCCCTCCTCTCTGTGGGCAGAACGTGGTGCTCCTCTCTGACATCCAGCATCTCCATGGAGGGCGGCTGCCCCCCTGCAGCCAGGCAGGGGTTCTCTGTGCCTGGGGAGGTGGGAGAGGAGGGAAGCCTCCATCTGCTCCCTGCAAGAACCCGAACACAGACAGGAGCTCTGTGTGTGAGTCCTGCTGCGGGCTCGGGGTCCCCGGCTGTGCAGAGGTGCTGTGGTGCCTCAGATGAGGGATCTGCCTGTTAAGCAGGAGCCCGTGTGGGGCTTTCTGCACCACCCAGTGCCTGTGTTTCTTCATCTTGGTTTTCCAATAGCAGGAAGAAAGCGGTGTCTGGACTCCAGTGAGAGACCTCCGTTAAACAGAGCCCTTCCGGTCTCAGGACGGGCTTTGGGGGTGAGCAGCAGTGCAGGGCCATGAAGGGGTACCCAGGCAGGGTGGCTCTGTCCATCCCTCGCCCCTGCAGCACCGTCTGCCTCTGCCTGGCAGCAGCTTCCCCTTCTGCTGCTCGGGAGGGCGAGCGGCTGGGAGCTGAGGGCTGCGCGGGACAGGTTGTGCCGGAGGGGCAGCGGTTGTCTTGGAGACACACGGGGGGTCCTGAGTCATTCCCACATCCCTGCTCCTGTTCCCGGTCAGCCCCGTTCCCAAGCGAGGGAATCAGCTCTCAACTGTCAGGGAAGAAGCTGAAGGTGTGAACGTTTGTCTGGGGTCCTGCAGCCCTCCAAGCGGCAGTCCCTCGCTGACACCTCCAAAGTCGAGGGCTGCACACCCACAGCGGGGTGGGATGGGATGGGATGGGATGGGATGGGATGAGATGGGATGGAATGGAATGAGATGGGATGGGATGGGATGGGATGGGATGAGATGGGATGAGATGGGATGGGATGGAATGGAATGAGATGGGATGGAATGGAATGGGATGGGATGGCATGGAATGGAATGAGATGGGATGGGATGGAATGGAATGAGATGGGATGAGATGGGATGGGATGGGATGGGATAACGGAGGCTCCATCCCCGCTCCCTCCCACCGCCGCCGCTCGGTGTTCTATTGGCAGGGTGGAGGCCTCGTTTGCATAGCCACACCCCTCACCGGGCGCACTCCTAATATGGTGCACGGCCACGCCCAACCCATCTTAGCCCCGCCCTTACGGGGACTGCGTATCCGCTGTCCTGCAGCGCCGTCTCCCGGCGGAACTGGGGAATTGCGGGAACCCCCAGACGGGAGCACCCCCCCTCGGTCCCCAACCCCCGGGTCCCCCATCCCCATCCCGGGCAGCCCCCAGGGAGGGAGCAGAGAACAAAGAGCAGGAGCACAAAGGCTCCCACAAGTGACACAGGGATAACGGGGGCTCTGGCACACCGGGGGGCACCCCACATCCCTGCTGGCCACCCCACAGCACCCTGCCAGCCCCATGGAGCCCCTTGGCCATGCTGACCCCATGGCTGTGAGAGCCCAGGAGGAGCCGGGGGGTGGCACTCAGGGGGGTGGGAGGAGCTGGTCGAGGTCCCTGGAGAACATGGACCCGGGTTCTGCACCTCAAAAATTGGCTGAGAGGGGGCAAGGGGGATGGAGGGACAAAGGGATGCAAACAGGGATGGAGGGAAGCAGGAAAGGATGCAGGGGTGGATGGAGAGACAAAGGGATGCAAGGAGGGATGCAAAGAGGGATGGAGGGAGGGATGCAGGGAGGGATGCTCACATCTTGCTCCCGCCCTATGGGGGGTCCAGCCCTACAGCAAAGCCCGACCAATGAGCATCTGTACAGTGAGAGGGGGCGGGACAAGAGAAGCACGCGGACCAATGGGGTGTCAGGAGGGGTGTGGTCACTGAGTGACGTCACTCAATCCTGCAGGCCCCGCCCAGGAGCTGCCCCGGGAGGGGGGGGTCCAGCCTTATCCTGTGGGTCCCCCCCATGTCCCACACACATCCCTAGAGCCCAAACCCCACCGAGACCCAAACCCAGGGGACTGAGGGGCTCCCTTCCCCACCTATAGTGAGTGCAGAGCAATGGGTGGGAAAAGGGTTTTGGCTTTATTCAGCAGCATCCACCTCCTCAATGAGGCCATAGACACATTACCAGCATCCCAAGGCTGTGAGTGGCGGGGGGGGGTGTGGGGTGTGGTTGGGGAGCAGGACACCCCCTCTGCCCCTCTCTCACAGGGAGATGCCCATCAGGTTCACTGGGCGCCCATTGTAGCGCTTGGAGACGTCGGCTTCGATCTGCAAGACAGAGGCAGAGAGGAATGAACGTCTGTGGGGGACAAAGGGGGGGCCCAGTGGGGTCTCCTTCCCCCCCTCCCTCCCTCCCTCACCAGCTTCTGCAGCTCCTTGGTCCTCTCCATCAGCCGGTCCAGCTTGGGCTCCAGTGCCCCCTGCTCCGCCAGCGCCTCCCGCCTCTTCTGCCCCATCAGCTCCTTCTTGGCCAGCAGCAGCTCCGCCTGCTTCAGCTTCTGCCGCAGCAGCTCACTGACACGGTCCACGTACCTGCAGGGGACAGCCAGGACCCCATCAGCCCCAGCCCCACCATGGGACAGCTCCCTTTGGCCTCCATCCCTATGGCCCCATTGAGGACCTGGGCGAGGCGAGGATCATGAAGAGGTGCTGCATGCTGCGGGTGCAGAGCTGGCCCAGCAGAGCCCGCGTGGTGGCCAGCAGCGAGCTCACATGGGCGCTGGTTTGGCCTTGGAGCACAGCGGGGGCCAGTTGGAACTGGGTCATGGCCACGATGTCGGCCTCTTCCGACATCTCCTCCAGGCGCTGGGACAGGAACAGCTCCAGCTGTGGGGACAGGGGTTGGGGGGACACTCCACTATGGCATCGTGGTGCCCCTTACCCAGCTCCTGCAGCGTCCTCACCTCCATGAGCTCGTCGATGAACTGGCTCCGGGTCTCGGTGTGTTCCAGCAGCGTCAGGGCATTGGAGCCGCAGGCAACCCCCTCGGGCACTGGGGATGAGCAGGGAAGCAGCAGGGGAGGGAGCTGCATGGCTCAGACACCCCATACCCCAACTTGTCCCGTACAGCATCACCCCCATGGCACTGTTTAGTGGGGTCAGGGCCCTGCATGGGGAGTGAAGGTGGAGGGGCAGCGGTAGGACAAGGGGTGATGGGTTTAAACTGAAACAGGGGAAGTTAAGGTTGGAGACAAGGCAGAAGCTCTTCCCTTTGAGGGTGCTGGGGCCCTTGAGTGTGCCCAGAGAAGCTCTGGCTGCCCCATCCCTGGCAGTGCTCAAGGCCAGGTTGGACACAGGGGCTTGGAGCAAGCTGCTCCAGTGGAAGGGGTCCCTGCCCATGGCAGGGGTTGGAGCAGGAGGAGCTTTAAGGTCCCTTCAACCCAAACCACTCTGGGATCCTGTGATTTGGACCCTCCATGTCCCTTTGCAGCCGTGCTCACCCTCAGTGCCTGCCTCCAGCACCGTGATCTGCACCTCCTGGCTCTCCCCATCTCCCCAGTCAATGCCATCATCCTGCTGCAGAAGGACGGGCACCGTGTGCGATGGGGATGCCGGGGACAGCCCAAGGTCCCCAGCCCAGCCCTGGAGCAGGGCCAGACCCCAGGAGCACAAATCACACCTGAGCACCAGACTCTACGGTGATCCCCCAGTCGATCCCCTCGCTCTGGGCTCCCCCATTGGCAGCGGCACCATCACCCACGGCAGCCGGCTCCAGGGTGAAGTCTCCCCAGTCGATCTATGGGGAGAAGGACAAGAGAGCCCCTGAGACCCCAATGGGGGCAGAGCCGGATGGGGCTCCCACCCCCTGCACCGCAGCCCGGCCGGGACGCACCGAGTCCTCTTTGGGCTGCTCCGGCTCCTCCTGCAGCTCCGGGCGCTCCACGCGCAGCGGCCGCAGCCCCGTCCTCCACTCGTACACGGTGGCGTTGCCCCTGCTCCCCACGAACCGCAGCAGGGGCAGCACCAGCTCTGCAGGGCTGGCGGCCCCCATGGGGACATCAGTGCCCGGCACCCCCAAAACCCCACCGGGGTCCCTCAGGGTGAGCCCCATGGGGAGGGGACATGCGGGGGGGGTCCCTGCACCCCCAAACCCACCTCTCGCACACGAACTCCACGCAGGCCTGGTACAGCTCAATGGCCTCGGCGAGCGCGCTGGCTCCTGTCCCCACCTCAGACAGCAGCGATGGCAGGTCCTTCACCAAGGCCAGCAGCTCCTGGCGCACGTTGTCACCCTGCGGACAGAGCAGCCCAAACCTCCCTGTGCTGCCTTCCCCTTCTCCTCGCATAAGAAGGAGCATCGCGGGGTCACGCTCAGCTCCATGGGGACATCCTGAAGAGCCCGATGCTGGTGCCCGGGGCTGCACTGGGGCACAGCAGCGGGCTCACTCACGGTGATGCCGTACTGCTTGCAGGAGGAGCAGAAGCGCTCCCGCAGCTCCGCTGCTCCCAGCTGGCATTCCTCCTCGCGGCGCACAAAGTCCTGCTGCGCCTGCTGGCACCGGCCGATCTGCTTCCGCAGCGACGGGATCTCGTAGCTGATGCTGCGCACCAGGAGGCTGGCGAGCTCGGCTGCACAAGGGGGGGAAATAGGGGCTGAAAGCCAGGGCCAGACACCCAGGAGGTCCTCAGGGTGCTGCGGCCACCTCGGTTGCTTTCCCAGCCATGCAGAGGGGGGGACTTGGCAGCCCAGCGCATCCTGCCCCTTCCCCTGCGCACCCCATCTTCATCCCAGTTTGGAGACTGAAAGCCACCCATTGACCCCCTCCAAAGGGCTCCCTCCGGAGCTGCCTCACCCAGGTAGGTGTTCTCCTTCTCGTAGAGGGACACGATCTCCTGCCAGTCCTGAGGAGGAAGGAGAAGGTGACAATGAGTGAACACCAGCCCATCACCCCATGCCCCTGCGGTCCACGCTCACCTTCATGCGCTGGGACGAGTAGCGCCCAAAGAGGTTCTTGGTGGAAGCCTCAGTGCCCTTGAGGATCTCCACGATCCTCAGGCAGTGGAAGTAGTGCAGGTCTGCGATGGAGGGAGGGATGCGGTCACTGGGGTCTCTGTCAGGGGTGTCGTCCCCCCCGGCCCCAGGCCGCACTCACAGGCCCCATCCAGCAGCTGCTTTATCTCCTGGTTCTCCGGCATGTCCTGGATGGCCGCGTTGATCTTCTCGCGGATGGCCAGGACCTGGCTCTGCCATTTCAGGTTGCAGTGCCTCCTGTCCACCAGCCAGTCTGCGGTGCAGGGGTCGGCACGGACAGGGGCGCTGGGGGGGCGGCTCACCCCGACGGGGTCACCCCCCGAGTGCCCCATCCCCAACACAGGGATAAAGCCCCAGCTCCTTCCCAAGCTTCGGGAAGGGCTGGAGGGGAAAGGGGGGGATCAACCCGGCACGGCACCGAGGACACGAGTGACAGAACCCCCCGACCCCATCCCACCCTGTGGGGGTGCCCGTACCCAGGAGCTTCCCGGTCTGGATGTCGATGGGCACGTTCTGGTAGTCCTGGGGAGAGACCTGCGGGGGGGCGAGAGGCGGCGGATGGAGCGCGGCTGGGGCTGGACCAGGGCCCCTTCCCCGCTGTCCCCGTCCCTGTCCCCGCTCCCGGTCCCGGTCCCGATCCCGATCCCTGTCCCCGGTCCCGGTCCCGGTCCCGATCCCGATCCCGATCCCGATCCCGATCCCGATCCCGGCCCCGGTCCCCACCTGCATGATGCCACCGCTCCAGTTCCGCTGTCCCCCCCCCTTCACTCCCCGATCTCCGCCCCGCCTCAGCCAATCCCCGGCCACGGCGCTGTGTATTTCATCCAATCAAAACGCGTTCCGTTGAAAGGACTCCGCCCCGTTGGACCAATCAGAAGGGAGCGGCATAGCGACAGTGCCACGCGCCGGCACCCCGGTTGGCTGAGATCGGGCGGGGGAGGAGGCAGCGCTGACCAATCGGGAGAGGAGGAGGCAGCGGGCCGCGGGAGCGCGTGCGCAGTGCAGCGCAGCGCATCTCTGGTTGATCCCGGGGTAGATCCTATAGGAATGCCCGGGTGCCCGCAGGGCAGGTCCCGGCTCCCCCAGCACGGGGCCGGGATCCCCGTGGGGTCCCCACCCGCTCCTCAGGGGGTCGTGGGTCCCTTGAGCATCCCCGGGGGTTGATCCTAAGCAGATCCCACAGAGACCTCTGCGTGCCCCAGCGCGGAGCCTGGATCCCTGGGGGGCGCCCACGCAGGTCACAGGTCCTATAGGGATCCCCAGATCCCCCCAGAGGGTCCCCCAGATCCCTCCGGGGTCCCCAGATGCCCTTCATGGGATCCTGCATCCCTTGGGGATGCCTCTGCAGGGAGGGACCCAGAGCAGATCCCGGATCCCTCAAGGATCCCCAACCACCCCCAGGGGATCCTGCATCCCCTTTGCGGCCGAGAGGGGAGGACCCGAAGCAGATCCCACATCCCCCAGGGATGCTCTTGCTGCTGTTTCCACCGGGAGCAGCCACCCCGGGATGCCCACGGGACCCCGAGGCGGGGGGATCCCTGTGTGTCCCTACGGGACGTGCCCGCGGGGCAGCGGGCGCCGGGGGCGGGCGGGTGCAGCGGGAGGCAGGAACCGGTCTGGCAGCCGCTGGTTTCGGCTGATCCCACCGAGCCCGCTCCCTCCTCATGCCCTTAACCCCCGGCTGCCCGCAGCGCTCCGTGCGTGCAGCCGCCGTGCCCGTCTCACATCGGGGCAGGGGCAACCGGTGCCACGGGCAGCGCCGGGAGCCGCCGGGGCCGGGGCTCAGCCCCGGGTTCCCCCGTCATGAATATTCAACCCCGGCCTGGCCCGGCCCCGCTGTTTGCTCACGCAGGAGGGGTTTGGTCGCGGGTTCACCTTGACCGGCAGCAAACGGGGCAGCGGCAGGTACAGAACCCAACCGGAGCCATCCCGGCACCCCCGGAGCCCGGCGGCTGCAGCGGACACCGGGAGGTGCAGGTACCGGGAATGGGGTGTCCGTGGTGGGCAGCGGGATGTGGGAATCCCCGGCGCCAGCCCCGGTGCGTGGTTTGGGGACAGATCCCACCCGGCCCTGGCAGGACGGGGCATGGAGCTGGGGGGGGGGGGACAGACACAGCACATGAGCCCCCGGGGGCACCGGTGTCCACCTGGGGTGGTGGTCGCAGTCTTGGTGTCCTTGTCCCCTTATCCCGGCACCTGAAAGCGATGCCGAAGGCACCATCCGGGAGGAGCTGAGTGCCGTGGGGTCATGGAGCCGTGCTGGCCCCCGGGACAGGGATGGGGCGCTGGGAATCCCCTTCCTGCAGGGGATCCCGTTTGGCTCCTCTGCTCGGGAGCCGCCTTCCCTGGTCCCTGCCCTGGAGCCACACTTGGCACTGGAGCCTTCCTGGATTGCCGGAGCCTTCCGGGGTGCAGCCGGGGCCTCTGCAGCAGGGCTGGGCGTGGGGCAGGGACCCCCAGCAGGGACCCTGGCACCTCCACAGCTCCCTCCTGCTTCCCAGCTCCTGTTTGCTCACTGGGCTCCCTCCCTATCCACTCCCGTGGCAGATCCAGGGAGCGTGTCCCTGGAGCTTGGCAATGCCCAAATCCCAGGAGCATCCCTCCCGGCGCCTCCTGCCCTGTGTCCCCTATGAGCACAGCCAGAGCGAGAACCACCTTTGGCAAACACGGCACAGATCAGCAACCCGTATCCCTCGTCCATCCCGCTCCTTGGCTCAGGAATGCCAAGGGACACCCCGGGAAGGATTCCATCCCCTGTCTCCATCCCAGGGCGTAGCGGCGATGGCCGAGAGCCACGGCTGGTGGAAGCTGACGTTCCTGCGCAAGCGGCAAGCGGCACCCACGGTGCTGTACGAGAGCCCCGACAGCTTCGGTACCGGCACCGGTGCCGGTGCCAGCCAGGAAGGGCCGGGGCCGGAGGGGCCGCCCGGGTTGGCGGCGCGGCTGGAGAAGCTGGTGGACAAGAGCAGCAAGGGCAAACACGTCAAGGTCTCCAACTCGGGGCGCTTCAAGGAGAAGAAGAAAGTGAGGGCGACGCTGGCCGAGCATCCCAACCTCTGCGGCGGCGGCGGCGAGCAGGAGGAGAAGTGACCTGGATCATCGTCACCTCCCAGGAATGCCGGCCCAAGGGGATTCGGAAGGGGGAATGACCGGTGTTGATTGAAGGGAGAAGCAAAGACCCTGAGTAATTGCAGCCAGAGGGAGAACTGGGAAGCAGAGCCAGGCTCCCGGACTGGAGGAGACCCCCGAGCACTGACTGGTTCATACTGGGATGAAGGATGCTCACCCTGGTTGCTTGCCACGGAGCACCGGAGTCATCGCACACCCAGTTCTACCACGGCTCCGATCCCATTCCCGATCCCCTCCTACCCATCACTCCTGCAGGGGGGGTCCATGGGGCTCATGCCCAAGCCCAAGGGGCTGCGTGGCCACGGGCAGAGCCAGTGATGCAGAGCCGTGTCCTTGCCAGGATCACCCCCAAAACGAGGGATGTGACACAGAGGGAACAACCCTATGGGGAGAGTGCCCCCTGAGCTGCCCCCATGGGGCCTCCGGGCTTCCCAGGAGGAGCCGGATTCCTGCTTACATCGGGAATCACTTCCTGGTCCTGGAAGCACCCAGAGCCAGGCCGGGGCTGTCGGGGTTGTCGGAAGCTGATAATTCACCACTGTTAATAAATGGGGTGTGGAAGCAAAGCCCCCTTGGGGGGCAGGGGGGGAGCTCAGGGGACCCCCCAGCCCCAGCCTGGCAGAGCCGAAGCTGCCACCACCGGGAAGCCCTGACCCTGCGGAAGGGGGGACACGGCGGGGGGGGGGGGGTGCCCGTCCCCGGTGCTGCCACCCCTGGGTGCCCTCCCCTGTGCCGCTGGGTGCGGCCGAGCCTGAAGTCAACAGCAGCAGCCACTTCCCAGCGATGACAAAAGCCGGATGGTGCCAAGTGCCGGAGTCCAACCCCCCCCCCCCAACCCCCCCGGTTCGCTCTGTTTGCTCTGCCCCGGCTCACAGCCTGCTCTTTGTCCCCACAGGATCCTGCCCCACACGGAAGGGAGGGAGAGCAGGGAGGTGTCAGCACCGATTCGGTGCCCATAGGCTCGGCTGCGCCCATCCCCGTGGTATCTGGGCACGGAGCTGCCGCCTCGTGTTGGCCCCACTGTCCCCTCTCCCTGCCACCCACCCCAATGGGATCCCCATCCATGGGGCACGATCCTGCCCCGAGAGCCAGTGACCGGGAGAGCAAACACGGAGCCAGGGAGGGCGAATGCGATGGGAGGACGTGACCCAGGGGACCGAGGGCTGCAGCACCCCATGGGGCCGGGACCCCCCGGCTGCACCGGCTCTGGAGAGCGCAGCCCGGCCCCGTGTGGGTAAATATTAACGAGAGCCAGCACGCAGCGCTGCAGTGATTGGGATTTATTATGGCCAAGCTTAGCCAAGCAGCTGGAGAGCGGGGTTGGGGGGGGGGGAACAGGGAGAGGAACCCCCAGGTTGGGGTCCCCTGGTTATAGAGGGAGATGGGGTCCGGTGGTGGCAATGCACAGCCACGCGCAGGGCTGGTGCTAATGCCACGATTGAATAAGTTATTGCACAATTAAATCAGTTCTTGCACACTTGCGGGGCTCTAAACACGAGGCAGTGGTGTCGGGGGGGGGATCACTGAGGTCTGTTTTGGTCCATCCACAACCATGAACGTGATGAATTAAGCAGGGGAAGGAGCCGGTCAATGGGGCTGGGGCATAGCCCCCCCACACACACACACACATCACCCCCCCAGCGCTGGGCACGGCGCAGGGCAGCTTCCGAGCCCATTCCCAAGGGATAAGCCCAGACAAAACGCTCCCGATGGACAGGGGACATCAGGGCGCGAAGCGCTCGAAGACCCACGGGCCCTCGCCGCGGTGGCTCATGGCACCCAGCGGCTCGGAGCCGTCCCGCAGCCGCCGGAAGACGATGCGGTCGTGCAGGCGGTTGCTTTGCCCCTGCCAGAACTCCACCACGTCCGGGCGCAGGATGTAACCCCCCCTGGCACAGGACCACGGGGCTCAGTGGGGTCCAGCGGGCACCAGCCCCGCGCCGCAGCCCCCAGCACTCACCAGTACGGCGGCTTCGGCACCGGCGCATCCCGGTACCGCTCCTCCAGCTCCGCGTTCCTCTTCCTTAGGTACTGCAGGGGAAGCGGGTGAGCGGGAGGGAAGCGCCGGAGCTCCCGGGGCCGTTCCATGGGGAGCGGGCTGGGTGCTCACCTCCCTGTCCGGAATGACGGTGCTCTGCCGGCTGACCACAGCCCCGAGCTGGCTGCTCCTGGGACGGGAATGGAAGTACCGCTCCGATTCCTCCTCCGGCAGCCGCTTCACCGAGCCCTCGATCCGGACCTGTGCCGGGCACCGCTATCCCATCAACGGGGCCGCATGGACCTCAAGGGAGGAACTGCCCCATCCCATCACATCTCATCCCCCCCATCCAAGTGGGAGCCCCAAAATCCCACCCCACGTGTGGAGCACCCACGTGCCGAGGGCCTGACCTATGGGTGCTCCCTCTGCTCCCCATATCCCGGGGGGAACCCAGCTCACCTGCCGGTTGAGGGGCTCCCAGTAGAAGACCAGGGAGGCGAAGGGATTCGTATCCTGGGATGCGACGGGGAGAAGATGTCAGCGAGCAGAGGACCCCAAAGGTGCGCGGGGCAGGACCCAACCTGGGGCTGCTTCCCCTCTCTGAGAGCCACGGCCCCGGTGTTCCCTCCCCAGGAGCAGCCCCCTTGGATCCTCCATAGCTGCAGCCTCACCAGCTCCTTCCCCTTGCGGCTCTCGTGGTTGGTGAAGAAGCGGAAGCCATCCTGGCCGAAGCCCTTCAGCAGCACCATGCGGGCCGAGGGCTTCCCGTCCCTGCAGAGGGGATCATAGAAACACCACGGAATGGGCTGGCTTGGAAGGGACCTTAAAGCTCCTCCAGCTCCGACCCCTGCCATGCGCAGGGACCCCTTCCACTAGAGCAGCTTGCTCCAAGCCCCTGTGTCCAACCTGGCCTTGGGCACTACCAGGGATGGGGCAGCCACAGCTTCTCTGGGCACCCTGTGCCAGCGCCTCAGCACCCTCACAGGGAAGAGCTTCTGCCTAAGAGCTCAGCTCAGTCTCCCCTCGGGCAGGTTCAAGCCATTCCCCTTGGCCTGCCCCTACAGGCCCTTGTCCCAAGCCCCTCTCCAGGTTCCTGCAGCCCCTTCAGGCACTGGAGCTGCTCTCAGGTCTCCCCTTCAGGAGCCTTCTCTTCTCCAGGCTGCCCCAGCCCAGCTCTCTCAGCCTGGCTCCAGAGCAGAGCTGCTCCAGCCCTCGCAGCATCCCCATGGCCTCGCATCCTTGGTGCACGGGGTCGATCCCCTCCCTCCACGATGGTGATGCTCCTCTTGAGGCTCTCCCCTCTCCAACCCATCCAGGTCCCAATGGGCAGGTCCCGTGTGTGTCCCCCCCCCCCATACCCCCCCTCCGCACCCTCACCTGGTGCAGGTCGCCAAGCACATGGCGTTGGCCTCCCCGATGTCCGGGCAGCTCACGGCCTCCTCGAACCAGACTCGGAACTGCTCGATGGGGTCACGGGAGGCCAAGTGCTGCTCCTCGAAGGCCTGGGGACACCGGGGACAGGGTGAAGGGGGGGGGGCACCCTTTGGGGACACCGCCAGCACTGCGCCGGGGGGGGGCACAGCAGAGACAAGGGCATGGCCAAGGCATGGGTCCCCCCCCCACCCCGGGTGATCCATGCAGGGGATGGGGTGACCCCAGCTCCAGGGCAAGGGGGGGAACCCCCGGGTCTTGGGGGGGGCACCCCAATACAGGGGCACAATGAGCACCGGGGGGGCACCCCAATACAGGGGCACAATGAGCACGGGGGGGGGACCCCAATACAGGGGCACAATGAGCACGGGGGGGGGGGAGCACCCCAATACAGGGGCACAATGAGCACCGGGGGGGCACCCCAATACAGGGGCACAATGAGCACGGGGGGGGGGGACCCCAATACAGGGGCACAATGAGCACGGGGGGGGGGACCCCAATACAGGGGCACAATGAGCACGGGGGGGGGGACCCCAATACAGGGGCACAATGAGCACGGGGGGGGGGGAGCACCCCAATACAGGGGCACAATGAGCACCGGGGGGGCACCCCAATACAGGGGCACAATGAGCACGGGGGGGGGGGACCCCAATACAGGGGCACAATGAGCACGGGGGGGGGGACCCCAATACAGGGGCACAATGAGCACGGGGGGGGGGGGGCACCCCAATACAGGGGCACAATGAGCACCGGGGGGGGGGGGGGCACCCCAATACAGGGGCACAATGAGCACGGGGGGGGGGCACCCCAATACAGGGGCACAATGAGCACGGGGGGGGAACCCTATAGCCACGGTCACCACCAGCACGTGTGTGGGTCACTCCAGGACGCGGGCCAGCCCGGGGGGGGTCAAAGCAGCCCCAGGTCCCACCCGGACCAGGGGCCCATTGCCCCCCCCCATTCGTCCCCCACTTTGTCCGCACCTCCTCGTCCCCCCGGTAGCTCTTCCGCAGGGGCCCCAGGTCCATCCCGGCCGATGGGCGCCGAGCGGAGCCCGGCGGAGCCAACCGGACCCCCCCACCGCCACAACCCCGCAATGGTCCCGTCCACGGCCATGCCTCTCCCCTCCACACAGCCAATAGGAAGCGCCCTTCGCAGTGACGGACACTGAGAGCTTGGAGCCAATTGGAGGAGAAGGAGGAGGAGGCGGGACGCGGAGACCCGGAAGGAGAGCGAGGGCTGTAAACAGACACATGGAGGGGCTCTTAAAGGTACAGCGCCCCGCGGGGACGGGCGGGGGGAGCCGGGGGAAGGGACAGTGCGGAGTGGCGGGGGGGGGCGTGGGGATTTGGGGACCCTGGGGATGGGGCAATGGGGACCTGATGAAGAGCCCCTCTCCAGCATCCAGCCACGGGGACCCAGTTTGTGGGTGGCACTGGGACGGATGAGGGGACCACAGGCGGAGTGGGACGGGGATGTGCTGGTCCTGCCCACGGCTCAGCGCCCACTGTGACCCCGCAGGCATCAGTAACAGCAACGTCCAGTTCCTCAAGAGGCCGCGGGGCTGCTGGAGAGGAACGCGGCCACAGAGGTGGGTCTTGACCCCCACGTGTCCCTGTGTCCCCATCCCGTGCGGCTCCGTGCCCCATGGCTGCTGTGCACCGCAGCCATGGGTGTCCCCAGCACCGTCTCCAGCAGCCCCGCTCTGTCCCCACAGCCTGGGGGGCTCCAGCCCTGCTCCTCGCCCACCCCAGGGGAGCAGAGCTCTGCCCCGGCCAGCATCCCCCGGAGCCCCCGCCGCCTGCCCCGAGGCACCGAGGAGGGGCCCGGGTCCGGTCCCGTCCCCCCCCCAGCCACGCTCACCGACACCCCCTGCCTCTGGGAGCAGAGCGGGGGCAAGCGGTGCCCGGCAGCCCCCGCACTGAGGTGCATGGAGGGGCTGGATGGGGCTCCTGGGGTGGCCCCGGGCACGGAGCTGCGGTTGGAGCGGAGGGGACACAGAATTGGCTCCAAGGGCTGGAGCGTGTCCGAGTACCCCAGGGTCTCCATCCAGGACCCAGCCGAGAGCTCTCCCCCTTCACCACAGAACAGGAGGCCCAAAGCGGAGGTGGTGCCCAGCTCGGGGGTCTGCATCACCCACCCGCAGCTGCACGACCTCCCGCAGGGCCCCAGGGACGAGCCCAAGCCCATGACCCGGTGCCTGCTCGCTTCCTCCTTCACATGGGAGACGCTGGCCCGGTCCTCAGCCACGGGGCAGCGCATCGCCCGCCCCACCACCACCACGGAGCATCCCCTCCGCCTGCCCCTGGTCAGCGCCATCAAAGGTAGGGGGGCCCAGGAGGGTGGGATGGGATGAGGGGGGCCCACGGCCACAGTGCCCCCCGCAAACGGTGTCTGGCCCCTGCAGAGTACATCACCAGCGTGCACGGCTGCAGCTTCAACGCCGTCATCAACAGCGGCACGTCCCGGCCTGCCAGGAAGGAGCTGGTGGAGAAGATGGGAGTGAGCTGAGACCCAGCTGAGGTCCACGCGGAGGGGATGAGCCCGGAGCTCTCTCTGGTGCCGCAGATGGGAAGAGAGGGAACCAGGAGGGATGTGCCGGGATGTTGGGATCGTGTCCTCGTGGTTATAGAGGGGCTGCAGCTGGAGGATTCACCCTGCAGACACCAACTGGGGCAGCCCCACGGTGGTAGAGCTCATGGCCATGTGTCCTGCTTGCTCCAGCAGCGAGGAACGGGCGCTGGCAGGGGTAAGAGCTGGTTGTGATGCCAGTGCTGGTGTCCCTCAGTGCCGCACTCAGATCCAGCAGCCCTGGGGGCAGAGCTGCTCCTGCACGCAGCAGCTCCGCACATCCAGGCCTGTTTTCCTGTAAGTCAGTTCATTTCCAGCGATATTGGGGATTCCTGTTAACAAACCCACTTGGTTTCTGGCCGAGGAAGCTCTTTGCTGCTCTGGTCCTACACGGTGCCAGCTCAGGACAGCAAGGGCCCTGGTGGCAGACGCTGCACTGGCTTTGCCTCTGGTGACTACATTTATTTAGCAAGGCAAGCTCCCGGCTGGCTCCACAGTTACAGCTCATGCAGTGTAAGAGCTCTGTCACCTCCTGCAGGAAACAACCCTGGGCGGTTACAACTCCAAAAATAAAGTGGATTTGGTTTAATTTAAAAGCTCAAAAATAACAAGCCATATTGGTTTTTCTTTTCGAAACACGTAGTAAACACAAAAGCAATAGAATCTATGGTACAATGTACACTATACACAGGGTGGCGGGCAGCAGGGGAGGGAAAGGGACTCGCGTCCCCAGATAGGTGAGGAAATGCCACGTCGCTTGGGAAAGGGGAAGTGGGGAGAGCGAAATCATCGGAGGGGAAGGAAAAACAAATCTTCAGTGTTGGAACACAAGGCAATGTTAGGAGAAAAGGGGGGCAAAATGGGCAGCAGAAATTAAATAGATTCAAAAGAGTGCTCACAATACACAGTGTTCGTCATCGGGAGCGGGGAGCGTAAGGCAACAATCTCCATAGAAAAAAGGGACCTTCCAAAGGGGTTATATAGATATTTATAGCTATTTATAGACTTTAAATATAAAGTAGGAATGTGCTGTGGAGCCTCTCCCAGCCCGCCCGCACCGGCGTGCGCAGTCCCCTCCGTACCCGGCTCCGGAATGCTGCTGGATCCCGGGATCCGCAGGGAGGCTCGGCCCCTCGCCCCCTTTGGAAGCGGCTGCTGCTGCTGCGTGGTGGCATCGGCCAAGGGCAGGAGGATGTCCCCAAGGGCTCCTCTCCGTGGCACTGCTGGGTAGGGACCCCTGGCTGGGCTCTGTCCGCTCGGCCGTGGGGCAGCCCCTGGCCCTACAAGTTCTTGGTGACCAGGTGGGTTTTATAGTGCTTCGTGAGGTGGTCGCTCCGCATGAAGCGTTTCTGGCACTGCGCGCACTCGAAGCGCTTGTCACCTGTGGGGAAGAGCAGATGTGGGTCAGGAGGTGACAGCCACTGTGTCACCAACCTGCTTCTATCCCTGCAGCCACCGCCAGGACAGGGTGGCAGCAACACCCCTCCAACCAGTCCCCATTGCAGCCCTTTCCTGTGTCACCCATGGCCAGAGACAGCTGAGACCCCCCCATGCCCTCCAGTCACACTCCCCAGGACAACTCAGTGGTGGCCCAGGATCATCCCAGTCCTTCTCCGAGCGCACCCCAAAGGCTGGGACAGGGCTGGGGGGGGGGGGATTGGGGCACAGACCTGTGTGCGTGCGCGCGTGTCGCTGCAGCTCGTCGCTGCGGGTGAAGCGCTTCCCGCAGAACACCCAGTTGCAGACGAAGGGGCGCTCGCCCGTGTGCAGGCGCACGTGGGCGCGCAGCAGCGAGGTCTTGCGGAAGGTCCTGCCGCACTCGGGGATGTGGCAGATGTGCTTCTTCTTCCCTGCATCGCCCGGCCTGCGGAGGGAAGTCAGGGGTAGGAACACTGTGGAATGGGTTGGGTTGGAAGGGAGCTTAAAGCTCCTCCAGTTCCAACCCCTGCCACGGGCAGAGACACCTTCCATAGAGCAGCTTGCTCCAAGCCCCTGTGTCCAACCTGGCCTTGAGCACTGCCAGGGATGGGGCAGCCACAGCTTCTCTGGGCACCCTGTGCCAGCGCCTCAGCACCCTCACAGGGAAGTTTCTGACTTATCTCCAACCTGAACTTCCCTGTTTCAGTTTGAACCCATCACCCCTTGTCCTATTGCTACAGCCCCTGATGAAGAACCCCTCTCCAGCATCCAGCCATGGGGACCCAGTTTGTGGGTGGCACTGGGACAGATGAGGGGACCACAGACAGAGTGGTACAGGGATGTGCTGGTCCTGCCCACAGCTCAGCGCCCACTGTGACCCCGCAGGCATCAGTAACAGCAACGTCCAGTTCCTCAAGAGGCCGCGGGGCTGCTGGAGAGGAACGCGGCCACAGAGGTGGGTCTTGATCCCCACGTGTCCCTGTGTCCTCATCCCTTTAAACAAACAGCCATGGGTGTCCCCAGCACCATCCCCAGCAGCCCCGCTCTGTCCCCACAGGCTGGGGGGCTCCAGCCCTGCTCCTCACCTAAGAGCTCAGCTCAGTCTCCCCTCGGGCAGGTTCAAGCCATTCCCCTTGGCCTGTCCCTACAGGCCCTTGTCCCAAGCCCCTCTCCAGGTTTCCTGCAGCCCCTTTAGGCACTGGAGCTGCTCTCAGGTCTCCCCTTCAGGAGCCTTCTCTTCTCCAGGCTGCCCCAGCCCAGCTCTCTCAGCCCGGCTCCAGAGCAGAGCTGCTCCAGCCCTCACAGCATCCCCATGGCCTCCTCTGGCCTCATCCAACAGCTCCACGTCCCTCTGGTGCTGCTGCCCCAGAGATGGATCAGGACTGCAGGGGGGAGCCCACAG
The DNA here is from genome assembly GCF_037157495.1 of Lathamus discolor. Taxonomy (NCBI): domain Eukaryota; kingdom Metazoa; phylum Chordata; class Aves; order Psittaciformes; family Psittacidae; genus Lathamus; species Lathamus discolor. The sequence goes on along the minus strand of NC_088903.1, from coordinate 3,468,179 downwards.
AGCACAGCAGAGGGGGAGAATCCCCTCCCTCAACCTCCTATCCTCAGGGATGGGTGCTGGTCCCACAGGGCTGCCCCTGTCCTGCTCCATACTCACTTCTTGTCCCCGTCCTTGCAGTTGGGGCAGGTACACGCCATCCGCCGCCTCTTCTCCCCGGGCTGAGCCTCTCCGGACAGCGCTTGCTCCATCTGGAGCTGGATCTGGGTTGGGCTCAGGCCGCTGATGGTCAGGTTGTTGCCGGACACGTTCTGCACAGTGAGCTGCTGCTGGCCTGGGGAGGAAAAGGTGGGGAGTCAGGCTCTGCCCCTCTGCTCTCACCCACACATCCAACCCCTGGCTCCTCACTTGGGGATAGCTGAAACCCTCCGGAGGTGGCTGGATGGAGGCAAGACCCCCCCCATTACATGTGGGACAGGACACCCCAGGTCTCAAAGCCCCCAGCCCCGCATGCAGCACTGCCCCGCCACGTGCTGAGCCCCGCCATGGGGTGGAGGGGTTGCGTTTGGGGGGGAGGGAGTGGGGGGGGGGGCTGGTAAGTCCCTTTTTTTCTGAATATACTGTGCGGTTTTTCAAAGTTTTTGGTTTTTTTTTTTTGACCCTTCGGGGTGGGGCAAGGACCAAAGAGGAAACAAAAAAAGAAACTTTGAAAAAACGTGCAATATATTGACCAAAAAAAAGGGACTTACCCCGGAGCCCCAGGGGCCGCTCCACGCTCGGGCGTCACGGAGGCGGCAGCCTGGGCCGTGCACAGCACCCGGCAGCCGTGACGGGGGCTGGAAAGAAGAAGAAGGGAGGGGGGGGTGGAATCAGCGTCAGCAAGCGGGATCGCTGCTCCCGGAGCAGCGGGAAGGACAAGGAGTGGGATGTGAGAGCGGAGCGAAGGAGGGGTGACAGCAGGGAGGGAAGGGGGGCACAAGCAGAGCAAAGGGGCCACTGTACCCATTGGGAAGCCGAAGGGCTGGGCAGCCCTTTGGAAGCGCTGCCGTGTCCGGGCTGAGACCAGACTCAACTCATTGCGTACATGGGCAGCACCCAGCAGGTCCTACTTGTCCCTTCCCCAGCCAGGGCTGCAGCACAGTCCCTGCCCTGCGGCACAGCAGCAGCATCTGCCTGTGGCATCGCTCCTGTCTGGCCCCATGTTCACATGCAAAGCAGCAATTAAAACACCCCCTTAAAGCAGCCCCAGCGAGGACGGTGGCTGCGGAGGAGGAGGAAACCACACTGGGCCCTGCTTTATGCTGACAGCATTTAGTTAAGCCAAGAAAGAAGAGCTTCCAACTGCAAACCCCAGGCAGGGCTCCTGCTGAGGGAGAAACCACCACGCGGCAGCAGGTCTGTCTGGATCAGAGAGCAGATAAACCTCCCTCAGACACAGCTCCCCGTGGCACCCACGCCACCGGGCTGGGGCTGCCTTGTGGGGCAGGACAGGAGGACAGAGCTGCTGCTGGGACGTGCCTCTGCTGGTGGCTGTCTGCAGCTCACAGACTGCTCCAGCTGCCAGCCAGGGCCACATCTGGCTGGTTTTGGCTTAAGGCACTTGTCCCACAGAGGTGAGGGGCTGGGTTCACTCTCTTGGAATGGTGATCCCTCGCTTACAGAGCCTGTGTGTGTGAAAGCAGCTCTCCTGGAAGCCCAAATCAGCAGCCATCGAACCCAGTGGACGCCAGGAGATGTCCCAGCCCTGGGGCCCGGCAGGGTAATCTTTGGAAGGGGCTGCTGGTGGGAAAACCCTGGTGCACCACAGCCCAATGCCTGGCTGGTCCCAGCTCTCGGGGAGAAACACTGGCACAGGGTGCCCAGAGAAGCTGTGGCTGCCCCATCCCTGGCAGTGCTCAAGGCCAGGTTGGACACAGGGGCTTGGAGCAAGCTGCTCCAGTGGAAGGGGTCCCTGCCTGTGGCAGGGGTTGGAGCTGGAGGAGCTTTAAGGTCCCTCCAACACAAACCATTCCACGGTTCTATGTAAGAATAAAGACACCCGTCTCACCCCAAGGGGCTGAGCCTCCCCCTGCCCTGAGCTCAGGAGCAAACAGAGCTGGTCTGGGCTCAGCCCTGCCCTCAGACGTGTCCTGCAGCTCAGCACAACCACAGAGCCCTGACCCTGCAGGCGTCTGCCTCTCCAACCCGCCCTCCCTGACACAGCTCAACCAGGACAGGCTTGGAAACACCCAGCACAGCCCCCAAAGAGACACCCTACGAAACACTCGGGGCCTCCCTGGGGAAGTCGATGACATTTAACAACCAGCAACACTCAAACCTCAGGGCACAAAGGGATCTGATTATAAATCTACAATCAGCTAGCTGCAAAGCAAAGCGGTGCTGCTAGCATGGGGGGCTTCCTGTTCCACATCCTGCTGCCCCACATGGCACAGCCCACCTCCGGTGTTGGTGATGGTGACAGGCACGCCCTGCACTTGCACGCCGTTGATGTTGATGGTCTGCATGGCCTGTGCCGCGGCCGCCAGCTGCGCCGCGCTCAGGCTGATGATGCCTCCGGCCGGGGCGATCTTGGGCAGGGTGCGCTCCTTGCGCACTGTGGCTTTCCTGCTGCTGCTGCTGCTGGAACCCCCCGTGCCGGAGCTGCGGGACACGGGGCTGCTGCAAGAGGTCCCAGATGGAGCCACGGTGATGGCTGGGGCTTCCTGGAGCAGCACTGTCTGCAGCTCACCCGATGGGGTTTTGAAGTAGACCTGAGGGGGGGGAGAGAAGAGGGATGAGAACAGGCACTGACACCAGGGAGAACCCCCCTCCATCCTCCCCATGCAACCCCGGGCCTGCCATGAGCCAAGGAGCAGGTGTCCAAGCATCTAAAGATCCTTTATGGGCCTCCTGAAGAAAGGTCCCAGCCTTTCGTGGCAGCAAAGGGCTGCTCTGGCCTTGCAGCCAAAGGCAACGCTAAAGACAGAGTCCAACTGTGAGCCCCCATCTCCCAAGAGCTCCTGAGCAGGCTGCCTCATCCCAACCCCAGCTGGTGGCACAGCAGAGCTTCCAAGGACACTGTGCTCCTATAGGTCCTTCCAGTGTCTGAAGGGGGCTACAGGGATGCTGGAGAGGGAGTCTTCATTAGGGACTGTAGAGATAGGACAAGGGGTGATGGGTTCAAAGCGAAACAGGGGAAGTTCAGGTTGGATACAAGGCAGAAGCTCTTCCCTGTGAGGGTGCTGAGGCGCTGGCACAGGGTGCCCAGAGAGGTGGTGAATGCTCCATCCCTGGCAGTGTTCAAGGCCAGGTTGGACAGAGCCTTGGGTGACATGGTCTAGTGTGAGGCATCCCTGCCCATGGATAATCTTAACTGGATAATCTTAAGGTCCTTTCCAACCCATTCTATGATTCTATGGTAAAAGCAGATGGCCACCAAGGGAGACTTCATAAAGCCCTACCGAGAGAACCGCTGTGCTCCCAACCCTTCTTAAGACAGCAGAGAATCCACACAAGCAATGCCTGAAGTGGATGCCAAGTTGAGAATCTGGTCCTCCCAAAAACCTTTCTAAAACGCCTGGGTGAGGGCTCAGAGGAGAACCAGTGCAGAGACCTGGAGGAGGAGGACTCGGGAGGTGGTACCTGGGTAGGAGCAGGTTCCGTCGTCTGGATCTGGAAGTTCTGGGAGGGTTTTTGGGGGACGGTGGGGAGCGTGGCTGAGGCGGCCTGCACCACACGCAGGGCCTGCTGCGGGATCTGCACCACTTGTGGCTCCTGCTTGGGCTGCACCACTTGGACCTGTTGCACCACGGCCGGCTGGCCGGAGGCCGGGCTCTGCACGATCAGCAGGTTGTTGCCTGCCTGGATGATGTTCTCCGCCGTGGTCTCTATCAACACGGTCTCCACCTGCTCGGCCACGGCCACCGTGGTGGGCTGGGTGGGGGACATGGCTTTCTTCCGAGGCTTTTTGATGGGTTTTGAGTCGCTCTCTGCCAGGAGCTGAGCCTGGGCGCCTGGCTCGGCAGCGTTCACCAGGTTGTTCACGGGCAGGGTCAGAGTCACGTTGCTGCCGCCGCTTAACTTGACCACGCTGCTCGTGCCCTGCGCTGGGGAAGCTCCACTCTTCTGCACCGGAGCTGGTTTGATGGGCACAGGCTTGTGAGAGGAAGATGAAGAGGTGAGGATGGCTTGATTCGTGCCTGGAATAATCTGGATCTGGTTGGGCTGCACCTGGATGGTCTGACCCCCCGTGGCCTGGATCTGGGGCACTGCCTGGTACTGGATGTTGGTGGTGGACGAGCGGGTCCCTTTGTTGATGACAGTTGGGTTCTGGATGGCAAAAACCAGCTGCCCCCCGGGGTAGGAGGTGCTGACCTGAGAGCCCTGGATCTGGAAGACGTTCCCTTTCGACGACAGGATCCCAAAGCTGTTCTTACCGGAGCCCACTGGGAGCGGAGCGGGTTTGATGGGGACGAGCTTACGCGGCGTTGGCTGAGGAGGGGCAGGAGGAGTCACGACGGCTTCTGCTGCGGGGGGCCCGATTTTGCTACATGTCGCTGCGAGGAGGGCGAGAGGAGAAGGTTGGGAGTCCTGGGGAGCAAAGGAGGAGATAGGCACGTTAGAGACAGGGGCTTGTGCTACACAGCTGGAAATGCGGCCAGCGAAGGAGAGGGTACACGCTGTCAAAAGCAAGCCAGTCCATGCCAACGAGACACCCCTTGTTAAGGGAGCTGCTTAATTACCCCCCACATGTGTGCCTAAATGAATCCCTTCACACTGCTTTCAGCCATCAGGCTGGGGACCACCTTTTACTCATGTGCCTACGTGCAAGTATCCCACAATGATGCTGGTATCACATTACCTGGAGTGTCCCAGGCAGCTTTAATTCCAAGACCACCTTGTGCTAACGTGATCCATGAGGAAAACACACGGAAACAACACCTCAGAAGAGCTTGGAACAAGCCCAGAGGGCAGCTCCCAGCCTGCCCTGCAACCTGCCCTCCTCCTGATGCTGCAATGCCGGCTGCAGCGGACACAGGAGGGGCGGAAGGACGTGGTGTTTGCTGGCCTGCGCCCCAGGACATGGCCTTGCACTCACCTGGGCGCTGGAGGCGGCCGGCTGCAGGTATTCACTGGGGCTGACGGCAGCAGTCGCAGCCATGCTGCCTCTGGATCTGTGAGGAGGAAGCACAGGGATGGAGGAGTGAGACCAGCAGCAAGAGCTGCAGCACAAGGCCCCGAAGCCCGAGGGGCTCTCCCTGCATCCCCCAAACACATTCACACGCCTTCAGCAGAGGGGGTTATATAAAGGGGCCAGAGAAATCCCATCATCTCATCACCTTCACCCTCCATTCCATGGGACCTCTGTTTGCCAGCAGAGGGAAGTGGCAGTTACAGTGAGCTGCAGCCCTCACCTGACCCGCGCTGACAGAGCCCATCACTGGACCCCATGGGCTGACAGAGCCCAGCACCACGCCGAGTCGCTATGGAATTCAAGGGCACTTAAGGGACTAGAGGGGGAATGTGAGGATGGGGGTGATCCTTTGTCCTTTCCTTGAGAGTCTGGAATCTCCAACACTCATCCCTTCTGCTGCCCCCAACGCTGCAGGGTGATAACACCGAGGCTGAGGCTCTTCTTGTCACTGAGGCAGCTACAAGAGCTTCTTTTGAAGGGTTTAAGCCAGCAAAGCCAGGCAAAGAGACTCCCAAATCCTCACCCTTTGCTGAAGCGTTTGTTCTGGACCAGGAAGATGTTTCATCCTTGACATCTCCTTTGGCAAACTCTCCCAACTCCCCCATCCCACAGCCGCTTGTGTGGCTCCACACCTTGACAGTATTTGCCTCGATAAAGTGCCAGAGAGAACCTGTCTGAGCTGGGACCCTCTTTGTTACGGCTGCTGACAACGGCCTGACTTCACATAGGGAATTATGGCTCTCTGAAGAACGTGGATGCTTCAGGGGGTTTACCCCAAAGCGCAGCCCCATGCATCCCCACGGCAATGGGAAGCCAGTGCTGTGGGATGCTTGGATGCGGGAGCAGCGGGAAGCACTGGCACCAGGAATGGCTCATACCCAGCCAGAAAAGCAACTGCTCGGTAAGCACAGCGAGCGCCTTCCCGTGGCTTACAGGCAGCAGGCAAGACCCACATCCCAGGCCTGGCTCTGGCACAGCCTCCACTCCTGCCCAGGCAGCTGCAGGAGGTCCATGGGTGGGGAACACAAGGTGTGGGGTTTGTTTAAAGGGAGCAAACTCCCTGCTCCAGCAGCATCACTCGCAACGGAGGCACCGACACGGGGCAACGGCCAGCGCCCAACCGCAGGAAGGGCAAACTTGACCTTGCTTGAAGCAGCATCCGCTGCCAGCGCATGGATGCAGGAACCCCGGACACAAGGCACATCTGCGTTGGGAAAATAAGGGGTTCCTTCACTTTGAAGGCATCAGCCAGCAGGGACAGCGCTGGGGCTGGTCTGCCCCACGCAAGGGCCGGTTGTCACGTCTTAATCCAGCTTATGGCTGGGAGAAAAGTCCTGTTGGTAACTGGGATGCAGGCAACGCTCGCATGGAAGCAGGCCCTCAGCTCCTCATCCATCCCGAGCCAGACATCTCCTCCCTGGCAACACGCAGCCTTTCACTAAACAGAAAGCACTGAGGAAGGGAGCCCCGAGCCAAGTCACCAAGGAGCCCGCTTGCCCACGGCAGGCAGCTCCCCCCTTGCTGCTCCCGAGGCTCTCTCACAGCCCTGCCAGGAACCAAGCACACAAATCCCTTGGGAAGGGTCAGCTCAGAGTCCCTGATGGCACCGCATGGGAATTCCAACCCCATTCCCATTCCCTGGAAGCTGTGGCAACCTCCCGGCGCTGGAAGCCTCGGACGCTTGCGCCCAGCTCAGCTGGCTGCTGATAAAAGGCTGGTTTCTCCCCAGAGAGCTCAATGGCTGCACCCTCCCTTTCACAGCAGAATTAGGGCACCGCTGAGGATTAACAGCCCTGACTACCAATAAAGAGCACTGCTGAGCTGGCCGGAGACACACACACACATTCCAGGAGAGATCCCATTAACCTCAACCAACAACACGGGATAATGACTGGGGGAGCAGAGCCGTTTCTCCCTCCACCCGTTTCTCACTTGCCCGACTCCGGTCTCAAGTCCAGCAGTGACAGTTTCACATCCCGAGGGTACAATCCTGCTCCCGGCGCACTGAAACCAAAGCGCAGCTTTGGCCAGGATAGACCTAGGAATGGGACCAGCACCGCCTGCAAGGAATGCTTTGGGATCGGCCCGGGGAGGGGGGGAACAGACCCTCCTGAGGGGCAGGAGCTCCCTTCCAGCCCCAGCACAGACGCTGCAGCATCACTTGCTCCCTGTTACACACTTATTCATGCCCATATATTCCAAGTCCAGTTTGCCTTGCCCTAACCCCCAGGCAAGCCTCAAGCAGAACACTTCTCCCTTAGACACTTCAAGGGCACTAATGCATAGAATCCACCTTTTTCCTGCCATCCTCCTCTTCCTCAGCTCGTCACAAGCGTGGTTCTGTACGGAAGCCATCCCCACACACACCACAACGCTCTCCCCACCCCTTGCCTGCCTTCACCCCTGTAAAAGGGCAAAGCCACCAAACCCTGGGCGATTCCTGGCTCCAGAGCTGTCGCCTTTACGATGCTCCTCAACGAGCACAATCGAGCCCAGGACACCCAGACCAAGCACAGGGGCTTCTATACAGCTCCAAAACACCCTTTGCGGGTGGGACTGGAGAGATGCTGTGTATTTTAGACCCTGACTTCAAACCTTAGCACCACAATTTCCTCGTTACCTTCTCCCAGCACCCTTCCAACAGGAAACACACATGGAGATTCCAGCCGGAGGGGAGGCTTTGCTCCCCATCTGCCTCATGGAGCTGGTTGGTGAGGGGCAGGGGTGAACACACTGCTAACTTTCAGCCCTCATCCAAGTTACCACGGTTCTAATTCACCCCTTGAGCATGAAGGTGACTCAGAGCCCCCCCCCAGATCCATGAGGGAGAAACCTCACTTGGGCTCATGAAGCGCTGGCAGAGGGGTAAGAAATCGGTGGCAGCCGCGTTTGCTTACCGAGGGCATACGAAGTATTGAAAGCCGGGCACGGATGAGCGCCGGCACCCGCCTATTTACATGGTAACAGCAGCAAACGGAGCCGAACCCCGGGGTGAAGCGGCCCCGGCTCCCCATTGCTGCCGGTTTCACCCTGCTGACAGCCGGGGCCCGGGGCCGGATCCCCGGCTGCGAGCAGGGAGGAGGAAGCCAAGAAGCGGCTGCACCAAAGCCCGGCCCGGGGGGGGCAGAGCAGGACGGGGCTGCCCCACAACGCCCCCCATCACCCGCACGGACCCCGAGCACCGCACACAGCGCCGGGGCCCCCGCAGACCGAACCCCCCCCACCTCCGCCCGGCGGTCCCCGGGGAGGCGGGCTGAGGGCTGCGGGCCCGCCCCCGACCGGGCCCCGGCCCCGGAAGCGCCGCCCGCCCGGTGCTCGCAGAGGGCGGGCCGGGGAGGCCGCGCTCCCGTTCCGGGCCCGGCGCCGCCGCTGCCCCCCCCCTCCCCTCCTCCTCCTCCTCCTCCTCCTCCCCCCGTGCCGCCGCCGCCCCCCCCCCGATCCCGGCGGGTCCCGCACAGACCGGCCCGAGCGGCGGCGGCGGCGGCGGCGGCTCCGACCGCTCACGGCGCCATCTTCCTCCTCCGGGGCCGCCCGGGCACCGCCCTTGAGGACCCGCCCTCCGGCGGCCTCTTGACCAATCCGCGTTCCGTTCGGCGGCGCGCTGGCCAACAGACAACGAGAAGTTGAATCGCCAGCCAATCCGCTGCGGTTTGGAGCTTGATGGGCAGCTCCGCCGAGCAATAGGACCCGTGATGGAGTGACAGCTACGCCAATGGGCGCGGGCTCTCTGAAGTGACAGACGGAAGCTGGGGCCCAATGGGAGGGCAGGGCTCTGATTGACAGCACAGCTGGCCAATGGGAGAGAGCTCAGCCTGTCACCGCCCGCTGATTGATTGACAAGCCTCAGAGGGGGCGGAGGCGGATGTCCTCGTGGGCGGAGCCACCCGGGAGGCACCTCTCGATTGGGCTATACCTGTTTGATTGACAGTCAGAACACACAATGGGAGACCAGAGGCTGCAGAATTCCGCTTCTGATTGGCCGAGCGCGCCTGGAGGGGCGGGTCGGGAACGTTGAAGGCTGATGACGACAGCGGGGTCCCCGCGGGGGTGTCCCGGGGATCCTCGCATGGGTCCTAACGCCCCCCCCCCCCCAACCCCCGACCGCTCCGGGGACCCCCCCGGCCCCGTGCGGGTGCCCCTGGACCGGACCCTCCGTGTCCCCCCCCCCATTGCCACCGGGGGCTCCAGGGCCTGTGGGGCCGGGGGAGCCCCCCCACAGCGGGGGAGGAGGAAGGGGCACCCCAAGCCTGGTGGCACCCAGCCCCACTGCGCATGAAGGACCCCATCTCCCTCCAGGGATCGGGGTGCTCACAGGGGTTCAGGTCCTCGATTGGGGGGGGGGGCTCATGGTCCTCAGTCCCCTCGCAGGAGCTGGGGTGCTTGGAGGGCATTGGGGTGCTCTGGTCACCTCGCAGCACTCGGGGTCCCCAGTCCCCTCATTGCGGTTGGGGTGCTCAGGGTGCCCAATCCGCTCGCAGGGGTCAGGGTGATGAAGGGGGTCGGGGTCCCCCGGCCCTTCAGATGGATTTGGGTGGTTGGGGGGGGGGGTCAGGGTGCGCAGTCCCCTCGCAGGGATCGGGGTACCCCGCAGCTGTGACACCCCCCCCCCCCCCCGCCCCTCCATCCTTATCCAGAGCCTCACAGGGGGTTCCAAAGCCACCCCATGCCCTGCTAGGGGAAGGGGGTTCCCTCATCACCTCCCCGCGCCCCTCACCGCGGTGCCAGGCCTTGCCAGGGCCCCGGGGGTGCCCAGCTGGGCTCCAGCCCCCACAGGGACCAGCACCTCCCACTGGAGCCAAATAATTGCTCGGTGCTTTGTTGTGCAGTGTCTATGGCCCGGGGGCCTCCATTTGTGGGAACTTGCTGTGGCGAGTGCCTTCCTTTTAATTACCTCCCCTCCTCATGCTCCTGCTTACTCACCGCCTGGCACCGGCGCCTCCGACCCCCGCCTCAGCCCCCGGCCCCCTTCCGACACCCCCCGACCCCAGGCGGGGGTCCCGGTGCTGCCCCTCGGGGTGCTCGCCGTGAGCCCTCATCCTACCCCCACCGCGGGACGGAGGCAGCTGGAAGGGGACGGCTGCTGGGGGGGGGGGGGGGGGGTGGCCCATTGGGGTCGCCAGGGTGGGGGCCACCCAATGGGCACCCCATGGACGCCCCTAGGACCAGGCTGTGGCCATGCTCATCAATGCAGCGGAGGCACCGCGGCCACTGGCGCTTCTGACGTGCGTGTGTGGGACACGGGTACATCGCGGTCTGCTGGATCCGCACCCCATTTCCAGCCCCGATAAGGGACACCCGGGGGGGGGGGGGGGGGGTCCCCATCCGGCATCACCGTGAGGGGACCCCGGAGCTGGATGTGGAGGCGCTGGCCCCATGCAATGACCGCGGGCGGGTGACGGGAGGCAGCGGAGCCCGGGGGACACGGAGCAGCCTGGCCCGGTGCCGGCGAGGGCTCGGCTCCGCTCCCGGCGCTCCCGGCCCGGCTGCCGGGACAAGCCCCAGCCTGCCCCTCCCTGCCTCAGTTTCCCCAGGCGGGCGCTGACGCCGGCTCTCGGCTCCGAGCCCGGCGCGGACGCGAGCGCGGGCACGATCGCGGCCACCATCCTGGGAAAGGGCCATGGCTGCTGTACGGGGGGGGGACAGGGACAGGGACATGGGGATGCGGGGATGCAGGGACAAGGATCCGTGCAGCGAGATGGGGGACAAGAACACAGGGGATCGCACAGCGGGGCTGGGATGGGGACATGGGGATACGGGGACATGGGTCTGTACAGTGAGACGGGGGGCGGGGACTCAAGTTGGCACAGAAAGGCTGGGATGGGGACATGGGAATATGAGGATATGGGGACACAGGGACAAGGGCTTGTGCTGTGAGGCAGGGACTCAAGCTGGCACAGCCAGGCTGGGATGGGGACACAGGGACATGAGGGTATGGGGACAGAGGGACGAGGGTTTGGTCAGCGAGATGGGGGACAGGGACACAGCGGACAGCAGAGCGAGGCTGGGATGGGGACACAGAGAACACAGGTCCATACAGTGAGGCAGGGGACAGGCACACAGGTTGGGGATGGAGATACGGGGACGTGGAGACACAGGGACTCAAGGACATGGGAACATGGGGACACCGGGGAGGCCGGGAGGACCCGGAGGAGGGGCCCGGTACCCGGTGCTGCGCTCCCGCTCCCAAACCCACGCTCAATTACAGCAATTACGGCACATCCCGGCCCCGCTCCCGGCCGAGCTCCGGAGCTGCTGCAATGGATTCTGCGCAGTTAAAGAGGTTCTGTGGAGGCTCTGAGCGACACCGGGCATGGGGACAGCAGGATGGGGACCCCACGGGGGTCCTGGTACAGCCCTGCACTGGGGGAAGGTGGCAGTGTGAGGACCTGTGTGGCCCTGTCCCCTGTGTCATCCACGTGTCCCTCTCTCTGGTGCATCCATCCCCATGTCCCTATTCCCAGTGCATCTGCATGTCCCCAAACCTAATGCAGCCACATGTCCATGCCCCAGCGCAGCCCTGTATCCCATTCCCAGTGCATCCCATTTCCCCATCCCAGCTGCATCCCCATGTCCCCATTCCCAGTGCAGCCACATGCCCCATCCCCAGTGTAGCCCAGCGTCCCACCCGCAGTGCATCCCCATGTCCCCATCCCCAGCGCATCCCCATGTCCCCATCCCCAGCGCATCCCCATGTCCCCGGCCCCAGTCCTTCCCCATTCCCGGCACAGCCCATCCCGGCACACGGTGCGCAGTGCCGGGGAGGTTTCCCCACACGGTGACTGACAGCCGGGGCCGGTTGGGCGCAGATAGAACAGGGAGATTAACCCGGGGCTAATTAAAACCTCCCAGTTTAACCCTGCCGAGCCGCCAGCTCCATCGCCACGTCGCAGAGGTCGAGTCCCGACAGTAATTCCTGCTCCCGGTGAGAAACGCTGCCTCGGGGCACGCACCGCGGGCAGGGAAGCCCGTCGCGATAATCCCGGTAGATATCTCTGCCATCAGCCTGTCCCCGGGGACGCAGCGGTACCGGTGCCCCTGTCCCTATAATGGCACAGCCTGGGGAGAATGGGGGTAATGGGGATGGGGATGGGACTGTGTCCCCTCCATTGGCTTTAGTGTCCCCGGTGTGGCAGCGATGTGGCCGTGGGGGTTTGGGACCCCGCGATGGGTCTGAGGGTCCCCAAACTGGACACGGGTCCCCAGGTCATGAATGCCATGGGACTGTGTCCCCCCCGTTGGCTTTAGTGGCTCCCATGCGGGAGCAATGGGGCTGTGCGCCAGGAGCAGCCGTGGGGATTTGGGACCCTGTGCTGGAGGTCCCCACTGGGTCCCAGTTTGGGCTGAGGACCCCAGGCTGGGTGCCGGTCCCCAGGTTTGCTCAACCGAGGCTGTGACACCCCCCCCCCCCCAGCACTGTCCCCGCTGTGCCAGCCCCAGCAGACTCGGGGTGCCCCCCCCCGGCACTCGCCAGCGCCCCCGGCTGCACCCATAGCACCAGCCCAGCGTCACCCCCCCCCCGGAGCTGTCTGGGTGCGGAGCCCGGGGGGGGCACCCCAAATCCTCCCTGTCTGAAGCCCTGCGGCTGCTCCTGGGGCTCCCCCCAAGGCCGGGGCGACCCAGACAGAGCAGCCCCACGGCACCTGCTGCAGACCCCCCCAGGAACCCCCCCAGGGCACCATCCTCAACACCCACACGTATGGGGGTGCATGCAGGCAGCAGGTGCACACGTAGGGATGCGGCACATGCACACGCATGCACACACATGCACACGCTCCCCCCCCCCCCCCCCCCCCCCATTTGTTTTATGGCAGCAGAAGGAAACTGCGTCCGGTCCCCAGAGCCAGGAGCCCTTTGAAGCCTCTGCCCCGGGGATGTGTGGGGGGGGGGTGTTCTTGGCCATCCCTCTGCCCCACAACATCCTCCCGGGGGGCTTGTGGTGGGGGGCATCCCTCCTCCTCCCTCCCCTCATCCCCCTGGCCCTTGGGGGGGGGGGGAAAGGAAGGAGGTGCCTCTCCTCCTCTGTCCATCCCTCTGTCCATCCGCCCCTCCATCCCTTTGTCCCTCATCCCATCCACCCCTATTTTCCCCTGGGAACAGGGGAGTCCTCAGCATCCCTGTGCCATAAGGGCTATGTGTCCCCCCCCCCCCCCCAGCACAGCCTCTGCCCTATAGCAGCCCTTTCCCCCCCCCCCCATCACCCATCGGGGTGCATCCAAGGCCTCGTGTGTGTGTTCCCCCAAGGCTGTGCCGTTCGGGGGGGCAGGAGGTGACGGGGGTCCCGGCGGTAGCTCTGGGTAGCACTGATCCCTCCGATCCTCACTCAGGCTCCCAATGGGACCCAGGCCCCCCCACCCCGGAACACCCTTGGGTCCCCCCGAGCAGGGGGGGGTGGCTCCTGTGAGGGACTGGAAGCATTTGCCTCACGTTGCAATGGATGCAAATGAGCTCTGTAATTACCTGTAATTTCAAGGCACTGCTCGGGGTTTCAGACACTCGGAGGTGCTCACCCCCCCCCCCCCCCCAATACTCCAGCATCGGCGCGATTGCCTCCCGTGGCTCGTCCCAGGAGCCCTCCTGTCCCCATTGTCCCCATGGTCCCGTCCAGCCGCAGGCTCTCAGCCCCCCCCCTCACTGTTCCCGACCACTTCCAGGCATCTCCTTCCTCCCCCAGCCCAGGAGCGGTGTTTGAGGATGGGTCTGGAGCATCCCGGGGGATCTCTGGGGCTCGGAACCAGCAGCACAAGCGGGTCATGGACTTCCCAGCTCCTCGTCTCTTGTCCCTGGAGGAGGTGCATGGTGTCCCTTGTCCTCCCATGCCGCAGCCCCTCCATGGTGGGGGGGTAGGGGGGAAAGAGGCCACACTGGGAATGGGGGGGAGAGGAGCCACGGCAACCGGTACCGGGGACCCCCAGCCAGGGACCTCCTGAACCAGCAGTCCCTGGAGCACTGGGAGGAGACCCCGGAGCACAGGGATGCTTCCCAGCACATCCTTCCTGGCAGGAGCTGGGCACCGGGGGACACCCAGGCCAGCGTCCCCACCATGGGGTCCCTGCTCCTTGTGGCCGCACAGCCAGGATGGGAAATGGGATCGGGATCGGGATCGGGATCGGGATCGGGATCGGGATCGGTCCGGCCGGTGCCTGGAGCTCTCCATGCAAAAGCTGCTCCCTGGCCCAGAGAGCGGCTGTGGCTGCAGCCCGGCGCCTGCGAGGCAGCCGGGGAGCCCATGGCCATCCCCCGAGCCCCAGAGCCAGCTCTGGGGTGTCCCCAGGACGGAGCATCCCCTGCCCCAAGGCCACGGGGATGGCCCCCGGCACCTCTCAGGCAGGTACAGGGGAGGAGAGGCAGCGAGACCCTGGGGTTGTGGTCCCTCTGCATCCCCCATGTGCCCTGCAGAGCACCAGAGCGGGTGCTCCCCACTATCTATGCACAACCAAGCCGCCTGTCCCAAGGTCCCCACCTCGGGGTCCCCATCCCAGGGTTCCCATCCGAGCCATGGGGCCACGCTCACCCCACATGCAGCCGCGTTTCGGTGGCGACGGTGGAGCCATCCCTGGGATGATGAAAACCAGGAGAGCTTTTCCCCAAGGCGAAGGAGTTCCGCGCCCTCCGCCCGGCCGGGCGCTTGGCAAGCGCCAGGAGATGCGGCATCGGCCCAGATCCCAGCTCCAACGAGGCACCAGCACCTTCTCCCATGGGCTTTGGAGTGGGGTTGGCTTCTGCCAGGCCCACGAGGGTCCCAACGGGGGCCTGGGCATTGTGGCCATGGGAATGGGGACACGATGCCCCGGTGGTTAAGTGTTGGTGGCGTTGCTGAATGGCATCTGCTGGGGCTTCTCCCTCCCGGCACCCCCCTGTGCTGGCAGCATTGGTGGTGGGCACACGGGAGCCGGCAGGGTCGGATACCCCCAGTGAGGACAAGCTCAGCCAGGATATCCCCAAATCCACCATCAGTATCCTGCCACCAGCCCAGCCCTGACCCCAAAACTTGTCCCCTTGTGCCTGTCCCCATCCCATTTAACCCCGCGGTCCAGGGCTGAGCCGCAAAGGGGGCTCCGAGCTCCCCAAATGGTGTGGGGCGCATCCCCGGGGGCAGAACCCGGCAGGCACCACCCGGGGGGGGGGGGCTGTGGGGGACGGGCGGGGGGTGGCCGGGGGTCCCCGTCGGGGGGGTTGGCAGGAGGAAGGCGGCCACTGGCGCGGGAGGGAGGCGGTTGTGTCTTTCTTCTTTAATTACCCCCCTCGTTTGCGGTGTCTGCTGCGAACTTCCCGTCCCCTCCCTCCGCTTTCATGAGCCGGATCCTGGGACCGGGACCTGGCTCCTGTCAAGCGGCGGGGCTGGGGCTCTGCCTCCAAGGGTTAAAATCACCTGGGCCGGGAGGGTGGAGCTGGGCGGTGGGGAGGAGGGAAGAGCCGGGCGCCGGGCTGGGACCCGGCCATTCCTGCTCGCCCGGCCCAGTGGGTGTCCGGTCCCTGGGGAGCCGCGCGGGTCCCTCGGGGTCCCCTCGGGAACCAGCGCCCGCGCCACGCCGATGAGGACGGACCCGCCGGGACCTCGCCGCCGCCGCCGCCCTTAGACCCGTACGTACCCCCCCGGTGCTGCCCGGCCCCGCCGCGGCGGCAGGGAGGGACGGAGGGAGCGGGGGACGGCGGGCGGCGAAGGAGAAGGGGATCCCCCCCCCCCTCCCCAGTGGGGACCCCCGGCCCGGGTCAGGGTTACCGCGGCCGCCCCGACCGGCCGGCGGCTGGGAACGCGCTGCCGGTGGCTCCGCGCCCCAGCCCAGCCCAGCCCAGCCCCGGCAAGTCTTTGCTTGCCGCCCAGCCGCGTCCACTGGCCACCGAGCCCCGGGGCTCCCGGCCCCTGCGCTGCCCCCGCCGCCCCTCTGTCCGTCCCCCATTAACTCACAGCGCGGAGCCCTTTCCCCCGGGGCAAGGACCCAGCGCCGGTGCGAGGTTGCGATGGGGGCTGTCCCCCTGTCCCGTTCCCCCCGCTGCAGCCAGCGCTGTCCCGTCCCCTCCCACCACCACCTCCGGTAACAAAGCCTCGGGGAGTTTCGCTTCGGTACCGGGGAGCGGTGGGCGGCGGGGTGAGCGCGGCGAGCCGGCGGCATCCCCCCCGCTTACCCCAACCCACGGCGTCCGCCTCCCTGCCCGAGCCCTCAGCATCACCGCAAGCCCCGCAGCATCAGCCCGAACCCACGTCCCCGGCCCCGCCGCCGTTGCGGACCCACCCGTCGGGGCTCCCTCGGTTCGGGGCCGGGGCTGCGGGCAGCGCCTCCCGCCCAGCCCCGCCGCGGGGTGAGGCACCGGCGGGGCGGGAGAAGGGCAGAGGCTTTGCCCGGCCCGGGCCGTGACTCACGGGACGCATCACTCGCCGGTGCCTCAGTTTCCCTGCGGTGAAATGGCCAAAGCGTCGCCGGGCCCCGCCAGGGAGGGGGACGCCGGGAGCTCCTTGGGGACTTTTTGTCGTCATTCCCGGATGGAAAAATGCCCCGGGAGCCTCCACGCGAGGCCGGGGCAGCCGCTCCTCCGGCCCCCCCATCCCATCGCAGTGCTGGTCCCCGCTCCTGGCTGCGGAGCAGGGAATGGTGTAGTTGCAGTGGGGACAGTGGGACCTGGTTGGGGGGGGGCTCGGTGCTGGGGCAGGGACACACACGTTTGGAAGCGGGGTGCCCGGAGCTCGCTGCGGTGTGGCTGGGTTGGCTCTGGGTCCAGTGGGACCTGCCCGGACCCCAAGGGGGGTCCCTTCACTTGTCAGAGCTGGGGGACATCCCTGCCATGTCTCCTTTGTCCCCAGATCTGGGGGACCCTGTGCAGTGCCAGCTGCCACCCCAAAGCCCCATGACATGCCGTCACCATGGGATTTTACGCTTGTGACCCCAATCTTGCCCCCATAGGGAGCAGGGGGCGGAGGGAGCTCAGGACCCCACTGAGGACCGCTGCTGGGTGAGAGCAATGGAGCCCCTTGGTGCCAGCCCTCTCCCACCCCGCTGGCGTCCCCAGGGGACAGGGATGGCTCCCGGGAGCCAAAACTGATGCCAACACCCCCAGAATTGGGGTGGGCAGAGCTGAGCCCCTCCTGGGGAGCAGCACCCCTAAACCTGCTCGGGCTGCCAGGCCCAGAGGGCTCATCCTACCCACGACCACGCTGCCTGGAGGCTGAACACCCACAAGTGTTGGTAGCACAGATGGGGGGGATCCTATTGGGGGGATTTTGCACACCCCCCCCCCCCCCCCCCAGCTCCCTTTGGGGTCCCGCTGTCCCTTCTGGTGCCATCTGGCAGGGGAAAACAGTGTCCCCATGCAATTGGGTTGGGGGGTGTCTTCAGCATTGGAGACCCCCTCCCTGCTCTGGGCTTATAACACTGGGGATTGGGGGGGCAGTGGGGGTTTGGCCCCTTTGCACAGAGAATCCCCCACCCCAAAGCTTTCAGCACCCCTCGGGGGGTCTCCTTGAAGCTTTGTCCCTGGCCCACTCGGGTGGCCAGGACCCAGGGGGGATGGCGTAGGGGTGATGGGGCCTGGGAGGGGATGCGGGTTGGGGGGGGTCCCCGTTGCCCCCCCCCCGGCGCCGGTGGGAAGTCGGGGGGCGGGAGCCGGTGGCGGCAGGTGGATTTCGACACCGGGGTGGGGCCCGTCCCCAGTGGGGTTTGCACAGCTCCGGTGAGTCACGGCGCCGAACGGGGCAGCCAGCGGGTGCCGGGGGGTCCGCGGCTGCACCGAGGGGTGGCCCCCGGGGGTCCGGGGCCGTAGGCAAAGGCAGCCCGGAGCCCGGCTTCAAAGCGCTGCCCGTGGCTCAGCCCCGGGGCTCCGCTGCCTCCCCGCAGCCGGCTCCGCTCCCCCATCCTGCTGCCAACCAGCCCGGGGGTGCGGGGTGCGTTTTGCTCCCCCTTCGGCAGCCTGGGGGCACGCAGCCGGGCCAGGGGCTTGGGGCAGGAGCAGGGATGGGGGAGATGGTTTCCCAATGTGGCTGAGACGTGGGAGAGCCAGGGTGGCCTCGTGGATGCTGCGTTCCCCCACGGCTTGGGGACCCCACTCATGTCCCCGTGGGGACCCCAGTTGTGTTGGGGTGACAAGGGAGATGGTGCTGGGTTTGTTAGATTTTGGAATTAGGCACTGACCCCTTTGGGCCACAAACGTGACCCACCAGCAGCGGGGCTGGCGCAGGGTCTATAGGCACATAGGGGTGGGTGCTAAGGGGTACCCCCGTACCTGGTGCCACTATCCTGGTGTCACACGGGGCTGTAGAGCACAGAACGCCCTTCGATGGCTCAGGGGTGTCCCCCAGATCGCTGGTGATGTGATGCGTGGCGGTGCAGGATAGGAACTGGTGCCGGTGTGCGCAGGGGTAAGGGGAGGGGGGGGTGTAGGAGGTGTGTGCGTGCCCCCCCTTTTCACACAGCTCTTCTCTCCCCACCCCTCCTTGGCCCCCAGGTCTGTCTGCGCCTCCGCCCCGCGCCGCTCGGCAATGCTCACAGCGGTCTGCGGCTCCCTGGGGACTCAGCCCTCGGACGCGCCCCGCGCCTCGCCGAGCCACCTGGACCTGCAGCCGCTGCAGCCCTTCCAGCCCCACGGCACCGGCACCGGCACCGCCGCGGCGGGCGCCGCCGAATTCGCCACCCCGCTGAACCCACCGCCCCCCCCGGAGCTGCCGCTGGTGGGTCCGGACGACGTCGCCTTCGCCAACCCCGGTACCTACGAGCCGCATGGCCCCCCGCGGTTAGAGCTGCCCAGCGACGGCCCCGCGGCCGCCGGTGCCTACACCAAGCTGCTACCGGCCGCTCCTCCGGACATGGCGCATCCCTACGAGCCCTGGTTTCGGCCCCCCCATCCCGGTGCCCCCGGTGAAGAAGGAGGCGTCAACTGGTGGGACCTCCACGCCGGAGCAAGCTGGATGGAGCTGCCCCCCGGGCAAGGCGGGGGGCTGCAGGTGCCCGGGCACCCCGGGTTGCCACCGGCCCTAGGGGGGTACGGTGGTGGGGAGCACCAGCTCTGCGCTCCCCCTGCCCATCTGCTGCCCCCCCCAGCCCAGCATCTCTTGGGAGCGGAGGGAGCGAAGGCTTTGGAGGGTCCCCCCGAGCCCCGCGGGCCGGAGGTGGAAGGCGGCGGGAGGCCCAAGGGTGCCCGTCGTGCGGTGCCGCGGGGCGGGGGGCAGGCGGCGTGCCGCTGCCCCAACTGCCAGGAGGCGGAAAGGGGGGGTCCGTGCCCCGAGGGCGTGAAACGGAAGCACCTACACAACTGCCACATTCCCGGCTGCGGGAAGGCGTACGCCAAGACGTCCCACCTCAAAGCGCACTTACGGTGGCACAGCGGAGACCGACCCTTCGTCTGCAACTGGCTCTTCTGCGGTAAACGCTTCACCCGCTCCGACGAGCTGCAGCGGCACCTCCAGACCCACACCGGAGCCAAGAAATTCGCCTGCCCCGTCTGCGGCCGGGTCTTCATGCGCAGCGATCACCTGGGCAAGCACATGAAGACGCACGATGGGGGCAAAGACGGGGCGGAACCAGAGGTCAAGGGCGCTGGGGACCCGTCGGCCGGCAAGGGAGGCAAGCGGGAGCCCGAGGGGGGGAACGCAGCCCCCACAAACTGAGCCACTGAGCCCCGGGGGGGGGGACACGGATGGAGGTGGGGAGGGCCCCGGGTTGAGGGGGGGGGGTGGGTTGGAGTGTCCCTTTGGGGCTGGTCTCCGAAGGGTTTTAGGGTGGGATGGGAGGGCGCAGGGCTGGCCCCTTGTGCTCGAAGCGGGGGGAGCACACACACACACACACAACGCACGGCGGTGCCGGTTGGGGAGCGCTGGAGCCGGAGCTGCCCCGCGGCAGTTTCACTTGTCCCGCTCCCGCTCTCCCGCCCCGGTTCCCCCCCGTCCTCCCCCGGTTTCCCAAATCATCTTTTTTTTCTCCTTTCGGGAGGCTGCTGGCAGGCGGTGGGGCTGTTTGGGAGCAACATCAATGGGAGCCGAAGGAGCAGGCGCTGCCTGGGCACGTCCAGCCCAAAGGGGAGGAAGGAGAAAGGGAGAGAGGAGAAACCCGGGAGCCTTTGCTTGGGGAGAGCAGCCACAGCCCCCCGGCCCGCTCCCCATATCCCTTTCCACGTGTGTTCCCATTCCCGGCTCAGCCCCACACACGCTCATTCCAGCCCTATCCTTTTGCCAACCACGCTGGTTCGGGCACCCCTGCGGGACACGCAGGGTTCGGGGTGGGGTGGGGGTCCCTCACGCTATGGGGCCGCGCTGTGGGTCCCGGGGGAGGGGTTGGGGGGGGATGGGGTCACACACACCCCACCCCACCCCCCCCCTTTTCCTTGCATCCCATGGGATGGCCGGGGCGGGCGCGTGGCGCGGCGGGCGGTTGCCCAAGCGCACACCTGCAGCTTTCCCACACCCACCGCCGCGGCCCCGGGCAGGAAGCTCCCGGGCGGCCGCGGTCCCGGGAGAGCCGGGGCGGCCGCATTCCTCCGGCCTGGCACGGCCGCGCTGCCCGGAGCTTCCCCCCCCCCCCCCCCGCCCCTTCCTCCACTACCTCCTCCAACGCTGCCGTCCCTCCCATTGGGGACCGCGGCGCTGCGGGACCCCCGCTGCCCCCCAACCTTTTCCTCCCTGTGCATGCTGCCCCCCCCCCCCCGGGATCCTGCATCTGCAGGGAACCCGTGTGCATGCTGCCTGTCCCCCCCACCCCGGGACCCCGTAGCTGTCCCTGCCCAGGTCCCTGTGTCCGCCTGGGCCACCCCTCAAGCAGGGATCCCGTATCTTTCCTCCTCCCGTATCTTTCCTCCTCTGGTCCCCTTTCCCCAGGGGACCCCATTTCTATCCTCCACCCCTGGCTGGTGGACGGCGAAACTTGGGTTTTAGACCTTTTGGGTCTTATATCCCCCCCCCCCCCCCCGATTTTGGCAGAACCCCTTGGATACAGAAGGAGATGCTGAAACTGGGACCTGGGGGGGTGGGGGGGTGGTGTTGTGTTGTGGGGGCAGCGCTGGGGTCGGGTGGGATGGGGCTGCTCAGGGCACCCGGGGCTCCCCCGGCTCTGCCCCCCGCAAGCCAGCACCAGTTCGCACCAGTTGGGAATCTGGGGAAGGGGGGAGATTTGAGGGGGACGATCTCCCAGCATGGCCCCATCCTGGGGGCTCTGGGTGGGGGCTGCCCGGGCTCGGAGCACCCCAAGGTCTGGGGGGAAGAGGTGGAGGTGAAGTCGAGTGGGGTCCGTGCCCAGAGGGCGCCCCAAAACGTTCGGGTTTGATTGTATTATTATTATTATTATTAATTAATATTATTAATTATTATTATTTTATTAAGGTGAAGCCAGGCTTTGCCACTCGGGCAGAGTGGACATCTCGGGCCGAAGCTGTGGCCGCGGGCCTTATGGATGGGGATGGGGGGTAGGACCCCCCAAGAACCCTGTCTCCATCCTCACTGGTGTGCAATGAGGCTGACAGCAGCCCCACTGTGCCGTGGGGCTGGGGACAAGCTATGGGGCTGGAGAAACCCAGCACGAGGTGAAGTCTCGCTGGGGGGGGGGTCTCAGAACATGTCCTCAGCCCCATGGCACATATGCCACCGACCGTCCCCCCGCAGGACTCGGGTGACCTGGGCTGCCCGCAGCTCTTGAAGGACGTCCCCGACTCCGGTATTTGCCTTTTCCAGCACAAAATTCCCTCTGGGAGCCCCTGGTTGGGATTTCATCTCCTGAGGGAACCCCAGAGGCGGGGCTCAAGCCCCTCCTCGTGTTGCTGTAGCATCCCTCTGGTATCCCGTTGGATTTTAATAGCCAAGCCTGGCTCCAGCCGCGGACGGGGGGGCTCTGGAATGTTGGGGACCCCCTGTGCTGCTGGGGCAGGTTTAGGGGGGCTGAACTGGGGGCACCCCCAAAGGTGGGCTGGGGAGGGACCCCCGAGCAGGTGGGCTCCCCGGTGATGCCGGGGCTCAGCCTCACCGAGAAGGAGGGGTCCCCTGCGATGCCAGGTGTTGGGGTTCAGCCCCACAGAGCTGCCCCCCGCCTGGCTCGGAGCCGGGGGGGTTACGAGGAGGGGCCCCAGGTGCGCTCTACCCCCGCACCCCCCCGGGCCCTGCCTGCCGCGATGGGGCAATGAAGGCTGTAAAACCGGGTGGGGAAGGCCGGAGGCCGGCTCCCACCCGCCGAAACCAGTCCAGCCTGCTGCGGCGTGGGGATCCCAGCCCTGCGCCCCGAACCGCCGCGTCTCCCACCCCCGAGCTGCCTCCCCCGGGGCGAAGGAGGAACCGGCCAAGCTGGGGGCTCCCCGGCATCCCCCAGCAGGGCCCCCGGGGAAGGGGGTGAAGTGGGTTCGGGGGTGCTGCATCGAGGGGTGTCCCCACTGCGAGGAGGGGAGCGTTTGTGCTGTGAAGAGGCTGCGGGGCTGTGGGATTGGGTTTTGTACTGGAATAAACGCCGCGTGTTTTTCCACGCCCTGGCTCTCCGGCTCCATCTGTGCCAAGGGATCCAGCCAGGCGCCGGTATCCCGGTATCCCCCCCCCCCCCGCCCCGCCGCAGACCCTCACCCTGGCCTCGGGATGGGGATGCAGGAAGGGAGGGTGAGGGCCAAATGAACCCCGGCCTCAGGAGGGCCGCATCCTGCACCCCGGGACGTGCCGGGCGGGTGCCCAGGGTCCCTCCCCGCGGGCAGGGAGCTGCCGGCAGGTCTGCCCGCATACCGCGGGGCGGGCGTGACTGCGGGACGCTGCCCACGGAGGGAGCTGCCCGTTGGGGTGCTCAGCATGGAGGTGCTGCCCATGGGGGTGCTGCACATTGGGGGCTGCCCATTGGGGTGCTGCACATTGAGGTGCTGCCCATGGGGGTGCTAAACATGGGGATGATGCCTACGGGGGTGATGCCCACTAGGGGTGTTGTCAGTTGTGGGGTGATGCTCATGGGGGTGCTTCCCACTGGGAGGTGTTGCCCATTGAGGCTGATGCCCGTGGGGGTGCAGCCCTCCGGGGGATGTTGCCAACTGGGAGGTGATGCCCATGCACAACCATTTGGGGGTGCTGTCATTTGGGGTGTGATGCCTATTGGGGTGCTCAGCATGGGGGTGCTGCCCACCACGGGGGTTGATGCCCATGGGGATGCTGCTCACTGGGGGTCCTGCCCAGGAGAACCCCCCCGTTCACACCATGTCCCCGTCCCTTCCCCACGGGAGATGCAACGCGGGACCCCCGTCCCCGGGCTCCTTCGGGCTCTGGTCCCCCCACCCCGGGCGCTGCCGGTGCCGGTCCCCGCCGCTGCCGCCGTTCGGCCTCCGGCCACGGGGCGCCGCCGTCGGACGGGCGGGGCGGGGCTGGGGGTGGGACCGGACGGCGGCGTTGGCGTTGCGGGAGCGGCAGCAGGTCCGTGGGGTCCCCAGAGGGGGGTTATGGGGATTGGGGGGGTCCCATCTGCGCTCTGTGCAGCGCTGCGGGGTCCCGGGGCAGGAGGTGCCCCGAAGGGATGGGGTCTCTGCTGTCCCCCAGCCCTAGAGGAACGCTGGGGACACGCTCAGGACGGGGCCAAGGGGGTGACATCCCCGTCGGGGCTCGGTTTAGGATGGCGGGATGCGATTCCACACCCTCGTCTTGCGACTGCTTCGTGGCGCTGCCGCCGCACACCGCGGCTCCCGCCGTCATCTTCGGCAAGAACGCGGACCGGCCGCGGAGCGAGGTGCAGGAGGTGCTCTACGTCCCCGCTGCCACCCACCCGCCCGGGGCCAAAGTCCAGGTGAGACCGCGCTGGGGACATCGGGTGCAGTGCGCTGAGCGTGCCGGGTCTCAGCCCCAGCGCCGTGTCCCCTTCCCCAGTGCACCTACCTGGAGATCGAGCAGGCGGAGAGGACCCACGCCGTGGTGCTGAGCCGTCCCGCCTGGCTCTGGGGTGCTGAGATGGGTGCCAACGACCACGGTGTCTGTGTGGGCAACGAGGGCGTTTGGACCCGTGAGCCCGTGGGGCAGGACGAGGCTCTGCTGGGGATGGACCTGGTGAGGTGAGGACCGTGTTGTGACCCTCCCGGTGCCGCGGCCGCCCCGCCGTGTCCCTCCCAGCGCCGTTAGACGGGTGCTGCCGGCACGGCAGGCTGGCTTTGGAGCGGGGCAGCTCTGCCCGGGAGGCCCTGGAGGTGATCACGGCGTTGTTGGAGCGCTATGGGCAAGGTGGGAGCTGCAAAGAGGAGCCGGTGCCCTTCATCTACCACAACACCTTCCTGCTGGCTGACCGCACCGAGGCCTGGGTGCTGGAGACGGCTGGGCGGTACTGGGCAGCCCAGCAGATCCGAGGTGAGTGGGTGCTGGTGGTACTGGGAGGACGAGGAGCACAGTGTGTGTGTTCCTCAGCCTGATTCGCACAGCCCGGCCTTGGCAGAGGGCAGCCGGAACATCTCCAACCAGCTCAGCATCGGGAAGGAGATCACGGCCGAGCACCCGGGGCTGCGGCAGCGAGCGCGCAGCCAGGGCTGGTGGAGCGGGGATGGAGAGTTCAGCTTCGCCCAGGTCTTCTCCCTGACGCAGCAGCCCCCTCGCATGGAGGCTGCCAAAGCCCGCTACAGCGCCGGCAGGGAGCTGCTGCAGCAGCACGCAGGTGGGGACAGGGGCAGGGGACAGAAACCCCCCCTGTGGCTCATCCCAGTATCTCCCCACTCCTCATGGTCGCTGTGGGCATAGCTCAGGTGCCAGTGGTGACGTGGCTCTGCCTTACCCACCAGGTCACATCACAGCAGAGACGTTCATGGCCATCCTGCGGGACAAGGCCAGCGGGATCTGTGTGGACACGGAGGGGTTCCGCACGGCGGGCAGCATGGTGTCCGTGCTGCCCCGGGACCCTGCTCTGCCCTGCGTCCACTTCTTCACAGCCACCCCCGACCCCTCCAGGTGAGGACACGGATGGGACAGCCCCCCATTGGGGTGACAGGGGTGAGGCTGTGTCCCAGGTTGAGCATCCCTTGGGGAGCAGTGCCTGCCCTTGTGCTGCCTGGTCCCAGGGGTGCTCCTCTCCTGCAGGTCTGTCTTCAAGCCCTTTGTCTTCGTGGCCGGGCTCAAGCCCGTGCCGCAGGTGAGATCTCCCACTTTCCGGGATGACCCTGCCAAGCGGATCCCACGGTTCCAGAGCACGGTGGATCGGCGGCACGAGCTCTACCGCCGGCATCAGGCAGCGCTGGAGCTGATGGAGAGTGACCAGGTACCACAGGCCCTTCCCCAGGCGCTGCTGCTCCGAGACCCTTGTGCTGCCCCACTGATGTGGAACTCCTTGAGGCTGCCCAGTCTCAGCTCTTCTCCCTTCCTGATGCCACCAGGAGCGAGGCCAGAAGCTCCTGCAGACACTGCGGGACCTGGAGAAGCAGGGCCTGGAGGGGATGAATGCACTGCTGGAGGGGACAGTGGCCCCCTGCCCCGAGGAGCTGGCCGACCTCTTCTTCGACTGCGTGGAGGCAGAGATGAAGTTTTACACATAAACTCTGCTCCTGTATATGGGGGATGAGAAAACATTCCCGGTTCCCACCCCAGCTCCTCACTTCATCCCAACCGGTGTCTCCAGCCCAGCCTGGGGCTGTGGAGCCTCCAGCTTGCTGAGGAGGCAGCACTTTGAGAGGTGGCTGTGGCCTGAAATGCAGCTGCAGGGGAAGGAGAGGGACGTGGAGTGGGATATGGGGTCCTGCCTGTGGCCCCATGTGTCTTTCCCACTGTCAGGCTGCAGGGCTGGATGCTCCGTGGCAGACAGGGGGTTGATGTAGGAATAAAGAAGCTTTAATCCCAACCGCGCGGTGCTGTGCTGCTGCGGGGTACTGGGGGCAACTCTTTGTTTCTTGCTCCCTTGGCACAAGTGTCCTCTTCCAGAGCCTTGTTCTGGGGCTGGCTCCTGCTGGGAGCTCGCTGGGGCAGCAGTGGCAATGGTGTCCCCCGCTTCACTTGGGGATGGGGCTCATGCTGCCGGGGGCCCGGGGCCGTGATGCTGGGTGGGTTCAGTGGCATGGGCGGCAGCAGCAGATCCCGGCGCTCCCGCAGCTCCTGCAGCTTTTCCAGACGGGTCTGATGTTCCTGCAGGGCCTCCCTCCTCCTCCTCTCAGAGTGCCTGGCCAGCTCCTGGTGCAGATCCGCAAAGAAATCTGCCAGGGATCATAGAGCCATGGAATCAACCAGGTTGGAAAAGCCCTTTAAGCTCCTCCAGTCCAACCATTCCCCAGCAGTGCCAAGGCCACCCCTAACCCATGGCACTGAGGCCTCGTCTCCACAGTGTGTGAGCACTTGCAGGGACAGTGACTGCAGCCCTGCCCTGGGCAGCCTGTTCCAATGCCTGAGCACCCCTTGGGGAAGAAATTCTTCCTCAGCTCCAATTTAAACCTGCCCTGGTGCAGCTTGTCCTATCAGTTGGGAGATCGACCCCACCTCACTCCATCCTCCTTTCAGGTAGAATGGAGGGAGGAGAATTACAGGAGATCTAATGGAGCTGCCTGCCACTCCTGTGACCCCTGGGGACAGAGGGACCAGCCTGCTTAATCCCCAAGCATGCAACGTGCCCTGCTTCAACCTGAGCACCTTTGCCTGCAGTGAAAGGGCTGCTTGCTGCAGAGAGCAACTCATCGTCTTCATCCTCACTGCTGCAGGAGCTTCCTTCCTCCTCCTCCTCCTCATCCACACTGCCATGGATGGGCTGAGCATC
Organism: Lathamus discolor; assembly: GCF_037157495.1. NCBI lineage: Eukaryota > Metazoa > Chordata > Aves > Psittaciformes > Psittacidae > Lathamus > Lathamus discolor. The sequence continues at coordinate 3,441,431 of NC_088903.1, read as the reverse complement.
CAGCTGCAGGAGGTGGGGCAGAGCACCCATCACTAGCTCCCTGCAAGCAGCAAAGGAAGAGCAAATAAAAGGTTGTATGTGATCCTGGAGGGGGGGACGACTGTACCCCACTGAGGGTCTCCTATGGTGTGGGGGGCTGGCTGCAGCCTCCCCTGACCCACCTGTATCCCTGCTGGTGGGTGCATTCGTTTCCTGTTAGGTCGAGGAGACGGAGGCTGCGGGGCAGCTCAGCTGCAGAGGTCCAAGGGAAGGCAGGAAGGGGCTGAGATGGAAGCTGAGACCCCCCCGCATCCACCAACCCCCCATCTCCCACAGCTCTTCACCCACTCCAGAGGCAGCAGCCACAGACTGGGACCTGAGGGCAGAGGCCAGACCAGGGCCTGCCGACATTCCCGGGTACCCAAGGCACCTCTGAGGCAGACCCAGGCTACATCCAGACCCATTCCTGCCTCCCACCTGGGTCCAGCGTCTGGATGCGGTTGTTGGACAGGTCCAGGCCGCGCAGGTGCTGCAGGGGCTGCAGGTTCTCCACTCTGCGGATGCGGTTTCCAGCCAGGGACAGGAACCTGCGGAGCACAGGGAGGGCAGCGGCGTGCGGTGGGGGGGTGGCACCACAGCCCCCGGGGTCAGGGGCTGCAGCTGGGCCCCCCCTGGCTCTGCCAAGGGAAGGAGGGATCCCTGCTCTCCTCTGCCCACGGAAAGCCGCGTCCTTGGGGTGCCCGTACCGCAGGCTGGGGAAGCTGCTCAGGTTCTCGATCTTCTCAATTTGGTTCTGGGGGGAGAGAAAACAAAGAAACTGCATTAAAAAAGGCGACTTTGGGAGCTCTGACCTCGTTGGGGCAGCACAGGAGCCTTATGGAGATGGTTATGGGGCTGTGGCTGCAGAGCTCAGGAGGACCCTAAAGCTCCAAGTGGCTCAGACCCTCGACTGAGCCGTGTTACCTGCCCCGTACCTGCTGCAGGTAGAGGCTGTGGATGTCCCGCAGGCTCCGGAGCCTCCCGATGGCACCGATGCCCTCCCGATCCAAGCGGATGGTGCAGGGGGCCGGCAGCTCGGTGGGTCTGGAGGAGAGGGGGTGCTCGGGGTGTCCGTGGGGCACAGAGACCCCTCCCCGCCAGGCTGGGGGTGCAGGGGGGCTCTATGGACCCTCACCGGCTCTCGGTATGGGGGGGCTCCGCCATCCTGGCGCTGATGAGGCCGTCGGTGAGGGTCACCCCTGGGGACGTTCGCTCCCCCCGCAGCCGAGTCTCCCCTTGCCCAGCCATGGGGCCGGTGGCCTCGTCCCTGCGCTGGGCCCTCGGGCGGCTGCGCTGTGGGGACGCTGCCTGCTGCGAGGGGCCAAGCGCTGGGGCAATGCGGGGCAGAGACCCACGGGCTCGGGGGCTGGGCAGGGGCAGCGCTGGGACCCCGAGGCCGGGCAAGGAGACCCCCGGGGCTGCGGGCACCATGGCGCTGGGACCGGGGTCCCCCGAGGGTCGCTGCAGGCCGCAGCGTGCGCGTTGCTAGGAGACAGGCGGCGGCGGGAGGGGCGGGGCTCTGCGCGCAGCCGCCGGCCCACAAGGCCTTGCGCGAAGATGGCGGCGCTGAGCGGCGGTGGAGGGGGTCTATGGCGGCGGGGTGAGGGCCGGCCCCGGGCGGGGAGCGCGGTGCTGCGGCCCGCTCCGTCCTTACCCGTGCCCCTGCCCGCAGGCTGGCTGCCCGCACTGCAGCTCGTCCGCCGCGGCTCCAAGGCCGTCACCCGCCACTGGAAGGCCATGCACTTCCAGCGCCAGAAGCTGATGGCCGTGACCGAGTACGTGGCCCCGCGGCCGGCCGTGCCGCCGCGCTGCCTGCCCCGCAGGGAGGAAGCCGAAGTGGTGCAGGAGGTAATTGTTGTTGTGGGTGAGGGGGCTTTACCCCCGCAGCGCTTCAGGGGCTCCCCTGCCCCGGCCACCGTGCCGGAGCTCTGTGGGGTGCTGCTGCCCCGTTTCATCGCACTGGGGGTGTGCAGGAGTAGGTAACGGAGCGCTGGCAAGAGGTGGGTCCTGATGCACGGCAGAGGCTCCGAGTGCGGGGTTGGAGCCGGGGACGCCGCAGCCGCGGTCCCTTCGCTGTGTCCGACGGCTGCTGTGATCCCGTCAGGAAGACGGTTACGTGCGGCTGCTGCAGCGGCAGGTGGAGGAGGCGTTCCGGGAGAACCGGATGATCGCCGTGTGCCAGTACAACGCCATGCCCGGGGAGGACATGGTGCTGCTGAGGTATTACCTCCGCAAGCACAACATCGAGGTCAAGTTCTTCCTGAACGAGGTAGGGGCAGAGCTGCCGGGGCTGGTGCCGGCGTGGCAGCAAGGGGAAGGTGCAGGAGCCTTCCTCAAGGGTGAGAAGCAGCCTCTGTGCTCCGCTGAGAGCTCTCTCCCGCAGATCGTCAGGCCCGTGCTGTCGCAGTCCAAGTACAGGAACCTCCTCCCTCTCTTTGTGGCCCGCAACATCCTGCTGGTGAGCCGGGAAGCGAAGGCCAAGGAGATGCTGCGAGTGCTGAAGGGAGTGCCGCAGGTCAACCTCTTGGGTGAGAGCATTCCCTGGCTCCAGTGGGAAGCTGCATCCGTGCCCCTTAAAACGAGGGGATGGCCAGCGAGGGGTGGGAGCCCTGCCTGCAGGAGCAAGCGTTTCCTCTGTGGATGATGGAACCCTTCCATCTCCCCTCTTCAGCTCTGCTCCTCTCTTCCAGGCGCCTGCATCGATGACACCATCCTGAGCAGGCAGGGAGTGGAGAACTTTGCCAAGCTGCCCTCTCTGGAGGTTGCCCAGGGGCAGGCAGTGGGTGCCCTGTCCCTCCTGCCCTCCCAGACGTCCTCCCTGCTCCAGCGCAGCTCCGCACACCTCACTGCTCTGCTGGACCAGCACATCCGCCGGCTGCAGGAGGGCGAGGGGGGGACCCCGGCCCAGCCCAGCCAAGAGCCCGCAGGGGCTCATTGATGCTGGGACCTGACCCTGCCCTGTGTGTTCAGCTCCTTCACTGGGGGGGGCCGGGGGTTGAAGGTTTGGCACTGGGTGGGAAGCCAGCGGTGGGACCGAGGGTCTGGCAGCACCACCCTGGAGCCCTTCCCTTCGCTCCCTGCACCCGTGGCCCTGGGGAGCAGCCCCGCTGTGTTTTGGGTGCTGCAGGCAGAGGGGCACTGGGATCACCCAGTGGAAGCTGCATGTGGTGGGGAGAATTTTGGGTGCTCCAACCCCCCTGGAATGGGGACATCGAGGGGGAGTGTGTTGTAAGAACCGACTGCAGCATCCTGCTGTGCCCATTAAAGCAAGTGGTGGTGATGGCGGAGGCTTTGTCTTGGATTTTGGGGGGCGGGTGGGGGGGAACCAACCACTTGATGCTGTGGGTTGGGGAGGGCTCTGTGTGCACAGCAGCGCTGGGGATGAAGGAAATCCCGGGTGGAATGGGGAAGTTGGGACCCCCATAGGGTGGTGGCTGTGCTGGGGGTACCCCTGACTCCCATGAGCAGAGCTGGGGGGTACCCCCTGTATGGGAAGGGGCCGAGGGGCTCCCGGGGCGGGGTCTGTCGGTGCTCGGGGGGGGGGAATCCGGCTTGGGGCGGGGCTATGGGGGGGTCCCCGCTCACTGCGGGCTCCGGTCCTCCACGGAGCAGGGGGCAGAGCCGAGCGGCTCCGGCCCAGCGCCTCCGCCTCCTTCCGTGTTCCGGTTCCTGCAGCCGCCGGGCAGGATGCGACCGGCCCCGGCCGCCCGGGTGAGCACCGGGGGACCCGACCCGGGGCTGGAGGGTGTTGGGGGGGAGCTCCGGCAGCAGGACCCGGGCCCTGCCGCCCGGTGCCACCGGCGAGGGGCAGGCGGGAGGACACGGGGATGGGCGAGGGGGGGCCGCAACGGGCCGGGTTTCCGCCGCGTTACCGGGGTCGCGTCCTGCCCGGAGCAGGCGGAGGCTTCGCTGAGACCCCCCCAATTGCCGGGGGGGGTCAGTTCTGCCCCCCGAGGGGGGTGCCGGTCGCTGCCAAGCTGCGCAGGGCAGGGGGGGGCGCGCTGCGGTGGGGACCCCCCGGTCTCCTCCCCTCCGGGCAGCGCTGCGCGGGGCCGGGGGTGTCGGTGCGGGTGGTACCGGGGCTTCGCTGCCATCCCCCGGTCAGGCACCGGGAAGGGGGGGGCCGTGCCTCAGTTTCCCCCTCCTGTAATTGAGAAGGTCAAAGGGAAGCATCCTATGGGAGAGGTCGGGGGTTGGGGGGGGGGGGCGTATCCTGGCTTGGGATGGAGCGGGGCTGGTCCAGGGCTCTGTACCCTGGGTTCTGGCCGTGGGGTTGCCTCGTGGCACCGGGTCTGTGGGGTGATGGCGCAGAAGCGGACTCTGGACCTGGCAGGCGGGCGAGGGCTGGGCGCTGCAGGCGAGATAAGGCTGGGTAGGTCCAAGGCTCCGTCTCACGCAGAAGGTCCTGGGTGCCTGGTGCAGTCAACGTGAGGCTCCCACTTCTAGAGGGGCAGAGCATCCCCCCCAGCCCTCGCTGCCGTGAGGGGATGGGGCAGGGTGGGCTCCTGATGTGGGGTCCTCTCCTCGCAGCGGCTCCCACCGCTGTGACAGCCGAGCTCAGACCCGCAGCACCGACCAAAGCAGGGGCTCGACCCGGTCCCTGCATCCCCGTCTGCTCCCCGACCATGGGCAGCCACGAGAAGGACGCGTCCTCGCCGAGGAAGGCCCTGTCCCGCTCCAACAGCACCGTGTCTTCCAAGCAGAGCAGCATTCAGCAGGTTGGGCACTCAGCGGGATGCAGTGCTGGCACCATGGGGTCTTGGCGGGGGGCTTCACCCCACTCTAGGAAGGGTGTTATACAGAGATGCCCCATTCCCAGGCGGTACCAAGTGCCTGGGGGCAAGGCTGGGAGCCCCCCATCAACCAAGGGAGCCCCACACTGAGCCCCATTCATTTCCGCAGGGCTCTGAGAGCTGGGAGGTGGTGGAGGAGCCTCGTGCGCGGGGCAGCCCGGGCACGGAGCCGCAGCGGCACGAGGGGTATCTGCTCAAGAAGAGGAAATGGCCCCTGAAGGGCTGGCACAAGGTAATGGGCAGAGCTGGCACCAGGAGCCTGGTGCTGGGTGCTGTGCCCAGCCATGGGGAGATTTGAACCCCTGGATAAGGGGATCAGGCCCTGCTCCCCCCCACCACCCCCAACAATTGCCCCTCTCTGTCCCCAGAGGTACTTTGTGCTGGAAAACGGCATCCTGAAATATGCCACCACGCGCCAGGACGTGAGTATTGGGCCAGGCTGCACCCGTGCGGCCTTCCCCATGGGCTCAGGGCAGGGCTGGCACCCCACAGACCCCATGAGGAAGGGGGGGGGGGTCTTCCCCCTGACAGGCATCCCCGGGTTCCCCCAGGTCCTCAAGGGCAAACTGCACGGTGCCATCGATGTCCGTCTGTCCGTCATGTCCGTCAACAAGAAGGCACAGCGGGTTGACCTGGACACGGAGGAGAACATCTACCACCTCAAGGTGCTGCTGGGGCTGAGATGGGGCTGGGGGGGGGGGTGTTGGGTTGTGTTCCCCCCCTATCAGCTTACCCCTGTCCCACAGATCAAGTCCCCGGAGCTCTTCTCCAGCTGGGTGAGCAGCCTCTGCTCCCATCACCAGGGCGAGAGGGGGGGTCCCGCAGGGACCAACACGCAGGTGGGTGACACCTCGGGGGCACCATGTGGGGCAGGGTCCGGGTGTGGGGGTCCTGATGGCAGCCCCGGCCGTGCCTCCAGGGCCAGTGGACACGGATCCTGCCCTCGGGCAGTGCTCCTGCCCTCTCCACCCTGGCCAGCTCCCGGGACAAGGTGAACGCCTGGCTGAAGGACAGCGAGGGGCTGGAGCGCTGCTCGGCCGGTCAGTGGGGCAGGAGGGGATGTGTGGGGCAGGGGGTGATGCCCCATCCCCTCTCCTTGACGGGGCTCGCTCTGTGCCCATTGCAGAGCTGGTGGAATGCCAGGCGAAGCTGCAGGAGCTGACGGGAATGCTGCAGAGCCTGGAGGCCCTGCACCGCATCCCCTCGGCACCCCTCATCTCCGGCACCCAGGTGAGTGGGACGTGGCCATGATGCTGAGCATCACCCTCCATGGCAAGGACCCATCTCCAGCCCTTTCCTCTTCCTCCCAGCCTTCAGCCGCCACGGAGAGGCCGAAGAAAGGCAGGAGGAGCACCAGGATCTGGTGCACCCAGAGCTTTGCCAAAGACGACACCATCGGCAGGGTGAGCGGCTGAGCATCCTGCTGAGCATCCCACCCAGCTCTGACCCAGTGCTGCGGGGATGGAGCCCCCCCAAGGCCTCACTCACCCCCGTGTCCCCCCCACCCCAAGGTGGGCCGCCTGCACGGCTCTGTCCCCAACCTCTCACGCTACCTGGAGCCATCCCAGAGCCAGCTTCCCTTCAGCCTCCCCCCGGAATACGCGCAGCTACAGAGGAGCTTCTGGGTGCTGGCGCAGAAAGGTGGGGAAGGTGGTGCTGGGGAGGGTGCTGAGCCCCGCCGGGGGTGCCGGTGGGTGCCGTGACGCAGCCCCTGTGCCCGGCAGTGCACGGCTCGCTCAGCAGCGTGGTGACGGCGCTGACGGCGGAGAGGGCACGTCTGGAGGAGCTGCAACGGGCGCTGGACCGGCGGCGCTCAGCACCGCGCCCCGGCAGCGCCGGCAATGCCGGGGTGAGGATTGCAGGGGCCGGGTGGGAGCTTAAGGTGTGCCCCCAACACACACACCCTGCAGTACCTGGGGGTTGGTGCTGTTGGGTGCAGCGAGTTGGCAGGGTCTCAGGATCACACCATTGGGGGGTGATCCCCCCTTCCCCATCAGCCCAACACTGGTTGGAGGGGGCACGTATGGGGGGGTTGGCTCAGCATCCCCCCCCCACCTCACCTCTCCAGGCTGCCCTGCGCCGCTTCCACTCCCTCTCCGTCTCCTCTGACACCACCATGGACTCCTTCGCATCGCTGCACCCCGATGAGGTCGGGGGGGCCGGGATGGGGTTGGGGGTCGGGGTTGGAGGTCCGGGGGCTGAGGTGGCGGCTGTCCCCGCAGCCGGACACGCTGCCCGCCAAGGGCCGGGAGCAGCAGCTCTCCAACCGCAGCATCGGGTCCCTGGCTGATTCCCACACCGAGTTCTTCGATGCCTGCGAGGTTTTCCTCTCCGCCAGCTCCTCTGAGAACGAGGTGGGGAAGGGGCTTCAGTGGGGTGGGGGGGGGCTCTGCAGACCCCCCCTGCCGCTGCTTCTGTGGGTTCATCTCTTCCTTCTCTCTCCCTGCACCCTCCCCGTTAGCTGCCCTCCCCATTCCCCGTGTGCCCCCCAGCTCTCGTGTTCCATGTCCCCCCCCTTTAGCGCAATCCTTCTAGGCTCTCAGGGACCCCGCAGTCTCTAACACTCCCCGGCCCCACTCCTGCACCACCGGTACCCCCCCCCCCCTTCCCCATCCTGCCTTCCCCCCCCCCCCCAAAACCAGCCCATCCCAGGCACCCGGCTCCCATCCCGTCCTCTCGGGGGAGGGCCCAACCCCTCCTATGGGGTAATCCCCAGACCCCGGCCCCCCCTCCAAGCCACCGGCGGTCCCTGCGTGTCCTCAGCCCTCGGACGATGAATCGTGCATCAGCGAGGCCACCACCAGCGCCTGCGAGGACGCGGCCGAGCCCCCGACAGGTACCGGGAATGGGGACACCGCTGAGAAGGGGACCGGGGAAGGGCCGGGGGGGGGGGATGTGTTTGGCTCCGTCCCACAGCGCCCGGTCCCGCAGGCGCGGAGGGCCCGGAGATGCCCGCGGAGCCGCCGCCTTTGGAGCTGCCGGGTCCGGACCCCCGGCGGAGGAGCCGCCTGCCCGCCCCGCCCGCCCCGTCGGGGGACGTGAGCCTCTGGGGGCTGCTGCGGAGCAGCGTGGGGAAGGACCTGTCCCGGGTAGCGCTGCCCGTGCAGCTCAACGAGCCCCTCAACACGCTCCAGCGCCTCTGCGAGGAGCTCGAGTACAGCGCGCTCCTGGACCGTGCCAGCCGTGCCCGCGACCCGCGGCAGCGCTTGGTGCGGGCACCGGCAACGGGGGATATGGGGGGGGGGGGATCGGTGGGGTGCGATATGGAGGGGGGGGGGCGTAAGGGGATACGGGGGACTTCAGGGGCCAGGAGGGCACGGGGGATGTGGGGGACATGGGAGGCTCAGGAAGGTCGGGGGCTTGGGGGACACTGGGGGATTGGATGCGAGGGGAGCTCAGGGGATACAGGGGAATTTGGGAGCCGGGAGGGCGCAGGGGAGATGTGGGGCTTGGGGGACATGAGGGCCTTTAAGGACATGAGGGGCTTGGGAAGGTCAGGGGCTCCGGGGGCACAGAGGGAGCGCGGGGGGGAGTTTGGTGATTTAGGGGGCTTGGGGGACATATGGAGCTCCTGGGACACGTAGGAGCAGGGGCACACATGGGGGGCTCAAGGGACACAGGGTTTCTGGGGACACCCCACCATCGCCATGGCTCTGGTGGTGACACTGCGGGGACAGGTCTATGTGGCTGCCTTCGCCGTGTCTGCCTATGCCTCCACCTACTACCGGGCGGGCAGCAAACCCTTCAACCCGGTGCTGGGAGAGACCTATGAGTGCGTGAGGCCCGACCGCGGCTTCCGCTTCATCAGCGAGCAGGTAGGGCCGGGCACAGGGGAGGGCATGGGGGGGCCGGATGGGGCTGCGGCATGGCCCATTACCCCTGCCTCCATCCAGGTCTGCCACCACCCTCCCATCTCCGCCTGCCACGCTGAATCCGACAACTTCATCTTCTGGCAAGGTGGGTGCTGAGGAGGGTGCTGGGGACATGCGAGGGGGACGTGGGGGGGGTCTCACCCCCTCCCATTCCCCCATCCCATAGACATGAGGTGGAAGAATAAGTTCTGGGGCAAGTCCCTGGAGATCGTCCCTGTGGGCACCGTCAACGTGCAGCTGCCACGGTGAGACCCCAGCACCAGGAGGTGCCTCCCCTCCGGCACTGCCACCGTCACCATCCCCATCCTGCCCTCGTGCTCCCGCAGGACCGGGGACCACTTCCAATGGAACAAGGTGACCACGTGCATCCACAACGTGCTGAGCGGCCCGCGCTGGATCGAGCACTACGGCGAGGTGCTGATCCGCAACACGCGGGACGCTGCCTACCACTGCAAGATCACCTTTGGCAAGGTGCGGCCGACACGCCACGACGTGCTGCGACATGTCGTGACATGCCTTGTCATGTCCCACCCTATTCCCACTTTTCCCTTTCCCATAGCCCCATCCTTTTCCGATACCCCCTCCCCTTACCCAACAGCACCACCCCTTTCCCAGTGGCCCTTCATTTAGGTGACCCATTCCCAATGGCTCCACTCCATCACTCATGGATTCCCCCTTCCCAATGGCTCCATCTCTTCCCAATGGCTCCACTCCATCACTCATGGATTACTGCTTCCCAAAGGCCCCATCCCTTCCCAGTGACTCCACTCCATCACTCATGGATTTCCCCTTCCCAGTGGCCCCATCCCTTCCCAATGGCTCCACTCCATCACTCATGGATTTCCCCTTCCCAATGGCCCCATCCCTTCCCAATGACTCCATCACTCATGGATTCCCCCTTCCCAGTGGCCCCATCCCTTCCCAATGGCTCCACTCCATCACTCATGGATTTCCCCTTCCCAATGGCCCCATCCCTTCCCAATGACTCCATCACTCATGGATTCCCCCTTCCCAATGGCCCCATCTCTTCCCAATGGCTCCACTCTATCACCCATGAATTCCCCCTTCCCAATGGCCCCATCTCTTCCCAATGGCTCCACTCCATCACTCATGGATTCCTCCTTCTCAATGGCCCCATCCCTTCCCAATGGCTCCACTCCATCACCCATGGATTCCCCCTTCCCAATGGCCCCATCCCTTCCCAATGGCTCCACTCCATCACCCATGGATTCCCCCTTCCCAATGGCCCCATCTCTTCCCAATGGCTCCACTCCATCACCCATGGATTCCCCCGTCCCAATGGCCCCATCCCTTCCCAATGGCTCCACTCCATCACCCATAGATTACCCCTTCCCAATGGCCCCATCCCTTCCCAATGACTCCTCCCTATTTCTCATGGCCCCGCCCCTTTCCAGAGGCCCCGCCCCTTTCCAACGGCCCCACCCATTTCCCAGCCCCCGCCCCTTCCCGTATCCATACTCTTTCCCATAGCTCCTCTCCTTCCCCCCCCCCCCCCATCCCCTCCCGCAGGCTCGGTATTGGGGCGCAGGGGCCAACGAGGTGCAGGGCTTGGTGCTGAGCCGCAGCGGGGCCGTGGTGGAGCGCCTGGCCGGGAAGTGGCACGAGGGGCTGCACCGCGGGCCGGCGCCGGGGCACTGCGTCTGGAGGGCCAGTAAGGACCGGTGGGGACACACACACACGAGTGCATGGGGAGGGGGGGTACCGCTTGGGGGGGGTCTCAGCACTGTGCCCCCCCCCCCCAATCCCTACAGACCCCATGCCCCGTGACCATGAGAAGAACTACGGCTTCACGCAGTTCGCCCTGGAGCTGAACGAGCTGACGCCGGAGCTGCGCCGCGTCCTGCCCTCCACTGACACCCGCCTGCGGCCCGACCAACGGTGAGCAGCGCCCCAGCACCGCGGTTCCGGGGTGCTGAGGCTGCCCAGGGCATCGCAGCCACGGCCTCATCCTCCTCAGGTACCTGGAGGAAGGCAACATCCCGGCGGCCGAGACGCAGAAGCGCCAGATCGAGCAGCTGCAGCGGGACCGGCGCCGGGTGATGGAGGAGAACAACATCACGCACCAGGCTCGCTTCTTCAGGTCCAGCTTCTGGGGCAAGGCATGGGGCACCCCGTGGCTTAGGGGGATGTGGGGTTCTCCTGGAATGGGGACACCCCCTGGGAGTCCTGATGGGATGTGTCCGTCCCCCATCCCTAGGCGGCTGATGGATGCCAATGGCAAGGAGTCGTGGGTCACCAACAACACCTATTGGAAGCTGCGCTTGGATCCCGGCTTTGCCCACCTGGACAGCGCGGTGCTCTGGTAGTGACCCCCACAGTGGGGTGCTGAGCCCCCCCACCCCCGGCTCATCACAGCAGTGGGGCTGGTCCCCCCAGCACTGGGGGTGTGGAGCCACCCCCCAACCCTGGGGCAGAGCCTCAGGGCTGGCTGCGACTCAATGGGGCAGGGGCTGGCGGTGCCCCCCCATGCCCTGGGGGTCCCTGGCTCGCTGGGGGGAGCGGGCAGCAGGGGGTTGTGGGGTGCCCGCGGGCGGGCAGACCCCCTGGCCCGCCAGGGGTTGCTCCAATAAAGGCTGTAAAGAGGTGGGGTGTGTAGAGGGCTCCCTTCTTCCCCATCCAGGACTCCCGGGCCAGGATGGGGGGGGGCACAAGGGCACCCTCCTCTCCATGCCTCAGTTTCCCCCCCGTGTGCATGCAAAGGATAGCAAAGAGCTCTGCCCCACAGCGTCCCCTTTATTGCGAGATATGCTGCTGCCCCCAGCCCCACACCGGGCACGCGGGGGGCTCAATAAATACTTCAGCATTAACCCCCCCCCCCCCCCCCTTAAAAACAACCAACGACAAAAAACCACCCCCTTTCCCCCTGTTCCCTCCTCACCCCCATGGCCCCACCGGGGTGGCACTGGGGGCTGATTGATTGTCTGGCATCATCCTCCCCCCCACACTCAAGTCTTCCCAGGATATGATGTTGAACTGGGGGGGGACACACACACACACGGGACCCCTTGGGTCCTGAGGCTCTTGGGTGCCGGTGGGGGGGGTCTGAGCCCCCCAAGTGTGGCTCAGTTGCCGTAGAAGCCATAGTAGCCACCGTCAGCACCCGGGTCCTTGTCATAGAGGTCCCCGTTGCGGGGTGGGGGGGAGCTTTCGGCGCTGGAGGGGTACGGGGACACCCGCCGCCGCTTGCACTCGTACAGCCCCAAGTCCACGGAGTCCGCTGGGGCCGGGGGCTCGGGGGGCCAGCCCTCTGCTTCCTTCCCCTTCTCCTCTCGGGGCTCCCGGTACCAGCCCAGAGCCCCGGGGCTGCCCTTGGGGCCGTATTGCCCAGGGCTCCAGCCCCCCGACACCCCGAACCCCGCCGGCCCCTCGGGGTAATAGGGCAGGGGTTGATGTGGGGCAGGCGGCAGGGTGAAAGGCTTCACCCCATAGGGCACCAGCTTGCCCCCCCCGTACCCCGCTTCGTAGCTGCCGTACTCCAGGGTGCCCGTGGCGGGGGGCTGCTGGGGGGTGAAGTACCAGCGGGGGGGGTCTTTGGGGGGCAGCGGCAGCGGGGCCCCCCGCTCCGCACTGAAGAGGCGCCCCGGGGGCAGAGGGAACTGCTCGGGCAGGAAGGGCTGGAAGCGGGGGGCGGGCAGGAGCTGCCGGCAGCCGGGACCCTCCAACGGGGACGGGGTGAGGCGGTCGCTCTCCGAGGCCGTGTACATCCTGGGGGGGGGGGGGGGGGGCACAGGGTGGGAGTTGGGGGGTGCCCTCTCGCCAACCGGGTTGGGGGGGCACAGGTGGGAAGGGGGGGGGACACACTCACGAGTCAAAGTTATCCCGGAATCCTTTGGCGAAGGGGTTGTGATCGATCTTCAGCTGTGTGATCTGGGGTTGGGGGGGGAGCATGGACATGGGGGTGCTGCTGCCAGCCGGATCCCCCCTCCGCACCACAGTCCCCTGGACCCCCACTCCATCACCCATGGGGTTCAGCTGCATCCGGGAGAACTGGGGTGATGCTGGGCTGCTGCTGGCCACTGCAGGGTGTTGGGATGCTGAGGGGGTGCTGGGGGGGCTACTGGGATTTAGGGAGAGGCACTGGGATGCTGAGGAGATGGGGGGTGTGCAGAGATGCTGTAGACAGGGGTGTTTGGAGGATGCCATTGGGGTTTCCCTAATGCTGGGGACCTTCGATGTTGTTGGGGGGTTGCTCTGAGGGGCTGCTCCGGGGTGGTCGCTGTGATGCTGGGGTGATATCGGGGTGTATCAGTGGTATCTGCGGCCCTCGGAGGATGCTGGAGGGAGGTTGTTGGGTTGCTGGGGGGGGGGGGTGTTTGTGGGGGTACCCCCATACCAGGGACCGGAGTGGGGGGTCTCATACTCACGTCAGCGTTCTGGTAGGCCGTGACGGCGATGAACTGCGTCTCTGGGAAGGCGAAGGTGTGCGTGTGCGGGGAGGGGAACCCCTCATCCTCACCCTCCTGCACCTCCGTCACGTGCAGCCGCGGCTGGTACTTGTGCAGCGACTGCAGCACGATCATCTGGGGGGGGGCAGCGGGCGGTCAGGGGGGGCTATAGGGGCACAGGCTGGGGTATGGGGGGAGCCTCACCTGGCCGACGTTGTTGGATGCGCCCTTGTTGTTGGTGAGCTTCAGCTTCCCAAAGGAGACCTCCTGCCGCATCCAGTGCGCGCCCGTGTTGGGAGAGTCGGGGTGCAGGTAGAGGCGGTTCCCTGGGGATACGGGGCAGCAGGGATGGGGTTACCCCGCTCTCGGCACCATGAGGAGGGTGAGGATGAGGCCCGGGAGCCCGTACCTGGCATATTGCCTTCGGCTTTGCCACACTGCACCCACTTGCCGCCCTGGTAGCGCCAGTGATGCTGGTCCACCAGCACCACGTCCACGCAGACGCTGTAGTGGGCCACGGGGTTGAGTCCCGAGAGGTTGAAGCTGAGGAACGGGAACATGCGCCTGGGGAGGGGACAGGGACAGACACTGTTTAACCCCCCCGGCTCAAGCCCTGGCATCGTGGGGATGGGGAAACTGAGGCAGCGCAATGCCCGGTCATTGCCCCCCCACCCCGTCCTGGTGCCCGTGAGGAGCTGACTGACCCTGGCAGGTGGGGGGATGCTCTCGGGGATGATCCCCCCCCCCCCCCCGCCCCGGCATCTTCCTCCCCCTCCCCAAGCACCTTCCGGATCGGAAACCAACACCGCTGCTATTTCGGGCTGGGCGCCAGCCTGCGCCAAGGGCAGGAAGGGGACAGGATGGGATGGACAGGGGGGACCCTGTGGCCCTGGGGCTGCAGCTGCCACCCCCCCCCCACCGCCACCATGGGGCTGCACCCCACTGTGCCCCAAATCCCAGCCTCAGGCGGGGGAGTCTGCCCCCCTTCCTCCAAGTTCAATCCCTCCATCACCGGCCCCAGTAGTCCCGGTAGCCCCAGTTGCCAGCCCAGGTTTGCAGTGGAGTCGCTGGCCAGACCAACATGAGGGACATGGGAGTCCTCAGCCTTCCCCCCAGGTATGATACACATGGAGTGATGGGGGGATTCAGCCTGACCCCCCCACCTTGGTAGAGGAGGAGTGGGGGGAACCCTGACCCCATCCCTCTCTCCTCCTCTTCCTCCTTCCCTTGTGCTTTGCCGCTTCCATCAGCCAGTACCTTGTGGGTGAGGATGGGGGCAGCCAGTGCGGGGGTTATTTTGGGTGTCCTGCCTATCCCAGCGTACCCCAGCCTATCCCACCGGCGCAAGGCAGTGACCTGTGAGCTCACGACAGGGATGGCACTATGCACCAAAGGGCAGCAGCACCCCCATCTCCACCCCGACAGCACTGGAACCACAACAACCCCCTCCAGCATCCTCCCAAGGCCACAGAAACCACTGATACACCCCAGTACTGCCCCAGCATCACAGTAACCCCCCCAGAACAGCCCCTCAGACCTCCCCCCCCAGCACCAGCATTAGGGGCAATCCTCCAAGTGGCATCCTCCCAACACCGCCGAGCCCCTTCACACCAGCTTGGGGTTGAGGAGCAAAGTGAGGGGCTGGGAGCAGGGGGATACATCAGGCATGGCCCCGGCAGGAAGCATGGCTTGGGCAGTGCCATGGCACCAGGGAAGCAGCATGCGAAGAGCTGAGCCCACAGCCCAGCCCGGGCGCTGCTGACTCAGAATTGCCCTTGCGATGGAGGGAGGAAAAGAGAGAAAAGAGAAGAAGAGGAAAAAGAAAGCGGTTCTTGTAACGAGGAGCCTCACACGTGCTCCGCGGGGCCGGGATGCACGGCAGCCCCGAGCATCCCGGGTACCACAGGCTCCATCCGAGCCGCGGCAGCGCCCATCCCACCGCCGCTGTGCCGAGCATCGCCTCCGTGGTTCCTGCCGCCGATAAAAGCTGCAGCCACATCAAAGGGAAGGCAGCGAGGGGCTCCGAGCTCTCCTGGGGCGATGCTTCACCACCACCAAAGCCCTCACCACCGAAGCCCCACGGAGCCGGGGTGATGCAGGCTCTGGGGGGAGCAGCCCCGCCGGGTGCTGCACCGGCCCCGAGCTGCTGCGAGGAGCTGGGAGGAAGAAACCAGCTTTTTTTTCTGGGGTTTTAGGGGGGTTTTGTGCACCTCGCTCGCTCGGCGCCGCCGGCTCCCGGCTCCTCGCCCTGCCGGCGGAGCAGAGACGGGCTTAGAGCTCAACCGGTGCCGCGGTGCAAACCGCAGGGCTCGGCCGGAGCACGGCAGGGTGGGGGTAAGACCCGAAACCTCGGCGTTATTTATAACCCCTCAGCACTGGAGCTGCTGCTGCCGGGGCAGGACTTGGCTCTGCTGGGGCTGGGAGGTGCCGCGGTTGGGGGGATCAATGCACCCCAATGGTTTCCCTCCATTGATGGAGCTCTGGAAGGGGGTCCCGGCTCTTTGGCTGCCCCGAGGTTTATCCCTACATGATCCCCTCCATTCAGAGGGTTTGGGGTGTACGCAGGGGATGTGGGAGCTGTGGGCACAGTGGCACATCCAGGTGTCAAGGGGATGCTGGGACATGGGACCTTGGGGTGATGGGGGGCAGGGAGCAGGGAGTCCAGAATGAGCCCAAGTGGAAAGAAATTGGGGGTCAGCCACCTAAACCCCATTTTCCGGCCAGTTTTCCCCCTGCCTGCATCCCCAATGCCTTCCACGTGCCCTCAGCACCCTGCTGCATGGTACGGTGCACAGCAATGCATGGCACAGGGGCACGGTGCTGTGTGGATACATGGCATGGCTGCATGGTGCCACATGGCTGCATGGTGCCGCATGGTTGCATGGCAGGATGACACAGCAATGCATGGCACAGCGGCATGGTGCCATGTAGCTGCATTGCATAGCAGCATGGTTGCATGGCACGGCGCTACGTGACTGCATTGCATGGCTGCATGGCATGGGGATACGCTATGGCTTCATGGCACTACGTGACTGCATTGCATGGCTGCATGGCATTGGGGTTATGCCATGGCTTCTTGGTGCTACGTGGCTGCATTGAACTGCAGCATGGTTGCATGGCACTGCTGCATGGCTGTGTGGCGCAGATAGGTACATGGCACAGCTACATGGTGGAACAGCAGCTGCCAACCTGGGCAAAGCAGCTCCGAGTCCCCCCACATTCACACCCACCCCTGCAACCACACCAACCTTCGTGTTTGCCAAACACAGCCCTTTTGTCCCCAAAGCTGTCCCCTGTGTTCCTGCAAAGGCAACGCCAACCCCGATGTCCTCCAAGTGCAACGCCATTGCCAGCAGCCTCCCCAAAAGCGACGCCATCCCTTGTGTCCCCAAACACAAAGCCACCCCCAAAGGCAGCACCAAGTCCCCCCATAACCAAAGCCAGCCCCTAATGGCATCCCTGAGTTCCCCTCAAAGTCAAAGCCAGCCCCTGTGTCACCCCAAAAGGCAAAGCCAGCGCCTGCTCTGCAGCAGAAACCCACAGCAGGAATTCCCCAGGTCCTTGCAGCCGGGGCAATGGTGAGTCCTTGGGGGTTTCCACAGAAATCCAGCCCTGGCTGAGCCCCAAGAGTAGAGGGGATGGAGGAGGGATGGGGATGGAGAAGAGATGGGGATGGAGGAGGGATGGGGACGGAGGAGGCATGGGGATGGAGGAGGGATGGGGATGGAGGAGGGATGGGGACGGAGGAGGGATGGGGATGGAGGAGGGATGGGGATGGAGGAGGGTTGGGGACGGAGGAGGGATGGGGACCCACATGGGAAACCGGCAGGAAACCAGTTCTGCTGGGGATGAGTGGGCAGGGGACGGCGTGGGATGCACAGGACAGCGCTAGAGCCAGAGCAGAGTGACGGGAGGTAAATCCCAGCGCCAGACCATGCTCACCCCAATGGCACCATCTCCCACCCGGCCTCAGCTCCTCCCCACTGGGAGCTGAGACGCCAGAAACCCCAGAGACCATCGAGGGACCAGCGCAGCCCGGCAGGACAGGGCTCCCGCATTGCCAGCGGGATGGGGCACGTCCCCTGCCCTGCCCCAGAGCCCCCCAGCCCGGGGGGGTGCCAGCTCTGGGGCTCACATCCCCCTCCAGCCCCACGCTGGGGTTTTTCCTGTGCGAGCAGCGCTGCAACCCGGCCCCGCAGCCGGCGCTGTGCAAAAGCAGCTCGGGGTCGGGGGAAACGGATGTTTTGTGGCTCTGAGTTTGACGGCTCCCCCGGGCTGGGTTTGCTCTGAGCACCCCCCCCCAACCCCCCCCCCTCGCCCAGCGCACGTCCACCCCCCCCCAAACCCCAGAGCCGTTGTGGGGAAACAGCAGGAACAAGAGCCCCAAAATCGCCTGGGTTTGGGCTGGGAGCTGGCAGCAGAGCCCAGGTGTGTGGTGGGGGGGCAGAGAGAACGGGATCTCGGGATGCACCCCGCTTTCAAGAGCCTCAGCACCAGCCTCCTGAGCTGCCCCGACACAGCGGGGATGGGCACTGCCCCAGCCGCTGCCACAGGGGATGGGGAAAGAGAAGAGAAAAGCAAAGGGGTGAATTTCAGTGGGTTCCTGTAGGAGAAACAACCCTTTGGGGGGGAGAGGGGGGGTCCCCAACGGTTCAGCCACCCCCTTGGCCGATGCTGGGGACACATCGCCCCATCCATGCCAGTGCTGAGCGGCCCCTGAGCCCGGCGGGGGGAACAGGCCTGGGAATGGCTGTGGCAAACCAAGCGGCCCTAACGTGTTTAGACTTCCAACACATTAAACAGGTTGGGCTCAGCATCGAAGTGACACCGTCTGTCTCAGCCAAGGGAGAGAAGGGGCAGAAAGAGAACCCCTGGGCGAGGAATGGTGGTGGAAGGGTGGGGGTTGTCGCTGAAGCAGGAGGAACTCGGGGGGTGGAAATCCTCACCATGGGTTTTTGGGTACCCCAGAGCCACCACGCTCACGCTGCCCTCCTGGCCCCAGCCTGATCCCACTGAGACATCACACACTGCAGCACGGGGCCTGCTCCCCATCACCCTGCTGTGGGGCTGAAGGACGCCCTCCAGACCCTGCAAACAGGGATGTTGGCAGGACTGGGGTGGACTTTAGTCCCCCCCACATGCCCCCTAACCCTGCCCCAGCCCCAGGATCCCTATGGACATGGCAGCAGCACAGAGGGAACCGCAGGTCCCGGCCCACGGTCCCACCGGCGGCTGCTCCGGCACCCAGGATGTTGCTGAAATGCTTCCGCAGGCACACGGAGGCACCCGGCCTCTGCCCGTCCCCCATCCCAGCAAGCAGAGGGGGTGTCAGCCCCCCCTCCGCTGTGCTCGGGGCCACCAGCACCCTCTTGGGCTCTCACTACTTGTAGCGGTGCTGAGCCCTGGGTCGAAGCCGGATAAACCCTGCCCCCAGGCCCCCAGTACCATTGCCATGAGCTTCCTTGGCACACAAACCCTGCCTGGATCGCCCTTCTCCCAGCCTGACACAGGAGGGGACACCCCCAGACCCTTTTCTCCTTCCAACTCCCTTTGAAAATGAGGCCTGGGGGGGGGGGCCTGGTTCTCTTTGCTCCCCCCCTTTTTTCCTTTGACCATGCAGAAAGACATCATCCCAAACCCACAGGGGTGGGATCCCTCTTGCACTCCCCCCCTACACCCCTTGCGCCGGGCAGATGGGGATCCCCACAGCCACCTCCTACACCTCCAGCCCCTCACCGTGCCGGCCACCCTGCACCCCACTGCCCACCACAGCATCCCCAGAGCATCCCTCCCGTACCGGAACCCCATCCTCTCCTCCCCAGTGCCCATGAGGGTCGGGGTGTCGCTGCGGGTCCCTATCCCGGTCCCCACCCCGGCTGTCCCGGCTCACCTGCCCTGCTTGGTGATGATCATCTCGGTCTGATGCTTGTGGAACTTGGCCCAGAGCTGGTAGTTGTTGAGCATCACTTGCACCTTCCCGGCCGCCCGGTACCCGGGCAGGGCACAGAGCGGCCCGGAGCGGGGGCACAACGGGGGGGCCCCGGCCCCGAAACCTCCCTCCGCTCCTGCGTACAGCTCCGCGCCCGCGTAACTCTCCCCCGGGCCGGCGGCGCTCGGCGGCGGCTGCGCTCGGTAAGGCGGGCACGGCCCCAGGAACCGGCCGCCGAAGCCACCGGGAGCACCGTAGGGGAGCGGGGGGGTTCCCGGTTCCGGAGGGGGTCCCCCCCCATCTCCGTAGTACGAGGCGGCGGCGGCGGCGTCCCGGGGGCCCGGCGGCTCCTTGGCGAAGCTGAGCATGGGAGCGGCGGGGCGGGGGGCTCCGGTGCCCGGCTCCAGAGCGCCCATGGACGGGCGGGGGCGGCCCCGGCTCCGCTCAGCCGCTCATGGGGGCCCCGCCGGTGGCCCCGGGACCCGGAGTCGGGCGCGTTTCAGCCGCCCCCTCCATGCCCGGTGGCCCCGGAGGGGCGGGAGGGGAACGAACAGCGGGGACCCGGGGAAAGGCAAGTTGGGGGGGGGGGGGAGGCAAAAAACCCAAACACCCCCCAAGAAAAGCCTCAAAACCACCCGGAAAGCGCCCAAAAGTGGCGTCGGGGGGATCCGGCCCCGTCCCGCTGCTGCCGCTGCTCTCACGCGTTCACCTGCCCATCCCCGTGGCCCCGCGCCTCTTATCCAAAGAAGCGGCTCAGAGCCGGGAGCTCCGCCCCCTCCGCCCCCCCCCGTAGAGGCGGCCCTCACCGGGGCGGGGAGCGGGCACGGGGCGGTCCGGGGGGCGGGACATGAGGGGAGGGGATGGGGGACACCGGGGGCACGGGGGGACATGGGGAGACATGGGGGGATATTGGGTACGGGGGGGGGGGTGGGAGGAGATGAGGACATGGGGCCATGGGACACCTGCAGGGATGGGGACACAGGGACAGAGCATGAGGGGAGCAGGGGGACAGAGCAGGCGTCTCTGGGGTGACACTGGGGGCCCCCCCATACCCTGTCTTGTCACCCCTCCCAGGACCCTTAACTGATCCTTTAATGACCGCACTCACCTCGGGGTGCTGCGTGGGGCCTGTGGGGGTGCTCCCCCCTTCCTGCGGTCTTGGGGACCCCCCCCACAGCCGCCTCTGCCACCGTGTGCGGATGTTCGGGGTCCCCCCATGGCTCACGCATTCACTGGGGGTGACCTGGGGACATCCTTGGCCTCCTTCCCTGGGGTCGGGGTGCTCGGAGCACCGCGGGGAGCTGGGACAAGCCCCGGGGCCCGCTCCGGTGCCCACCCCGAGGCCGGGGCTCCCCGGGACCTGCCCTTGACCCCGCTGTGCCCGGGGAAGTCCCCGTGTGGCCGCTGGAGCCACCGCGGAGGCGCTCGGGGCCGGAGGGGCCGGATCCCTTGGCAGGTCCCCAGCCCGTCAATACTTTCCATGCCCAGCGGTGGGGCACGGCTGGAGCATCCCCGCGCCTGCCGCTCCCGCACCGTGTGGAAGGACAAGGGACTCTGACACCGGGCTGGGGGTCCGGGTCCTGGGGTCCAGGCTTGGTCCCTGGGTGCTGGTGGGACCCCTCCGGGGGTGGCAAACACGCGTCTGAGTCTTTTGGGCCTCAGGGTCACAGGTGGAGACAGCGGGAGAGGATGGGGACATGGATGTGACGGGGACAGGAATGGGACAAGGATGTGGATGGGATAGGGATGGGGACAGGGATGGGGACAGGGGTGGATGGGGCAGGGAAATGTATGGGGACAGGGAAATGGATGGGGACAGGGAAATGGATAGAGACAGGGAAATGGATAGGGACAGGCATGTGGATGGCGACAGGGATGTGGACAGCTTTGTTTCCCCCACGGAGGAGTCCAGCTGTGGGGCAGGAGGAAATGGGGAGTTAAGGATGCACAGGACGTGGAGGGGGTGGATGGGAAGGACCCCCATGTCCCCACAGTGAGTCACCTGGTGGCCTCGGTGGTCTCCAGGGGGTGTGTATTGGCCATCAGACACAGCTTAGCAGCCATTCCATCCGGCTTTTCACCGGGGGCATTGTTCAGAGGGGTTCTCAGCTTCAATCTCTATGCAAAGCCCCCTCCTGCTGACCCCCTCCCCATCCTTTCCGGCTCCCTGCCAGCTCCTCCTGCCCTCTAATCCCCTGGGATTTGGTGGGGGGAGAGGGCTGGTGCTGGGGCATGTAGCAGCTTGGGGGGGGGGGGGGGGTTTGCAGACCCCATGCTCACGCCTGGCCTGGTGTGTGCACACGCACGCACATGCACACAAGGTGTGCCCCCTCCCGTGCACGGCCACGGTGTTCCTGCATCCAGGTCAGAGCATGGAAGCTGCCCCCCATCCATGGGCAACCCCTCCCCATCCATCAGTCAGGAATTCCACCCCCCCACCCTCCCAAGTGAGAAAAAGCAGGAAAACATGGAAATTTCCAGCATTTTTTGTTTTCTAGGAGGATAAAATAAAGGCCGGAGGGGGGGTTATGGGGGGGGGGGGGGAGTGACTCATTAATGGGGGGGAAGCAAGTGCTGCAGCACATGTGCTCCCCAACATCACGACGTGCTAATTCATTCCCGTTATACCATCGCCGGCGAGGATGAATTCACAGGCACAACCCCCCCGCTGCGGGATCAGCGCCGGGCTCCCGAGCATCCCGCTGTGCCCATGGCTGGGGACCTGCCACCGTCACCCCACGTCCCCCTGGTCCCTGTCGCTGTGACACCGGGGTCTGGCACGGGGGGGGGGGGGGGGGAAAGGAGCATGGATCTGTCCCCAGGATGTCTTGTCCTTGAGTGTGTGTGTGTGCCCCCCCCCCGTAAAGTGACACCGGGGACGCTGCCCTCCCTGGGAGCCGCAGCAGCACTCCCGGCGCGCTGCTTGTCACAAGTGTCCCTGCGCAGGGAGGGCTCGCTCGGGGCCAGGAGGGGAAGCAGAGCTGGGAGCCGTGTCCTGACCGTCACCTTGAACAGCTCCCATGGCCCCGACGGTGACCGGGATGCTCGGGGGCATCCTCAGCCTCGGTCCTCTCCAGTGCGGTGTCCCCTTGCCATAAGGGACCAAGCAGCCTGAGCTCAGCTCTCCATGGTGAAGAAGCGCTGGGATTTGGGGTCCAAACCTCCCTACAGCAGTAAATGCACCCATGCATCCCCATCCGCAGTGCTCCAGGACCTCCTCGGAGCTACATCAAGCCCCATGCCTCAGTTTCCTCTCTGTAGACAGCTGATGCAACACGGCACTTTGCACGTCTGACAGCGTTGGGGATGGTGGAGGACGGCAGCAGTGTGTGTTGTGTGTGTGTGTGTCCCCCATAGCCCGGTCCCTCATGGAAGAGGGAGGAAGTATTCAATGCTGCAGGATGTGCCCCACAGGCCACATCCCTCCCCACAGCAGCCACAGCATCTCCAGAGCTGAGCCCCAGCATCACCCCGTGCCTCAGTTTCTCCTCCTGTAGCTGCAGTGTTGAATATCCCCATTCCTGGGGTCTCCAGCACCGATTGGGATGGGGGTCAGAGCCTTTGTAGGGGCATTACCCTGAACACCCCCTGCTCCATGTCACTCATCCCTGCAACATGTCTCCATCCTGCATCTCTTCGCTCATGCACATCAGCCCCAGGACCAAATCCCTGCTACAGACGCTGGGCAGGAGCCAGCCCTCCTCAACGTGCAAGCCCTGATGTCCCCAAGCCCCCCTGTCCCCATGCCACCCTCCAGCACGGGTGGATCCAGGCAGTGCTGGTGATGCTGAGGGGTGGGATATTTGCTTTCCCATCAGGAATTTGGCTGCTGGGCACCAAGGGGAAAATTTGGGGTTATTTTCTGAGTAAACGGCCCCGTTCCTGTTTTCATTATTAAAACGAGCACGAAGGCACCGGGCACCCACTGGGGCTAAATTTGGTCTCAGGGAAAACCAAAAATACTCCCCCCACCCCGGAGGAATTTGCATCTCTCTGCTGCTCGAAGGCAATGTGTTCATGGAGGCCTGAATGCAAACGGCAGGGTGGATGGGGCAGGGTGGGGGACACCCACCCCCCCAGGGGACACCCAGCCTGTGCTGGGGCTGCGGCCAGCATCCTTGGTGCATCCAGCCCTTGGGGCTTTGCAGCCCAGGGGAGAGATGGAGCCACATTGCCCGGTCCGTGCTGTATCGCAGGGCAACGCTTCAGAGCTCCCCCCACTGCTGCCATCGGTGTCCTGGGGAAACTGAGTCACGGGTGGTGACAAGTGGGGAATGAGTGGCTGGGTTGGGGGGGGGGGTGGGCTCAGTCTCCATCCGCCCAATGCCACCACTCCCCACCCTGCTCCCCAACACTGACACCCTCCTCCTTCCTGCCCCATAGCACCACGCTCCACCCCAGCCACCGGCAGCCCCACTTGAGGGAAACCCCATGGAAGGGGGTGTCCGGTGGAAAGGAGGGGAGCGGGGTGGGGGGGCACGGAGTCCGTCCCACCATGGGGCTTCCCCTGAGCAACCTCAAACCACCACCCTGGCTTGTGGGATGGATCCTGACCAGCGCCGGGAGGATGCTCACCCTGCACCCATGGGTGCTGCCTCTTCTACAGCGCTGCCAGGGCCAGCCAGGGGTGACACGTCGGTGGCAGCTCCGGGGAGGGGGGGATGTCAGCGGGGAGGGGGGGGACACTGAGCAGACGGCTCCTTAATCTCGGGGAAGGAAGCGGCTCTGGTTACGGAGCTGCCCTCGGTGTAAAAGGAGAGCAACAGGAAGAAAAGTCATTAACATCGTTCCAGCCGCTGCCATCCAAAACCCGACTGGTGCCGCGTCCCGTGCGACAGCCCCGTGTCCCCAACGCCGTGATGCAGGGGGGGACATGGCAGGGTGACATGGGGGGGGGGGTCCACCCTTGAGAGCCCCCAACACCCCATCCCTGCGGGGGTCCTGCTCAAAGCCCCGGCTCTTGGGGACCCGGGACCGCAGCGCGGCTCCGGTCCCTCCTCCTCTTCCTCCTCCTCTTTCTCATCCCAGCCCGTGTGGGAGGTGGGGTGTGCACGGCCCGCAGCGTCCCTGCGCGGGTGTCACCGTGTGCGGGTGTCACCGTGTGCGGGTGTCACCGTGTGCGGGTGTCACCGTGTCCAAAGTGCCACCGTCCGTGGGGCAGAAGCTCCAGGGAGCATCGATGGGCACGGCGGGTGGTGTGAGCGTGCCAAAGGCCTGGTGTGTGTGCAAGGGTGTGCAAGGGGCTGTGTAAGGGGGGGGGGTGTGCACAGGCATGTGAGGATGTGTGCACGAGTGTGCAAAGAAACACGGGTGTGCAAGAGAACGCGTGTGTGCACAGGCGTGCAAAGGATGCTCATTGCGCACAGATACCCACCATGTGCAGCACAGGGGGGGTCCATAAGGCCGTGTGAAACCCCCCCCTCTCCATCACCCCCCGGGCCGGGGGGGTCCGTGTCGCCCCCCGCTGCTGTAGGAGATGATTTGCTTCAGCGGGAGGCAGATCCCCGGTGCAGAGCCGGGGCTCCCTGGGGACAGCCGGGGGGCTGCAGCCCCTGTCTGGCCGGCTTAGCGTGACGGGGGCACACGGGGCTCGGGCCCCCCGGCCCTTCCCCTTCATCAGCGGGAGGCGAAGGCTGGGGAGTGATGTGCGGGGTGGGGGGGGACAGGGACAATGGGTGAGATACGGGCTACAGCTTCTGACAACGCGTGATCCCGGCGGGCACAGGCGTGTGCGGGATCACCCGCCCTGGTGCGGGTGACTTGGGGTCATGGGGGGGCCGGACCCTTCTGGGATGAGGCTGAGGATGGTCGCACCCAGCAGAAGAGATGGTGATGTCTGATCCTGCCCCACAGGGTCCAATCCTCCCTCTTTAGGTCCTATCCTATCCTACAGAATCACAGCCAGGTCTGAAGGTTCTGGCACATAGGGCCTTAACCCCATAGGGTCCAATCCTGCCCTGCAGGGTCCCATCTTCCCCCACAGGGTCTCATCCTGCCCCACAGAATTTAGCCCTGCTTTCCTAGGGTCCAACCCTGCTCTACAGGTTCCAACGCTGTGCTGCAGGGTCCTGTCCTGCCAGATCTGGTCTCGCCCTGGCTTGTTGAGCCCCATCCTACTGCTCAAGGACACATCCTAGTGTGAATGGTCCCATCCTGCTACGTAGAGGCTGATCATCCCCTATAGGGTCCAATCCTCCCCTGCTGGGTCCTATCTTCCCCCACAAGGACTCATCCTGCCCCACTGAGTTTAGCCCTGCTTTCCAGCCTGTCCTGTAGGGTCCAATCCTTTTCTATAGGCACCCAACCTGTGCTGCAAGGTCCTGTCTTGCCAGGTAGGGTCTCATCCCGCCTCGCTGAGTCCCATCCAACTCTTCAGTGTCCCATCCTATGTAGGGGCTGATCGTCCCCCATAGGGTCTCATCCTGTCCCACTGGGTCCCATCCTTCGCCATTGGGTCCCGCAGGGTCCGACGCAGCTCCGGCCGGTCCGATCCTGCCCGGGGCACAGCGCTGGGGCCGGGCACTCACCGCGTGCCAAGCGGCAGAGCCGGGAGCTAAAAATACCCGTGGGGGCCCTGCCGACGGAAGTGGAGGTGTCGGCACCGGCTGCTCGAGCCCGGGGTGGGGGGGGGCCGTACTCGGGTGTCCCGGCCCCCACCGGGGACCCTCCTACCCAGCACCGGCACCGCACTCAAACGGGCGGCAGCCCCGGGTGCTGCGCCCCCACCGGACACCGCGAACCACGGGTGCTGAGGAGCATCCCCCGCGCCCATCCCGCGGTGGGGACCCCGGTCCCGGCTTGTGCCCAGGGGTGAGGGGCCTTTGGGAGATGCAAAGTGACAAATGACGGCCCGCACGCGTTAATGGATGTGACGCGGGGCTGACACCGCGCTGGCACCCGGGAAGAGGGGGAAAAGATTCCAATCGAATGTTAAAAATAGGTCATGGGGAAGGAGCCGGAGCCGGGTTCGTTTCAGGAGCCGCCTGTGGGTCCAGCCCCGCGGAGGGAGCCGAAAGTGGGGTGGGATGGAGACGGGAGGGGATGGGGTGCTCCATCAGTGGTGGGACCCCAGCCCCGGATCTCTCCTGCCCGAAGCCCAGCTCTGCATCAGCCTGGTGGCCAGATTGGTCCCCGCAGACACCCCCGGGCCTTGTGGAGGGGTTTGGGGGCCCCCCAAGGCTTCCCATGGAGCAGGGCTGTGGGGCTGGTGGTGGCCCCGGTGCCCGCCGTGGCCTCGCGTTGTCCCGGTGGGTCACGGGGAGTTCAGGGTGCCCATGGCCCCCGGGTGCCCGCTGGGTGCTGCACTTCAGCGGGGCCACCAGCGGGTCGTGGCTGTCACAGCCCCACAATGTCCCCAGCAGCAGGTCCCCAGGGGACGCGTCTGCCACGGGGCCACCACCATGGTTGGCCACCACTGTGCTGTCCTTAAGAGCCGCACAGCAACCAGGGGGGACCATTTCCATCCCTCCTTTGGGTGCATCCCTATAGCAGAGCATCACCACCCCCGTGGCGACCGGGGACAGGGGGGTGGCCGGGGCACAGGCGCAGACACAGGGGGATTTGGGGGCTGTGTTTCACAAGACCCTTGGATGCTCGATCGGGGTGACCCCAAGTTTAACCCCACTTACGGCGCCGGCAGACGCTGCCCCCGATGCAGATGGGTTGTGACAGCCGAGAAGTCCCCCCCCGGCAGCACTGGCGAGGCTCTGACCGCGGCGGGGGGGGGACGGGGGGGGACGGGACGGACGGGGACGCGAGACCCATGTCAGGGCGCGTTGGCTCCGTCACCTCCCCGCAGCGAGGCGGCGGGTCCCACGCGCGGCGCTGGCAGCCTGCGTGTCCCCGGGGGGGCCGGTGGCACTTGTCTCTCTGCAGCATCTGTGATGGCGCTGGGCACATGGCAGCCGGGGCCGTGCGTGTTGTTATGTGCCTGTGGTTCCCCCCCACACACACACTGGCTCGGAGCACGGATGGATGCTAAAGAGCTGATCCCATCACACGGATGAGGAAGGACACTGCGCTGGCTTGGCCAGGAGGGGACTTGCCGCATCCTGCCTGGGTGGGAAGGGCACATCCCGGGGGTGAAGGGCAGGAGGTCCGCGGGGACCACGGGTGCCACCAATTCCCCTGCAAGGCTGTGGGGAGCCGGCGCTGGGGAGGGTGAGGCAAGTGTGAAAACCTCCTGTATCTCCAGGAAGAGCATCTGAGAGAGGTCGGGCAGCGGCCAGCACCCCTGTGGGACAGGGACCAGCGGTGAGTGGTGCACAGCCCGAGCTGGGGCTGACAGCAGAGTGACAGCCCGGGGCCATGGGGCACTCCAGGGTGATGCAGGGACCAGCGCTCCGGGTGGATGCAGTGCCATGGGGCACAAAGGGTGATGCTGGCACCGGGTACCCAGCCCGGACACAGGCACTCAGGGGTGATGTGGGCATCCCAGGGCAGTGCAGGGACCAGAACCTCCTGGGGATGCGGGCACCCAGGGGTGATGTGGGCAACCAGGGTGAGGCTGGCACTGGGTACCCAGTGTGGATGCAGGCACCCATGATGATGCTGGATGAAGGCTTCATCCAGGCACATCGCTGGATGAAGGTACTCCGGGTGATGTGAGCACCCTGGGGCGATGTGGGCACCTTGGGGCGATGTGGGCATGGGAAGGGGCCGAGCTGAGAAGCTGAATTGCAGCAGCCCCGGATCCTTTGTAGAAGCCAAGGGCCAAGAGCTGAGCCCGTGGCCACCGCTGCAGCCACCAAAGGGCTTCACCCCAGGGTGGGGACAAAGCCCCGGTGCCACCCAGGGTCCCTTCCCCCCCCCCGGGCAGCCCCTCCGTTTCTTATAAACGCCTCTGGCGATGCTGCCCCGTGACACGGCAGCTCTGGGGCTTGTGGTTAAACCCCAGGGCTCCGGCTTTGACTCACACCGGATCCGCGGCAGAGAGGGGCCTTTTGGCACCCACGGCTGGAAAGAAACGCTCACCCGGGCAGGAGCGCCGGGCGCTTCCTCGCAGAGCCGTTTCCTATAAACCCCGACGGAGGGGACACGGGGCTGAGCTGCTGCTGCCCCCAGCCGAAGCCATGGGGTCCTCTGGGATATTCCCAGTCCGGTTTGGGAAGGGGAGGAATCAGCTTCTGGGGGGAGGTGATGGCCTTCGGAGGGCAAAGTCAGGAGGAGCAAGAAGCACGCAGGGCAAGATGCGAGCACAACCCTTACTGGACATCAGAGAATCGCCTTCATGACGCAGGCAGCCAGGGACACCAGGACGCTGTCCTCCCTGCTTGGAGCTGACCCTGAAAACCCGGCAATAGGGAAGCAGCATCCCTGATCCCCATCCCCTCTCCAGTGCTGCAGGAGCAAGCGAGAACTGGTTCTTTTTTCCCATAAATGATAGAAATGCTGAGAAAAGAAAAGAAGCCCCAAAACTGAAAGTGTTCAGGAAAAAGCAACTTTTCACCCACCTCAGAATAAGGGGGTCTTGGTGGGAGAAGTCAAATAAAACAAAGGAAGCTGCTGTGTAGGAAACGCTGAGGTGCAACCCACATGAGGGGATGGGGACAGGGACACAGAGCTGCAGCGTGGCCCCCATGGGTGGGGGGCTCTGGGGGACAATGCCCTGAGCCATCCCTGGTGTTTCCAGGCACAATCCCTACAGGGATGCTCCTGCTGCCCTTGGTCAGGCCGGAGGGGATGGACCCCATCCCTGGTCACTGCAGGAGGGTCCCCGCATCCCAGCCCTGCTGTGGCTGAGGTGGGACTGGTTCATCCCAGGTCACACCGGGGACCCGATGGGTTCAGCCGGATGCGTGACCCCCCCCCCCCCGAGAGCCCCGCACCCCGACGTGGGTCCTCGCACCCCCTGGTGCTGGGACCTCCACACCAGACCGCGGGGCATGGTCATTGCCATCATCCCGGTCCCCACAACCCCAATGGGGTTTGCGGTGCTTGTGGCATATGGAGAGGATGCTCCTAGCAACCGGGTGCCGGGATCAGGCACCCCAGGGTGCATCAGCCCCCCTCAGGAGCACCCAGTTCAGCCTCGGGCGGGTGCCCCAGTGAAGGCTCTGCCACCCCGGGGGGGTGGGAGCGAGACCAAAACCGCAACCGAGCGCTGCGGTTTGAGCTCCCTCCTGCGAGCGCAAAGGAGGCGGCAGCACCGGGGCGGGGGGGGGGGGGTGTCGGAGGAAACGGGGCTGCGCACACTACCCGACCCCCCCCCATCCCCGGGCAGTGGGGCTGCAGTGGGGTGGGAGAGGGAAACTGAGGCACGGGGGTGTTGGTGGCATCGGTGGGGATGGGTCAGGGTTTCCCCACGCAGAACGGGGTGAAGGTGGGGTGCTCCCCATGGGGTGATGAATTGAGGGCTACAAAGGGGGGAGTGATGCACCCTTGTCCTGCTCATGGGGCATACCAAGGTACTCAGCCCCACTGAGCCTTGTGCCCACCGGGAGCATGGGCCCCTGGGGTCATATCCAGCCCTTCGCCCTCCCTGGCCCCACACACAAAAGGGCAACAGGAGCAGGGCAGCCCCCCAGGAGGTGAAAACCCCAACCCCGAGGTGCAGGCACCCCGAAACTCACCGAGCATCACGCACTGGGCACGGAGACGCATCTGCCTTGGGGGATGCATGTCCTGGAGCCGCCTGGTTCCTCCCACATGGCTCAGAAGCTGCAGGCTGGGGCCGGTGGGTTTGGGGGGGTGCCTGGGGGTCCCCACACCTTTGGGGGGAGCCCGGTATCCTCCTGACTCAGCAGCAGCCACCCCCGGGGGAAAGCGGCTCCGGGTCGGTGGTGGATGAGTAACGGCACCAACGCTTGATACCCACCACGTGGCTTCAAAGCACAAGAGCAAGGAGCTGGGGAGTGATGGAGACTTTGGGGGTGCAGACACCCCCTTCTCGCCCCCCCCCCCCCCCCCCCAGCTCCAACCCAGTGCATTCCCAGTCCAAACTGATGAATCCACCCTCAACACCACCCTGGGTACGGATAAGGCCTCATTCCTTGGTGGGTTCATCCCCCCTCCAGCATAGGACCCTTTGCTGCAGCATCACATCCCCATGAGCATCACCGCATCGCCCCCATCTCATCCCCGTCGCTGCCTGGTACCCGGTGCCCAGCTCTGGCTCAGCCCTGGATAGGGGCTGCTCTTCCTGCCCCCGGCCCCTGTCAGATGCAGAGATGAGGGTGTGATAACGCCGGTCGCATCGCTGTGCCGCTGCCTCGCCGGCGGCACGGGGCCTGTATCTCCTTCACACCATCACCCTGCAGCCACTGTGCTGCAGCGAGCTGGGAACCGAGCCTGCACCCAGCTCAGGGAGAAGGGACCGAGCCCCTGACACCCTCTGCAGCCTCCCCCAGGCGCAGAGAGGCCGGAGAACGGTCACAACTCATCACATGGATGCTCCCTACCAGAGCCAGGGGCAGGGAGCTGCGGTTTCCCATCAGCAGCTGAGTTTAAGGGAGTCTCATTGCACTCGCATCCCCACTGCGTGCAAAACCAGCCAGGGACACAGACCCCAGACCCTCAGGCACAGGCAGGGATGCTGTAGGCCCTACAATAACGGAGAGGAGTGGATCCAGCACTGTTGCTGGAGCAACGGTACCTGCGGGGTGAGTGATAGGGCTTCCCTGTGCATAGGACAGACCCTTCCCACAGGATAATCAGGATGATCCCATCCCAGCCATCACCCTCACCAGGACCCCGAGCCCTGTGGGGTGCCCCCCACCTTTGCACCTTTAGGAGAAGCATCAGCCCTAATGATGCTGATGCAAGCAGGTGATGGAAGCATGAAGCCCAATAGCCCCAATGCCACCACCCTGGTGTCAGGCCGCCACCCTATCCCCATTCCTGGGTGGCACCCATACCTCAGCCCCCCAGTTCTGCCCCATGGGACCCAAAGAGAGGAGACAGCTTCAACCCCTCCATGGCATTTTGGGCACTGGAAAGGGTTTATTGGAGTTGGTGGCACTGGGGACGTGGGTCCCTTTCCCCGGGGGTCCCGGTGCAGTGGAGGGAGGCAGCACCCAGCTGAGCCCCCGGTGGTGCATGGGGAGGGTATGGGTAGGGGGGGACATGCAGCGTGGAGCAGCTCGGCTGGGGGGGATGGCGCTGTGGACCCCCCCAATCCAGGCAGCTTTGAGGTAGATTGAACGTGGGGGGATAGGGGGGGACGGGGTGGGGGGGACTTAGGGTTAGCAGCACCCCTGGCCTAAAGCGGGGGGGCTGGTGGGGTGGGGAGTGCATGGTCCCCACACTGGGGGGTGTCACGGTCAGGGAGAGCCCCCAGAGCCCAGTGCAGTGGTGGTGGGGGGTCCATGCTGCACCTTGGGGCTTGATTCTCAGCAGCATCATTGTGGGGAGTGGGGAGAAATGGGGAGGAGAGGGGGGCTTTTAATGGGAATGATGCTTGAACCGGTGAGATGAGGTGAGGGGGACCAAGAAAAAGCAGCTGCCCCCCACCTTTTGCCCCCCAAACCCAACTTCGACCTGGGGAAAGGGCAGCCCTTCACCTGCTTCCTGGGGGCCAGATCCAGGACCTGGCCCCTCGAATCCTCCCTGAGATCAAGCAGCAGCACCCAAGGGTGCAGATGACACCCAAGGATGCAGTCGGGTCCCCTCGGGATGGCGTTATCCTGCTGCCCCGACTCGAGCATCCGGACCCGGCATGGATGCAGGGATGGGGCGAGGTGGGAGCGAAGGAGCCCCGCTATGGAGGGCGGGTGGGCTCCGGGGTTGGGGGGTCTCAGTCTTTGTGTAGCTACTGAAGACTTGGAGGTATTTTGGGAGCCGTGTCGCTCCTCGTGTGTTTTCATGCAGCATCCAAAGGTCGGGGAGCAGGGGCTGGGGGGGGAAGGCTCAGATCTTGCTGTTCTCGAGGTGCGAGTCGATGTGCTTCACCAGGGCATCGTCCGGGTAGCCGATGGGGAAGGCGAGCTGGCACAGCGGGCAGCTCCGCACCTCCGAGTCCACCGTCTCCAGCAGCAGCTGTGGGGCAGAGTGAGGTGCTGAGCACGGCTTGCTCCCCATGGGGGTCATGTCATAGACTCCCAGCCTGGTTTGGGTTGAAGGGACCTTAAAGCTCACCCAGCTCCAACCCCTGCCACGGGCAGGGACCCCTTCCACTGGAGCAGCTTGCTCCAAGCGCCTGTGTCCAACCTGGCCTTGAGCACTGCCAGGGATGGGGCAGCCACAGCTTCTCTGGGCACCCTGTGCCAGCGCCTCAGCACCCTCACAGGGAAGAGCTTCCTTCTATGTAACCTGAACTCCCCCTGTTTCACTCTGAACCCATCGCCCCTTGTCCTGTCACTGCAGGCTCTGATGAAGAGTCCATCTCCATCCTTGTAGCCCCTTTCAGACACTGGAAGCTGCTCTGAGGTCTCCACGCAGCTTCTCTTCTCCAGGCTGAACAGCCCCAATGTTCTCAGCCTGGCTCCATACAGGAGCTGCTCCAGCCCCTGAGCATCCTTGTAGCCCTGCTCCAACAGCTCCACGTCCTTATGCTGAGGACACCAGAACTGCGCATACAGTGAGGTCTTACGAGGGCAGAGGGGCAGGGTCACCTCCCTGGACCTCCTGGTTGTGCTCCTTTAGATGCAGCCCAGGATACGGTTGGTTTCTGCCACTGCTTCCATATCCCCCCCAGCTCCCCTCCAACACCCGCTGCTGGGTGCACAAATGGGGAAACTGAGGCACTCCATGCAGCAACCACCCTGCTGCACATCAGTGGGGTTGCTTTGCCCCCCCCCCCCCGCACCCCACCAACCCATCCTGGGGTGTTGGGGGTCCCCACTTACGTTAATGGAGGGCCAGGACTGAGCGTGCTCTGCCCGGGCATAGGCAGCGGCCGTCCGGTGCGCGGCGTCGGCGTCGGGGCTGGGGAAGCCGGCACAGAAGGATGCGCAGCGAATGGCCCCTGCCTCGGGGCTGGGCGGGCTGGGGAGTGCCCAATCCTCCTCATCCGATGACTGCTTCTCGAAGCGGACGTGTTCCTCGAAGGGCTCATGGGCGCTCAGGGGGGCCCCGGCACCCCCCAAGTACACCTCGCCATAGGGTCGGTGCTTGGGGAGCGTCGAGGCTTCGGGCTGGAGCCAGAGCGAGCGGCTCTGCTGGTACAGAGCCACGTTGCTCACCTCCGAGTAGCTCCGGCGGCCTTGGAAGCCGGCCTTGATGTGCCGGCTGGAGGGTTTGGCGTAGCCCAGCTCCATCCTCTCTCCGGGCAGGCGGTGCGGTGATGCTGAAGCCGGTGATGGGCACGGTGGGGGCACCGGGGACCGGCGCTGCTGGGCAGGGGACTGGCTGGCTGGGGGCACCGGGGACCGGCGCTGCTGGGCAGGGGACTGGCAGGGGCCGGGGGCTGGCGAGCGGCGCTGTTGGGCCGGGGACTGGCTGGGGGGGCCCGGCGAGCGCCGCTGCCGTGCTGGGGACTGACACTGGGGTGCGGGAGGACGCCCCGGAGGGGCGGGCGAGGGGCACTGCGGGGCGGGCGAGCGGCGCTGCGGGGCTGGGGAATGGCAGTGGGATAGCGGGGAGTGGCGCTGGCCTGCAGGGGGGAGAGCAGAGAAAACCCCCCCGCGTCAGGATGGAGGAAAGCGTCCCATGTCCCCCGTGTGCAGCCGGGATGGATGGGGAGGGGATGTGGCCGTGGGGACCCCCGGCGAGAGGGCTGCTCCCTGGGATGGGTGGTCCCAGGCACAGATGTTCCTCGGGATGGATGGTCCCAGGGATAGAATCATGGGATCAATGAGGCTGGAAAAGACCTTTAAGCTCCTCCAGTCCAACCAGCACTGCCAAGGCCGCCACTAACCCATGGCACTGAGGGCCTTGTCTACAGTGTGTGAACGCTTGCAGGGACAGTGACTCCAGCACTGCCCTGGGCAGCCTGTTCCAATGCCTGAGCACCCCTTGGGGAAGGAATTGTTCCTAATATCCAATGTAAATAAAGAGCTTGTGTTGGAAGGGACCTTCAAAGCTCACCAAGTCCAAACCCCTGCAATGATCCAGGAACACATCCAACAAGACCAGGTTGCCTGGATGGATGGATGGTCTTGGAGATGGATGCGCTTGGGGAGGGATGGTCCAGGGAGGGATGCTCCCCAGGATGAACACATGCAAGAGCTCATCACCAGCAGGATGACAAGGGCATCCAGCATGGTCTCCCCATTATTTTCCCCCCAGCCCTGCCTGGCTATGGGGTGCCAGCCCCCAGTGTGTCCCCCCCCCCTTACCACCATTGAGGCTCTTCTCCTGCAGCAGAGCACGGAGGATCTGGCTCTGCAGGGAGCTGAGGTTCCGCAGGCGGCACAGCTCCTCCGTCAGCTCCGTGTAGGCCAGCGCCAGGTTCACCCTGCGGCGAGGACGAAGCATCACTGAGGGCGAAGCAGCCCCTGGTTCCCCATGGGGGGCACCCGAAACCCGCGTTCGGGTTTGTCACTCCGAAGGGGAAAGCCGTGGCCGTGCATCGTGTGCAACCGGAGGGAGGTGGGAGCCCCCCCCCCTCAATCCCGACGCTCGCGGGGGCCCTGACAGAGGCATTAAATCCTTCCCCAAGTTGGGTGTCACTTTTCAAAGCCGCCTTCTCTGCGGTGACGCGAAGGCCCCGCGGGCCGGGGGGGCTCAGAGCATCCGCACCGAGGGGAGAACTGAGCTGTTGTGACACCCCCCGGACCCGGGAGATGCTGCTTGTAACAGCAGCTGACAGGTCTACTCCTGCCCGGCCCCCCC
The DNA here is from genome assembly GCF_037157495.1 of Lathamus discolor. NCBI lineage: Eukaryota > Metazoa > Chordata > Aves > Psittaciformes > Psittacidae > Lathamus > Lathamus discolor. The sequence continues at coordinate 3,406,702 of NC_088903.1, read as the reverse complement.
CCCCCCCCCCGCGGCATCGCACTTTGGTTGGGGAGGGGGGGAGGGGGGGGAAGAGGAAGAAAAGAAGAAGAAAAAGAAAATTAGAAAAAGAAGAAAAGGGAAAGAACAAAAAGGGAATGAAAATAAAATCAATCAGAAAATAAGGGGAAAAAGAAAAAAAAAACAGAAAAAGAAGGAAAACATAAAGAAGAAAAAAGAAGAAAAAAAAAGGGAGGAAAAAAGAAAAAGAAGAAAAAGAAAATAAATTAAAAAGATAAAAAGAAAAAGAAAAAAGAAAGAGAAAAAAGGATAAAAGAAAAAAGAAAAAGAAAAAAGAAAAAGAAAAAAAGAGGAAAAAAGAAGAAAAATGGAGAAAAAAGAAAAAGAAAATAAAAAGATAAAAGAAAAAGAAAAAATAAAAGAACAGGAAAATCATTATAAAAAAGAAAGAAAAGGAAAAAGAAAAAGAAGAAAAACCGAGAGAAATAGAAGGAAAAAGGAAAAAAAAAAAAAAAAAAGAGCGAGAAAGAGAAAACAGACCCAGAGAAAGAAAGAAAACCAAAAGCAAATGAGAACGAGGAAGCTGTGTCCTGAGCCGGGTCCCCACTGGCCCCAGACCCCCCCAACCTGCGCCTCTGCCTGCTCCCACCTCTCGTGCCTCAGTTTCCCCCCTGCAGTCCATTGTGGGCACCCGGCTCTGAGCCAGGGCCCTGCTGCAGAGGCTGCAGCTGCTCCCCACAGCCGGGGGGGGTCCCATCACCCCCAGCCCCACGGTTGGGTTTGCCCCCCCCCCAGCTCCCCTCAAGTCACGCTGAGGCGCAGGGAGGAAGCACCAAAACCGCAGCGCTGGGGTGGAGGAGCGAGAGGTGCCGGGGTGGGGGGGGGTGCTGGTGTGAGCAGCCCCCGGCCCCTCACCCTCCGAGGGCAGGGACCTGGCCCATGGCCCCCCACCCGCAGCCAAGGGGGTCCACAAGGGGTTTTGGGTGGTTTAATGCCAGCAAAGGGGAGCCGGGGGGGGGTCTCGGTGTTCCCCCCCCCATAAAGGCGCTCTTTCAAGGCAAACTGTGGGTTTGATACGCAACTGCAGATAAGCCGTGAGAACAAAAGAGCCACCGAAAACCCAAGTGCCAAAACGAGCATCCTTGCTCCGGTAGGAATGGCTGGATCCCATGCGACTGCCTGGGTCCACGGCACGACAACCGTGTCCCCTCCTTATCACCCAGCCAGAGATGCTACGGAGGGCTGAGACCCCATCCCAAGCTGGGACCACCAAAGTGAGGGGCTGAGGGTAACCGGGGGACTGGGGTGCAATGTGCCCCCCACTCAAAGCATGAGGAAGGGGGGAAGAACTCGGGGGGACCTCAAGAGAGTCCCACCTGGTAAACAAGCAGTGGGTGAAGACTGGAAGACAAGCAGATGTAGGTACCACCAAGGAGCTGGGGGGGGCCCTGGCATGACCACAGCAGCTGCTTGGCACCCCCCCCTTTAGGGCTGGGGAGAAGGGGATGGGGATGTCTCAGTGCAGCATCATTGGCAAAGGAGGTGCTGAGCACGGTGGTACCTTTGGCAAAGGGGCCAGAATCATTAAACCCCATAAAACCCCATCAAAACGGTGTCAGGAACAGGGATGAGGGTAGGGGTCCGACCCGCCTGCACCCATCACCCCCAGCACTCAGCACTGCATCCCCTTGGGTATCAATAAACTGGGGCTTTGTCCTGCAAAGCATCCCCTGGTGCTGCAGCTTTCCAGCCCCTCAGAAAGACACCCCAAAAAAAGGGCAAAACCATGAAAGAACCCACCCCAAAACAACCCCAAAAAGAGGGGCCGAGGGACCCCCGCCCCGCTCAGCGGCGGCGCGCTGAGTAATTCAGCAAAAGCCACCCAGAAAAGTCACCCGGAGATGGAAAGCGCCGATAAAGCGTTTTTCACACCCAAAAAAGAAGCGGTGGAGAGGAGCGGGTTACAAAAAAGAGCCGTATTTACAAGAAAACACCAAGCTGGGGAGGGAAAGGCCATGCCTGGGGAGGGGGGAAGTTGCCCCCCGGCTTAGGGGTGCCGGGCACGGGGCTCACCGTGCCTCAGTTTCCCCACTCCGAGGTGGGGAAGTGAAGCCGAAAAGCGAGGTGGGTCTGGGAGGTGTTAATGTGCGCGTTGGGAGTTTTAGCGGTGGGGGCTGATGGGGTGGGATGGGGAGCATGGGATGAGGGAGGTCGGGAGAGGGCGAGCTCAGCGCTCCCGGCTGGGCAATAAAGCGAAGGAAAGGGGAGAAACGTGCGGAGGGAGAACGGGGGACACCCGTGGGGTGTGCGGCGCACATGGGGCTGCAGCCGCCCGGGCAGCGCGGATGCATCGGTGCCTGCAGCGCCCTGAGCCCCGGGAGGACAAGAAACGGCAAAAGCATCCGACACGTGGGGAAAAAGGAGGGGGGAACCCCCCAGACATCCAGCCCCGGCCCCGCGCGTCAGCTTGGATCTGTCCACAGCTCGGTACGGGCTGGCGGCCCCGGGGCAGCGGCCCCGACGTGCCCCGAGGAGCCGCGGTGCCAGCCCAGCATCACAGTGCGGGGTGTGAATTCCGGCTCCCGCATCCCGGCCGAGAGCGGGATAACGGGAACGCCGCCTCAATGCACGGGTTACAGGCGGCTGCTGTCAGGGAAAGTCCCCGAACCGGAGCTGCTGGGGAGAGTTATGGGGTCCGGCCCTGGTGCAGCCGTGCCACATCAATCGCCCCCGCGTTTGGGGGTATCTTTACCCGAACCCCCATTCCGAGGTGTTCAGTCCCTGTCCCAGCGCCGGGGGTTGCCCTGACGGAGCTCCGGGAGCTCCTTGATGCAGCGAGGAGAGGGACAGGATGCAAGCATGAGGACCAGAGGAAGGATGCCCAGCATCACCTTAGCTCCGCACTCAGGTACCAGCGCAAAAAGGAACATGCGAGCAGGATGTGGAGCACGGAAGGGGTGGACGGTGGCTCCGAGGAGCCTGGGGGTGCTCCTGGTGCCGTGTCCCGCAGCCGTGGATGCGTGGCACGGCGCGGTGCTGTGACGGGAGCTCTGCGGCAGCCGCAAGCCATCAGTGCCCTCTGGAGGCAGCAGCGCAGGCACCGAGCCGGTGCCACTCAGGTCAGCTCCAAACTCCCGAGGCGCAGACGGTGCTTTTGGGGGGCTGCATCCCCCCCTGCACCACTTCAATATGGGGAAGCCCCCAGGGATCCTGCCCAAAGGGAGGTCCTGTCCCCCCGCGGGACGCCCTGGGTGTAAAGCAGAGTCCTACCCGCCACCAAACCCCCCCCTTGCCGAGGTGGGGATGCCTATTGCATCCCAGCTCTCACCCCAGTACTTACTGGTCATCGCCCACCTTCTTCACCCAGGCCATGTCCCGCTCTGACTGGTCCTGGGGGGAGAGCAGACATCCCATTAGCACCCGGACCCGCATCCATAGGGATGGGGGTGGTCCCGCACGACCGGTCCCTGCTCCGAACCTGCTCCCGCGTGTCCTGCAGGTGCTTCAGCTCCGCCTGCAGCCGCTCGCACTCGGCCTTGAGATGCTCCTCACGGTGCTGGGCCCGTTGGGTCTCCTGGCGCGCTGCTTCCAGCTCAGCTTCCAGCCCCCGGCTCTGCCAGCCCCCGGCACGCTCCAGCACTGCGGGCAGGGCACGGCTCAGCACCGGCACGGAGCCCTGGGGGGGGCTCGGGGGGTCCCGGGGGGGGGGGTTCTTACCATGGGTCAGGCTGGGGTTGGGGTGCAGGGTGATGAAAGGCACCTCCTGTCCCGGTATCGGGGTGCCCAGCCCCGGGAAGGTGCTGCCATCGCGCTGCCGTAGCTGCTGCTCCAGGCTGCGGATGCGGCTCAGGTGAGTGTCCACCAGCGCCCGCTGCATGGGGAGGGGGAAAGGGATGAACCCCCCCATCGCTGCACCCATCCCCGGGGCCATCCTGTCCCCCCACCCTGGCAGACCCAGCGCTCAGGGTCCCCGTGCAGCTGGTGGGTGTCGTGGCACAGTGAGGTGGGATCTGGTCCCTAGCGTGCGGCCAGCCCCCGGTGCTGGATGGGATGCAGGATGCTGGGGATGCCCACAACAGGGACACCACATTGGGGCTGGGAGCATCCCTTGGCAGAGCGGGAGTGGGGAGGGACATGAATAAATCCAAGCAAAGCTCATCGCTAAACCCCCAATGTGGCCATAATGGGGGTGAGCAGCCACAGCCCCCCCAGCCCTGCACCCCACTGAGCCCTGCTGATGGCACCAGCATCCCTATGGGATCTGCCCAGCCATGCCATGGGGAGGGGACACGGATGTGTCCCACCAGCACGCACCATCTCCCCCAGCTCCGTCTCCAGGTCAGCCTTCTCCACGCACAGCTTCTCATAGGCCTGGATCATCTCCTCCAGCTGCTCCTCACGCTCTTTGCTCTTCTGCAGCTGCGCAGGGAGGGAGCCATGGGTTGGGGGGCAGCTCGGGGACCCCCCCCCCCCCCTCCATGCCCCCCAGCCCCACTCACCTCGTGCTGGAACTGGTTGAGCTGCTGCTGCAGCGACGCCTTCTCGCTCTTGAGCAGCGACGTCTCCTTGGCCTCGTAGAGGGAGAAGATGTGTTCCTCACCGAACTCCCCGATCAGCGGGTACTGCAGCCGTGGGGCAGGGCGTCAGCGGGGACCCCCCCGGTCCCCAGCCCACCCTGAGCCCCCCGTGCCCCTCACCTTGACCTCGTACATCTTGAGCCGGCGCTTGAGCGTGGAGTTCTCCCTCTCCAGCCCCGTCAGCCGGTTCTTGATGTCGTCATAGGCGGTGATGAGGGCGAAGTGGGAGGCCGAGCACATCTCGCCCGAGAGGTCGGTGTTGGGGCTGTCGAGCCAGTCCTCGTCCTGCCCCAGCGCGTCCTGCGTCAGGATGCTGATGTCGTCCTCGAACATGGAGTCCATGTCCTGCCTGGGGTGGGATGGGTGGACAGAGAAGACGGCTGCTGGTGACCCCATGGCAGGGATGGGTATGGATGGGAGCAGCACAAAAGCCCCCCAGAGAAAGGCTGGGCTGTGGGGACACCGGATGCTCGAGCCCGGCCGGGTCCTGCGGATGGCTCCGGTTGGATCTAGGGAAGAAGCTCTTCCCTGTGAGGGTGCTGAGGCGCTGGCACAGGGTGCCCAGAGAAGCTGTGGCTGCCCCATCGCTGGCAGTGCTCAAGGCCAGGTTGGACACAGGGGCTTGGAGCAAGCTGCTCCAGTGGAAGGGGTCCCTGGAGCTGGATTGGAGCTGGAGGAGCTTTAAAGTCCCTTCAACCAAAACCATTCCATGGTTCTATGGAGCGGGGCTCTTGAAGAGCTCAACCTCTCCCATCGGCCAAGGGGGATGGAGGAAGGTTGGTCCTGGGAGCCGCACCAGCCCCGGCTCCAACCCCGCAGCATCCCCTGGGGATGGGACAAGGTGTTGTGTGTGGGGGGGGCAGTATCCCGGCATCCCCCGCAGGAGGAACCATCAGGAAAGCAGGAGCCGGGGCGGCAGGGAGCATCCCCAGCCCGGCACCAGGGGGGACGCGGTGACTTTCCTGCATCCCCCCGGGAGCAAGCACCAGGAATAGCACCGGGAGCCGGCTCCTCCCGCACGCGAGCTGCTTCCCGTGCTCCCACGCCTCGGCGGCAGCAGCCTCTGCTGTGCCCTATATACCGGGAGCCACCGCCAGCCTCCCCGCACCGCTCCGGGGCTGGCCCTGGGGACCAGATCCTGCCCATGGCCAGGATGCGGCCCTGGTCAAGGATTCGGGATGGGGCCGGGGGGATCTGACCCTGCCCATCACTGCAGGATGTGTCCCTGCTCAGGGGTTTGGGTGGCTGGGGCTCTGCAAAGCGGCTGCCACCAAATCTGCTGTGGCTCCTTGGCTGGTTGATGGGGAAAATGGGCCCCATGAGGGTGAGCCCCAGCACCGCAGCTCCTGCACCGACCCCTGTGCCGATGGGGACCCCCATGGGCACCGCGGCGGCTGCTGCTCAGGCGCGGCCTCGCCGGCTCTGGCAGGAGCCGTCACCACACAAATAATTCATAGCAGAAAGCCGGGAGAGGGAGGTGACATCCGCAGGGTGATGGGGGGGGGCAGCCCGGCCCCGCTCTGCCCCAAGCGAGGGGGACACAGACCCCCCCATTACCCTACAGCCAGTGCCGGGCAGTCAGAGCCGCCACTGGGACAAGGAAACAGGGACATCACCCCCCGGCTCCATGCCCTCTTGTGAGGGCCTTAAATCCACAATGAAGTGGACCCCCCCGCTCGGGCAGGGAGGGCACCGCCATCACCCCCTTGGGGAAACTGAGGCAGCCCCTTAAGTCAGGACGAGATTCCCCAAGCCCTTGCGGACCCCTCAATGCAAGACCCCACGAGCAGTGCCCGTGGGTACCCAGAGCCCTGCTTTGGGGGCTGGCTGGGGACGGGACCCCCTCCCTGCCCCGGTCCCGTGCCTCAGTTTCCCCCCCCTCGTGTTCCACCGTGACACGTGCCTGGCAGCGGGCCCCGGGCGCGGGGCGAGGCGGTGCGGGCTGGGCAGGGCTGCGGCGCGGCCACGCGTGTCCCAGGCGTCAGCAGGGAGCCGCGAGAGGGGCCACGGAGCGCGGCGGCTCCGGCATGAGGCTCCGGGGGCAACGGCGAGGGTCCCCGCGGCACCGCGCCGGCTACTATGCTCGCTCCACGGTCCCAGCGGTCGCTGCCTCCTCGAGGCCTACAAATACCTTGAACGAGAGAGAAAACGGGGCTGCAGCTCACCGGGATGCTGGGGGGGGGGATATGGATGGAGGCAACGGTGATGGGCTCTGGCTGTGCCGGGCAGCGGGTCGCTGGCACTCAGATGGCATTAGGGGGGTCAGCACCGTGTCCTCAATACAGGCGCACTCTGGGGGTCTGTGAGGACCGAGCTCCAGCCCCGGAACGGAGCCAAGCCCCCTCCTCGTTGCTGTCACCTCCCGGCGCTGGAGGGGGGGGAATGATCGGGGGTGCGATGCCACCGCCATGGCCCTGAGTGAGCGCAGAAGCGGCGTGCAAAGGGGGCCGGGACCGCGGCGCCCCGACCCCGGCAGCGCGGGGTGGGGGGGGGGGTGGGGGGGGTCAGCCCCGGCGGGGGTCCCGGGCACCGGATGGCGGGGGGAAAGGGGAGGGGTTTGGCCTGCGGCGGCCCCGGTGCCTCGGAGAGACCCGGCCCGGGACTGCGCATCCCCTCCGGAGCCCAGCCCGGGGGTCGCCAGGCGGGGACCAGGACCGGAGGTGCAGGGGGGGCCCGGGATGGAGCCGGGGACGGAGCCGGGGACGGAACCGGGATGGAGCTGGGATGGAGCCGGGGATGGAACCGGGATGGAGCTGGGATGGAGCCGGGGATGGAACCGGGATGGAGCTGGGATGGAGCCGGGGATGGAACCGGGATGGAGCTGGGATGGAGCCGGGGATGGAACCGGGATGGAGCCGGGGATGGAGCCTGATGGGTGATGGGTCTGGGGGCGCGATGGGGCGGGGGGAGGCGGGTCCGGGTGTGGCGGTGTCGGTCCGGTTCCCGGGCCCGGTTTCCCCCCCGGCCCAGGCCCCGCACTCACCGGCGATGCGATGCGATGATGCTGCGGCGGCGGCTGCCGGGATGCGGCTCGGTCCCCGCCCCGGCGACTCGCGGTGCCGGTGCCGGTGCCGGTGCCGGTGCCGGTGCCGGTGCCGGTGCCGGTCTCGCCCCCGCCGCAGCCCCGGCCGCCCGTTCCTTTCCGTTCCGCCGTTTCTTCCGCTCCGGAGCCACCGAGAAACCACGTGGGCACCGGGCGGCCGCCAGCCCCTCCCCCCCCCCGCTCCGGTGCCGCCCCCCCCCCCCCCCCCCCGCCCCGTTTCCCCCTCCCGGGGCACCGCGGGTCTCCGGGGCGCTCCCAATGTCCCGGTACCGGGGGGGGGGGGGCACTCTCTGTGTCCCGGACCCGCGGAGCCATCCCCCCCTGCCCTGGACCCCCCCATTGCAACCGGGGACCCCCCCGCCCCGCTTGGGGCTGAGTCCTGAGCCTGGGGGGGCTTCACCCCATTGGGCAGCCCCGGGGGGGGGCAACGGCAGAGCCGAGCTGCAGGGACGCGCGGTGGGGGCTGGGCTCGGCTCCTTCGCCCCCTTTTCCATGAACATTTTATTCCCTGAATTGTTCTCTCGGAGCCGCTTCCATTACGGAATTCCATTTTTCTCCCGTGGCTGCGCAGCGTTATTAATAGCTGCTCTCCTTTTGCCAGCACTGCCGATGCCGGGGGCTCTACCAGCAAATCCCTGTGCTCCTGGGGGACAGATCCTGGCACTTGCAGACCCCGAGGCCTGGATGGAGAGACCCATGGCTCTGCACGAGCATTCCTCAATGGAAGACCCCGGTAGGAATCATCCCGTCTCCATCACATGACAGCCCATGGAAAAGGTGTCAAAACCAGGCAGAGCCAGGGATCAGCTTCACCCAGCCCCTGGCTCCCCGAAAGGGGGGAAGACCCCAGCTGAGGAGCTCTCATCCTAGATCCTGGCTCCTGGCATGGCTGTAGCATCGCTTGGATGGAGCCTGGGATGCTCTGGGACAGCGCGGCAGTGATTCGGCACCAGCCCCAGGCTGGCATTGGCGGGTACCACTTTTGGGATGCGCGCTCTTGTGATTCCCACCTCTGGGGGTTGTGGAGCCCAAATGCACCACTTTGGGAGGCCGATGGCACCGGGCATGGGGCCATTCCCGTTGGAGATTTTACCAGGGAATCACCACCGCTGGCTTTAGTGAGCGGCCTGGAGAGGAAAACAGCTCTTGGGGGGGGGTCACAGCGCTGGGCTGAAAGGCACCATTGACCCCGAGGAGTCCCATGGGGCCGGGCAGGAGCTGTGGGGCTGGAATGTGCCACAAACAGGGCTCCGGATCCAGCCCGGTGCCAGCTCCGGCCCTGCGGATCTGCTGCGAGTGCTTTGAAGTGCAAATGAAGGTTTCCATCAGGTTCCAAGGGAATTCCGAACGCGAGGCAGGAGCTGCGCTGGGGGACAGGGCCTGATGCCCCCCCCCCGAGGGGCTGCATGAAGGTCACCGGGTGCAGGCGTTCACTGTGCGTGAGGGATGAGCCTTGCAGGCACAGGGTTGGCAGCGGAGAGGAGGGAGGCTGAGGAAGACTCTGGAGCAGGAGCAGTGATCCGAGCTCCTGTGGTTGTCTCCCATATAAGCCTGGTCCCGGCATTTGGGGTCCCCATCGCACCCCGATTGCCAGCGCAACATCCGGGAGCGCAGCTATGGGCAGAGCAGGATTCAGACCGGGCATCCCATGGGATGCTCTTCTCCTGCAGCTTCATAGAATCACCGAACGGTTTGGGGTGGAAGGGACCTTAAAGCTCCCTGGCATTTCCAAGCGTTTCTCACCCTGCCTCTCTCCCACATTCCCGTCCTTGCTCCGTAATGGAATTCTTTAATGCACTTCCAGTGCAATGAGGCCTCAGCTGATCTGGTGCCTGTGATGGGGACTGATGGGGAGCAGGGGGAGGCAGGAGGCTCCTCGGACAGCCTGCGTTACCCGCAGGCTGCAAACTCCCTGGGTTCACACGAGGCCTGAGCTGTCCTAAAGCATCCATTGAACCCCAAAACATCACCTTCATCTTCCTCAGGGAGCATCTCATTTGTCACCCTCCTTTACCAAGGTTCAGGAGGAACAAAGGAGCCCATTGGGTCCTGCAATCAAAGGCTTTACTTTGCCTGAGCAAAACCGCTCAGTGTCTTTACGGCAGAGGATTTATTGGGTTATTACCAGTGACAGAACCCAGCCTTTGGGCAGGGGACACTTAAAATCCCCCCGGTGACACCCGGCAGCGTTACCTGGGGCTGAGGTTTTCCCTTCCAGCCCCATCAGCTTCGGCTGCCACTGAGATGAGGCCAAGCCCTGAACTCGCCCATTGCTTCCTGCTGCCAACCAGGGTCCCAGGTTGGAACACGGAGCTCCGTTCCCAACAGACGTGGTTGCTCACGGCAGCGCTTCCATCTCTGTGGAGAGAACCTCAGATCCTTTCCCCTTTGACTGGAAGCATCGGCTGTGAGCCAGGACGTCCACATCGCACCCGGGCTCCCCAACAGCAGCAAGGGGAGGAGGATACAGGGGAGCAGGGAAAGCTGCATCCCGCGACCAGAGAGCAGAAAGCTCTGTAAATCCCCGTGCCAGCGCCCGCTCCTGATGGCACAGCCCTTCTATACCTGTGCTGATCCCAGCTCCTCTGGGCTCCGGCTGGGGCAGCAAAGCCCCATGTCCCTGCCAGGCGAGCAGAGGTGAGTGATGCTTTTGTGATGCTCCTGCGGTGGGATAATGGGAGTCCCAAGCAGCCAACACCAGGAGCATCGCAGGAGAAGAGCTCTAAAACGAAGGTTCCCCTCGGCTCTGGAGCTCCAAGGCCACGCTGCCGACCCTGTGCTGCCATCCTAGGAAACCGCTTGCATTCAGCAAGTGCCGGCGGTGCCAGACAGCACCAGGGAGCTGCAGCAGCCCTTGCAGCAAGGCGCTGAGGCCACAGCATCACCTCTGAGGCTAGAAATCAACTTGTGGCTTCATTTCCCCTCCCCAAAGCTGCAGGAAACGTGGGTTTTCTCCTCTCCCCATAGGGACACAGCGCTGCGGGGCAGGGCTGGGGGGGATGCTCCTCACCCTCATCCCGCTCACCTCCGGGTGAGATGCTCCATGAATCCACCCCAGCTTCCCAGCAACGGGCGGGCAGGGCCGCGCTGTCCCCGGGTGCCGGAGCGGGTGGCACATATGGCAGATGACACAGTGCTGTCACCTCAGCGAGAGGAAACGGGCGAGCGTCACTCATTGAGCGCGCACCCACACAGTCTCCGCAAGCTCAAGGATGCTGCTGCCAGCAGGAGACGCGGCGGGAGCTGGGAAGATGAAGCAGCAAAAATAAATCCCCCCCCCCCCCCCCATCAGTAACAAAAATAAAGCGTTTTGGTTCAGTTTTTATTCATTTAGAAGGTAAATAAACCCATCCCCCCCATCCCTCCGTCACTGGGGCCCTGCCAAGTGTTAGCACCCAGTGGGTGCAGGCGGTGCTGGTGCATCAGGGCGGGTTGAGGGCTTTGCCATGGGGAGGCAGGAGTGGAGATGCGCCGGCTCCTCCGCTAGCTACAACTGATGGGTTGATAACTGGAGTTAATAACGGAGGGGGCTGGAGCTGCGGATGCAGGGCCGGGTTAAAGGGGGCTTTGAGAGATGGGGTTAGAGAGGGCAGGATGCGAAGTCTCACCCTGGGTGCTGAGGTGTTGGCACAGAGAAGCTGTGGCTGCCCCATCCCTGGCAGTGCCCAAGGCCAGGTCGGACACAGGGGCTTGGAGCAAGCTGCTCCAGTGGAAGGGGTCCCTGCGCATGGGATTGGATGAGCTTTAAGGTCCCTCCAACCCATCCCATGACTCTGTGCAAGCACCAGAGCTACCAAACCCCAGCAGCGATGCCCCGACCGGGCTGAAACGGGTTTCTTCGATGATTAAAGCCACCAGTGAACAAAACCAGCCCTAAACCAGGGTTTGCCCTCCCTCTGCAGCCAGCAGGGGCAAGGGGAAGAGGCGCTGCCACATCCCTCAGGCAAAAGCCTGCAATTGCTTTTGAGGACACTTGAAATCAACCCCAAACCCACCCCAGAGCCCCCAGACAAAGAGGCCGGACACGCGTTTGTTTCCACTACTGTCTCAGTGTACTTTATTCTCCTGCTGTCTACAGCTGAACAGCCACACAGGACAGAAACAGGTAGCACTGAGGAATGATCAGATTTGCTTCCCTCCACGTCCCCTCCCCAACTTCAGGAATGGCTTTTTCTTGTTTTTTTTTTTTTTCCTTTTTTTTCCTTTTTTTTATTTTTTAATATATATCTTTTATTATTTTTTTTTTTTTTTTTTTTAGGAAATCCCACCCCACCTCCAGAAACAAAATAAAAAGGCATCACTATGAAAGGTGACCCAGGCCTGCACCCAGGCCGTGCTCCGGAGCGGGCCGGCATTCCCAGCTCCCAGAGCTCCTCCTTCTCCTCTCCAAACCTGGGATTTCGTTTCCTTTTCTTTCCTTTCCTTTGAGTTTCTGCTTTGTTTTTCGTACACTGGTTCAAAAAGTCGGCACTTCGACTGCGATCTGAACCCAGCACTGAAAGGCACGTATCTGATACCCTGTACAAGAGCTAGTGTGGATGCTGCAGTGCAGATGGGCAACAGAAGTGGGACTCCACTGTCCTGGATCCTCGGATCCGAGTTGGAAGGGGTGGGGGAAAAAGAAAGTGAAATTAGGGAATAAAGCAGATTCTTGCTGCTTTTGAGAGAACACCAACAAAAAAGGGAATACTGGCGAAGGTTTGCTACTCTCCCTCCCACAGCAGCTTTGCAAGGATGCCCGTGTTAAACTGCAGAGTCAGATGCTGGTAGTTCAACTGCTGCATTAAAAGGAAATGAAAAAGAGTCTCAAAACCCTGCACCTTCTCCAGGGGTTGGTTGGGTCTTGGCTTATTGCTGACAAGCTAAAAGCAAGGGCCTATTCCTCAAAAGCAAAAGGCTCATTGAAGAGGAAAGGAAGAGATTCGGATCCTTCATGTGAACACAAAAGAGCTGCGTGGCCGGGGAAGCATCAGCAGCCGGTTCAGGTCCGAGTTGCCCATCAGCCTGCTGCTAGCGACCAAAACATCCTCAGTTAAAGGGTTCCCCTTTGACTGGAAAGACCAAGAATACAAAAAAAGGAAGTATTGGGGAATGTTTGACACCATTTTATTCATCTTCAACTGCAGTGGAAAAATAGAACCTTTTACAAGTGCCGTCTTGTGTAAGCTCAAGTCAGTATATATATATTTTCTATAAATTTCTCTTTTTCCTTTGTTTTTGAAGTGCAGCAAGAGACCAAATACCACATTAAACCTGATCAAATAAAGAGCACAAAAGGCCAAGCAGTTTCCAAATGGCATTTTTATCATCGGATCTTGGTTGCACATTGAATTTCGCCTCACTCAAAGCCGTTTGGTTTTGTGGGGTGTTGTTTTTTTTTTTGCCATTTTTTTTGCTATTACCTGAAGTTTGCTTTTTGTTTTTCAACTCTTTGGCACAATTTGTCTGTGGGTGTCGGGGCTGCTACAAGTCCAAGTCAGGAGAGAGCTTTCCCTTCGCGTTCTCACTGCCAATTGGGAGCACTGAACACTTGTAACTTTAGTTTGAAGCCTGAAATCGCCTTTGCCATTTGCTTTCCATTCCCTCTAAAGCAAGAGGTTGGGGTCGGGTTGGGTTTTTTTTCCCCCCATTTCTACATTCACAGTTGAACAATATTAAGGAAGGAAAGGCGCTTGGATGAACCAAGATCATGGAAAGCGGCACCGGGACCGGGAGCTCTGAACATTCGTCAGTGTTTCCCTAAAATAAAAAGCCCTAAAGAGCGACTTTCCTTATTTTTTATTTTTTTTTTAATTATTATTATTTTGTCTTTTTTTTTTTGTCTTTTTCCCCTCTTTTATTTGTACACCTCTTACGCTGCATCAGTAGACTGAACTCTGGTTAGTTTATGAAATGCAACAGCTAACCCTTGGGTGGTTTGATTTTTTTTTTGTCTTTTTTTTATCATTTTTGTGTGGTTTTTGGGACTAGATAGACTGCAATGACTCGAAGTTGAGAATGTGGATACCGCCTCATTCACACACACTCACTCCTAGACTGAAAATCCTTCACCTCCTCCTCTCATCCCATCACCGACAGCATCGTGCGGCAAAAGGTTAGGGCAGGCGGCTGGAGCCCTTGGCTCCATCCCTCTCCAGCAGCCCAAGCCAAGAGCACCACAGTTGAACCCAGTTTCCTCTCCACCAAACCGGCCGTGTTCCCCTTCTACACCGGCCACGACAGAGAAGCTGGTCCTGGTCTGCCTGAAGAAGAGACTCGCTCATTCCTTGGACAGAAATCGGGTCATTCCCTCTTCCCAAAACCAGCCGGCGCCGGGATTCCTACGCAAGTCAGTGCTCAGCTTGCTGACAGCGCTGCTGCTGTGGCGGGATTCACAATGTGGTGTGTTTCAAAGCCTCACTCACACTCATCCTCTCATTCCCAAACATTCAGCATCCGTGCACACTCCTCACTTCCGTGGTTGGTTTTGTTTTTGTTGGTTTTGTTTTGCTTTTTCCTCAAAAGATTGGAGATTTCCAGTGGGGGCCTCAGGTGTCATCCCAATGGTAACAGATCTGTAAGCAAAAAGGGTTCATCAACAAGCAACCCCAGCCCCGCGGGCAGGAGGTGAAGCTGGCAGTAAGTGGGGTAAAAAAGTGACTTTGCAGAAGGCAAGAGAGAAATAAACCAGACACTTTGGAGCTTCTCCTGCTGGGGTGACAAAACTGTGCCAGATTCATTGTCCCAAATGCACTTACTCCATCCTACCCCTCTCTACAACCTGCTTCTTTCTAAAGGTGCTTCACCAGAATCACCGGCTCAGAGTATTTCAAGTTGGAAGAGACCCTTAAGGATCACTGAATCCCAGAGTGGGTTGGGTTGGAAAGGACCTTAAGCTCCACCAGCTCCAACCCCTACCACAGGCAGGGACCCCTTCCACTGGAGCAGCTTGCTCCAAGCCCCTGTGTCCAACCTGGCCTTGAGCACTGCCAGGGATGGGGCAGCCACAGCTTCTCTGGGCACCCTGTGCCAGCGCCTCAGCACCCTCACACAACCTAAACCCCTCCTGTTTAAGGGAGCTCATCAAGTCCAACTTCCTGCTCCTTGCAGGACAACCTAAAACTAAACCATAAAGACTAAGAGCGTTCTTCAGATGCTCCTTGAACTCCAAGTAGGACTGAGGAGTCAACAAGGCTTCAGCTTGTCCCTGACTAGCAAGGGGACACATTTCACACACAAGAAGCCCCTTGGTCTGCACCTGGTCCTGTGAAAGCCACGCAGCTCCCTGTGCTCCTCAGTTTGTATTTGTTCTGATAGACAAAGACCACAGATGGGGCTTGCTGACAGAGAACCACCCGAGCTACAACCGCCCAGAGAACAAGGCTTTGGGGAAGCGTCTCTTTCAGACTCAGGAGTTTAGCCAATTTCACAATTATGCAACATGCAAAGGAGGTGGGTGGAAGCCCTTACCAAGCTTGATTCTTCAGTTTTCTCAGTTCTTTAGTCGCCCAGGTAGCAAGGGTTTTTGTTTTGTTCGTCTTGGATCTTCTTCCTTCAGTTAGCAGTTCATGTATCATGGGTCTAGATTCTACTAATTTCAGTACATCTTTCCCAAACGCTGTACACAAATCCCTGCAGAAGCAAAGAGAGAGGCTGTAAGGCTGAGTGTCACAAGCAGATGTTCCACTGCGATCAGCTCTTGCAAGCAAAGAGAAATCTGACTCACAGCTCATGTCCTTTTGAAAATGCTGCATATGGTCACTAATTTCAGCAGAGGAAAACTCAAGTCTTCTGGAATTGTGACTAACTGGAGAGGTTCGATCTCCTTGCCCCCTTCCCTAAATTCCATAGACAAGATTAAACCATCCTGACCCCTGTTCCTCTGTACCCAGGCAGCTGAAGGTGGAAGGGGGGGGCTGAGCTTGTTTTTAAACCCAGGTCATCCTTGACAAATCCTATGTCTGGGATTTCCTTAACACATCCCCAGTGTTCACTCCTACCTAGGGATTTTCACCTTGTCAGTTAAAGGACCTCACCTGCAGAACCACTTCACTCCTTGGGTTAAACATCCAACACCCCAGAGCTGACACTAAACACTTCAGACAGTCATAAAAGCACAGCTTCAAATATGAAGGCAGTTTTATAAAGGTTTCTATTTATCTAATGAGCAGGCTGAAATGGGATCGGGATGCTTACCCTATCAGTCCAGCAGCGCACGCCACTACAACATCGGTGTGATCCTCATCTCCAGCAATGTGGTCAATGTAAGACAGAATAAATTCTACTCTGGGCTGCACCAGCATCACATCCGCTGAAAGAGAAGAGCTTGGTGAGAGCAGGGTGAAACACAGGTTGTGTTGAACAGTCTGCCCTTGAAGAGGGCTTCCAGGATAGTCCCAGACAGGCAGAACCTGACCCCAGAAATGCTGAGATGGGGAGAGGAAAAACTGCCAGAGGAAGAGGAACTGCAGTGAAGGGCTCCAAACCCATTCCCAACTGCTGGCAGCAGAGCATTCACTCCCACACAAAGGGAATGAACAAGGACATGCCCTCAGATGTGACAACCAGCTTGAAACAGCTTACCAAGCCCAGCTCTTCCCATGTCCCTTTCCCACCTCAAGTCCAGCACCACCACAGCAGCACAGAGTACTCACGATGCACGTTTTCTTGGTCTCCCTTCAATCCCTGGATAATTCCAGTGTAAGCTTCCAGGCAGCCCTCCCTCAGCTCATTCAGGTAATCCACCATGTCATAGTCGGACTGGAAAGGCATCAGGAAAGGACCACTCAGTGGGTGCCCAGCCCTTCCTTGTGGTTTTAATGCACCGGAGAGGCACAGCACCAGTGGCTCACCTTATCGACCTGTGCTTGAGAAGCCTGCTGGAGGGTGTTCAGTACAACATCGAGGTACTTCTTAAACTCTCCTCCAATGGCAAGGGCAATATCACCGAACACCGAGAGAATCTCAGGCTTCACAGACCTATGAACATTTTCATTCTGGAAGAGATTTTAGCACAGTTACATTCAGTGGCATCGCTTTTGTAAGGAGGGAGGAGCTAATAAATTAGGCCATTTCCTTGAAACGTACATCCTCACCCCCAATAAATTTGGATTCCATTCAAATAGTAAGCCAGATAGTTGTCAAACACGAGATCTTCAGAGCATGCCTAACACTTCTGCTTCTCCCACCTCCCACTTTCTTCTCAGTGTGCAAGCCAACTGTTACTAACTGGCTAATGAGAAGGTAAACACTCACCCCCAAGTTCTCCAGGAGCAGCTGCATAACCTCATCACAAAAAGGCAGGATGTTGGATTGCAGGGCTCTGCATAAGTCACCAACCAGGCCCACTGCAGCCAGACAAACCTGCAAATAGAACAGCAAGAGACACCCACCCAGTGAGTCAGTCTTCCACGTTCTATCCTTACAGCTTCAGCTTATTAAAGCCCTAAGCAGTGAGAGTCTACACCCATTAAACGACCCTCTTAGAGCAGATGAGGCTCTTCCTTAACCAGCTGTACCACCAAGCTGCAAAGAGCTCAACTTGCTTCACCAAGGGGGAGGGAAAGAGATCCAGCTGCCAAAGTGACAGGTACTTGGTGTGAACACAGCAGCTGGGTGGTCGAAACATCCACCCCACAGGGAACACCAGGGCTTGACCTTGTAATGGGAACACACAGCCAGCAGCAACCTCTTTCCTCATCAAGGCCAACTATTAAGTGAAAACACAGGTGTCAAGTCAATGAAGGCCTTCTGCTGAATTAAAGAGGAGGCAAAATCTGTGCATGCAGCCAGTAATTAGAGAGAAGTGGGGCTCCGATTCTGGTTTCATCACCAGAAGCTGTGGTATTTTATGGATGGCACATCCATTTTATGGATGAAATCAGCATCCATGAGCAGATGAGAACTTAGACTGTGAACAGGGCTGCCTGGTTTGACCTCTACCTGGTACTCAGCGTAGTTCTTCAGTCCAATGCCAAGGAACGGTTTGAAGGCATCCATGTACTTCAGAAACTCTCCACCTAAGACTGTGCATGGAAAATAGTCCCGTTAGAAAAAAAATCCCAACTTAAGACGTATTTGCTGCACTTGAACCACACAGCAACCCACCATTATACTTCACCCAGCCCCAGTACCCGTAGGTTCCACAGAAGCCCAACCAATCAGTTCTCCATTAGACATAGATCAACTAGGTTGGAGAAGACCTTTAAGGTCATTGAGTTCAACTGTTACCCCAGGTAATGCCACTAAACCACGTCCCTACATCATTTTCTACCTGGTTTTTGGAACGCTTCCACCTCACACACTAACCAAACACCAGCGGAATGTGTCCATCCGGACTAAAATGGTTTGGAAGTGCTCAGTTCCTCATAGGCTTCTGAAGACAATCACCTCCTATGCTTAGGAAGGATGGTGAGATCCACCTTTCCCCATCACTTTACCACCATAACAGCTTCAACATCTTCCTTCTGGAAGGAGCTGCTTGGCCTTTTCAGTTCAAGCACACTCTTCACTGGGCTCATATTTAACCAGAATGTGATGTAAATATTCCTGCTCTTTACAGGCTCTGACCCTTCTCTAAATCATTTGCAGTTCTAATACCACACATGCAGACTTCTCTATCCAAAAGTGAAAGGGTCTTGGTCTCAAGAGGAACACGCTTCCATTCCTGTGTGCAATGATCCCACTTGGCCTTCTCATTCGCTTCCCAGCTTCCTCAGGCAATCCCACTAAACGTTCTCAAGAGCAGTCTGATGAAGACCTGCTCTCCAAACTCACTGGTATTGGAAAGGGCTTCTCCAAAAAGCCCAAACTAGCTCTGCTGCACTTCAAAGGCACTTTCAGACCAATCAGGGATGTACTTCCATTAGGAACAGGTCCTGTCACCTGCTAGCCAGGATAACAGCCTCAGGAAAAGACGACTCAAATGAGCCTCTCTACAAAATGATCTCCCTGAAGGCCATTTCCAACCCATGCCTGGCTTTTATTAGAGGGAAGGCAGCAGTGTCAGGCAATGAGGTTACGGACTTCCAACTGCACCTCAACTTTCCCACTCCTTTGACAGCAGAGTGCGTTCCTAGAGCTCTGGGTGATGCCACATCTACCACCCTCTAACCCAAGCCATGCAGTTCAAAGTGCCTGGAACACCACAGCCCTATTTTCCTTCCCCCATTGGGACCCACTCTAAGGCTGATCTTTGCCCAAGTGATTTCCTTGAAACAAGAACAATGACTGTAAATCCACCCCTGACAAAACTCCACGAACCCACCATGAGTCACAGGCAGCGGTAAGTATGAATCACAAAGATAAATGTGTCCTGCAGCAGCTCAGGGACCAGGTTGTGCTGGCCACTCTATGAAGCAGCACTAGAGGGGGTTTTTATTTCCTGGCAGAATTTGCATTTTAACTGTGTTAACTGAAACCTAACCATTCATTCATGAAATAGCCCATCATAACCAGCCACTCTCAGCTTCACAGAGCGATGCGGTGAGATGTGCGGTCAAAACCATAGCCCAAGCAAAACAAGGAACTCATCACGGCTTTTGTCATATAGACAAAAAGAGAAGGAAGGAAAACCAGTTCTGCCCCAGCTTCACCTCTTCCTGAGCAAAACCTTGCTCTGCAGCACAACACTGACCTTCCACCAGGGTGCTGACTGCCATCAAGGCATCCTCCTGCACACCCCCTGAGCCTGCCGTGCTCTGGAACATTCTCAGCAGAGATGCCATCACCACATCAGAGATCTGCAAAGCATCCTGGTGCTGGACCTTCCGGAGGACGTTCTGGGTGGGAAAGGAGAAAGAGATTGTAATTGCTTCCATCTCTGTGAGCCTGGATTGTGCCTTTCCATCTCCTGCGCTCAGCTCTGAACACTCGTGACCACATTTGGGCTGCTAAAAACGAAGCTGCTGTTTGAACTCTGCTGCTGCAAAAAATCTGCTTTGTCAGTGCAAGTGCAAAGTCCCATTCATTTTAGCTGCATTCAATTTTCCAGCTACAGAACAAGCTGAATTTACCCTTCCTGCTGCATAGGCTATTCTCCAGGCTTTCCATTTGTAAGCTGGCATTAAATGTGACCAGCCCATACTTGGCCTTATCAAAAAAGCCCTTTTCCATCACAGCAATGTGATCACAATCTCTTGCTGCCAAGCATGGGTTGCACGTAAGCTTTGCTTCTAAACCACAGAATTAAACTCCAGCAATGCTGGCTGTTAAAGCAGGGCATAAGCCTGTCCTTACTGCTAACTGCAGTCAAACCTCTCCTTACTAACTGCAGTCAAACCTCTCCTTGCTAACTGCAGTCAAACCTCTCCTTGCT
Source organism: Lathamus discolor (assembly GCF_037157495.1). Lineage (NCBI taxonomy): Eukaryota > Metazoa > Chordata > Aves > Psittaciformes > Psittacidae > Lathamus > Lathamus discolor. The sequence continues at coordinate 3,386,808 of NC_088903.1, read as the reverse complement.
AACTGCAGTCAAACCTCTCCTTACTAACTGCAGTCAAACCTCTCCTTACTAACTGCAGTCAAACCTCTCCTTACTAACTGCAGTCAAACCTCTCCTAGCCAGGAGGAATGGGGAACAAATTAACACACAACCACTGCAAAACACATTTACAGGAATGGGTTTAGAAGCAAGATGTTTGCAAAGCAAAACCGATACCTGATGACAGTGAGCAGAAAGGCCAAGGGAACACCTTGGGTAAATACCTGAGCTTAACCTAAGCTCTGCTCCCTACAGCTCTGCCAATCCCTTGCACATGAACTACAGAACACAACCTTGATGTCTCCTGATTTAAAAGAACTCTGCATTTCCTATGTAAATGGAGCCTCTTTGCTGAGGTTTACTTGAAGTATCTGCAGCAATTACTGTAAATACTTGCGGTTCAGACTTTGTGATAAAGAAGAAACACACGTTTACAAGTTAAAAGGAGAAGTTTAATCCGGCCCTACACTTCCCAGAGGCAAAAACTGAGATTCTGGATGCTGAAGGCTCCCCATTAAAACCCAACATAAAGCCAGATTATTCCCATTTACCCATTATTTGGGAAATTACCCTAAAAATAGGCAAGAGAAAGGAGCTGCTGATGGGCTTTTGAATGAGCAGGATGAAGTTAAGGATTACCCAAAACAACCTGGAGGCAACACCCAGGAGACCTCCTAACCTTGCTTAATAGAAGGGGAAACTGAAAGAGATAGAAACAGGCTGTTACCTGAGGGTGAAGAAAAGGCTCCTTTTGCTGGGCTTACAAGAACAAACAGCACAGCACAGGTACCACCACCCAGCAAAGGGATAAATCTGAGTGGAGGGAGATGCTCTGCTTTTATTTCAGGTTACACAGCACTTCTCCCTGAGCTGCCCAGAGCCACGTTGATGCTGAATCTACATCTGATATAGTTTTAAAGCAGCACCTTGTAACTGTTAGTAAGTTAGGCAGGACAGCCCAGCAGCACCCTTCCTGCAGCATGAACAGGAAAGCTTCAATAGCAACCAACACCTATTGCAGGATGGTCTGATGAACCTCCTCAGCAGTTTTGGGGGAAAAAAGTGGCTATTTAGGTTGGAAAAGACCTTTAAGCTCATCGAGTGCCACTGCAATGAAAATAGGCAACTTAAGAAGTTGATTTTCCACAAATGTAACTTTGCAGAGGAAAACACTAAAGAATTTGCATATAGATGATTCATTTATATTCACCCACAAAGTTTCAAAGTGCTTTTGGGATCAAAAAGGAAACAGCTACAGAGCAGAGTTTGGAAAAAGCTTCTAAAGCAAATGAGAGATTTAAACTCCCCTTGCAATCAATAGGAAGAGACTAGAAAAATCACTGAGCAACCTATATCAAAGTAACTCCAGGACAAAGCAAGAAATGGAATGGGGAGGCATCAAGACCACTTAGGAGGAGTAAGCAAGGAACTGGAATATGCTTGCACTGGAGTCACACGGGCTGTTCATTACCAGATGTTTAATTTCAAGGACACTCAGTGCATTTTAATTAGTGCCATTTTAAATAAGAACACCAACCACAAGAGGCAGATGAGCAAATTAAAGCCATTATGGAGGGTTTTTGTCTGTGCCAAAGCAATTGTTCAGCCCTTAGCCAACATAAGGGCCAATCTGAAAGTGAATACACCCCATAACATGCTGCATACAGTGTTCTTTATTCATATTGCCCTATACTTTGTAAGTCGTACTCTACTGAAGCCTTCTGAACCTTGTATTACCTCCCCACACGTCAGCTGCGACACAAGATCCCATTTCCTCATTCAGATCTTCTCAACAGGCCCACGTCTGCATCCTCAGGGGAACAGAAGCATCTCTAAAAGCACCACTTTCCCCATCACCACAAACACAGGAAACAGGGACTTACCTGGAGAGTAGCACAAAGGAGAGACTGAAGATCATTGAACTGGATTCTGTCGGAAGTGCTCTGGATATGGGACTGTAAAAGAACAAAACCCCAAGTGTGATAAGCCTGTGCCACCATCCACACCACCCCAGTGGATTCTGACAGCATTGTGAGCTCCAGAGATGCAATGTGCTCCTTCAAATTTAAGGCAAGAGTTACTGTTCAGAAGCTTAATGTATCTACCCACCTTTAACAAAATAAACCCACATTATACCCTAACATATGCACTCAGCAACAAAACTCCTTTTCCTACCCCAGACACACAATGGCAACAAACCCACCTCCATCTGCAGCACTTGCTGAAGTCGTTCCATGATGACCAGAGTTGTCTTTTGGACAGCAGGGTAACAGTCCTTGGCACTGTTTTTCACTATTTCCATCAGAGATTCATATGCAGAACTCCTCAAGTTATTCTGGTGTCCATCAGGCCTGTAACAGAAGGGATGTATTTGCAGCTCCCAATGCTCAGGCTTGCTTAGAAACAAGACTCTTTTTTTTAGTATAGCAGCTAAATTTTGGTGTTGTGACAAGCAGAAGCACTTGAATTCCTGGATTCCAAGACTTGAAAGTAACTGAAATTTGTGAAACTACTTTTGGAACGACTTTTCATTTGCTATTAATAATGACTTCCAATATTTTCAGTCACTGGCAAGCAAGTACAGGAACAGAAAAAGCCTCAAACCCACATCTCCCAGTGTGCTGTTCCCCTGTCTGGGAAGAGCTGGTCTCCAGAGGTGAGCAGCATACATTACTACCCCTGCCATCCCTCCCAGGCCTCGGCAAGGGTGTTAAATCTGACATAAAGCGAGCTGAGATCTATGCTAAGATGACTGATGGGCTTTGGAGCCTTGAGCCAGACACTGTGCTTCTGGTTGGATGTCAATTAGACAGGAAGAGTTTAGGCTTTGAACTGTTCAGGCAGGGATACCATTTAAGAAGCAGTCCTGCAGCAAAAGGCTTCAACTGTCGATTGAACTGATCTAAGGATTGAACTCTGAGCTGTCAAGATACATTCGACCTTCAAGGCAGAATACAGCTTCAGCCTTACCCTTATTCTTGCATCTGCAGAACTGAGAACAACATTTTGCCTCATCTATTTATATTGCAGCTTAGTTGGGAAAAGGGCAGTATCCAGCTTAACTAGGTCCTCATCTCTTCTGGGAGTACCTGGTGCTCATGTAAATGGATGTAACATCACAGCAACAACCAGGGTATAAAACAATCCCAGGCAAATGAGCTGCACGACACACACAGATTTCTAATGACATCTTGCTGCAATCCTGCTTATTCAGTGGCCTCGGAGCCAACCTTGATGAGTCTTAGGACTACTGAAAGTGTGTGTGGGGTCTTCAATGCGAAACATGGAACGGGTGCTCCTGAAGGAAACCCCACATTTCCCAAAAGCAGATATGACAAAACACTGCGAAATTATTCTGTGTGAACAGCTTTCTTCTAGGGAATTAGCATTCTATATTCCATAGGATATAAAAAAAGCCCAGTTCTGATAAAATACCATTCACATCTAAGCTGCAAGAGGACCAGCAGCCTGAAGGAATGAAAAGCAGCATCTTTGCAGAGCTTAAGGCAGTGATTTCAGTGTTACCTATCTGCAGTCTCCAGAAGCTTCTGAACTATTAGCTCAAATGAAGTAGATAAGCAGTAGGTTGCTGGTTCTTCCTGATCATCAGCTACATCTGCAGCTTCATAGGCAGCTTCAGCAAGACTAGAAAAGGCCTGAAAACACAGAACAACCATTGCAATTACTCACAAGCCCAGAAACAGATCCCAACAGTTTTCATTCTAACAATTCCACCCCAAACACGTGCAGGACGAATAACTTCCTCCATGAGCAGTTCATTGCCCAGTGCCCTGAACGCTGGTCCAAGAGCGGTGAGAATTTCACACTTAGAACATGAACTTGCAGGGTGGTCATGCTGTCTGCAAGCCAACACCTGCACAGCATCACTGGTCTCAACCACCAGTAGCTGTCAAGAAATTTCCAACTGCAAAGCAATCGGAACGCTCTGAGAGGTGGGTTGGAAGAGTTGAAAGCCTCCTGATCTTCACCTTTAGTCTAAAAGCACAACATCATCATAGTCAGAAGATGAAAGCCACAGCTACATGGGCTTTTGCCAGGATCAACAGATCAGGGCAAAGCTTCCCCACTGATTAGAAGTCTTCAAACCTCTGGAATACCAACAGACCAAATTCTGTCATTTCTAAACCTTGTTTTGACATGCTGATGCTCAGCTCGAGCTCAATTCTTATTGAGCAGCTCTCTTTGAAAGGCAGAAAGGGAACACACCCCCTTTACAGTGAAAGATCAGATATGCTGTTTGGTAGTAGACATCCATCAAGACGATGATACAACTCCAGTTAGCAAACCAACCCACGGGACAGCAGCTCTAAGTGAACAAGGAAATCTCATGCTCCTCAGTTTAGCTTTGGAACTACTGCAGAAGCAGGCTGGGGTAATGGGAAACAAAGCACCATATCCCTTAATGTTAAGGCAGCAATCCAGCTGTCCCCAAGAAAAAAGCTATATCGCAGCATGCCTCTTCTAAACAGCTATTAGGGAAAGCTTCCACGGCAGTTTCAAACCAATGAATATTATCATTTCTCTCCTTAAAGTCCATTTCTTCCTTTATTCTTTCCTACCAGAGCCCCAAAACAGACTTGAAATAACTTACTTTTGTGTTAACCACACTTGTGTGCTGGATGACCAAGCCATGAATCATCTCTGAAATCCATTTAATTCCGAGTATATATACATTTGGATATATATATATATGTGTGTGTGTGTGCATTTGTACATATGAATATAAGCTACATTCCCCTCGTCAACAGAAGCTTATCCCACATCCACCAGTGAGGGGCTGCCTTACCCAGCACACATTGGAGGCCACTCTGGGCTCAGCACTCAGGCCCTCCATCAGACACTGCAGCAGTGGAGCGAGGTAAATGTCATTGATGGCAGCTTCAGGAAGCATCTCGCAGATCCTGCCCACGGTCCAAGCAGTTGTGTCTCGAACCACAACACTGGGGTCCTTCATTAGTTCTATTAAAGTGGGCATTGCCTAGAACAGCATTGCAAATTTAGGTGATTTTAGGGCAATATATGGAAACAGACATTTGTCACCACTTTGGATTTTAATGTATCCCCTTGAACTGGTATTTTAAGATTCATGAAGTTATTTCTCAGGGCTAAGACTTGAGAACTGGAGGCAGTTATTCTGAAGCCCTGCACGTCTGTGTGATTCACAGCTATGTAACCAACCTACTTGCCCTGGGCTACCAAGCCTCACTAAAACATCATTAAAAGGTGACATCCTTTTGCTTTTCCTTAGATTAAGAGCAATGGGCAAAGCCTCCCCCAAATAAATCAGGAAGTTTTTTGCTCTGAAAGCCTCCAAGACAACATAATGAATCTTACCTGTATGACTAGTGGTTTGAGCTGGTTAGGCTCTGGTCCTTCCAAAATGCAGCCAAAAGCCATCACAGCTGCATCTCTGTATCGCCAATCCGGGTTTTTAATGTGTTCTTTAATAAAGGGCAGGACATGAGGAACAATGTCATCTTCACAGCAGGTCGCCAGGAGCATGAGGCAGACTCCTGCTGCTTTGCAGGGGTTCCAGTCGTCATCATCATCATTTTCATCCTAAGAGAACAGCACCCCTGGTCAGGCTGGGGGAAAACATCTCTTACCCACTCGCAGGCAGTGCATCCGTGTTGGATTACTGCAGGGAGCGCTGCCTTAATACCAGGCTTTATATTTAGAAATTAATGTAGGTCTGGAAGTACCACCTGCATCTCTGGCAGAGAAGCACCCCGAGTTACTTGCATCATCTGTATCCTTTCCACCCTGGTGTAAGGCTGCCGGCTCTTTACTGACACACCTCCAGCAGCCTCATGCATCTTCCCAACTGCTTCTCTCTCATCCAGGTTGAGCTTTTGTTCCTTTGATCCGTGCCATTGCAGAGTGGCCACTGTAGTTAAATAGCTTGTTCCCCCCTGACTGGCAGCTCAGCCACTTCCCAAATTCCTTTGAAGCTGTGTACCTGTGATTCTCTCATCTGTTTTATCTGTCCTGGTTTAACAAGCGCTTTAGAACCTCCTGCAGTTTAACTTCTGCAGCTGAGCAGACAGCAATACAAAAACCAGGGAACCAATTCTCTGGTTTCACTAAGAGCACCAAGCATTTCCCCAGTTCACTGCAGTAAGCCAAATGAACTTCGTCCTGGATGGCTTAATTAACAGTTTTCTTTCATAATTAGACCTGCTGCAGCAAATGATACCATTAGTTTTGATTAGGCTGCAAGGCACAGTCCAAACAAGTCCTTATGAAGTGCTTACTAGGTACTCAACAAACATGGGCTTCCCAGTTCAAGTAGTAAAGCTCAAGAATTGGATCTCAAATGATGCAGAGCCTGTATATTGGGTTTCATTTCCCAAGCATTTCATGGGGAATACAGATTAACTGCACAGAATACACATTAACTCTCCAACCTCTTTAGAAACCCTAAATACAAGCACATGTTAACAGAATTCAGCATTAAAGTGACACCACATGCAGTCTCCCAGGCTCAGCCCTAAACACAATGCATCATTCGGTCAGAGTGGTGCATGATGTCTCATCCTAGCCCAAGGACTGCCATGAAAGGTGCTTTGAACATGTTGCACCAGTATAAACCACCCCAGGGCACCTAAAGCACCTTTGGGACCCAGCGTATCAAGAAGTCCCCCATGCAAGGGAGCGATGACCACCACTGACAATCTCCTCCTCCATGCACCAGCAGAACAGCTGTCCCAGGACACGGAAGCAGGCACAGCAGGGATTTCCTGGACACGCAACAGGGATGTTGCAACTCACCTGTTTCGTTAATGTCTGTGTTAGAATGGGGACCAAATACTGCAGCGCTCCTTTCGCATAAAACTTGCTAGTGTGCTCTGGGGGCCTTCCTTGCTCTGCTGCCTAGAGAAAAGACGTTACACAATGATTCTCAGTGGCTATATAGGCATGAAGTCTGACTGATATACTCCAGGCGTCACAAGTTCCCTTTTGCATGCTTTCCTCTCCTTCCCAACACAAACCTGGAGTTACTGTAGCACCCAGGAACCTCAAGGACACCCAGCACCAATCCCAGTCCTACCCAATAAGCACGTCCCATTTGCCATTCCATTCACGTAGAGCTCCTCCTTCCTCACATGGGACAAATTGGAATGTTTTCAGTTTGCAGCCACCTATAATTAACAAGTGACCCCAAGTGGAAGCAGCAAAAGGTCTGCAGCGCATAAACTAAACCTACGTGCTGCTGCCTGTCCTTTTATCCTTGCTTTTTTGGGCATTCAACATAAATATATATTTAGCTACTTTTAAAGATGGATATGATTCATCTAGAGCCCTTCAAAGTTTAAGCTGTTATTGATCTCTCCAGCTAATTTATGCAAACGGCATCTGCATGCACACCACCGCCCCAAATTTATCTCCATCCACATCCATTGTAAGGGATAATGATTACTTTCCTTTCAGCCCGTCACTTTATTCTTAACTCATAAATACTGGATTAGACAGAATGTGATCAATCTTTTTGCACACTGGGTTAGGACTACGTCCTGTCTCTTACATGTCAACAGAAGAGAGCCCACTAGGCCTCCAAGACAGCAGGGAAGTCAAGAAATGCTCTCCCTTCAGCATGCTATCTCAAGTACTCAAGATGCTGCCTTAATGAAGGAACAGCTCAAAGACCTTCATGATACTGAGAGTTTGCTGGTATGACAGCATGCCTAATATATGTGTTCAATGTACATTTAAGGGGAACCTTACAGGAGTAGCTTGAGTTGACTTTTGAATGCTCAGAAGCAATCAGGTAGCTGTCATGTACCATTTGTAGAAAACCAGCACTTGTATGCCACAGCGTGTTCTCATCAAAGCTGTCAGAGGATCTTTATCTCAAGCAGCTTTAATTCCCAGCCAGGCTGGCATTTAAAACCATTCTGCTCACTTAAAAAGTCAGCTCATCCCAATCTAATCCAGTAAGCAAAAGGGGTTGTGTTCAAGCTACACTAAATGCCACAGAGCCTAGGAAGCAGCCCAAAGAGTTATGGAAGGGAATTCCAAATGGCAGCCCCTGTGCTACAGGCTTTTATTTACCTTGAATAGCAGAATCAGCCAACCAGAGTTGACTGTACCCAGGCCAGCAGCTAAAAACTAAGCTGGGGACCCCAGCTCTGTGCTGTCTGCAGCACATGGAACACCCACAGCCACCCAGTCTCACAGGCTTCATGCAGCCTCAGGTCTCAGCTTCCATCACAGACATGCATCACATCGCATCAGAGTGGTGCATGGTGTCTCATCATGGACCCATGAGTGCCACACAAGGGGCTCTCCAACACTATTCCACTTGGGAGAACAGGGTGTGGTTCAAATACATGACCTCAGCATTCCCAAAGAGACGATCATGGGCACTTGCTGCTTTCCAGTGGTCATTTGGAAGCTCACCTCAGATGCCTCGATAGCCAGGTCCATCTCCTCATCACAGACGTTTGACCAGAACTCAATCCCTTGCAGAGCCACCTCATCTATGTCACTTTTCATTGCTTCAATGGTTATCTTTAGAAACATGAAAGAAAGGAGGGGAGAGAAGGATGTTTTAGCAAGGAGAGGGATTCCCAGCATGCAGTCACAGCCAAAGAAAGCAAAGCAAACCAGGAACTTAAGAAAGCCTTTACTCTTGGATTAGGGCAAAGGAACACAGGAAGATTAGACAACAAGGGATGAGAAACCTGGGTACTCACAGCAAAAAGAGCAGGCCCCATGTATGTCTCCATATACTGATAATAAAGGGACATTATCTTCACCAAGTTCTGTAAGGCAGCCACTCGTACCTGTCAGAGCAGAAAACGGATCAAGTGCTTTGCAAACCAAGCTGTAGCCCACCGCAGATTAATAACCTGGCCTGAGGTTTACTCCATAACTACAAAGGTCTTTAGTAGGAGGATGCAAGTTGTTGCTTGTGCATTTACAACTTCTAGCTTTAAGTATAAAACTCATTTTGAGTACTCAGAGCCAGTTAACAGAACAGTGTTTACTCCATGTAACACTTGATAACTCCTTGCTGATGCCAGAGCCAGCTCCCCCACAAAGGTGCAGTGATGAACCAAGGCCTTCATTCCACTCACCCTTGTATCTGGACACTGCGTTGCTTCACAGACTACTTGCATAATAAAGTGCCTTTCAGACTAGAAGAAGAAATAGAAAAAGAACATTAGAATTGCCTTATAAAAGCATTAAAGTCTTTGCATCCTGCCTGTGGAGGGTGTGTTTTGAGTCTGGCCTAGTACAGTCACTCATGCAGCACTTCTAAGCATGAAGGACCAGTACAGGTTACTATTCACTGCAGTATTTTATACCATTTCTTCCCCAAAACAGGAATCCCAAACTTCCAATTGAAAAAGCACTTAACAGACTGTCCAAAATAGAAAGATAAAGCAGAGTAAGTTCTCATTAAAAGACCTTCTAAGCTGAAGGTTCAACACTAATTCCATCTTCCCAACATCTCCCTGGTACAGACCTAGAGGACAGACTTAATCCAAGAAGGAAAAGGGAAATCAATAGATTTTCCTGTTCTTGACAGTCTCATTCCAAGGCCCCTCTTCTGAAGCCTCACAGGCCTTCCTCCCCCCACAATTTCCAGAGGCAAAGTTAAATCTGGCTTGCTGCCACACCACTTGAAAGGAAGTGCTGATCCAAGCTTGTACGCTCGCAGCAGCATTATAGGGTAGTCTGATTGAGAAGCAGAGCATCTCATAGGCTGAACTCTAAGGTCAGCTCAAATGTACCCAAAAGAAAGCCAGTGACACTTCCTTTCCATTGACGAACCTCTGAGAGGTTCCACAGTATTTCTATGTCACAACAAGCACACACCAGACCTACAGAAATGAATCCAAGTCTCAGCTGCAACATGATTATGCATCAAAACTCAGCGTGGTGCATGATTTCTCATCACAGACCATGGATCCAGCCCTTGCAGTTTAAGGCACGAGTTGTCACCCCCCTCACCTCTTTGTCAAAGTTTGCTTTGGTGAATTCCAAAGAGTTCAGGAGTGCATTAGTAGCTGCTAGCTTCACATTGTTGCTGGGCTCTTCCTTTCTCATTCCCTGGATGATGGCTGTCAGGATCTCATTGGATTTGTCCTGAAGCTGTTCTGGATCCTAAGAAGAAGTGTTAATAAAGTTGCCATCTGAAAAGCTTCCTCTGTATTTTAAAGCATCCTAAGTTTGACCCTGAAATCTTCAAGTTTGAAGGAAAAGAAGTTCTTTGTTCACTGGGAGGACTGGAACACGAGTGCAAGGAATTCACCCACCATTGTGTCTTTACAGCTTCTGGGACAGGAGATTAGACTGAGCTGAGCACAGGTAACTCCCGATATTCAAGTCACCAATGCTAAATAAACTCCACTGTCTCAAATAATAGGCCAAAAAGCTTTGGACTACTTGACTTCATTCAATTAGCAAGTTAAACCATACTGATTTCCAATTCCTTTATACACTGGGCAGAGATTTACACCAGCAGCTGAGGTAGAGACTTTTAATGGTAAAGTTACCAATATTTTTAGATATAGAGAAAAAATACATTGCCTGGACAAGGAGCAAGGAGAGTTAACAGCCAACAGTGAAACCAATCCCTTGCAGCCTGATGAAAGCCCCAAACGGAAGACTTCCCTTTCTGCCTCACTACCCTGAGGCTCAATCAGCGAATGCTGCACGTACGCTCTCCAAGGCATTCAGTGGCACCAAAAAACCAGCAAACTTTGTTTCCAGTGGAAGGTCAGGCAGCACCCAGGGATTTAGCAATTCACACTGGATACTTGATGCAACACATTGTGATACTGCAAGCTATGCTGATCATCACAGAACCCCAGGCTGGTTTGGGTTGGAAGGGACCTTAAAGCTCTTCCAGTCCCAACCCCCTGCCACAGGCAGGGACCCCTTCCACTGGAGCAGCTTGCTCCAAGCCTGTGTCCAACCTGGCCTTGAACACTGCCAGGGATGGGGCAGCCACAGCTTCAACGACACCTTTTGGAGAAGGTGTCTCAATGAGCTGTGCATCAAAACCTCCTAAATTAAGAATCAAGGGCCCCCTCGTGCAAGATGGAAGGCAGCTGTCAGGTTTCCCCAACACAGAAAGGAACCAAAAGCTTATCACTCATCTGTCATGTTTTACACAGCTGGACGTTCAGCTGAAGTTTTGTAGCAGCAGCCCTCACCATCATACAACTGCTGCAACACAGACTTCAATCTGAACCTTATGAGAGATGCCCTGGATTTGTGCTATGAAAGCAGGTCAGTCCTTCCAGGTAACACCCGCATGTTTACTGCCCATCGTTCTGTGAGCACAGAGACATCCTCCAGACAAGTATTAGAAGACAGACCCATGGAAGCATTACAGCCTATTAGGTATCATCAAGTGGTTTGGGTTGAAGGGACCTTAAAGCTCATCCAGTTCCAACCCCCTGCTACAGGCAGGGACCCCTTCCACTGGAGCAGCTTGCTCCAAGCCCCTGTGTCCAACCTGGCCTTGAGCACTGCCAGGGATGGGGCAGCCACAGCTTCTCTGGGCACCCTGTGCCAGCGCCTCAGCACCCTCACAGGGAAGAGCTTCTGCCTAAGGGCTCACCTCAGTCTCCCCTCTGGCAGGTTAAAGCCATTCCCCTTGGCCTGTCCCTACAGGCCCTTGCCCAAAGCCCCTCTTAGCTCTCTCAGCCTGGCTCCAGAGCACTTCAAACATACTCAGCCCAGTCCTCCAGATATACTCACAATGTCCTGACAGATGTAGCCAATGGCCTCCAACGTCGACTCTTTCATGTGCTCTGTGCTGTGCTGATTTGTAACGTTCGTTACCAACTGGGGAATGAGCTCAGGCCACTGGTTCATGGGGATCTCTGCACAGGCAATGCCAGCCACGCACTGAGAGGCCGAGCTGGGCCTGTACGTCTCTGTACCCAATGTCTGCAAAACCTGGGGAGAGATTGGCAGGAGATGGTTTGTGTTGGAGACAGAAGAGAGATGGGCACAAGACTGCTACCCAAATCACCCCCCTTCTCCAATGAAGCCCTTTGCTCTGCTTCCTCCTGCTGCAAACAAAGCCACGACCACACACAAATGGTGTTTGAACTCAACTTGGCCATGGCTGCCCTGCTCAGGAAGTGAGATCCAGCTGTGGGATTCCATGCGCTTCCATCATATCCTTTAAATCCCATACACAACGCTGTGTGCCGCGACTCACCAAGCAACTTCTTGTCTTGGGAAGCAACATTCCCAACGCTAAACAAATTGGGGGTTAAACCCCCCTAAGTCCTGCACTGGTTATGCCATGATAATCTCAACAGGGCTGAGTAATTTTCTTTCCTTTTAACTGCAGTTTGTGTGCTCTTCAACAACTGTTTCATTCAGAAGTGGAGGGTGCACATTTGCTTCAGTATTTCCAGTTATACCCCCTCATTTTCCATATATCAACTGAAAAACCACTGGGTTTCTAATGACACTTGACAGAAAACAGTAATACAGTGGGTTTATAGCTCCAGTACCCAATAGGACAGCTCCTGTTTGCACTGCAAACTCCCCTGTAGTGATCAGCAATATAGGAAAAGCCTAAAGTGATATCATCATCACCCACCCAACTTATTCTGCTCTATACAGATCCTATTAACATGAAAAGAAATACATAAAGGGTAAGGCCAACTTGTATCAGATAGGTACTGTTCCTCAAGTGCAAAAGGATGGACAAGACGCTCACCCCTCATCCCCATGGTGAGGAAACAAGAGAAGGAGCAAAAAGGGACCCAACTTACGTAGTTCTTGACCTCCCTGCGGGCGTTGGCGTCGATGGCGAGCCATCTCTGCTGGTACTGAGCCTTGATGTCAGGGTCCTTGGAGGTGAGGGAGTTCTTGATCTGCAAGCCGGCCGCCACACGGGCAACTTGGCTGTTGCCAGGGTTTGCCAGCACTCTGGACAGTTCCACCAGGAAGGTTGGCTGGGAAGAGAGCCGCGATCAGCACCACCAGTAAGGAGGAAAACCCCTCCCAGCACCCAGAGAAAACCCCAAATAACCCAGAGAAATGGGTCCCAGAGTCACCAAAGCTCCTTCTCTACCAGGCCATGATCAAACCATCACCACTACAGGGCTCTATCCCACGATTACAGGCGTTAAGTTCCTAATTAGAACTGCTGGGAAGCAGCATAAGCAGGCATTGACTTTGCTGGACTTTTACCTTCCTTGCTCCTATCTGCTTTAAGTATTCCTTTAAATAAACTACTGGGCTCACACGCCAAGCTATGTATTTTCTGGATGGGTATCAAACACGGTGAAGAGTAACTCCCTGCTACTTGTCCCTCGCTTCAAGGCAATACCCAAACTATAATCTAACACAGGCATTGCTCAAGTAGGAAATCAGACGCTGCTTTGCAGGGCTGGGACATTACAAACTTCCTCCTTTGCCATCAAAGGGGCAGAGACATGCATGGAGATCACCCCCCTCTAAAAGGGTGTACGTATGCAGATAAAAATACCTGGCATCCGTGCCACTTGCTATTGGTGCGGGTGAGGAATGCCTCCGCGTTTCAACCCTCTCCTCCTCTGACTGCTTTATGTTTCAGAGGCTTCTGCTGTGGGGAGCTTTCAGCACTGGAGCTGCCCCTCCAAAGGGTTTTGCCTCCCAGGAAAACCTTGCTAGGGAAGGCTGGAAGCCATCCTCAACCCATTTCCCACCAAGCAGGAATACGCTTTTCCTGAACCCACCTCACATACAGTTACACACAACTCGCTCCCATAATGTCTGTAACCCAACTTCAGAGACATACAAAGGTTTTAGGGCACCAAAAAGCCATTTTTAAAACCTCACTTCCCAAAGTTCATGAGAACCCTTGAATAAATCCATTACCTTGGACTCCACATTACCACTGACCAAGCACAACCCTTCAAAAGGAGATTTTAGCTGGGCTACTCAGTGTGTTCAACACTCAAACATGGGACAACTCCAACTGATGAGCACAAGCCATTGGATCCTCTCAATGCAACAGACAGAAGCCCTGCAAATATACACACTAAACCCACCTCCCAAGCATCACGGTTTACGCTCTGGTTTGATTTAGCATTTAAGAAGTTAACAGGACAAAAATCAAAGTACTGCTGTGTCTGCACTGAAATTGAAAGGTGAAGAAATGTCCTCGGATTTCTCGCCCATAAATTAGCAATAAACCATCAGGCTTTTCATGGAGCTTTAAGGAGAGTTCTAGCTGAAGGTGAGAAGCGTGACACGAAGCCTTCCAGGCCTGAGGCTCAAAGCAAATGCAGATGTGTGTGACCTCAGCACTTACAGCTATGGGAAGTGTCAATGAGAGCCTCAGAAAAGGGTCTAAATTAACTACAGGGAGGAAATGAAGAACGAGCTGCTCTGCAGGTGCATCTCCATCAGCCAGCTGGGGGACCACTTCCAGCTCCCTTGCAGCCCTGAGCACAGAACCTCAGGCTGGACCCTGTAGCTCCTACCCCTGCCCATCTCAATCCTGTTCCTGTGATGGGAATTGTCCTGAAGCCTTCATCCTCCTGCCCAACCGAGCCATTAACAGACCTCAGGGCCTACATGGAGCTCTTCAACTCCTGCCCTGTGCTGGACCATTGGACATCAGGACACCCATTTTCAGCCCCATCATAAGCTCCAGGCCCTCTCCTCCCTACCTTGACCTGGCTCTCACAATGCAGCAAATCCAAATGAAACCTTGGAAAACTGGCATTTTAAAAGCGTGAAAGCCAAGGATCATAACCAGCTCCAGCCATCACCCTGCAACACTGCACATAACACTGCCCAGGGTCCTCAAATCCAACCAGAGAGATCCTGAGACTTAGCAAAGGCCAGTTCCAATGCTCTGTGGCCTTCCCAGCGTACACCAGTGCAGACCAGGGTATGGAACCACAGAACCACAGCCTGGTTTGGGTTGGAAGGGACCCTAAAGCTCCTCCAGCTCCAACCCCTGCCACGGGCAGGGACCCCTTCCACTGGAGCAGCTTGCTCCAAGCCCCTGTGTCCAACCTGGCCTTGAGCACTGCCAGGGATGGGGCAGCCACAGCTTCTCTGGGCACCCTGTGCCAGCACCTCCGCACACCAAAAACAGAGACTTTGAACCCAAAAGGACACGATTCGTGCTCCTGATGCTAACACACAGACTCCAACGGGAACACTGGGTGCTGGGACCCCCTGCGATGCAATGAACCACCCCAGCCCCTCCGCACCCCGCTCTGGTGAGGAGCGGGGGGGGGGTGGGGTTGTTTTTTCCTCTATTTTTGCCTTTTTAAGCTTTTTTTTTCACCCCCCTCAGGAAGGTCACGGCGGGGGCTCCAGGCCCGCCTGCCCTGACCCCCCCTTCCCCTTCCCCCGGAGCTCGCAGCCCGCCGGCACCGAGCGCATCGCTGCGATGCTGCTGCGGGGAGGCTGAACCGGGCCCGGGGCAGGGGGGAAGCGGCGGGGCCGGGCGGCGCCCGGGGCAGCGATGGCCGCGGCCGCACATGGCGCTCCCGCAACCGGCGCGGCCCCTTCGGCCGGCGCCGCGCTCCTATTGGCTAGCGGGGGAGAAAGACGCGCTGCTATTGGCTGGAGGAGGAGAAAGACACGCTGCTATTGGCTGGGCGCGGCGGCCGGGCGCGGGCAGGGTTAGGCTGCGCCCCATGGCGGTTCAGGCGGGGTGGAGGTTGGGGGGGGGGGGGAGGGGAAGCGCCCGCCACCGGCCCCGGTCCCGGTCCCGGTCCCGTTCCCCCCGGTCCCGGGCTCTCACCAGGTTCTCGATCGCCGCCTGCTCCAGGAACTTCTGCGCCGCCTCAAGCTCGGAGCGGTCTGCGGCGGGAGGCGGGGGGGAAGGAACCGGCGTCAGTCAGCGGGGCCCAACCGCCGCGGCCCTCAGGGGGACACCGCGGCCGCACCGATCCCTGCCCCCCCCCCCCCCCAACCCCCCCATCCCCCCACCGCCCGGCCCCGCTCCCCACCACCCCTCCCCCCGCCGCGGCCCACACCCCGCCGGGGCCTCAGCCTCAGCCGCCGCCTCAGGGGTGCGCGGCCCCCGCCCCACCGCGAACCCCCCCGGGCCCGCAGCCGCCGCCGCCGCGCCCTACCCGGCGAGACCGTCTTCTCCAGGATGGTGATGAGCTCCATGGCGGCGGCGTGGTGGCTCCGGCGGGAGGGGAGGAGGGGAGAGGGAAAGGGGAAGGGGTGGGGGGGGGGGGGAAAGCGGGGCGGAAGGGAGGGGAAGGGGGGGGTTTAGGGTCAGACGGGGCCTGCCCCGCGGACGCGGCCGAGGCGGGTGGTCCCCTCCGGGCGGGGGGGAAAGGGGAAAGGGGGGGGACGGAGGCAGCGGCGGCTCCGGCTGCTGCGGGCGGCGGAGGGAGACAGAGAACAACCGGGGTGGGGGGAGGAGGAGGAGGTTCGGCGGTGGCCGCGCGCGCGCGCACGCACACACACACACCGAGCAGGGGCCGGGCGGGCGGCGGAGGGATACCAGCCGCGCGCGCCCCGCGCCGCCGCGCTGATTGGCTGGCAGGGAGCGCGATCCCCATTGGCTATTGGAGGGTAGTGGAGATGGGGGGGGGGAGGGGGGGAGGGGGAGGGGGGAGTGGGGAGGGGGGGGAGGTGTAAGAGAAGGGAAGGGCGGGAAAGGAAGGCAGGGGGTGGGGCTTCCGGCGGCGAGCGCGGTGATTGGGTGGTGGCGAGGAGGGCGCCCCCCGGTGGCGCGCGGGGAAGGGGAACGGCGAACACGTGGGGGGCACCGGTAGCTCCGGAGCGGCCCCGGTGAACGGGGCGAAGGGGAGGGGAGGGGAGGGAAGGGGGGGGTCCTGCCTCCCCCCCGCCCGGTCACGTGCTGGGCCGTACCGGGGAGCGGAGAACCGGGCCGGAGCCGGTGGTCCCCGCTGCGGGGGCCGCTCCCCCGGTGCCTCGGTGCGGCCCGGTCCCGCTCGTTAAAAGAGTTTGAGCCCGGTAACGGCGGCTCCGTGACCTGCAGGGCTCTTTCCCTGTATGGCCCCGGGAGGGAGCAATTAGTAACGCGATCAGGCTGCGGCCGGGGAATAAAGGAGCTGCGAGGCCGCAGGGAGAAGGGAGGGTGCCCTGGCGGCCCGGCCCTGCCGCCTCTGCTGCTCCCGGTAATGAATCATCCCTCGGGTATGTTCTGCGCCCCAGAAACGGGATCGGGGTGAATGCGGCAGCTCTGCACAGGCGTGTGGGGCCCAGCACCAGAGGGACGTGGAGCTGCTGGAGCCAGGCCAGTGGAGGCCATGGGGATGCTGCGAGGGCTGGAGCAGCTCTGCTCTGGAGCCAGGCTGAGAGAGCTGGGCTGGGGCAGCCTGGACAAGAGAAGGCTCCTGAAGGGGAGACCTGAGAGCAGCTCCAGGGCCTAAAGGGGCTGCAGGGAACCTGGAGAGGGGCTTGGGACAAGGGCCTGTAGGGACAGGCCAAGGGGAATGGCTTGAACCTGCCCGAGGGGAGACTGAGCTGAGCTCTTAGGCAGAAGCTCTTCCCTGTGAGGGTGCTGAGGCGCTGGCACAGGGTGCCCACAAAAAGATGACCATACATTGGGATTTGAATGCTGTTTGTCCTGCTGCCCTCATCCTGTTGCAGACAGCGTTTACTGCATCTGTCTCAGCCGTTCCACATGGAAAACCAAAGCTGAGCCTAACCTCTGGAATGAGGGCCTGTGAAGCTTTGAGATGGGGATGCCCATGGCCCACGGTGCTAGCAGGAGGAGAGCAGAGGATGCTGCTCCCCAGTGACACAGCAGCAGAGTCTGGATGGGCAGAGCTGTCAACAGTTCACATCGTTGCCTCTTTTTAAGACCAATGACTATTTACAGCTTGACTCACGGAACAGAACGGACGCGTTGTGACATTATTCAGCCTGAAGGAATGGAGTTCTCTGTTAGCACATCAAAGTCGACTCGCTGAGCAGCACTGGGGAGGAAACAGTGCAGAGGGAAAGAGGGACAGGATGGGAGCAGGGGAGCCTCACGCAGGTACGGTTGGGATGCAGCTCCAAGATGCTTCTCTATTGCCCTCCCCATTCCTGAGGCTCTAGGACACAGCCCAGAAGAACACTGACCATTACAACCCCAGGATGATTTTCCATAGGGACTGCTCCCATAGGAAAGCCAGGAGAGGAAGATTCAAGGCCTTTGTGCAGATCTGCCCTTGGTAGCAATGAAAGCCCCAAACCCCAGTGTCAGATGAGGATGGGCAAGGCTCTGGAGCCAGCTCCCCCCCGGTAGTGCTGGGGCTGAAGCTATGAGCTCCATGCGCTGGTTTTCTCCTCTCCTCATGGCCATAAATGGAATACTCAGCATTCACATTACAGAGGCTTGTATCATCTCCTGCCTTCATAAACGGCCACAGCCACTGGCAGGGAGCTGCTGGAGCCAGAGACAGGGTCCTTGGGCTTAGTTCTGTATGGTTAGAACAAGAACTAAGCAGCAGGTTCCCCTCCTGAGCCTATGGGGCTGATCTACCTTTAGGAAACCCGACCTCAATTCCAAGGGATGGGAATGATCTTTGACTTTATATCCACCCAACGCTTGGAGTTCAGTGGAAACCTCCAAGGAAGCACCGTAAATCCAGAGTCCAGCTGATGCCAGGTTTAAGGAGTTACCACAAGCAGCAGCTCATTGACACGAACCACCACGTGCACTGCAAGGACAACGCGTGCATCCTCCCATCGGGAGCAAAACCTTCCATCGGAGCTGCTTAGTGCTCAGCATGGCCCTAAGCCTGAGCTGCAGCAGCAGGGTGGCTTCCTGTGTGCTCCATCAGCTCGCAAGGAGCAGCCAGGAGTCCCACTTAGGTGCTGCGATGGAGGGGATGGATGTTCCTAACAGGTGATTAAATGGAAGCCTCGAATGGTTGCAATCCCACCAGCACACAAGGCTGAGCAGAGACGCTCACCTGGGCTTCCTTGCTTAGAGGGAATGATTTCCAAGCACGTTCGGTCTTAAAATGACCTCACTTTTCCTTCCTGGTTTGGGTGCCTGTAAAGGAAGAGTCCACAACACGACCGCAGCGAAGATGATGCAAGCTGAGCACAGCTCTCTTTGGCTCCGAGTTTTGGCACATCCGTGTATTTTCCCCACACATTTTCACTGGAACATGAATCATTTTAACCTTAAGCCACAAATTTAGCGCAGCAAATTGAGCCCAAATGGGACTCGCTGAGCCAGGCGCTGCTCAGCCTGGGTTTGGGATCGGTTGCTACTGCTTGATCCTTCTTCCATGGGGGTGGAAGGGTGCTCACGCTGACATCGTCACTGAAGGATGAGCCCCCCAGATCATCTGCCTTTGCTAACCAGGACCTGCTTGGCAATGGAAAAGGTTGGTACCAGCCCTATGGCTGCCACAAGCCATGATCCTGGTGGCCAAAACTCCTTTATGATGGCCCATCATGGAGCACTGTCACTCGTGCAAGTGTTTTGTATGTGTTTAAGGTACCTTTACAGCAGCGCATGGGTGTGAAGTCTCTGAAACACAGCGATGTAACAGCTAATCACAGGGAAGGTCAGTGGTGGGTACCGCAGAAACCTCACTGCAGCTCATGACCCTGCACAGACACAAGTCAGTTCACGTTAAAGAAGGATTTGGGAAGTCAAGGCTGGGGTTTTGCTCTTTTTTTTTGGGTTGTTTTGTTAAAGGTTCACAAGTTTCTTTCTTTGCTGCCCTGATTTTCTGTCATTTAAAACATGGAGCATATTCCGCACGCAAGTATGGAAGTGTTGGAGATAAGGAAGCAGCTCTTCCCTGTGAGGGTGCTGAGGCGCTGGCACAGGGTGCCCAGAGAAGCTGTGGCTGCCCCATCCCTGGCAGTGCTCAAGGCCAGGTTGGACACAGGGGCTTGGAGCAAGCTGCTCCAGTGGAAGGGGTCCCTGGAGCTGGATGAGCTTTAAGGTCCCTTCAACCCCAACCAGTGTCAGTGATGAAAAAGGTTTCACATTAAGTGGCCAAATCCCAAATCACTTCCATGAAGGATTCAAATCTACTTTCTTTGCATGCAGAAGAGCCCAGGCCGGGTCAGTCTGCTGCAGACCATTCAGTTTGCTCACTGACCACAACCTTGTTGTTTCTGGCCCTCTCCTTCCACTGCTTGCATTGTCATTTGCATTGTTTAAAGTCCAAACAAGATCACTCCAGCTTGCAGCTCCGGCCCTTCTCGTTTCATACATCACCGCTCCCGCTGGAATCACAGCTTTGCATGGTATTTTGTCCATGTGCAAGAAGCAGAAGAGAAACCAGCTTACTCCTCTGAAATCCCATCGGCTCTGCAGTGCTGACAGCAGGGAAAACCTGCAGGCGGGTTAACAGATGTGATGGGGAGGCACAGAATTCCTGCTTCAGCCTTGTTTCAGCAGCCCTAGGGGTAGGAACCAACATGATGCTGGTTAAGAGCTCTGCACCTTGCTAGTAGCTGACCTGGTGCATATCCCTGCTCATCACGGTTAGCATCAGCAGTACTTGCCCAATCCTATTCCTTCTTGCAGATCCCTCGAGTCTTCAGGTATTTAACAGAAATCTGCTTATTCACATTTCTTTTCCCTTTTCCTTTCCCTGGTTAAAGCGCTCAACTCCACTCTTGATTCAGATTGCACAAAGATCTACTTACACTTGGAGTCTACGTGCTCATTCAGCTGCCCTAAGCCCTGAGAGCAGAGGAAGAGAAGGCTGCGAACAAGGCTCTCCTTGGAGCTGTTAACGACACCACGGACGCGGCTGAGGTCCTTTGAAAGCAGCAACGCTCTTGAAACAGAACACAGGATGAGGCCATGGATTTCACATTGACAGTTTTATTAACGCCAACTGGTTTAATCTTCGTTTTCTTTTTAAACAATAGCACAAAAATGGGTGAGGGAAGCAGTCTGACATTAGTCTGATGACCTTCCGAAATACAGTTAAGCCACACCACATACGAATTCCTGTTAAAGGGTAAAAAGAGACGGAACTCCAACCTTTGTAATTAGAGGGTGTTGTGTCTGGTTAGTAGACCACGCTGCTTTGGGAAGGGAATGATGGCACAGAGCTTGGACTTCATCAGCACGTCAGTCATCACTAATTTAAGGCTTCTGAATCAAATTACCATCGACATCACAGACAGGAACAAGAAGCTACTGTTGCTACGGCCAGGAGGAGCTTGGACAAGGCTGGGTCTTTTATAGCCAGGTTAACGGTGTGTCTCGAGGAGGAGAGACCTGCCCCAAAGAGCAGCCGGGAGAACCAGCCACACAGGAGTCACCTCCTCATCTGCATGCATGGGGAGGGTGCAATTTAGGGAGGGAGTGTGTGTGGTGGTGGTGGGGGGGGGGGGGGTAATAAAGAAAACCCAAACAAATTGCATGACTCTTTCTCTTCTTTAATGTGGCTATGAAAGATGTTTCCTTACAATCCCGTTATCTCTAAGAAGGACATCAGCAAGTGGATCCAAGGAGGAAAACCGAAGAGCAACAGAACATTTTGTCTTTGTGCTGAGAGATAACACAAAAGGGAGGGAACTCGCTATCCTGAGGTTGGGGGGGGGGGGAGCTGCAGGAACATCTCTCCCCAAAACCTCGCGCTTCCAATGATGCACGGACTCTATGTTATACCAGCTACCTGCCTTCCCCAGCGACCTGTTCCACACCGCCACGCTCAGAGGCACTCACCCATTCCTGCCCCAGGCTCGCCACAAAACTCCACTGACCCAGAAACCAGTGGGTTCCTTTGATTGAGCTTGGTTTCGGGAGGGGAGGGTGTAAAAACCAGAACATCTGTCAAGAAGTGGCAGGAGGGGGGTGTTAAATAGTTGAACCACTGACAAGGCTTGAGGAAGTTTCACAGTTTTGTTATGCTCTAGTTTATTACTATCATATTTACACATTTTTCTCTCTCTTTTTTTCCTTTCTTTTTTTTTGTGTGGTTGGTTTTTGTGGGTGGTTTTTTTTTTTTCTGAATTGCTGAGAATTTGACTAGGATTTCAATCTGGAGTGTGAGCAGGAACCAGTTAAACTACATTCATTGTCCAATCCCCACTGGCTTGAGAAAAAGACTCCAAATTCTTGGCATACGAATCAGGTGTTGGGTCGCTCCTCCCTCTCCCCATGAGGCGGCAGCAGGACTGCAGCAGGGGCATGCACAGCTTCACACCATAGCTGGTGGGGCCTTGCGCTGCAGGAAGTACTGGTGGATGTTGTCGGCGTCCCTCTTGAGCCAAGCTGCATTGAGCAGGATGTTCTCACAGCACTGCTGCACTGTGCGTTCTGCTGATGGAGCTGGGTGACTCTCAAAGAAGGCCTGTACGGAAAGCACACAACCAGCCATCAGGGTGGGAGCCAGGCACAGGGGAGATTAGAAGTCACCAAGTTCCCCGGGTTATACAGCCATGGGAATGAGGTTCTGCGGCTGAGCTGAGACCCAACTGCGTGCAGTTTTGGTGTCCTCAACATCAGGACTTGAGCTGTTGGAGCAAGTCCAGAGGAGGCCATGAGGATGAGCAGGGGCTGGAGCAGCTCCTGTATGGAGCCAGGCTGAGAACACTGGGGCTGTTCAGCCTGGAGAAGAGAAGCTGTGTGGAGACCTCAGAGCAGCTTCCAGTGTCTGAAGGGGGCTACAAGGATGCTGGAGAGGGGCTCTTCATCAGGGACTGTAGGGACAGGACAAGGGGTGATGGGTTCAAGCTGAAACAGGGGAAGTTCAGGCTGGATACAAGGAAGAAGTTCTTTACTGTGAGGGTGCTGAGGCGCTGGCACAGGGTGCCCAGAGAAGCTGTGGCTGCCCCATCCCTGGCAGTGCTCAAGGCCAGCATCCTGGGGAACATGGTTTAGTGTGAGGCATCCCTGTCCATGGCAGGGGGGTTGGAACTGGATGATCTTAAGGTCCTTTCCAACCCTAACTATTCTATGATTCTATGCCCACAGTCCTGCTCCCACCAGCATCACACACCGAGGCATCTGCAAGGTGCTTATCGCATTTGCAAGATGGGCGACTTCAGGTACAGAGAGGGAACAGCAAAATGCTCCATTTCTCTGCTCAGGAAAAGCAGCATTTCTACACCGCCTCCTGCCCCACCTTGTCCTTGCTGCCAGGGACAGCAAGCAGCACTTGAAGAGATGAGTTCAGTCCCTCATTGGGAAGCAACAAGCGAGCAGCAAATCAAGTGTGTATTTCTGGATACTTGGAAGAAGACACTAACAGAAGCCTCGAGTCATTTTGCAGAAGCATTTGTCTAGGTATCAGATTGCTGAGCGTTCTACCTAGGCCTCTTTCCAAGCTGCATAATGACCTCCAAGCACCAGCAGCACTCAGGAGTTTTGCTGAATAGTCTCACATTTCTTCCTCCAGAAGCAACAATATCGATCCCTTGCAAACAGCTGAAGAAACTGCACCAGAGGCTGCTGTGACTTTGCATTTTAGGGTTGGTTAAAGGGCAGAGCAAGCTGGCACGGCCGGGAGTCATCCCCCTGCTCAGGCAAGCAGGCTTGGGCAGATCACCTCACCCTCATGTCCACTACAGGGTGACACGGCGACTCAGGCACATGAAGTCCAGCAGCTAAAGGCCTGCTGCCTCAGGAAGCAATCCTGGAAAGCAGCTGTGATTTGGTCTGGGAAGTGGTTTGTGTTCTTTAAGAATGAAGTAACTCAAGAGGAAGATTCCTCTCTGAAATCACTTCTGCTACTAAATCCTTTCTAAGAAGAGATCACTGGGTGATGAACACTGATGGATGGAGTTCATGGCTCAGCTTGTCCTTTCAATAAGAACCCCTCCCAGGAATTTCCCTAACAGGAAAGTGATAATTAAGGGCCATATTTTTAAGTTTCTTCTCCCAGGAAGGAGTCCCTGTAAACGGGCAAAGAGTAAATGATAAAAGCTCCCCACGTTGTCAGAACTCCACCAAGCCCCGTGCCTGTGCTCCCAAGTGCGAGGGGATGCTCGAGCCCAGCACTGAAATCCCATCGCCTTGAGCCACCGACTTCACAACAGACTCTCTACAAACACATTCATCTGCTTTGCATCAAAGCCTTGCCCTTAGTACCCGGCACAAATGATCACATAAAGCTTTTTAACATAGAATTTAACTAATTCCTGCTGTGTTAATTCCCCTGGGTGCTAGTGCTGTCAGCCCCAAATGCGTTTTATCAGTCTGGGGAAGGAGAAAGTGGCAGCTTCAGTCTCAGCTTACTACAGAAGTTGTGACAACTACAGCTATCTTTAAAGGTTTTCTTCTGGGGAGGCTTAAATCCCTGCCAGAAACTGCGCTGGATGCGTGAAAGTAATGAAACGGGAATCGCATTGCTCTGAAAATGCCAATTTAACACCTTTCAATAAAATAACCTAAAGCAATCTGGGAACTGGGCAATAGACAAAATAGCCAGAGCCACAGTTCAAAGCACAGACTCATGCCTCTTCCATCAGTGCTTACAGTCCAGGGCACACAACGTCTGTCACAGATGAAGTTCATCGCTCCTTTCCTTACAATGTCTTACCTTAACTTCTGCAGCCATTTTATCATTTGCAAATCCATCCACTGTTAGCTGAAGGAAAAAACACCACATTAACCAAGGGTAAGCA
Organism: Lathamus discolor; assembly: GCF_037157495.1. Classification (NCBI taxonomy): domain Eukaryota; kingdom Metazoa; phylum Chordata; class Aves; order Psittaciformes; family Psittacidae; genus Lathamus; species Lathamus discolor. Next base: position 3,362,253 of record NC_088903.1, on the reverse strand, counting down.
TTGAGCATCTCAAATCAGTTTAGGTTTGGTCCTGTACATGAACAGGGACAGGGTTTGTCTCAGCTGCACGTACCTTTATTAGTCTGGATATTAAGAATCCACCTTGGTATCGATTATAAAGTTCCTCCCAATTGTCCCTTACAAATTTCCAAGCAGCTTTCCTCCCCTGCTTGCTGCCTCCAGCTACTCCACCAATAACAGATACCGTGTCCTGGGGACGTACCTCTTCCTGAAGGTGAAAGTGTAGACAGGTATTCAAGAGTGTTCCAACAAATACAACATCCTGGCTTTATGCACTCCTACATCACATCTCTGAACACCACCTTCATCTTCCCCTCCCAAGCTTTAAGATACAACTCAAAGATTTAATCCTTAAGGCTATTCCTCCTATTCTAATGCATTCCAAGCACTCTGTCAGCAGAGGTGAAGGAAGGAGCAGCTTTCCCAGTGACTTACTGAAAGTGCAAAGGTGAGAACTTTTTGAATCAGTTCTGGTTGAGAGATGGCTCCAAGAACTCGTTCGATTCGGTTCTTCTCCTCCTGCATGTCTGCTTGCTTGTGAAGCTTCAAAGCCAAAGGGAGTAATATTAGTGCACAGGATTAAATGCTGACTTCTTACCCAGCACTGAACTAGAGCTGCCAGATTAGTCGTCAAGGGTAATACAAGACAAATTGAACTTGTTCATGAATCATCCTGCTGCTCTCCACATTACAGACCTCATTACATGTACATCAGCAGAAATTACCAGTAGTAATAAACTCATCTTCACCACTATATAAGGTCAAGTAGGACCACGCCTCCCAGCAATGAGAAAGAATCCTAAACTGAGAGCTGCAACACTCCACTAGGTGGCAATTTCCTACTACACACGGACCAAGGAAGCCCATAAGGAAGCCCAAGAGCTCACATCATCTGTAGAACATCAGCCTGAGCCTGTGTGCAGACAAACTACGTCTTAGAGGAACTTGTAGGGTGGAATATTTAGCTTCTCGTTGCATAAGCTGGCAGTGGTAACGAGAGTGTGCACTCACCTTCAGCATAGTGTCTAAAGTAGTACTATCTCCATGCTTCAAAATAGTTAGATATACCTAAGACAGAGCATAAACAAGGAAGGTCCTTCAAAACCCACACTTTCAGAAATGCAACCATCAATTTCTACATGTTTGGGTTAGATTTCAGACAAGCAAACAGATCTGGCACTGATCCCTTCCATGTTAAAAGTGGATTTGAAAGATGCATCAACTCCTTCAGCTCTTCCTCAATTTCAGCATGATTTTGGTAATTTCAACCACAGCAAAACACTAGAAATAGAGATCTTTGTACCAAGCCACACCTAAGTATTAAGTACTTCATATATACTCAATCCATATCCACCATAGTCAGACTTCGTGCTCTGCACAGCCAAGCTGACCACGGTGCTTTCGAACCTGGAGGATGCAGGCAGGTCGTGGCTGGATGCAAGCGAGGAGAAGTCAGCTCAAGTTCAGCACTGCACTTAAATAGTCTTCAAAACCCAAAGAGCAACACACTCTAGAGACCAGAGTTGCCCTGTGGCAGTCAGTGTGGGTACAGCTGAGCTTATGAGTTAGGACTATGTATTGGCCATGAGAGACGAGGCTTACTTGATTCAAGAGACACAGATGCTTGTACCATGCTCCCCAGTGTCATTTTCTGCATAACTGGCCTTCTCTCCATGCTCCTACTACATCTGCCAAAACCAGCTGGTCCCATACCTTGCCTCTAGCTTCCCTATTCTTGGAAATCCAAGAGCTCAGTGCACACAGTCCTAAGACAGAGGGGACAGCCTTTAGAGAACCAACATCTACAGTAACCTACAGGACTCCTCAGATCAGCTGACAGCACATGCTTTCCTTCCACATGGTCCTTAAATCGGCGTCGGGCTTCTTCTAATGTCGCCTTGTGCCCAGCTTTTCCTAGTTTGCCCAAGACCAGCCCTCTCAGAAGTGCATCTAGATGACCTAATGAGTAAGGAGCAGGAGGAAAACAGTATTATTTGGAGACACAATTCAACAATTATGTGTTCTTCTACCTAAAGTCATCAGGAAAGAGCTGCATAAGAATCATTCCACACGCTTGAGGATATCTAAAGAAACCTTTTCTCACCTTCCTTGGTGCCAGCTGGAGAATACATTGGTTTTTTCAGGGCAAGAGGGTCAGGAGAAGATGATTCCAGCCCAAACACAACAGGCTAGGCCTGTAACCTGAGCTAAGGCTGTACTAGTAACCATTTGCATCTGCAACAGGGCTAGGACAAGTAAACAGGCACACACATGGCTTTCCATCCTTGCAGTCTAATGAGTTTTAGGCACACCAATAGATGCAAAGCTAAAGAAGATCTGTAATCAGTCAGTGACCATTTTAGCTTGTGCCTGATAACAGGGGGTTATTGTGGGAGTTTGTGTTTGTCTGTCTGGTTTTAAGCATGGAAATACCCCTGAACACCTACTTCAGCCTCTTCTTCCTCCCTTCCCTCCCCGTTCCCAATATCTTGGTGGCTGATTTACACAGGAGTTTTCCAAAAGCACTACTGGATTTCAGAGCATAAGTTTCCTACCCTCTCCAGGTTTGGGGTCCCATCCCAGTCTCTCCCCTATTGGTGAAAAGACATCTTTCACGAACACCTGGATTTCCTCATAGAAGTCTGTGTGGGACAAGAGAGTTGAGAGGATCTCCAGGTTACAGCTGAGGTCACTCCACACAGTATAATTGGGCTCATTCACAAAAGCTTCCATGACTTTTAGAACCTCTACAGTGCTAATGATTCCAGCTCGGGCCTGGGAGAGGAAAAAACACAGATTAATCTTACTTCCAAACAGAATTAAGGTATTTAAGAGCTCATCACATTATTTTATAGCCTTCAGTTTGCACAGCCTGCGTATAAACTCTAGTTTCTCTGTTGCAGGGTTCTGCCACGATGACTTAACACTGGAGTCAAAGCACCTCATGGCACACGGTGCTTTTTATACACAGGTAAGCACTTTACAAGGAGACAGCTACACAATTCTAAGCACATTTTACAACCAAGAAACAGAGAAGGAAATAAAATGACTTAACAGAATTGCAGCAATGCTGGCAAGCACAAGCAAACCCCCAGAGTTATTCTCAGCCACCCACCACCAATCTTATTTTAACTAAAAACTGTAAAGATTTAGAGACTGAAGTTTTGCTCTTTGGGAATGAAAAGCTGCAGAAGTCATCTTTGCTTCCTGCTGCACCCATGAAGCAGTACAAGAAGTACCACTGCCTTTGCACCCCTCCCAGGGAGAGTTGATGTGAACTGCTTTACAGAGGCATGAAAACACCTCTACACTTAGTGCAGTTGATAATACCTCCCGTAGATGCCTCCAACCATTTCTGTTAATCTGGAACTAGACCAGTAATTTATGGTACTGGAAAAGAGGTGAAGATCAATTTTTATTATCTAAGCTATATTCACCTATGATAAAAATAGGATTAATACTGAAACCAAAGGAGGAGTCTAACACAATGTTCCTACGTGTCTGATTTGCTCATTGGGTTTCCCAGAGAAGCTGTGGCTGCCCCATCACTGGCAGTGCTCAAGGCCAGGTTGGATGGCGCTTGGAGCAACCTGCTCTAGTGGAAGGTGTCCCTGCCTGTGGCAGGCGTTTGGAACTGGATAAGCTTTAAGGTCCCTTCAACACAAACCATTCCATGGTTCTGTGATTTGGGAAACGACTCAGACTGCAGTCTCAAACCCCTTCAACTAAGCCACAACAGGAGTTACAAGCTAGAGAGGCAGGGTATCAAGCCCACATGTTTAGAAGTCTCCATTCATTTGCTGACTAGCAAGAAGAAGAAACACACTGTGAAATGCAGAGTACAGCAGCTGATGGTTCAGAGCTGGCAACACCAGCTTTGGGGGCAGTCCCAGTGAGAAGCCCCAACAGGCACCTCCAGTGGAGGACAGTTACAAGCCCAACTGCATAAGGCACATGGTGCTGACAGGGTTTGATAAAGTCGAGGGCATCACTGAAATCTCCTTATTTTGAGGAGTTAAAGCAGGTTCTCAAAATGATTTTGGAAGTAAAAACCCTACAGTTCTTCCCCTCCAGAGTGCAACAGGAGTTCTAGACACTGCTTCCATAGGGTTTTAAGTCTTAGACTACAAGTTCGAACTTGTCAAGGTAATAGCTGTGATGTATGCAATAATCCCAAAGGCACCTTGCCTCCAGAAGCTGAGGCTGCCTCTTCAGACACCCATTTCTGCAGTTCCTGTAGCTCTCTTATTAAACAGAGCAGCAAAGGGTTGCTTACCAGAGAGAAAAGATCATTCTGCAGGCCAAGCCTGTCCACAGGGGGTAGGGAGAGGTCTTTGATGGCTGGTATTAAACTCTCCAGCATGTCAGGGCTATACTGGGTACGGTAAAACCCAACTGTTCCAAGGTTTAACTGAAAAGTACCAAAAGAGCAAACAAGAATTAGAAGTAAGGAATAAAGGAGGAAATGCCTTTTAGTTTTTGGACCTTTCTCAGTTTAGTTGGTGTCTGTAATAGACCTTAACTTACAGATTTGTACTCATCTGCCTACAGCAAAAGCTTTCCCACTAATGAAAGATGAACAGGACTATTTTTGCTCCGGATGGATTTTAACTAAACTGGGGCTGCCACAGGGTACCAGGAAAGCCCCCCCAGTTCAACTCAAATGCTGGTTGCACACTGGTTTTATGGTTTGGGCTTCTATAAGGTTCAGGTTTTCATTGTCTAGACCAGTCTGGGAAGGCAAAGGACTACATTAAGTGTTACAGAGAGGAGCTAATACTCAGTAGCAGCACAGAGGCCCTTCCATAAGAAAAACAAGACTGCAGGGGAGGGGGGAGAATAAAGGAAGAGGTAAATGAAATGTGAGGGAACCTGACAGTGACAAACTTCCCTCCAGGAATATGTTCTTGGTGTCAGCTCACCTTCACCCACTGGTCTGGTTTGGTGTCTTTCAAAACCAAGGTGAGCTCTGGTTTGTCCATCAGTATTTGCATTTTGGCACAGGTGGGGTCATCACTTGTACAAATACTTATGGGGACCATCCACATGGGCAAATCCTCCCCTGAAAGAAGAAATAACAAAAAGGAAGGGCTAAGGACAAAGGATGAGTGCACCCAACACTGAGATACCCTGCCTGATGCTCAGACAAGGCTCAGCAGCAGCTGAAGCAAGGCTACTTAGATTGAAATCTAAAAAGCCACAAATCTGAAGGAAAAGGGCAGTTCTAAAGCTAAACCCCAAGAATCTCCAAATCACCTTTCAAGCCAAATGCTTTAATTTCTATAAGCATGGAAAATGGGTGGAATCTGTGTCTGCAGACAGTGCTGGCTGCTTCCTGAGGCATTTTTATCTCAGCACTTCTATAAAGCCAGCAGCTTCCACAGCTCCTCAGATGGCCTTAAACTGGCCATCAGAAAAGCATCTTGGAATGAAACCCAAACCAAAGGCTGCAGACGAACACTGTTCTCCATGCAAGGAGGACATGGAAACCACATGTGAAAGCAGTCAAGCTTGGCTTTTCTGCAGTTTAACAGATACTTCAACACCTGAACCCAAGGAGAGCACCTGCCTGTGGTTTCATCCCTGCTATTGCACAGCAAGCAGTGAGCACACCATTCCTGCTTTTAGCACTCATCTTACCAGTATATGGTCCACTGGCACAGAATTTCTTCTGGACTAACTTCAGCACTTTGTCATCTTCTTGCTGAGGGAAGGAAAAGAAAGGGAGAAGAGGAAAAGGAATTCTCAGAATATCTCATCTCAGCTTCTCTATATCACGATTCATTCCTGTGCCCTCTGTTCAAAGGAGTAACTTATACTCCTCTAGAAAAAGAAGCATTCCAAAAAAAACCATTCCAAAGCATTCATCCCTGTTATTGTTAACACACACATACCCCATTCCTCATTTGAATTTGTGTGACTTCAGCTTCCAGGCAGTAATCCTCACTCACCCTGCAATCTTGTAGAATAAGCACAACTGAACTGGAGGGAGAAGCAAAACGTGTGGCAAAGGGAGCTAAGTCAGATATTCCTTCCCCCCAGCACACATTTCACACACAAAGAGCCAAGAGGCAAGGTCAGCAAACTCCCAGCACATGATCTAGAGAGCCTGTGGAATAACTCCCTGTTGCTTTGCATTAGGTTCCTCAAGTGAGCTGCACTTCCCCTCTCTTCAACACAGAACTGTCACTCAACGGTGACCCACTGTGCTGCCTCCTGATCAAAGAGAGGGATTCAAATAACTGGGTGCTAAAGACAGAACTTGCCATCTGAAGCGCTGAAAACCACACAGTTAGATTTACCTGTTCAGCTTCCACATAAATGAGTGGAAATCCCATTTGTTTGGTCCATGTGTTCATCACAGCAGCAATAGGTTTCCCACTAACTTCTTCCAGGCTTTCCCAGAGATCCTCTGCAGAAGAGAAGTCTGACTCAGGACTCCCAGAGTCTTGCCATGTCAGGCACTATTAGGGACACGCTATGGGCACCGGATGGGGGAGGCTGTATTGCTACTCCTGTTTGTCCTTCATGTTTTGGGTTGTGCTTTTATCAAACCATAACAAATGATAGGCAAGAAAAAGGCAATAGTTTAAACCACTCGTAAGGGGAAAAGAGGGAGAAGGAATCTTCTTTACTACTCAAAAAAATGCAATCAAGACACATTGTGATACATGAGCAAAAAGGAGCATCAAATATTCAAAATGGTAAACAGAAAAAGCTTTTCCTTAAAGCTTTTCATCTATTATGCCAAGAGCTGATCGAACAACAGGGGCTGGTTTTGGCTGCTAGAGCACGATGTTCCACTTCCATATTTATGCCTGCTACACAAAAAGGGTTTGAGTAAAGAAAGCGCTGCGAGATGTTAGGGAAGACTTTGAACTGTTTAATCATACATGCAATCAATACTGCAAAAGGAAGCTTGCAAAAAGGCTTACTTGGCAAATCAACATACTCCATTTCTAAATTAGATTAGTACACAGATGGGGTTATCAAGGCGAAATGCAGCGCTTGCAGATTACCCCAACCACGTACTCCTGAGAGAGAGAACCATTAAAGGATGCTGAATTCTGGCTGTGCAGGGGACTCATTGTATGAAACCAGAAACAAGCCAATTAGTTCCTTGCATTTCAGTTCTTTCGGGTGGAAAAGCAGCTGTTTGAGAATCCATCACTTTAGCACTAAAGAATTTGTTTCCAGGAATCAATTCTCTGTAAAGCACATAACCACCAACACTTACCTGTAGCTGCATTCTTCTGCTGGAACTTCTTTAAATACAGATTCATTCCTTTCCGAAAGTCCTGGAACATACAATTGAACGTGTAATGGCACCAGGAGGGAGGGTTTTCAGTCCTCCCTCCACACTGCATTTGCATTCAAGAATCAGCCAAGGAATCTTAGGATCAGTACGTACATCTGTAACTCCTACGTTTTCCCACTATCTTATTTCTCCTTGGTAAGTTTAAAGAGAGCCCAAATACAAAACATAGATTTAAGGGAGTTTTTTTACTGTGAAAAGATTTGACAATCTACATTTGGCTTTTTAACAACAATCTTCTTACCTCATCACCAATGTAGTCGTGTAGCATTCGGATTACAGATGCTCCCTTGCTGTAAGAAATAGCATCGAATATTTCATCTACTTCGGAGGGATGGCCAACACTAACCTGTGGTAAATGGGATAACTCACAGTCAGAACCATGTTAACTGCCGTTAAGGTTTTGATTTTGCTTGTCCTAGTGTTTAAGGAGCTGACTTCTCCCTGTAGAAAGCACATGCACATCCATCACTAAGCTATCTTAGTGGATTCTCTGCCCCTGGGCAGTTCAGCTTCTCCACATATGGTTGGGTTAGGATTGGTTTATAGGTTAAACATACTTTAACTAAGGTTTTGGTATTCAATCGAATAGACTTTGCTTCAATCCTTTGGTTCAACGCTTACCCAAATGCAAAAACAACCCCAGTGGAAATAGAAGATAGAAGATGACAGAATTACTTCAATAGGATGACTGTTGTCTAAGGCATCGAGCTCTTGAGCACGGGTGTAGTCAGCAGAAACAAACTGAGTCCAGATATCATACTCGGGGAAACAGTGATCCACACACAGGTACTCAATCCAGGAGGCAAATCCTTCATTCAGCCAGAGGTGGGTCCACCATTCCTGGAAAGAGAAGATGGCAGAATGAAGAAGAAGCTTCCAAACAGCTTCATGTAATCCACAGTAAGTCTGCAGCAAAGATAAGCTGTTAAGGGCCTAGTTTAATGCCAATCAGAGAAACACTTGTAAGCACAAATTCCTCTCTATAAGGAAGTCCTCAACCCAAGAAGTAATCGGCACCCAAACCCCATCTTCCCCTTCAGTTTTACAAACTCTGAATGGAGGAAAATGCCTCAGGTACAAGTGAGATTCCAAATTAAGTTAAAACTGGCTGATTTGGGGCTGCAGAAGCCACGCACGTTTTACCGAATGCTTGCAACACAAGGAACTCCCAAACCTGTAAAGTACCTGGATTCAAGCACCTGCTTGCAGGGTCTTGGGAAAAGGAATGTTGGATCTAATGAATGGAGTTAAGCTGAAACCATTTGTGAGGAGCAGAAGCTGACAGAGAGGGTTCAGGTTTTAGCACTAAATGGGATTTCTTTGCAGATTTCAGCCTTTGCTGGCTTTTATTCCCAGCAAAATGACTTAAAGCGTTCGGACAGGCAGCTCCCCAGATATCCAGAGTAATTCAGATGAGCTACTACTGAGCAACTTCTCAGCTACTGGACCAGAACTTGCAAGGCTGAGCTGGTAACTCAGCCTGCTTGGTATAAGAAGCCTGATGAGTGAATTGTGCCTCCCTGAAAGGGAAACAGTGGATTACTGCTTCCAAGCAACCTGGCTAACCAGAATCATTCCCATGGAACACCTACTCAACTCTTAACTGTATTCAAACAACTAAACATCACTTCACATGGAAAAGATCTAGGAATACTTCTAAAGAACACACTAGTAAAGAGGGAAGTGGTAATAAAACACTAGTGAAATGTCTGTTTTCAATACAGCATGCCTGCTACAAAGGAGCACTTGAACACACACATGATATGAAGCACATGTCAAAGAGAACTAGAAGAACGTGTAACTGTTAGATACCATGGTCACAAGGTTTCCAAACCACTGATGAGCAAGTTCATGTCCTACAACCAGAGCAACCCACTGGCGAGATGAAGAACAGGAATTTTTGGGGTCAATGAGCAATGCAGTCTCCCTGTAGTTAAGAGAGAAGGAAAACTCAACAGAGTGGTACATGCCCAGAGGATAAAACACAATCAAAAGTAGGTTAAATGACCTAAGCAAGCTAAAAAGTGATCAGTGCAACTGAGAAAAACCAAAAGGTGTTTCAGTTTAGACATTATTTTGGGAAGTTCCACAGCTGTTGGAATGCTTTGGAGCAGTAATTCCTTATGGCATGCAAGAAAACCAGCGCAAAAACCCAGGCAGGAACAAGAAATTTTCCTTCATTTATAAAATAGCTCACCTACATAATCTAGGACCCTTAACTCCCTTTGCACTGCATGATGGATGCACAGCAAGTCTCTCCCTCCCTCATCCCCAAAGGAATTCCAGCTCTTCCAAGTGCACAACCAGCCGTGTTACACTCGCCACTGCACACGAGTCTCCACACAGGGCACACACATGTAGACACACAAGCACTTCCTAGGTCAGGCACACCAGCTAGAACCCCCCTATCATGAGCAGGACTTGGTGGCTCACTCAAAGGGGATCTCAAAAGGGATGGTGCCTGCAGGTTCTGCCAACCCAAAGGGATGGAGCAAGCGTGCCAAACAGTGTATGGAGGGGAGGAATTAACAGCACAATGGGGTTTTTTTCTACAAGGAGTAAAATACCAGGTTTCATTGGCACTGTGCTAAGCAGACAAGTAGATCTGGGTTTAGTTTTCAACCTGGGCTCAATTTTCCATTTCAGTTTTAAAGGCCAAATTAAAAAGTGTAGCAGAAGAAATCCCAACTATTCCAGGCTTTAAAGTCCAAAGCTGACATGAGCAATGTTGTCCGAAGTGGAAGGAAAAGCATTCTAACAATGAGCACAGAGAGTGGAATAATATCAAGCAAAAGCAGAACAGCTTGATCAGCTGAAAGGAAAACAAAAAGCAAACTGAAAAGGCAGGCAAGTCCGTTGTAATTTACTTGTCTCCACATGGTTGTACTGTGGGTGTAATTTACCAACTTGCCTATGACATAAAGTAACTCTTCCAGCTGTGTCAGTGAGTACATCACTTTTACAGGGGCCGGGGGGGGAAAGGGATGAAGAAAGTTCTCTTGTGGAACAGGCAGTACTGCCAGACACTTCAAAACCTCACGCCCTTGGACAGTGGTTGTACTAACTCATTCTGGCCTTCCTAAGGGTTGTACAATGCACGCTGCTGCAGAAGTCAAAATCATCCAAACCGAAGCGAGAGTTGAAGGTATTTACTCAGTCTTAGTTGGGATGATACCCAATAATTACAGCTGCCTACAACTAATCCAATTACTTCCAAGAATTAGTGAACAAAGAGGGGGAAAGACAGTATTTTAACAGCATACCTATAAGTAACAAGGCCCCAGTTCTCCATGGCACCTTTATAAAATAAATACAAAGGTTTATTGATATTGATACACACCTCTTCCTAAAGGTTTGAAATTCAAATAAAAGACAGTTCATCAATAAAGTGAGTTACTTTACCAGCAGCAAAGTCTGCAATAGCTATGAGATCAATTTTAGGAAGAGGGTAAGGAACATTGAAGTAGTCCTTATAAAAAGGCAGAGTTTTAGCAGCAACCTGTAAGAAATGAGAGGAGAAATGTTAACTTAGAACAATTGGTGAAACTTGGAAATTTATGACTGAAACTGCCCTAAGAAAGCAGCAGACACAAGATTTCTTCCAGAAGCCCCATTCCCAGCTTCCAGAGCACAATGGTTTGGAAGACTCCCATCCCCTTCTTCTCCCAGGCTGTAGCCTACCCTTCAGCATTTCTCATCGTCTTTGAGCCCAAGTCTCCATCACCAAATCAGAGCTGAACTAAACCGTATGTTTTTGTCATTAGAGACATCAGTTTGCCCACAGCTGCCATTCTCTTTAATACCAAGCCCAGTCTCTCCGAGCCATTAAAGCAAACAAAAGCAGCCTCACGAGCTCTGTGTGGACCGAGGTAACTGAAGGAGGAGTCCAGGCTGGCGGAGATCACTGCAGCAGGACCAAAGTCACCCTGAGCACATTTACCTCTAATGCAAACTTTCCTTGTTCTGCTTTGCCCACAGGAGTGTAAACACGCACTAAGACACCATCCAGGGACCTGGCCTCTACGAAGTCATATTCTCCCACCACGAAGGCTACAAGATAGGTGGACATTATCGGGGTACGGGCAAACTTCACTTCCACCAGGTTCTCATCATCCGGGTACGGCTTCCTGTCAACAACATTCTTCCAACAGGAAAGGAAATGGTTAGTTTCGTGGAAGTGGAACTGGGTTACACAATCCATTTGAGTGACTATTCCATCGGTATGAGTCATGCATTTAAAACTGAACGGACTCCTCTGACAATGATTTTAAAGATACAGACCATGATGTAGTTCCCCTTCCGAACTAAAAATGCCCCGTCACCATGGACGTGGACTTTCAGAACTTACATTCCATTACTATGGAATGCATATTTCATATTCCGGCCATCAGCTGCTGGCCTTCAGAGAAAGTATTGCCCACATCCCAGTAAAGCATCAGGCTTTCACTTTTAAATCATAGAATCAAAGAATAACAAGGGTTGGAAAGGACCTTAAGATCATGCAGTTCCAACCCCCTGCCATGGGCAGGGATGCATCACACTAGACCAGCTTGCTCCAAGCCCGTGTCCAACCTGGCCTTGAGCACTGTCAGGGATGGGGCAGCCACAGCTTCTCTGGGCACCCTGTGCCAGCGCCTCAGCACCCTCACAGTAAAGAACTTCTTCCTTATATCTAACATGAACTTCCCCTGTTGAAGTTTGAACCCATCACCCCTTGTCCTATCGCTCCAGTCCCTGATGAAGAGAAACAGAAACCACAACCACGTGGTCAGAAACCATAACCACGCGGGTGAGGTTTGCCTTTACAAGTAACAATGAAAGTCAGCTACTGGCATTAAAAAAGTCTATTTTTAAACTGACTTGCTCTTCTCCAGCAACGTAATCTAGAGATACATGCACCATATATCAAGTAGCAACCTGTATTTGTGACTGAGATACATCTACTTGCACGCTTTATCCCAGAAATTCCCTGGAGCAGAAAACATGCTTATTTATCTCTAGTGCTTACGTAGCTATAACAGCTATATCAACACATGAAGGCCTCTTTTCTTTGCAGTCACTCTTCATCAAGCAGCACGTGGTTTGACATATGCTAAGAGCTTTTTAACCCACCGCCGCTGCGGTCTGTACAACCTGTTAGGGTTTTGGGCTAGGACCTGACATCGCAATCTCATCACACACTATTAACTCTCAAATAATCGGTTCCTACAGCTTCGTTTAAAACAGTCTGCTCACACATCAAGAACTTACCATATTGGACAAAGCTACTCTGTCTTTAGGAACCACCAAAGAAATATCAAATGTTGCTTTAATGGCAGGCTCATCCCAGCAAGGGAAAGCTCTGCGAGCATCAGTAGCCTGAAGGAAACAAAAGAGCATTAAACAACCAAACGGCAAGAGATTGTGGCAATAACACACAGAGAAAAATGCAGCACATTTTAGAGGCAAGGAGTTGGGTAAATGCTGGCGAGTCATTGGTGTGGAGCCTCTTCACTGACACTCTTGACCTCTGCATTAGAGCGTTTTATTTGGATTTCTCTCTTGGTTTTAAGGGAAACTAATAAAAAGCAGCTGAAAAGCACTCTGTGCTCTGATGGAATTCTACAGGCGGAGTGGAATTCAGCAGAGTCATGACAAGCAAAGCTCAGTCATGTGAAAGCAGAGAGGGCACCCAGGCGTTCACAGACCGTACACACAAGACCCCCTAGTTGTGTTCTGTCAGCACGCTGCACCCATGAAACGTTCCATTTGTACCAGGGAAGTGCTCCCTGCTTTTATATAACCAGGCAGATAACTATGGGATTATAATTCTGTTGTGATGTCCAGGGTTTATGTAATACTTAAGGCAGAATCTGGCTCATATTTTGGGTGTCATTAAGATACGGAGATAAAGGCAAAGTGTCGTATTAATATAATAGACTTCATAAAGGCAAGTTATACAGAGGTACGTGACTACATCTATATAAAGAGCTGTTCTTAAACACTGCTATTGGATATATACGATGCATCTCACATCAGCATGATCCTTAGCTGGGGAATTGCCAGATCCAGAATTTACTGACCTTGAATTCGCAACGTAAAGGCTGGGTTTAGTATTATCCCTCCATGCTAAAGGCAAGTTAACCTAATGAATAGAGTTAAAGCTAGGAAACTGTGTCTTTGTTTCTTCTAAGTGTAAATCCTGTGTTAAGAACAACATTCCCCCCAAAGAAAAACACAGCCCATACCTCAAACTGAGTGACAGCAGCATAGCGTGTGTCTCCAGTAGGGGTGGTGTATTTACTTCGGTAAAACCCTTTCATTTTATCATTCAGCTCCCCTACAAAGTCTATCTTTAGTGTCCCTGTCCCTGTAACAGAAACAGATGGGACACTGTTATTCACATGTGGCAAATGCAAGGTTTATTTGGTGTGGACCTTCAGGCCAGGCCACTCAGCTGATGTCCTTCATCTCATCCCCAGCCATCGCTTCTTTTGCAGGCCTCCCTCAAACCCTTCGCTCTCCTTCCACAAAAGCAGCTCCAGTAGAACAATGCAGCCAGAGCCAGACTCACCACAGCATTTGAGCATTGACCAGCAAGCAGAGGCTGCTGCAGACCTCATCTCGTCTTCTAAACACAATGCAATAACCAGGAGGACTTCCCTCCAGCCAGCTGAGATGCCTGATCCCACAATCCTTACCTTTGAGTAAGGCTGGCAAATACAGAGGTGGCTACTCCATAATAACAGCATCCTATGAAATGTACTCCAAGAGGCAAGACAGAGCACTGGCTGCATTCAAACTTCTAAGTCAATTAGTCTCAGGATTTATTCTGCCCTCAATGTCTCAGTGCAAAAGGGGAAACCTGATCTTGATCAGGGAGGCAGAATGCCAACACCCCATAGAATGAAACATGAAAATTCTATCACCCTCAAATCTCTCTATTTGTATTGGTCAGGATGAACTAAAACTGCTTTATTCAAATCAAGGAGCTGAGTTTCAATTGACAAGCTTCTCAGAACAAAAAACTGTAGCATTTCAGATAAATTAGTGTGGTCATGCCTAAGAAAATACTGCAGTAATTCGGATCAGCTCTTTCATGGTAAGAGGAAAAGAGCCTCAGTAGCTAACATAAATAGCTTCTGAGCCTAACTTCCAAGAGCAGGTAAAGAATTAGTCACCTGAGGTGTTGGAAGCAAACATCAGCATTAGTGAAACAGCATCTTCAACTCCAGAGGGTTCACAAAGTGACTTATAGTGAACAGACTCCCCAGGGAGCACTGCAGTCCCGGTCAGACTTCGAGGAAGACAGAGCTGTCCTACTCCAGCTTTCTCAAGTGCAAATGTCTTGAACACATGGCTAAAAGCATGAAAATGGCTCTTACCTTTCTGAAGAGTACTGGGAAAGGAAAGAGTAACCTTTTCATCCTCGTTTTGATAGTTGAACCCTGTGGCATGTACCTCTGAAACAGACAAACAGACCACTCGGTTTGAAATAAGGCCCAGAGATGTTCTGAACATTTAAAATGAACTGAATCAGCCAAATACAACAACATGCTTCTGAATAATCCAGAAAGATATAAATGCAAGCAACCAATGAAACCTGGCAGTTGAAACTAGATGATCTTTAAGGTCCCTTCCAACCCAAACCATTCCGAGATTTAATGATTCCTAATACAAGCTGCTTGTCCCAGCCCTCTCACATCACTCAGATCAAATGAAAACACACCTGGGATCATGAAATGGTTCTAGGAACTTTCACAGGTACTTTTAAATTGATTTAGGAAGAAAGACTCAATGAACAGCTTCAGTTCTCTGCTGAAGTAGATACTAGCTTTGAATGGTCACAAAGGACAAAGAAAGAATGCTGGAAAGTGTGGTGATACAGAAACATCCTAAAAGAAAAACCTTCCACTCTATCAGCTCCTTCCTTACAGGGAATTCTGAAGAACAAAGCTTGTTTGAAACAATAATTTAATTTACAATGACCTGTTTCCATGCTCAAGTATCCCTGCAAGGATCCAGGTATTTGGTTTCAGAGGCAGCCGGAACACGCTCACGAGATGTTCAGTTAAGTTGTTCCATATGTGACAACAGGAAACATGTTTCTATTCTACAATGTAAAGTGCTATTTATTCTGGAATAGCATGATTTCAGCTGTAAGTCAGAGTTAATACCAACCTCTGCTCATAGAGAACAAATGCAGGAACTGCATGAATGCATTAGTCTTAACTACTGGTTTCACAGGGCTCTGCTCAGTGTTTAATCAGAGCTAACCACCATGCCAGGGTACATAATCCACGAGTGCTTACAATAAAACAACTCTAGCTGTAAAAGAAAATACAGCACAAATTCAAGGAAAAAATGTTCTTTAGAGGGTCAAGTACAAGAACTGGTCTGTACTGAGGAGTTCCAAGACTTTTAAAATCAACTCCAAGAGGGATCAGATGGACCACTCAAACAGAATACATGCCAAGGACATCAAAATGCCAGCAAGCATTGGGCAGTGAGCAACACAAAGTAGAAGTTTAGCTTTGGTTCTTGTAACTCTGGGGAACACTGAGGCAGGAAAGGAGATGATATAAGAGTCAGAGAGAAGATATTCAGGGAACAATGCTAATGTACAACATCCCAGGTGGGCTTCCCACAACAGCGAATGGAGCTGAGTGCTGACTACATCTAGAGGCACTGAATTTTGACCCTGGCTATCTTTAAGAGTCCAACAGACAACAAACCTGTTCTGCAATAGCATATTAGTGACTTTGGGCAGGGCTGGATACCTGTTGGGAATTTATGTTAGGCTTCCAGGGAGGAATCCTGCTGCTGGACAACCTGCAGAGCTGAGCTGACAGCCTGTGGTCAGAGGCTGAAGGAAAACCTGCGAAATGCCTGATACAGATCAGTACAAGAATGCAGAAACACTTCCCCCCCTGTGTGTGTGTTTAAAATGACCACAGCAAACCAAACCAAACCAAACCCATTTTTATCTTTTTACAGCTTCGAATGGAAACAATCTGATAGCAAAGACAAACAACACCATGACTTGAGGATCATAGTTCTAACCTACTAAAACTGAGAAATACAGAAGAATGCGGGTTATGCAGATCTTCTGCCAAAGGTTGACAATGGAGATCAAGTTTCCCCCTCCTCCTATCCCAAAAGTGAATTCTTCTTCGGTGTATTGGAATTTGTAGCTCTGATATGTTACAACCTTTAGAATCTGCACTAGGAAAGCCATAGGAAAGACACAGGCAAACATGCCCAGCGCTGGAAGAAGGAAGACCTTTAGGTGTTTTTTGCCCCTGGGAAAACACCTTGTAGAGAACAACCGTGTTTCAAAGGGCTTCTCAACCTGACTTTTCCAGCATTAGATCCCAATTACACCACGGTTAGAAACAAGGTTTAAACAAGTTAGAGTTTAAATGGGCTGGAAACAGCCAGCTCAGGAATGATGCCTTGTGCGCAGGCTGATCCCAATCCCCACTGAGGCCGAGCTGTGTGATACTGCAGCCCTGCTTGTCCTGACCATCTCATGAACACATAAAAGCTTTATCCACCTCCACCACAAAATAACACTCATTTCCAGCTTCACAACATGGGTACTCCTTGAGGAATTGGGGTCTTTCCACTCTCAGCTCCAGCAACTTCTTGCCATTTCCAAAGAGAAGCTGCTTATCCATCAATTTCCAAACCAGCAGAATACAAATGAAAGATTCAAAGATACTTTCTTCTTTATAAACTAACTATTCAGTGCCATTAATTTAATCCAGAGGAAAAAAGAACCATGGAAAGCCATCAACAATACTTTTTGTTAAGAGTTTAAGCGAACTGCTTATAACAAAGATGTAATTGCAGTAAGAGGCTGTCTGAATTCCTCACCGCATTGAATACAAAAGCTCCTGAAGAGAACAACACAATTTTGGCAGCCTGTGAACTTTGGAGAGTTTGGCACGGCAAGGTTGCAAGTTAATCACTAGCACATTAGTACAGAGCCTGGACCAAGCTGCATGAGAAAGGAAAAAGCTGTTAGTGCTCCATGTCTTTGGGAAAGAAAAAGCATAAAGATCTGATCTCGCAACTCTCCCCAGCTCGGAGCACTCCATATCAAAGTTGACAATAGCATTGGAAATAAATCAGAGTCCCTCCAAAGAGGCCTTTCTGAAACTGCACAGCAACCAGAGTACAGCAATTGGGCTCATTAACTGCTGTATTACATGCTTATATACGGGGATCCCAGCCAGAGGTTTGAAGCAGCAGCAAATGTGCATGTATTTCGAACTGAAGATGAAGCCAAGTGCAAGAGATGGTGTTTTTTCAAGTAGCCCTCATTCCACGACATGAAGGAGTCCCTGACAATTAAGGTATGGTGGCTTAATGAACTTGCAGTCATCAACTGAGCTGCAGTGAGTGCGTACACTGCTGCTCTACCTGCAAATCAAGCATGTTAGCTTGAAGCAGCTACGTGTTGACATAGCGCACGCTGAGCTCCTCCAGCATCAGCCACTGAGCTATGCTGACTCAATTCCCTAGAACACTAATGCTTTCGAGCCCTTTCCCATCTCGTGTGTTTGGAACCAGTGGTTGTAAAATCCTTTCAAGGAGTCAGAGGTATTTGATATTCCCAAACTGTCCCTGCCAACGCAGCCCAGGCCTCCTTAAAAACCCCACCATTACACATTCTGTCACGCCAAGCCCTCTCCAGAAGAGAGGATGAAGATGAGCTTTTCTACAATGAAAGGTTGCACAACTGGCTTAAACAAATCTAGTTTGCCAAGGGCAGAGACAATAGCCTCATTTTTCCCACCTGGCCCCAGCTGCATGTTCCCATTCCCTTCCTTCCACTGGCATCCACATACAATCATCAGGGTCAGGAGGTGATGTGTCTCCAAGCTGCCCTTCTTTTTTCCCTTTGTAGAGGCAGTTTTTAGCCAGTGCAGTTTCCTGATCCACAGGGATGCTCTGCAGTGCAACCACTAACTCCAGCAGATGGGAGGGAGTGAGGACAAGCATTGCTTCCCCTTCGCAGCACAGTGATCTCAGACTGTGATGCTCATGGTGCTGTGCTTGTGCTCCCAGGCCAGGGGAAAGCATCGCTTAGATACACTTGGGGCACACTGCTCAGCTTTCAGCCGTGGCTTTGGTATAATCTGCACCTAGCACTAGCACTCAAGCATGTCCCAAACACTAAAACAATGAGTTCTGGCCTTAAAACCTTTGAAAGGTTGAAGTACAAATCAAAATTCACTCAATGATTCCTGCTAAGCAAACATCACTACGGTTGCTTCTCATTTTCCACGAGAAACTGCCAACTACCACCCTCCAAGCATCTCTAAACTGAAGAAGCTGCTTTAGATCCCGCTGTATCTGAAAAGCTTTCCAAGCTGAAGACAACGCAGTTCACTGATTATGACTCCATCACAATTTCACAGCCCCTTAAAAGAGAGATTTACAGGACACTCCAAGTACTGCACATGAAACTCAATCCCGTCACATTAAACTGAAGAACCAACTAGCTCCAGAATGACTTCTCAGGTCTTCATTCAGCTGAGCAAAGCCAATCATTTGGACAGAGGCAGCACAGCAAGTGCACACCTAAGTGCTAAGGCTGCACTATAGATACTTGACTACAGATGCTAAAGAGCAGCTTCTGGAAAGAACAAACCCAATTGCTCGTTCTGAGGAGTGGGAGGAGCTGCTCATGACTTCAGCAATGGAAAACTCAAGTCTTTTGAGAAGCTTTGTTCCATTACAGCATACCTGGCACACACAGCAAATCCACAACTTCCAGTTCCAATCACTACACTCATTTTGTGATGAAACAGGATTTTTCAACTCTGAAGCATTGCACAACGCATCTCTCCCAGTTTATTATTCACTATCACTCCATTGTGGATTATGCAGCACCATTTTTGACTTTGATTTTAAAGCTCCCTCAGCTTCCCGTCAAATATTGGGCAATAATCTGATTTTTCTGCAAATCTGCATTAAACTTTCAAATTCAAATCTCAGCTCTACCCTCTGCTGTTATCCACCCTTAAAAGTGAATAGCAGGGGAGGGAAAACACGGCCCACAGTTGTAGCCAAGGTTCCTGTCGTACAAGTCACAGTGCACTTGAGACTACCAAGAATTATGAGGGAAAGAATCAACTATTCTGCACCAAAGTCACCAACTCACCTGCACAAACAAGGGAAAGGGACCTCCTGGACAAGAAGGTCTCTTTTCCACACAGCTACAGAGCCACACTTGAAGGAAGATAAGCAGTCGATTACCTTTTGTCTCATGTTTGCAAGCACATGGGAGAGAAACTCTTCCCCACCAAGGTACAGAGCTATGAGGATACAATTCCTCACTCCAGCCTTTAAAGGGGAAAATATCCCCAACTTCTCCCTCATTTTCAAACATACTCTCCCATTGGTATGAGGCTCACCTAAGCAACTCAATCCAAAGGATGTGGCTGATACTCCTGTTGGTTCACTAGGCTGTATTTCAGACTCTGGTTTTGAGACCAGTTATACAATCCCCATCCAAAAGCTGCTCACAATAGAAGCGTTAGTAAGTCTGACTGGATCTGTATCAACAGGTGCCAGCAAACAGCCTGCCAATTCCATGCAATTTTCCTTCCAAAGCCATTACACCAGCTGGCACTTTACCAAACTGAAAAATATGCTTTAACCCCATGAAGCCTGAGTATCGCTATAGTAAACATGCAACAAAGCTGCACCTCGAGTATTGAGGATACAACAAGAAGCTGCATTTGTGTTCTTTCGTGTCCCAAGTACCACGTTCAAGGCTGTCTGAAAAAGCAGAATGGATGAATTTAAGCCACAGGCTCACTTGCAGTGTGCTTGGGTTTAGGTCTCCATTAAGCTCTACTATTGATACTCTGAAGTTACAAGTATATGCTGTTAAAAGAAGAGAAAAACAGACCCCTACAAGAGGGAAATCAGCTGTGAACATAACAAATACAATACATTAAAATAGATATCCTCTCTATTTTATGTATTTTTCCTGATTTGACTGGAAAAAGCCTTTATTCCTAGGTACCTTTTCCACTCATTTTCATTTTCTCAATGACAAAATAGGTGGCTTGGGCCTATGGCAGGGTGGTAGGAAGAGCAGACTCCACACACGCTCTGCTATTACTACCACTCTTGTTATCACTTCATTACTCAGTGTATGAAATAGCTCCAGGAGCACTTAGCAACCTGGGGGCACCCAATCACCTGAAGCTCACTAATGAAAGGCAAGCAGGAATGGAGCACTAGGGGACAACCCCGAGCCCGAATGGAGCAAGCAGGAAGCACTGCTCTGTTCTTTCACTATCGAAAGCCAGTGGCCAGGCTCCAAGCTCTTTGGTAATATTCTTGCCTGCCACCCTCCCTCCCTGCGACTGCACTTCCTGCTGTGAGCTCTACTTTTCCACAACACACCCAGCCAAAGCTACTTCCTTAGGACAGAGCTCCCCATCCACCTAAGCACTGCCCCTGGTCTCAACTGTATTTAAGAAGCCCTCTGGTTTCTTTAATACTCTGTTAAAAATCATTCAAACCAGTTTAAATGCAATGACTCGTTGTAGACATTCTACTTGCCACGTACAAATCCATTAGCCATAGGATCATGGAATCATCATAGAATCCCAGCCTGGTTTGGGTTGGAAGGGACCTTAAAGCTCATCCAGTTCCAACCCCTTACCATGGGCAAGAAAACCTTCCACTAGAGCAGCTGGCTCCAAACCACATCCAACCTGGCCTCACAGAGTTCTTCCCTGTGACCCTGCTTAAGCTCTTCTGCCTAAGAGCTCATCTCAATCTCTCTTCTGGCAGGTTAAAGCCATTCCCCTTGGCCTTTCCTTACAGGCCCTTGTCAAAAGCCCCTCTCCTTTCCCCATGTTGCCTTACCCTTGCACCATCTTGCTAGACGTCAATAAAGTGTCTTCTGTACTTTTTCAAACCCTTCCCAATGAGTAATTCCTGCTTCAGGCTATTATTGATGCGTTCCTTATCTAAACCCTCGTCACAGATTTTGTCAATATTGCAAAGTCCATCAGCACAGATCATGTTCCTGCACAGTTATCCAGGATAAAGATAAATAATAATGTAGGAACAGTCAAACATCGTTTAGCCTACAACACTCAGGCACCGTGGTGTAGAAAGTAGATGTCATGGAAGCTCAAGGTAATGTATTTAAACATGATGTAAAGCGTAGCAATGACAAGAGAATGAAGGTTAGATAACAAATTTTGTGCTTCCAGGGGTAGTTTAGCTTATCAAACTCTTACATAATGTTGCAATCACAGTTGTTAACTGTTGGCAGCAGCATCTCACATCAGAAATGAAATAGATAAACAGGTAAAAGCTCCAGCAACAAAAGAATCCTACCTTCATCTCCTTCCGGCGCATAGGAAGCTGTAATAATGTCAATGTCCGCACAGTTCATCACAATTTGGTTGGTTGCATTTTTCACCTGGAAGAGAAATGTGATGAGCATCAAATGGTGCTGCCTTGGGTAGGCATTCCCACCTCCCTTTAACCCCAAACCCCCTCTGCCATCAAGTGAAATCAAACTCAGTGTTTAAGAGCGGTAAGGAAAGAGATACTCCACTGCCTGCTCTCCCTTGTGGCAGAACATGCGCACTTGAATCCTGTTCAAGCCATCCAGACCTACTTATCAAGGCTGGAAGTTATTTAAGGGAACAGACTGCCTGTTAAAAATTGGTATGAGAGCTCGACAATAGGGGCCTTGTACATGGCTGGGAATCCAAGACCAATAAAAATAGATAGAAAGCCTCAAGCATCCTTTCAGAGATGACTACATTCAAAGCTTTTGAACCCAAACTTACATCTTTGGGAGCTGCTCAGAAATACAACCTTGGGTACCGTGTGCTCAACTCACACCACTGGAGGAGCTTCTTAGGTTGAAAACATCTGCCAAGAAATTTGCCTTTCCATCTTCCCAAAAGCTTTCCTTCTGCCAGCTCTTGGCTAGGCAAGCTTTGCTTTATTTAACAAGTGGCCAGCTCCCAGAGTAGTAATAAACTGTCTCACTGCGCCAGCTTTCTATTTGGATGCAAGAGCTTGAATACAGAGGAATTCAAATTAAATATCAATTAATTACGATGGGGTAAAATATTTGGGAATTAAACTAGGAATTATTTAGAAACTTATGGCTGAAACCACCAGAATCATCACACTGGACTGAACTGGTAACTCCGCTAGTCCAGGATACACTTTCTAGGAGTAGGCAACACCTCTACGAATAGAGAGAATTTCCACAACAGCCAACTACAGTTTAACATAGGCACATAGGAATTGCTTCCTGCCCCAGATTGTAAGTTCCTTAGCCTAAGGATTTCTACCCGTCTTGGTTTTTTTCACTATTATAACCTTAAAACACACTATTGACACCAATTACCCATGTCTGTACAGAGCAGAAACCAGCTGGACCACTCTGTGGTGGGAACTGGTTCCATCAAATGCAGAGCTCCCCTGTAGCAAAGTGCTCTGCCCATGCACACCAAGTCACCACTCATCAGCCAAATGGAACTGCATGTATTACAAGTACAGCCAAAATAAGAAGCTGAAGGGTCAGAGTTGAAGTTGACTTTATCACTCTGATGTAAAGGAGCTGGTATCTACACAAGGGACTACACAGAAGCAGATATTCAGTCCTAAGCCACTGTACCCAGGCCTACTAAAGGAATGGCTCCTCTGTCATTCTGTACATAAAAACCAAAGTCAGGTGTAGTCAGGGGTAAGAGAGGCTTAAGAAATTTAAATATACATCTTAACAGGGGAACCCCCATCCCTAGAAGGGTCCATCGAATTAACTAAAGGGCTAACACCAGATACTCCAGGGAAAGCCAACCTGACACATGGCTGACACATGACAAACCTAACACAGCAGATTCTTTCTAGCCCCAGTCCCCAGCTTGAATCTGGCTTATTCCTATGAACAGAGTTGTGTATAACACATTCTATGTAAGGGCTTAGACCTTTTGACAAGCCTAACTCTTAGTGACTCCTTCCAAACCCTGCCTGTCAGTCATGCTGCAGTGCATCGTATGGAGCCCAAGAGCTCCATGTTGCCTCTTCATGGTAATGAAACCAAAACTTAACCTGATTCTACAACCGCCAGCCTTGCAGAGCACAAAACCAACAAGTGTAGCAGCTGAAGCGACACAGGTTAGGTTTGATGCTTCTAGCACAGATTTACAAGCGTGGTGTGCATGCAACTGAAGGATTACAACACTTTCCAGAGCCTCAGATCAAAGCCCAGCACTTTTCGTCACTACATGAGGGTTTGGGGTTT
Source organism: Lathamus discolor (assembly GCF_037157495.1). Classification (NCBI taxonomy): domain Eukaryota; kingdom Metazoa; phylum Chordata; class Aves; order Psittaciformes; family Psittacidae; genus Lathamus; species Lathamus discolor. The sequence continues at coordinate 3,338,626 of NC_088903.1, read as the reverse complement.
TTCAAGGTCTTCTTAAACACACACAGAAAAAAAAAATCAGACTGAGAAAAGCTTTTTCTAAGTGTCTAAGAGGGACCTCTATTCAATCTACAAATCCAAATCTCTCTTCATGAAGAATTCAAGATGCAGCAAGAGTTGTCCAAATTGCAGACAATGCTGGGTTGAACAATAGGCTCCATCTTTAAAAAACAACCTCTTCTGAGGACAGCAGAACTTTGAGTGCAGCGCTCTGCCTGCAAAATAAGCTTAGGTTTAAGCAGAGACAGCTTCAGAGGTGCCTTAGAAAGGCAATTGCCTATTTTCAGGGGTTTTTCCTTACCTCCTACAAGCATCAAGCCAGTTTTACAAGAGTGCAACCCAGCAGAGAACATTTAAAGGGGCCAAGTGAACCAACAGCCTATAAAGTGTTTATCCTCCAACTCCCCAAGACGAAGAGCATAACTCAGTGTGCAGATGTGAATGCCGACAGTGCACTGTGCAGAGCACTCACTGAATTCAGTGGGGAAAGCAGAGATGTCATGTTGGCACAAAGGCTGTGAGAGCCCCCTCCCTCTGATCCACTAAAAAACATTAAATACAGACACAAAACAAAGCTATAAACTGCCCAGCACACTTCCAACCACTCATCCCACAAGAGCACATGCCCTAATGCTTACAGACACCAGACATCATGAAGGTGAATCAACGTGTTTTGCTCTAAGTGGTACCCTGAAACTGCTTGGCCATTTCTACTAGTACCGTGCTTTGCAAGAGAGATGCTCTGCTCATGCAGTGCTTTTCATGAATTCAATCATATTTAAAGGTAAAAAGCATCTCACTGCATCAGGTATAACCAATTACAAAGGTCTGTACGTGCAGACTGTCACCCTGCTTCACCTTGCTCTGGAATCGAATCCATTTACTCTTCAGTAAGAAGAGGCTAATCAAGGCAAGAGCAAGCACCAAATGCCCACAATGAACGTAGCTTTGCCAGAAGGCTGACATGCCTAAAAGCAGCAGATGAACTAAAACCAATGTCTGGATCTAAGGAGTGTTTCAACACTTAAAAGCTGTTGGTTTTGATGAAACCCTACTAACATTAAAATACCTGTTGAGAGTAGCCAGGCACAGACACCTCAAGCAGGTCTGCTCTGCAACGAAACTGCAGCCCTTCCAGACGTTTAACTGTGGTGGTAACCTGGTGTTAGACACTTCCCAACCTCCTGCACATCTGCACCTGTGCTCTGGGAAGGAAAATCTCACCTAATAGGAGACAACGGCTGAAGTTCTCCCAAGAAGTTTTCCAAGATAACATCACTGGATGGAAGAAGAGCTGAAAGGGCAAATCATTTGGCTCTGCAAAGGTGTTGTGAAGCTTTTGATTTTCCCCAGTTACCAGAGCAGGAAAGGACTTGATGGAAAAAGCTTTTTAGGGCATTTCAAAGAAGAATTTGAATGGCTTCAGTAGAATGCCAGCCCACCTGAAATACAGGCTGAGGGGCACCAAAAGACATTATCTATAGTCAAAGCTAATTCCCAAGAGCCAGTTGTAAGACTAGGTAAAGATCCTGTCACTCGGCTTCAGAGTCCTTTTCTAAATGTAGCATTACAACAAGTATGCATGTTTTTAGCACTTTACTCCCTAAGAACAGACACCTAACATTACCTCGGTTGTGTTGTAGGATCTTCTTAAGAACTCAGAACTTCAAGGAGAAAACGAATGAAGAGCTTTATTAATCTGCACCTCAAGCAAATTTCAGTACACAACTAGTAAACTACCAATGCCACTACTGGAAAAACTCACTTTATTCCAAAGAGCATCCAACTACATACTTCAGGAGTGTCAAATACACACAAGCATGTAAACCCCTATGTAACTACAATCGATGCAATCATTTCACCTTATGAATGACACAACTGAAAGGGGCCTTTTGAAGGGGAGCAAAGGCATTCCTGGTTGGAAGCTTGTGTCACCAGGGTACACACAGCCCTGAGGTCCTGATTTTGAAGCTCTAGACTCCAACACTCAGATTCAGATCTAATTTCACAGGCTGGAAATGTAAGTTACAATGCTGGATAACACAATTTCTCCCCCCCAAGAGATACTGAGCACAAATACTCCACCCATTAAAGCTTCTTTTTTCCAAGGTTTACATAGAAGAGCATCACAATAAATCTTTATCTGGCATGCAGCAGGATCAGAAGACTACACAGTCTTTAGTCTAGCAGACACTGCATAATTAACCTATAAAAAGCAACAGATACAGGTTAAACATTGCTAAATATAACAGTATCCTTAAGACATATTAAAGGGACTGCAAAAGATACTGAAGAGAGCCATCCACCTCAGGTTGTAAATTCTTTATAGAGACAGGTTGCTTTGCAGCCAAGGAACACCTCAATGCCATTTCCAATGAAAGGAATGAATCACCACACAACACTCTCTGAAGAAGGTAGTTTATATAGAGGGAAATACCAGGAAGTTAGAGGACAACCATGCACCTTCCTGGAGCTCTACACCAGACAGGTCATCTCTGGAGCCAGGACAGCGTTAAGAACTCGCACGTAGAAGCTTAAAACAAGGGTTGAACTTTGGGAGCCAGAAGTTTCTGTTGCTGGTGACTTGTGCTGCACATCCCCTCTTTGTTCCAGCCCTTGGTTCAGCCTCCCAAGAGTCAGAAGCAGAATGGAAAAAACTTGGCCTAGACACTGAGTAATACGAGTGCACTGCACTGATAACCAGAGCCTGAGAATCAGGGTTAGAATAATGAAACCTCAAGCGAGCAGATGAATAAAGTAGATGAACTATTTCCACCCAAAAATAAGAGAGAACTGAACTGTGCTCATTCAGGGACAGCCCCACACGCCCAACAAATCAACAGCTTAAAATGCTAAAGGGGACATAACTGACAGAGTGAGCACAGGATTGAGAGTAGGCGACTCTTTCAGCTCCGGATCTGCTGCCGACACACAATGTCTGCTTCTCCCCCAGCCACGGTGTGCCCTGGCTGTGATCAGGGGTCCTTGTGAAACAGTTCAGTCGAGGATTTGGGAAGATTTAACTGTGACAAATGGCAATTATAATACTGACAGTTTATATAATTGTTACACAACTCTCCAGGCTTCAGAAATATTCATATGACCCTTATTTAAATCACATGACATTATTTATTATCATTATCATATGATAATATTTAAACATCTCAAGTAACCAGACAAAACTTCACAGAACCAGACAAAACTTCAGGTACTTCACCAACACAGCTTCAAAAGCTGATGGAAATCAGATCGAGGGGCAGATTCCAGTATCATTCCTTTATCAAGAACCAACAAACACTGCCCAAAGGGCCCATTTCCTAACCTGAAAACTAGAAGTGCCCCAATAAACCTCTACCACGTATCATTTCTCTTTTAGGCTTTGAAATGAACCTGGTCACCGCTGACACAGAAGCAATAGCCTTATCTTTTGAATCATACAAGGCTTTATCCTCTGAAGCTTAATTGAAAGAGCCATGTTAAGTGTAACATTTATTATAGCGGCATAAGGACAAAGCGTTGCGTTAAGTTCTTTCTACGTACAAAAGCCAACACAAATGCACTGCCCCAAAGCCAAGGCTGGAAAGTTATTTAACATTTCTTTAGGGCTTGGTGCTCAAGTCGAGAGACTGGCTAAAATTCCACACGGAGGGCTGCCAAATCCTATTTAACAGCTCTGAGTGAGAAAAGCAACCTGACTGACCAAGTGTTCCCTCGTAATACCTTGACTAAATATCACAGCCTTCCCTAATGCCACTCTGCTACTGGAGATACAAAGACACCCCAAAGCAAACACACACTTTTGATGCACATAATGAGATGGTTTCCTCATTTTGTGATTAAACAGGATTTATTCTGGTGTCAAAGTTTCAGTACTCACCCCACAGGTAAGAAAGTCTCGCTGGTTTAAGAACTTGACGGGGGTTGTTGTTTGCCCAGCCATTATTGTGCTGGAATGGAGCAGAGGGACTAAGAACTATGCTTGATTGGCTCCCTGGCTCTTCAAGAGGAGGCAGCATCTGTATTTCCCTCCCCACAATCTAGAACATTCAAAGTTTGTGCCTTAACATAAAAGCACTTTCCCCTCAATAACGGCACAACGTATGCCAGAGCTCTCCAGCATGCTGCAAACAGAACACGAGCAACACTCCACCTCATTGCAAGCTGCTAGTAGAAACAGCCAAGGGGTCCATAACTGAACCAATAGCACACAAACGAGTTATTTTCTAGATTCAGGAATAAAAACCTAATAAATGTCCGCATATTCTTAAGGAAGCCATTCCCCTTGTGCAAAAAGCATCTTGTCCATTCAGCACTGCAGGTGAGCTGCTTATTCTTCTCTCCACCCTCTAAGTTTCTGGAATGTGCCTTTATAGTGCTTTGGACACCCACAGCCACAAACTTGTCTGGGTTTCTAGTTCAAGACAAGCGTGTGAACACTCATCCCATGCACCTTCCTGCACCTCTCTTGTGCCTGCTTGCATGCAGCTGGGATGCGGCCTCATGATTATTCAGCCGACGATTGCTAAAAGCTATTTAAAACTAAAGATATGTACTTCAGATACGTTCTCAAAGCCTCACCCTCGACTTCTGTTCATTCCCTCTCCCGTGGGAACACCAGGTGAGCTCACCGTGATGTGAACACGCGGGCTTTTTACAACCTTGAACCTGACAGATCAGTGTTCTTCCTTAACACATGCCCTCAGCTGGTAGGAAAGTCCAGGATTTCACATTGCCAGGTGCTATCCATTGCTCTAGGAATTCATTGAGCAATGCCCCTGCACAGCAAACAGCATGACAAACACCTCACCAGGACTACAAAACCAACCACCATCTCCACCAGAAGCCTCCAAACCCTCGTTATTCCTGCGTTTAGCTGAAGTTTCCAAGGCTGCTGTTCAATACCACGCTCTCCTCAACAGCAAGGCTGGCTTAAAAAGCCACTACTCCCCTCCCCCCCCCCCCCCCCGGGGGTTATTTTTAACCTGGATGATTTCAGTGATCCCATTTACAGCACAGCCCCACAGCTGTAACAGGCCTGAGGAGCAGCAACTTGGGTGCGAGGACAGGAATAGGTGGCTGGGATTAAGACGGAAGAGATTGGGAATGTCTCAAACTGCACCATCCCACTGAAAGGCCTGAGAGAGCAGCAGCCTGAGCACTTGAGCTCAGAGCAGGCTCTGCAATAGGCATTCACGCTTTCAGTGCTCCTTCCACATGACACAAACTTACTCATCTCTGGCCATCTCCCTCCAGGTCCCGAGAGTCACAAGATTCACCATCACCCACTCGCAGGCACGGGCTCCCTCTGTTACCTGTGCTTCAGGTTCAGCAGTTTTATTGCCTCATTTGAAACCAAGGCTTTAATCACCGCTTTAACTCTTGTCTGCGTCCCAGCATTATCTCCCTCAAGCCTTTGGGAGCCCTCAACACAGTCATCCTGTCCTAAGGAAGAGCTCTCCCGGTTCTGCATCTATTCCAAGCCATTGCACAAGGCATGGAAGGAGATTTAGGAAATCTTGGCAGAGCAGCCTGGGAATGACTGGCGAGACCCCAGGGCTTCCATCAACCATCCCGGCTGCGGAGCACGGACACGGGGAAGCCTTTGCCTTTCCGACAAGGCAGCAGAGCCGGTGCTTTCAGCCTGCACACCCTTCCCACTGCTCACCGAGCCTCTGGCTCCAGCTTCCTATGACACCGAGGCCTACCACCTCACCGTACCACACCGGGGGGAGCGCCGCTTTAACCGCATGTGCGCTTCTTCGCCTTTCCAGCAAAATCCCGAGCCATCGCAACGGCTGGAGAGGGATAAAAGCAGCACCCCGGAGGCCGGCAACAGGCCGGGGATACCAGCGCGGCAGCGCATTCCCAACGCTCCATGTCCATCCTAACACACACAGGGGCAGGCGGCACGGGGGGGGGGCGGGGGGGTGGGCCGCGGCGCCGGGGCTAGGCCCCCAGCGCCTCCCAGGCCGCTGCCGAGGGCAGGGCGAGGCCCCCGGGCCAGGCCCCGGGCCGTGGGGTCCATGTCCGTGTGTGTGTATGGGCTGAATGGGGGGGGGGGGGGGAGCCCCAAGCGGCCTCTCTGCACCTGCCCGGCCGGCTCGGCCGGGCCCTGGAGGGACCGGGAGGGGAGCCCCAAGGGCCCGGCGGTGAGGAGGGGAATGGGAAGGGGGAGATGGGGCCTTGGCGGAGGGAGGGAAGGAGCGAAAAGGGAGCCGGGCCCGGCGGCGAGAGGGGCGGGCTGAGGGCACGGGTCCCCTCAGCGGCGGCGGAGGATGAGGAGGGGCCGGAGCGCGGCCCTACCTGCACGGCGGCCTCCAGCTTGCCCTCGAAGGTGAAGTCGATGAGGTCGGGCTTGAGGCAGAGTCCATAGTTGAGGGGGGACACGTCGGCGGGCAGCCGCTCGAAGGGCCGCTTCTCCGGCATGGCGGGGGCAGCCCGGGGGAAGGGAAGGGGAGGGGAGGGGGGGGGAAAGGGAGGGTTACGGGGCTGCGCCCCCCCGCGGCGGGGCGGCGGGCAGCGGCGGAGCGGGGAAGCTTCCTGCCGGGGACGCGGCGGCCCCGCACCGGCGGAACGGGAACGGGACCGGGGAACGGGGAACGGGAACGGGACCGGGAAGCGGCGGCGGCGGCCCCGCACCGGCACAGCGGGACCGAGAACGGGCGGCGGCGGCGCGGCGGGAGGAGGAGGAGGAGGAGGGAGGAGGAGGAGGGAGGGGCGGGGGCGCGCGCGCGCGCTCCCGGCACGAGGCAGCCGGGAGGAGGGGAGGGGGGGGGGGAAGAGGAAGGAGGAGGAGGAAGGAACAGCGCGCGCGCGGCGGCGCCACGCGGCCGCGCACGTACAGAGCGAGCGCGTTGCGTAAGCGGGTGTAAAAGGATGGAGGCGCATGCGCAGCTCGCAGGGCTGCGTTCCCGGTTCGGTGCCGTTCCCGTTCTGTAGGGATCGGGACTGGGAGGAGCGGAACGGTTCGTTAGCGGAGAGCCGGGATGCCCCGGGGGTCTTGGAACGGGGCATCCCGTTAACGGGGCTCCCGGTACACTGGTACCAGTGGGTCTTGGAACGGGGCATCCCGTTAACGGGGTTCCCGGTACACTGGTACCAGTGGGTCTTGGAACGGGGCATCCCGTTAACGGGGTTCCCGGTACACTGGTGCCAGTGGGTCTTGGAACGGGGCATCCCGTTAACGGGGCTCCCGGTACACTGGTACCAGTGGGTCTTGGAACGAGGCATCCCGTTAACGGGGCTCCCGGTACACTGGTACCAGTGGGTCTTGGAACGGGGCATCCTGTTAACGGGGTTCCCGGTACACTGGTACCAGTGGGTCTTGGAACGGGGCATCCCGTTAACGGGGCTCCCGGTACACTGGTACCAGTGGGTCTTGCATGGTGCCCCCGGAGCCGGGTGGTGCTGGGAGATGCACCCTACGGCGGCGGGGTGCTCATCACCCCATCGTGCAGCGCTTGCCCCGTGTACGTGGAGGACACCGGTCCCATCCTGCCTGGGTGCTGCCCGGTCCAGATAAGGCAGCTCCGTTCATGGAGCGAGGGGGGTGCGACTGTCCCCAACGTCCAGCGCCAGGAAATGGGATCGGCTTAAACCTCACATTTGTACAGCTGGAGAAGAGAAGGCTCCTGAAGGGGAGACCTGAGAGCAGCTCCAGTGCCTGAAGGTGCTGCAGGGAACCTGGAGAGGGGCTTGGGACAAGGGCCTGTAGGGACAGGCCAAGGGGAATGGCTTGAACCTGCCCGAGGGGAGACTGAGCTGAGCTCTTAGGCAGAAGCTCTTCCCTGTGAGGGTGCTGAGGCGCTGTTCCCCATCGCCAAGCAGCCGCCCTGGGTACCACAGCCCTTCGGGACTCCCCCCGCCGGGGGCTGCAGGGTGGCGGAGCATCGCTGGGGCTGGTGGAGGATGCTATGTGAGGAATCCCTCTTCAAAAGCTCCGTACACAATGCAGCGGTTACAGGGTAATAAATGGCCCAAGCGGGTGATGTTGGATGGCTCTTTGGGTGCCTGACAAACACCAGCAGGAAGTTTAAAAGATTCTTAATAAAGGCTTTATATGGGGGGCGGGGGGAAAGAGGCGCAAAATGGAATTCCTTTGGAAGAGGGGAGCCTGCGCTGGTGGCTTTGCCCACACCCAGACCTGATTTAAGTCTCAGCACCCCAAAAGGAACAATGCTGCATCTTTGTGGGTGCCACAACCTCCCTCCTTTTAAGACGCAGCAGGAAAGCATTAACTGCTTTCCACCACTAGAAATGCAATTCCTCCTTTCCCCCCCCCCCCCAATCCCCAAAGAGATTTCTCTTTGCTGAAAGCGGTGCTCGCTGTGCAAAATGCCAGTTACTGTGGAGCGAGAGGGATCTGCTGGGACACGGAGGAGCCGGTGGCACGAAGTGGGATGCATAGGGAAGGTACAGACATTAGGAAAACCAAGGGGCCTGGGTTCATCTGGGGCTTCAGTGGGGCCGCATTGTGCTGCAGAGCCCTGAGGAGGGGAAGGGAGACAAGGAAACAGCTGGAATCGCAGCAGTGGAGTAGGGAAGCTGCCACCAGCACCTCCCAGCACTCTGGTGCGGTGCAGAGCCCCAAGGGACATGGATGGATGTCCCCCAAGGGACATCCACAGAGCATGGATGTGGTGCTAGGGAGAGTTTTGGTGGTGGTAGAGCTCCAGGCTGTGATGCCAGTGGGGTGATGGGGTGATGGGTGATGGTGGTGTCCCATCTCTGCTGCAGTGAGGGAAGGGCTTCAGCGGTGATCCGGTGGTTTGGCTTGGGTTGGATGGAGGACGACTCAACCTGGATGTGCTGTGGATGCCCTGACACCAGTGGGGAGGTGCCCAGCCAACACCACATCCATGCTAAGAGACCTTCCCGGAGCTATAAGCCCCTCTCCTCCCACCTTGCCTCTGCTTCCAATGCCCTGGCACAGCTTGTGGCCACCATTGACCCTGCCTGGGCAGAGCCACGTCTGGGGCTGGGCAGGCACAAGGTCGGGGCAGGATAAACCTATTCCTGGAGCAGAGCTGCCAGGCACCGCGGGGATTGTCTCCTCTGAGCTTTAATTCCTGTCCCCGATGGCCACGCAGGTCACTGGGTGCCCTCATTGCACTGGGGACAGCGAGAGGGCTCGGTGGCCACAGGGCTCCGGGTGCCATCTGCGGCTGCTGGTCCACGCAGGGGATATTGTTGGATGACGGATGCTGCTGTCAGCAAGGATCCGGAAAGAAAGAAAGGAAGAAAGAGAGAACCTCCACTGAGAGAGCTGGGGGGAAGCCGCCTCCTCCGCCGTGTCCCAACCAAACCGGGTTCTCCTGCAGCGCCAGACTGGGGAAGGGAGTGCCTGGGACAAATGGATGGGGTGGAAGCCAGGAGCTGTAATTATCCCAGAGCCTCTGCAGCCACCAACCGCTGTCAGTGCAGGAAAACAAGGGGGGAAAAGGGGAAGAAAAGGAAAAGATCCCAAAAGAGGCTTTTCTTTTGTGTCGTCCCTGCTGAGAGTGGGAGCAGCCGGAGGGCACCAGCTAATCCTGCCTTGCAGGTCTGGGCCGGAGGCTTAGGGCAGGAATCTCTGGTATTTGGGACTATGGGGACAACAGCCTGGAAGCTGCAAAGTGGCTCCTGGGGCCTGGGTTGGGAGGGATTGTGCATGGCTTCCTGCCCTCGTGCGTGCGGGTCTGACCGTCACCCTCCTGTTGTGCCTGGGGCGAGTTGCACAAGGATGGAGGGAAATGGCATCAGCACCTTTTACTGATGCTCCAAATCCCAGTCCCGGTCCTGAACTCCGATGGGGTGAATCCCTGCATGGTGGTTTTGCAAGAGGAAGGTCACACTTGGGCTGGGGGGACACCATCAAGTGGCATCTCCAGAGGCCAAATCTGCTGGGAGCATCTCTGCCTGCTGCCCCAGTCTGGACCACAGCAGGTAGGGATGCTCCTGGGCTGTGCTCCCCAGCAATGCCCACAGCAAGGACGTGGCCCCAGGGGGGTTCCAGAGCCCTGGAATGGCTGCTCAGGGTGGTAAAACCGGCTGAGATGGCATCACAGGGCAGCTCCGCAGCTGGGAAAGCCGGACGGGCTGGAAAAATCCAGCCCCACAAGTCCGGAGGTGTGGGAAAGCGCTGGGGCCATGGGGCCGGTTGACTCAGCCCTGGCTGCTCTGGGACAGGATCCACAACCCCATGGCTTGATCCCTGTTTTCCAGAGGAGAAACTGGCTCCGGTTTTCCTGCCGGGGCGGGGGGCATTGCCCTTCTCCTGTATTTGAGCCCCCACAAGCATCATGCCAGCCTTTGGGAGCTGCCGCAGGGATGCAGATGCGATCCCCGCACCCTGCGGTGCCCAGTGCCCCCCGGTGCCCCCCGTTTCTCCCTGCAGGGCCGCTCCTACCGGCACAGATAACAACGTGGGCCGGGGTCAACGGTCTCGGGCACAGCGCAGCCGTCACTACACATTAACCAGCTGTCCGATGGAGCAACGCTTCCCGGGGAGCCAAGATCAACATACCCCAACGCCAACTGGGAGCAGGGCCAGGCCGTGCGGGCCCCGCGGGGCTCACACCCCCAGGATGCGGCGCCTTTGGGGCTGCGCGATGGACCAGAGCCGCGTCCTGCTGCTGGGGACGGGTGCTGAGCGCACGGGGCTGGCCCCGAGCTGCAGTTCCAAGGGAAGGGGCGTCGGGAGAAGCCGGGTTTGATTGAAGGTGTCGGTGCAGCATCCCCCCGACGTGCAGCATCCCCCCGAGGTGCAGCATCCCCCCGAGGTGCTGCATCCCCCCGAGGTGCAGCATCCCCCCGACGTGCAGCATCCCCCCGACGTGCAGCATCCCCCCGACGTGCTGCATCCCCCCGAGGTGCTGCATCCCCCCGAGGTGCAGCATCCCCCCGAGGTGCTGCATCCCCCCGACGTGCAGCATCCCCCCGAGGTGCAGCATCCCCCCGAGGTGCTGCATCCCCCCGAGGTGCAGCATCCCCCCGAGGTGCTGCATCCCATGGGGGACCCGTGTCCCGCACCCCCGGGGGCTGCTGCATCCTGCGGGGCTACGAGCACCGGGCATCGGCTGCTGCGGGGCCCCGCATCTCGCACTCCCCCTGCACCGGGGGGTCCGCACCGGGGGGGCCCATTCTCCCCGCACCCCCTTTCCCTGTGCACCGGGAGCACGAGGCAGGACCCCCCTCCCGCGCTGCATCCCCCAGCTCAGGGTTCCCCCCCGCCCCCCGGCGCTGCGCTCATGGGCGGAGCCTCCCCCTCCCCCCCGCCCCCCCCCCCCCCCCCCCCCCCGCAGCCGATGGAATTTTCCACTCGCCGCCGCAGCGCGGGCTCCCGCTGGCCCCGCCCCGCCCCGCGCGCGGCCACCTCTTGGCCACGCCCCCTTGGTCACGCCCACATCCCGGCGTGCTACGCGGCGAGAAGATGGCGGCCGCCATGAAGGCGGGACTGGGGTGGCTGGGCCTGAGGGTGCGCTGAGCTGGGAATGGGAATGGGAATGGGAGTGGGAGTGGGAATGGGAATGGGAATGGGAATGGGAATGGGAATGGGAATGGGAATGGGAAAGGGAAAGGGCTGTGGGGAGGGTGAGGGCCCGCGGGAGAAGGGATGTGGGGTGTTAGACACAAGGGTATGTGCAGGGCTGTGGGACAGGGCGGGCTCCAAGCGGCAGCGCTCAGTGTGTTCCGTCTGGTCCTTGTCAGGGAGACAAGAAGGGGGATAAATGGCGGTGCTGGGGGTGTTCCTGGGCTCACTCCGCGGCTCTGTGGTGTCTCTCAAGGCTGCAGGGGCCGTGCTCCGTGCTGCGGCTCCGGCCGGTGTCGTTGTCCCTGTGAGAACGAAGAAGAAGAAGCCTTCTGTGCCCGAATGGGCCAGGGAACTGAGCCCTGAGGAGAAGGAGAAGAGACTCCGGGCTTTGGTGGCAAGAATGCCTGAGGACCGCATGGAGCGGATGTTCTACATGGCTTCCACAGGTGGCAGAACCTCTGCTTTGGTCTCCCCTTAGCTAACGCGCAGCAGTCAGCGTGGAGCAATGAGTCTGAGCATAGTGACCTTGGTGACAGTGTCTGCAATAGACTGAGCTGCGCGCACTGGCTCCTGGTGAGGGGTGGCGCCTGCCCTTCACCTCAGAAGTGTGCCAGGCTGTTGGCCCTTCGTCCCTAGGGATGAGGAGTAGCAAGGGAGGTCACGTTCCTTGCTGCTGGATGTCTCTTATCCGCCTATGTTGTATGGAAGAGGAGGGCAGAGCAGGCGTCTGTCACTGCTGACAAGCTTAGACTAGAAACACTCTGCATGCTCATATTTTGTATTGCTAACATGTTATCAGGGTGGAATCCCAGCTCCAGCTCGCAGTAGCCATGCTGCTGCCCCTTTGTTTCCTGCATTTTCCTGTTTTCCAGCCTCCTCCTGACCTTTCTTCTCTCCTGCAGCCGATATTATAGACCCCTACGTCCCTCCCGAGGGTGATGCCCGCCTGACATCCCTATCCAAAGACGGGGTGGTGCAAAAGATGCAGAAGCTGAAGCAGACTGCTGCCTCCCAGCTCGCGTACGTGCCTCCTTTTTAATCAGTCTATGGTGCAGATGTTTTGCTCGCTTTTGTCTTGCGGGGTGAGATGGTGGGGGTTGTTCGCTACCCTCTTCTTCCTTTGTTGCTGTGGTACCGCTTAAGCAGGAGTCCCTGGGGTGAGAATGAACATAAGGCTCCTGTCCTGCTGTGGATGGGTATCGTGCACTAATTTTCATAGAATCATAGAATAGTTAGGGTTGGAAAGGACCTTAAGATCATCCAGTTCCAACCCCCCTGCCATGGGTAGGGACACCTCACATTAAACCATGCCAACCAAGGCTCTGTCCAACCTGGCCTTGAACACTGCCAGGGATGGAGCATTCACAGCTTCCTTGGGCAACCCATTCCAGTGCCTCACCACCCTCACAGTAAAGAACTTCTTCCTTATCTCCAGTCTAAACTTCCCCTGTTTAAGTTTTAACCCATTACCCCTTGTCCTGTCACTACAGTCCCTGATGAAGAGTCCCTCCCCAGCATCCCTATAGGCCCCCTTCAGACACTGGAAGGCCGCGATGAGGTCTCCATGCAGCCTTCTCTTCTTCAGGCTGAACAGTCCCACCTTTCTTGAGGATCCTTTGGGTTTGCAGCCCTGTGTGTGTTTTACAGGCATCCAGAGGTTATGTCTTAGTGGGGAGTCTCCAGTTCTCAGTTGCTTCCTGGTAGAAGCTGGGCTTGAAGTGAATTAAGAGCATTGTCATCATCTGAAACATGCAAGACAGTTCCAAGTTGTTCCTTCCTTACAGTAAAGCTTTTCTTATCTTTTCAGTCTGCGGAAGATAAAAGATCATGATCTGGATTTCAGCACTAAAACCTTCCCAGAGAAGGCACAGGAGATATTTATTGAAGCTCACAATTGCCTGGCAAAGTAAGACCTGTTCTCTGACTGATGCAGTTAGGTAGAACCTGCTGCTCTTTGCTAATATACTCTGCTTTTCCTCCTTGTCTTTCGAATCCTTGTACCTTCTCTACAACAAGTACTTTATCTTTTCCTGCCCCCATCTCTGTGAGGAGGAGAATGTTGGGAATTCTGGCAGGATCCACTCATTTTGATAAGGAAAGGCAGGTTGCAGGAAATCCCTCCACCTGCCCTGCAGGAGAGTTGAGTTGTTGCACCTCGAGTGTCACCAGCAGATGAGTGCATGCGTGGTGCTGTTCAGGATCACGCTGCAGGGAATTGCTGGGATATGAAGTGGTGATGGATCCTGATTTTGTGCTGAGTTGGCAGCTGAGGAGTTTGCTTTTTCTGTTTTGCCAGTAGACTGCGTCTTCTGGGGAAGCAGGAAGCTGAATAAGCCTCTTCACAATAAGCGTATTCAAGTAACTGGGTGTGTTTCACTTGCAGTTTTAACAAGCAGAAACTTCACTCCCTGGTGACAGAGCGCTGCTACCCGGTAAGCGTTCCTGTGGATGCAGCTTGTCCTTCATCTCTTGCATGGTCTTTAAGGCTTTAAACTTGACCATCTGTCTCATTTTGTTCTGGATACAGTAGAGACAGAGCCGGGAGGGAAAGCACAATATGAGCTAATGAATAAATGCTTCATTGTATATAGTACTATGCTTGTTATTTCAGACTTCAGCAGTGGAGATCACACTTACACAGGGGAGATTTAGGTCAGGTAGAAGGAAGAAATTCTTTACTTTGAGGGTGCTGAGGCGCTGGCACAGGGTGCCCAAAGAAGCTGTGGCTGCCCCATCCCTGGCAGTGCTCAAGGCCAGGGTTGGATGGGGCTTGGAGCAAGCTGCTCCAGTGGAAGGTGTCCCTGCCCATGGCAGGGGGTTGGAACTCGCTTGAGGGTCACTTCCAACCCAAGCCAGGCTGTGATTCTATGATTCAATTCACATCCTAATTAAATTGGTGCTTGGTTTTTTTTCCTTACAGGAGATGGTCCGTGGGAACAGGTACAAAACCATCCGGTGGAAGTTTGTGGAGTCACTGGAGCCCCCAAGGGTGGTTCATGTTCGATGCGAGAGCGTTATGAACCGAGGCAACCTGTATGGGCAGGTGACAGTGCGGATGCACACGCGGCAGGTACATCCCCTTGTGCTCCTTGTGTTCCCCAACTGACTCCAACCTCCTGCCAGCCCAGCCTAACTTGGCTCATTTTACAGATTCTGGCCATCTATGACCGCTTTGGGAGGCTGATGTATGGTGGGGAGCAGGTGCCCAAGGATGTTCTGGAGTACGTTGTGTTTGAGAAGTACTTGGTGAACCCATACGGCACGTGGAGGATGCATGGCAAGATTGTTCCCGAGTGGGCTCCTCCAAAGGACCCCATTGTGAAGGTAATGCCACCAGCAAAAGGCACTAATGTGATCCCTGGATAATTCTGGACAAAACCAAAGCTGAGTTTCCTGTAACAGGAAGGTGGTGGATTAATCTGCAAGCAGACCTGCTTATTAATGTGGCATTATCAACCTCTAGCACCTGGAAGCTCTAATAGGAGGCTGAGGGCATTTGTGATGTATGTGATAGTTTAGGGGGTTACTGCTCCCTGCACACGGCCTGGCAAAGCCATGCAGGCACTCGGTCTTCCTGTGTTAACTAAAAACAGGTTCTAGAGGGGAAGGAGGTGAGAACTATCCTGTCGTAGAAGGCATATCATCCCATTCCCAATGTCCTTCCCCCATGCTGCTGCCATCTGGTCATCTGCTGTGTGCGAGGCCTTTGTGTTGCCAGGACCTGCTGCTCACCCCTTTGCCTGCACTGTAACATGAAGATTTCCGGTTGCAGAGGTTTAGAGCTGCTCTGTGTCATGCTGATTTTGCTCCTTGCTTTTTCAGACCGTGCTGATTCCTGGCCCAACCTTGGAACCCTCACAAGAGTACGAAGAAATGAAGTAGGGAGTTCCAGAGCCTGTACAGAGACAGCCTGTGCAAGCAACCCTGGTGGGGGGAAGAAGTGGAGAATGGCTGCGGAGGTAACAGCTTGGATATGGCTCTGCCTTTCCAGTGAGCAGTCAACAAACAAAGCAGCTTCAGAAATGGACTCTGCTCACTAAGAATTTGCCTTTAAAGAACAAGAGGGGCTTGGCAGGGGGGATTCAGGTGAGCTCTGAGAAGAGCTTTACTCCATCCAGGTAGACTTAGTGTGCTGCAGCTTAACCCTGTGTGTGTTTCTGTGAAGACAGGAAGTCTGTTCTCCTCAGGAGTGCTCTTGAGGCTAGCCCTGTCCTGAGCTTGCCCTGTGAGAGTAGCCCTTGGCAGCAGCACTCTGTTCAGACATGGGATATCTGCCTCTGCCTTGGGAAGTGGCAGAGACCTGCTGGCCTTTCGTTCAAGCTTGCAGTAGGCATCAGCACTTTCTTTTCCCATCCTCTCTGTAGTGATTCCCAGACAGAAAACAGGGAAGAACAGGCAAGCACACTTGAAATCACATTCTCCAGAGCGGGTGCTGTGGTTGGACTCGGGCTGAGTGAATGCTTGTGAAGGGCCCAGCTTCCCAGAGGGGCTGCAGCACAGCACTGATAACTTAATAAAATCTTCTGCCTTCTTGAAAGAGCATTTCTCTTTGCTGTTGAGGTTTTGCTTCTGAATTCAGCAGTGGGGTGGCACCATCCTGTGGACACGACATTCCCATCAGGGCCCTGGTTTTTGCAGGCTGAGTGGGTTGGGAAAATGTGTATCCACAGGTTTCCTGTTTCCATGGCTGACAGCAAGGCAGTGAGTCTGCTAATCTGTTCTTGCTCTGCTTTGCTCAGGTGAGTTCCATTTACTTCCAGTCACAGAGCAAAATACTCACTGGTTATCAGATAACAAAGCATTTTCTTTTTCAGCCTTGTCTTACTTTTTAACTCAGCCATTTTCCAGGGCTTGTGAGTTAAGAGCATTGTTTCCTTCTTTCTTGTACAGACTGCTCTTTGAAAGAGTTACGGCTCCTGATGCTTCCAGAGTTGTTCAGTGTTTCTGTGTCCTTTTGAAAGGGCAGAATATCATCCCTATGCTCTGTTAGGAGAGGAGCCAGCAATGGAATCCCTTTCATCTTTTTGGGAAGTCAGAGGGGTGTCACAATCTGTCTGCCTTTCCTGAAAGAACCTACTATACTGAGCCTTCTGCCTATACTTCCTTCATGAGCAGAGGAGAGATTCAGTGCTCCAGCATATGGGAGCTGGGCTGGGAGCTAAAATAAACCCGGATGAGCTGCCTGGTTGGTGTCTGGGCAGCTCACAAGCAGGTATGGACATGGCTCCTCAACAAGGACCTACAGACCAGGTTCTTTGGCTCTGGATGAGAAGAGTGAGTTTTCTGGTGGAGTAGCTGTTTTTTTCCAGGGAGAAAGGCCTTGCCTTCCAGTCTCCGGTGTGTGGCTCCCAGTCAGCTTTGCCATTGTTCAAACCTCTGCAACTCACCCACTTGTGTTTCTGGGTTTCCTTTCCAGCCTCGCTGCTTTCTGCTGCCCCTCCTTCTTCAAGATGTTCAGTATCTTGCCCACACCCCATAAATGAGCCACTAAAGTGTGTGCTCTGCAGATAGTATGTTTTATTTTCTGTATGTATGCTTACTTACACCATCGGATGATCGTCGAACACTCAGTGCTGAAGACCACAGACAGCACATGACACCAGCATCCCTTTCTAAGGAGAGTGCAACCAAACGACAAAGGAACAGCAGGACAAGCTCTGAGCCTTGTGTGGATTCAGAGAGAGCCAAAACCTTCACTGAGGGAAGCTGGTTTCCTCCCCTGCTGCATCATCTTCCTGCCCTGGTTTGACTCTTCCCTATGTATTTTAACATATTCAGGTGCCTGCTTGGACCACAGGGACCCTGCACTGGGCCACCTACCTGTGGGCAAATGATGGGTGGTGCTTGCACCCCTCTGGAGAGCTTGATGAAGGCAGGAGATGTTCATTGTCCCCTCACTGCACTGGTCCCTAAGGCCACCACCAGAGACCGCTGGAAGTGTGGCCATGCCGTTGGCTTTGCTGGACACTTCTGTCCTTGCTTGGGCTGTGCCACTGGGCATCGGCCTTCAGCTCAAGACCTTCTGTTCATGAAAACGATGTCTGCATCCAGCTGATGGCCCTGGCCAGAGGGAGCTACTCATGGTCCCAAGGGCAGACATCAGCTTCGGTTCCACTCTGGGTGGCATCCGCACTCTCCACCTCCCATGGACACACTGCCAAGGTTTTCCTTCTGTCTGTGCTGGTCTTGTCATCTGCTGGTGGAGCCTCTTCTGCTTCCCAGGGACAAACCTCAGCTGGGCTGGGGCTGCTGCCTGCCCCAGGGGCTGTACCCACTCCCCAAGGCAGCAGCTCTGCCCCAGGGCCCCGCAGAGGCTGGATGCGGCTCAGGGGCTTGTGCTTGGCCTCACTGCCAGGTCTGCCCTTGGGTTTGTTCCCTGGGGCTGGTGGAGACACGGTGCTGGCTCCCAGCCCTGGCTTTGACTCTCCCATCCCAGGGGAGGATGCTCCATCAGCTCCCTGTGGAATTTTCTCCTCTGAGTCACTGGGCTCTGCTGCTTCCCAGGGGCAAATCTCAGCTTTCCTGCTCTCTGTGCTGTCCGACTTCTTGGATGGCTCTTTCCATGCTGCAGTTCTCAGGGATTGCTCCTCCGTGTCCAGGCTCTCCCAGGGACAGATGGACTCACGGTCAAGATTTGCTTTCTCCTTCTTTGCAGGCGTGCTGTGTCCAGTCTCTCTGCAGATACCTTCATTTCTAAAGGGGCTCTTTCTCCCTATGGACAGAGCATCTTTGTCCAGTCTTGATTCCTCTTTACTTGATGGAGCTGCAGCCCCCTCCCAGGGGCAGATCTCTGCTGTATCCATGGATTGAGGCCCCGGAGCCTCCCAAGGACACACCTCTGCCTTCAGGCTCTCCCTGCCTGCTTTCTCCTCTGCAGGCGTGCTGTGCCCAGTCCCTTTGAAGGCACCTTCACTTGTGGAGGGGCTCTTTCTCCCTATGGACAGAGCATCCTTGTCCTGCCTTGATTCCTCTGTACCTGATGGAGCTGCAGCCACTTCCCAGGGGCAGATCTCTGCTTTATCCATGGATTGAGCCCCTGGAGCCTCCCAAGGACACACCTCTGCCTTCAGGCTCTCCCGGCTCTGGGATGCCCTTGGAGGTGCTCTGGGCAGCACTGGGCTCCTGGCATGGGGATGCTTCATGGGCTGCTCCATGTCCAGGCTCTCCCATGGACACGCAGCCTCTCGCTTGCTGCTGCCCCTCTCCAAAGCTCTCCCTGGGCTGGCCAGCGCTGCCTGGCGCGTGATGCGCTTGTCCCCCTTGGGCACCCCCGCAGGGCCCTGCTTTGGCTTGAGCTGCTTGCACGGAGCTGCAGCCCCCTCCCAGGGGCAGATCTCTGCTGTATCCATGGACTGAGCCCCTGGAGCCTCCCAAGGACACACCTCTGCCTTCAGGCTCTCCCCACCTGCTTTCTCCTCTGCAGGCGTGCTGTGTCCAGCCTCTTTGAAGGCACCTTCCCTTGGCGAGGGGCTCTTTCTTCCTATGGACAGAGCATCCTTGTCCTGCCTTGATTCCTCTGTACCTGATGGAGCTGCAGCCCCCTCCCAGGGGCAGATCTCTGCTTTATCCATGGATTGAGCCCTCGGAGCCTCCCAAGGACACACCTCTGCCTTCAGGCTCTCCACGCTTGCTTTCTCCTCTGTGGATGTGGGATGTCCAATCCCTTTGAAGGCACCTTCAGTAGTAAAGGGGCTCTTTCTCCCTATGGACAGAGCATCCTTGTCCTGCCTTGATTCCTCTGTACCTGATGGAGCTGCAGCCACTTCCCAGGGGCAGATCTCTGCTTTATCCACGGATTGAGCCCTCGGAGCCTCCCAAGGACACACCTCTGCCTTCAGGCTCTCTCCGCTCTGGGATGCCCTTGGAGGCGCTCTGGGCAGCACTGGGCTCCTGGCACGGGGCTGGTCCATGGGATGCTCCTTGTCCAGGCTCTCCCATGGACAGATGGATTCATGGTTGGGATTTGCTTTCTCCTTTGCAGGGGTGCTATTTCCAGTCTTTCTGCAGACATCTTGACCTGTAGAAGGGGTTTTGCTCTGTATGGAAAGAGCATCCTTGTCCTGCCTTGATTCCTCTGTACCTGATGGAGCTGCAGCCACCTCCCAGGGGCAGATCTCTGCTTTATCCATGGATTGAGCCCCTGGAGCCTCCCAAGGACACACCTCTGCCTTCAGGCTCTCCCGGCTCTGGGATGCCCTTGGAGGTGCTCTGGGCAGCACTGGGCTCCTGGCACAGGGATGCTTCATGGGCTGCTCCATGTCCAGGCTCTCCCATGGACACGCAGCCTCTCGCTTGCTGCTGCCCCTCTCCAAAGCTCTCCCTGGGCTGGCCAGCGCTGCCTGGCGCGTGATGCGCTTGTCCCCCTTGGGCACCCCCGCAGGGCCCTGCTTTGGCTTGAGCTGCTTGCACGGAGCTGCAGCCCCCTCCCAGGGGCAGATCTCTGCTGTATCCATGGACTGAGCTCCTGGAGCCTCCCAAGGACACACCTCTGCCTTCAGGCTCTCCCTGCTCTGGGATGCCCTCAGAGGCGCTTTAGGCAGAACTGGGCTCCTGGCACGGGGATGCTCCATGGGCTGCTCCGTGCCCAGGCTCTCCCATGGACAAACTTCCTCCTTGATGCTCTCCACGCTCTGGGATTTCTTGGATTTGGCTTTTGAGCTCTCCATGCTTTTCCTAATGAGATTTGCGAAGCTCCTGCTGCTCCTGTGCTCCGGTTGATGGCCGCCCACCTCTGCCCGCTTTGGTTTGACGCCCTCCAGTCCTCTGGTCGCTGGTTGGTTTTCCCCTTTGGAAGTGCCACGTGTGTCCTGGCTTGCTCTGTCCTTCCCCGATGGAGCTTCAGGCTCTTCCCAAGGGCAGATTTCTGCCTTGGCGAGCGGCTCAGCCTCCGCTTCCCATGGACAAACGTTGGCCTTGCTGCTGCCGATGGCTCCTGCTTGCTTGGATGCAGCTTTGGGCAGAGCTGGGTGTCCCATTGTGAGCCCTGTGCTGCGCTGCTCCGCACCTTCCCCAGGACAGGGACATCCCTGCTGGGTGCTCCCCTTGTCTGCAGCCAAACCCATCCCTCCCGTGCCCCCTGGGGCTGCTGCCTGTGGGGAAATCCCATTTTCCCCTTGGGAAGCGTCACCATCCTCTGCTCTCCCCGCATTGGATGCGGCTGCTTCCCCTTCCCGAGGGCGAATTCCTCCTGCATCACCCTCAGCTCCTGTCGCTTCCCAGGGACAAACCGAAGCCCGAGTGCTCTTTGGGATCCCTTCTGGCAGCTCGGAGCTGCTGGGAGCAGCTTTGGGTGGCTTTGGAGCTCCCACCATCCCCAGGGACCTTGCCCTGATGCTCTTGCCCCACTCGCCCGCCCATCTCCTCTCTGCTTCCTGCCCCTCCTGCTCCGGCTCAGCCCCCTCCGTGTCCCAGGGGCCGGTTTCTGCTCTCATGGTCCTCCCTTGTTCCAGGGTCTCCCATGGGCAAACCTGGACCCTCCTGCCCTCCAAAGGCCCCTCCAGCAGCTCTGAGGGGTTTGCTGATGGTTTCTCCATGCCCAGCTCTTCCTTGGGGTGCTGAGGGTCCCCCCTGTGCTCCTCCCAGGGGCAGATCCCTGCTTTGATGCTGGAATCAGCCTGGGTGTCCCTAGCACAGACCTCTGCCTGCCTGCCCGCAGGGGCCACCTCCTCGCTCCGGCTCCTTGCAGGGACCTTCCCAATGTCCCCGGGCCCAAGGGGCTCGGGGTGGCTGCTGCCCCCCTCCTGGCGCACGGTTCCTGCTGGGACATCCAGGGCTCCTCGGGGACAAATCTCAGCCTCCAGCTCCTCAGCAGCCGCTCTCTGCCCATCACTGATGGAGCTGCTTGCGATGGGTCCTGCCCGTGGCTGCTCCACCTCTTTGTGGTCCTGGCAGGGGATGGACCCGCTGGGTCCCTCGAGCCCTTCCTTTGGTGTGGCCGCTGGAGCATCATCCCCTTGCTGGGGCTGGGGCTGTGCCACCACCACCGGGGGCTCACGGGGATGTTCAGCTCCTTCTTGGTGACCAGAGCTTGATGGGGCCTCGTGCTCTGCATCCGCATCCCCATGGGGAGCACCGTGCTCCTCACCCGGCTCCTCTCCATCGCCCGCAGCGGCCCTGGCGTTGTTGCTGTGCTGGCAAAGGACCTGCTCAGAGCCTGTGGTCCCTGCGGGGGACACGGCCGATGTCTCTGCCGGGCTTCGCCTCTCCCTCCTGCTGCCCCTCTCCTGCTCGTGTCCCCTTTTCCTGAGGCTCCCCTCGCCCTCCCTTTTTCCCTTCGGGATGCTTTTCCCTCTGGAGCGGTTGAAGGCTTTGATGGCCAGGCCCAGGCTCCGGAGCGACGTCTTCTGGGCAGATGCTTTGATGCTGGGGGGGGCGGCTGCTGTGTCCCCGCTGGTCCCCGACCCTGCTGCTTGGGTGGCTCTTTCCCTCCGGCTCAGGATCTCCTCCTGGACCAGCTCCCAGGGACAGACCTGTGCCGGGATGGATGCTGCGGGCGATGTGCACCCCGCATCGTCCTCCTCCATCCCTGCTGCTCTTCCCTCTGGTTCTCCCACCCGTGCCGGAGGTCCCATGGGTGGCTCCACTGTCCCCAGGCTGTCCCCAGCCCCTGGCCCCCGCTGCCCCAGGCTCTGGCAGCGCACGGGGGGCCGTGGTGGGGTTCTCCTCACCACCACCATCCGCACCCGCCCTGGGTGATGGGAGCCGTCGACGCTGATGCTCTTGACGGGCGCGTAGGTGACGTGTTTCTGCACCCTGCCATCGCCCAGGGGGGACGCATCCTGCGAGCACCCCTCGGTGGGGCTGGGGACAGCATCAGCCTCAGGGCTTTGGGGCTTCCCAGCTTCCGTGGGGGGTCCCTGTGCCATGGGGTGCCCCGAGGCCGGGGTGAACGGATGCTCGATGTGTTGCTTCCCCCATGCAGCGCGGCTGGCGGCGAGCAGGGCTTCATCCTGCGCCCCAGCCACCACGCTGAGCGACTTGTGCAAGGGGGGTGCGCGGGGCAGGGGGTGCTGCCCGTGCCCCACCAGGTTCTGGGCGCTGGCTGACTTGTACACGAGTGGAGCAGCATCGAGGGACTCGCTGTCGGATTGCTCCGAGGCCGCCGTCACCATCATCTTCCTCCCCGGCGCAGGCTCCTGGGGGGGAGCAGGGATGGGCGAACCCCCCTGGACCCCCTCAGCGTTACGGGAGCCATCACCCCGCATCCTCAGGTCGGTGGTACCCGCATTGAGGAGCTGCTTGGGCGAGGACCCACTGGTGCTGCTGCTGCGGCGGCGTGCGAGCGCCTCGGGCAGCTCGGTGACGCGGCGGGCGATGGAGCGGGCCAGGCTGCGGCGGGCGCTGCGCTGCTTGGGGAGGTGAGGGTTGAGCGCTGCCATCCGCCACATCCTGTGCACCTCCAGCTGCCTGTAGAGCTTCTTCAGCTCCTCCTGTGCCGCGGGCAGAGAGCAGGGAGAGGAGAGCGCGTCCAATGGGGCTGCGGCTGCACGCACGAACCAGTCCCCATCCCTCCATCCCAAGGGATGCAGGAGGTTTCCCCACCCGTGGCTTTGGGGGATTCACCCTGTGCCCCCCCCCAACCCTGTTCTTCCCACCCCATCTGCTTTGCATCAGGAGAAAGACTGCAAAAGGCACCTCTTACTCTGCAGAGCAAGCGTCAAAAGAAGGTCCTGAGTGTGGCACCCACCCGAATGTCATCGGGGTCGAGGCTGTGCTCGCTCCAGGCGGACGCGATGCTGCTGTTGAGGCAGGAGCCCGAGTGCCGCGTGTCCAGCTCGTCCTCATAGACCTCGGCCGTGATCTCCTCCCGCAGCGGCGAGCCTGTGTGCAGGAGCTGCGGGGGACGAGGGGAGAGCTCACACGGGGGGCCCCAAAATGCCGGGATCCCCCTTCCCCTGGATCCTTTGGGATGAGCGTTACCTTCGGGATGAAGAGCAGCGCCAGGGTCATGGTGATGGTGCCGTGGGTGTGAGCGAAGAAGAGCAGCAGCGTCCAGTCGGGATGCAGCGAGGGGACCATGATGAACCTGGCAGGGGATTTGCCACGGGTTCCTTGGCGTTGCCGGGGTTGGGAATGGCGTTTCCCAGCTCCTCGCAGCCCCGTGTCCTACCTGACCACGTGGAAGGTGGCCGAGATCATGAGCTCGTTGTGCAGCGCGATGCCCATGTAGCGGGGCTCGTGGAAGGCGGAGGGCACGGCGCGCGTGGCGAAGCACAGGAAGCTGCCCCACAGCAGGAACAGCAGCTCGGCTGTGGAACAGAGCAGGGGGAGTGATGCTGAGCACCCAGCACCGTCACTGTCAGTGTGTTCTTATGGGTGCTGGTGCTGCTACCCACTGGGACCTCCCTGCCTTGGGGCACATCCAGCCCCGTGTGTTCATCTGCTGGCTCTGGTGCAGAGCATCCCTTGGCGTATCCCAGGGCTCAGCTCCCAGGGATGTACCCTGCCCCAGGGTGAGTGCTGGGGATGCTCAGAGGAGAGGATGGGAAGCAGCTCGGGTGCCCCAGCCCTGCTTCCAGGCTCCAGGCACATTAAATAGACAAGGAAAGGCTGCATTCATGGGATGGGGTCCTGGGGTGGGAGGGTGCTGGTCTCACCGATCACCATCATGTAGTCCCAGTGGTCGTGGCCGCAGATGTAGAAGTGGAGGCCGCCGGCAGTCTGGGTGCGGATCACCAGCGGGATGTTCTTGTCCACGTTCTCCAGCATCCCGATGGTCCAGGCCGCCAGGAACCACAGCACCAGGACCAGGATCAGCCCCAGCATCTTCAACACCCGCGCGCTCGACACGTAGGGCACCCGCTGGGCCGTGCGGGACAGGAACACCTTCAGCAACCTGCGAGGGGCAGAGGGGTGAGCCCCAGTGGGTCCCTGCTGTGGGGGGCACAAGCATCCAGCCCCCCCCCCATTCCGGTACCTGTACAGCTTGAGGGTGATGGTGCCGTAGACGATGGTGAAGCCGAGCATGCGGACCCAGCGCAGGACAATGCAGCGGAAGATGCTGGGCTTGAAGTACAGGATGAACACCTGAGGTGGGGGGAGAGAGGGGTTGGTGGTGGAACAGCGATGGATGGAGACTTGGAAACCAGGGAATCATGGAATGGTTTGGGTTGAAGGGATCTTAAAGCTCATCCAGCTCCAACTCCCTGTGCCCGCACCTCAGCACCCTCACAGGGAAGAGCTTCTGCCTAAGAGCTCAGCTCAGCCTCCCCTCGGGCAGGTTCAAGCCATTCCCCTTGGCCTGTCCCTACAGGCCCTTGTCCAAAGCCCCTCTCCAGGTTCCCTGCAGCCCCTTTAGGCACTGGAGCTGCTCTAAGGCCTCCCCTTAAGGAGCCTTCTCTTGTCCAAGCTGCTCCAGCCCAGCTCTCTCAGCCTGGCTCCAGAGCAGAGCTGCTCCAGCCCTCGCAGCATCCCCATGGCCTCCTCTGGCCTCATCCAACAGCTCCACATCCCTCTTGTGCTGCTGCCCCAGAGCTGGATGCAGTCAGCGCTCACCGCTGCCATCCTTCCCCCTTGGCTCTACAGCACCCACCACGGCTCTTGTGGGAGGGAGAGGGGATTTGGGCAGGGATTAACGCCCGCAGCCAGCGGGAGAGCACGGATTTGGTTTCCCAAGGTTTATACTGGAGGCACCGGGGGCTGTGCCAGCGAATCCCCAATTAGGTGGAGTTGTGCCCATGCCCTGCTCGGGGCCAGCTCCACACCCTCGCCAGGCTGCAGAGGCTCTTAAACCGAGTCCTCTCCCGGCTGGATACTCACTGGGAAGTAGAGGAGGAGGGACCCGAAGAGGATCGTCTCCAGCAGGATGATTCCGGATGCCCGGATCCTCTGCAGGGACACAGGTGTGAGGATGCAGCCAGGAGCCAGGGCAGGGAGATCCCCCTCCTTGAGCCCGTGGGGCTTGCGGATGGGATGGGAGCAGGGCAGGGGGGTGGGCCATGGGGACACCTTGCCTTGCTCCGTCGGAAGTGGTAGGAGACGAGCATGCTGAGGAAGATGGCCAGCATGCAGCAGGCCTGGCAGGACAGCACGGCCGCCCGCAGCGCCCGGTCCTCCTGGATCAGGCAGGGAGCATCATCCTCGCAGGTGGAGCATCCTTGGCGGCAGGGCCGGCATCCCAACAGGGACCCCCCGTCTGCCCCCGCTGTGTCTGGAATAGGATCACAGAGTTATCATGGACCCAGCCAGGCTGGAAAAGACCCTTTAAGGTTGAGTCCAACCATTCCCAGCAGTGCCAAGGCCACCGCTAACCCATGGCACTGAGGCCTCGTCTCCACAGTGTGTGAGCACTCGCAGGGCGGTGCCTGCAGCCCTGCCCTGGGCAGCCTGTTCCAATGCCTGAGCACCCTCTGGGGCAGGAATTGTTCCTCAGCTCCACCTAAACCTGCCCTGGTGCAGCTTGAGGCCATTTCCTCTTCTATCACTCATTACTCATGGTTGCAATCACTGCATCACTTGGAGGCTCTTTCCTTGCCTTGGGCTTCTCAAATTCCCCCCAGACCCCACTGCAGTGGCCATATCCCACTGGGTGAAATGGGGACCCCTGGACACAGCACCCACCTGCCTGGGCTGCTCCACTGGCCCCATAAAAGCCCGGCTTGCACCGGCACAGGTACCTCCCCAGGACGAAGCCGCGGCTCTCCTGCGGGACACACTGAAGGAGACAGGCTGGGATGCATGGAAGGGCTCATCCCACAGCCCAAACGCTCCCCCCTATCCCTGCATCCCCTCCGCACCAGGGGCTCCAGCATCCCCCATCTCACAGGTACCTGCCCCCAGGCCGCTCTCCCCCTGGCCAGGAGGAACCAGTCGTTAAACATTGAAGAATTAAAAGCCAAAGCTTGGCCCTCAAATCCCTCCCTAAATCCTAAATGGACACATAATGCAGCAGAGAGCACTAATCCTGCCCAGCCATGACGGCAGCGGCACTGCCCTAATCCCCCCTGCCCGCATCCTGCCCCCAATGGGCTGTGCTGGCAGCTTCTCTGGGTATTGTTGTGTCCTGGAGACATTCCCAGCACCAGAGCCCATCCCTCCGGAGGAAAGAGAAGCTGGTGACGCCTTTCCCACTTGGGGACCACACTGAGCTGTGTCGCTGCGCTGTTGGCCCTGCTTGGGGATGCTGATGGTTGCGCCAAGCCCTGAAAAGGGCTTTGGCATCTCCAGTGGGCATCACCGGTGAGGATGGGGGTGATTGTCCCATCGCTGCCCACCCATCCCCGTGGTGTCTGGGCAGGGAGCACCAGGTCACTCGCTGCTGCTGGCACAGAGAGGGCAGATTTGCACAATAAACCCCTCCGCTGCAGCGGAAGGAAGCAGATGGATGGGCCGGGAGAGGATAAAGCTCAGTCGGAGGGAGGGATGGGGGCAGAGCCCTGCCGGGTGAGGGGAAGGGGTGCTGGGTGCTGGTGGATGGTACCTGGGTGCTGTTGAGGTCGCAGCGGTGCGTGTCTGCGAACCAGCCCGGCCCGCTGGCACACTGGTCAATGGCCACGTCCCGCAGCTCAATGTCCACCCGCACGACACCCCTGTACAGAGGGATGGGATCAACCCCTTGTCCGCAGCCGGCATGGGCCCCATGCCCCACCAGTGCCACTGGGACAGGCACCACGGGGGTGCTGGGTGCTTGGGTGGCACAGAGAAGCTGTGGCTGCCCCATCCCTGGCAGTGCTCAAGGCCAGGTTGGACACAGGGGCTTGGAGCAAGCTGCTCCAGTGGAAGGGGTCCCTGCCTGTGGCAGGGGGTTGGAACTGGATGAGATTTGAGGTCCCTTCAACCCAACCCATTCCATGGTTCCATGGCTCTATGATACGTCCCCCCTTGGAGCTGCATCTGGGGGAGGCTGGAGCTGGAGCAGTAGCTCCTGGCTCTTGATCCTGCCTCTCAAAAGGGGCTTTAAAGCAAACGGCTGGGAAATAGGAGGTGCTGGGGTGGCCCCTGGTGCCATCCCTCATCCTGCAGGACCAACCCTCTCCCCTGAGTGCTCCGAGGGGGACACAGCATCCCCCTTGGAAACAGGGACACGTCCCCTCTCCAGGACTAAACCCAGGAGCCCCCTTCCCTCCTCATTGTCCCCCACTGTCACTGCTTGCACAGGGGATCCTGGGGTGCAGCAGGGACCCCCCCCAGCGTGGCCATGGCAGGGTAGGAGGTTCGGGGGGTGGCAGCCTGAGTGGGGACAAGGGTCCACACTGTGCCTACGGGTGTGCAAATACCCATGCACATGCACAGGGATGCAGGCAGGGTGCTGGCAAAGCATCCTGCCTGCACCCCAAGGTGCTGCCTCCAACCCCAATCCCCAGCATGCACACAGGGCACCCCCAACGCTCTTTACACACACACACACACACACCCCCCAGCGCCTCCGGGTACCACTTACTTGAACTCAGGGCTGAGGTCTGGCTTGAGCCCATAGAAAGCAGCGGAGAGCGTGACAGCCCAGGCGGGCAGGAACCGGCCGTCCCGGCACTCGAGGAACGGAGGGGACCACCGCACATGGCCCGGGTCCCCCACGTAGCTGTCACCCCGCTGCCACTTGGGGGTCTCCATGCTGCGCAGGTCATTGCTGAGCACCCGCTTGCGGAGGGCAGGGATCCGCTGGGATTTGAGGGCATTGAACCACTCGTTGTCCCAGCTGAGATTACCGAGGCTCGGAGCAGCAGCGGAGACATCCTGGAGCAGGATCTGGCCATCCCCTTTGGTAGCCTGCAGCATCAACCGGGGCTTGGCGGCCAGCGGGTGAGCATCGAGGGCCAGCACCGCCCTGCGCACCCATGGGTGCCCCTCGGCCAGGCTGCGCACCAGCGCCTGGTACCACTCCACGTCCTCGGCCACGCTGGCCTCGCGGATGTCGTTGGTCTGGAAGAGCATGTTGAGGAAGTTGGCGGCGTGGGCCAGCGCCTCGGGGGCGG
Organism: Lathamus discolor; assembly: GCF_037157495.1. Lineage (NCBI taxonomy): Eukaryota > Metazoa > Chordata > Aves > Psittaciformes > Psittacidae > Lathamus > Lathamus discolor. The sequence continues at coordinate 3,310,186 of NC_088903.1, read as the reverse complement.
CACGGAGCGCAGCCCGCAGCGCCGGGGGGGGCCCGGGACCAGCGGCCGCCGCCGGGACCCCCCGGCTGCAGTTGGCTCGGGCCAGGCGCCGCGCATCGCCCGTCCGCAGGAACGCCAGAGCCGCCGCCGAGCCCTCGGCGTCCCCCGGCTCCGCTGTGGGCACCCCGGGAGGTGACGGAGCCGGGGACCACCCCGCCGGACGGGGGGGGCTGTCCTGTGGGCGCTGGCCACGGAGCAGCGCCGTGTGCCAGCACCAGAGCAGCAGCCACCGCCACGGCCCCATGGCTGGGGCTCAGCGGAGCCCCCCGAACCCCTGCGGCCCCGCCGGCCGGCCCGGGGGGCACATGGTGGGCGCGGTGCCCCGGAGCCTGCTCGGCTCCACAGCGCTGGAATCGCGCTCCGCCGCTTGTTTTCCTGCCTCGGTGATGCCGGAGCAGACGTCACCAGCTCCAAAACGTGCTCATCTGCGGGCGCCGGGGCCCGGAGCCCCCCCGCTTGTCCCTGCGCTCCTGCTCGGATGCGGTGCTGCGGAGCCCCCGGCCCTGAGCCCCATGGGGACCCCCCCCCCCCCCACAGCCCGGCCTGGAGGCTCGTGGGGACACCCCATACCCCCGGCCCGGAGCCCCGGGGGGACCCCTGCACCCCTCAGGCTGGCCATGATGCAAGCGCATCCTGACGGGAAGCCATGGCAACAGGGCTGGGAGCATTCCTCCGATCACCCCCCTTCCCGCAGCCCCCCGGGCAGGTTCCCCATACGGTGCCGGCCTCAATCCCTCAGTTCCCCCTTACCCCGGCGATGGGATGGAAGGGGGGCACCCATAGGGGTGTCCCCATAGGTGATGGGTGCAGGGTCCCCACGGCAGGGCCTGATGCCCCCCCCCCCCGAGTTAGTCGATGCTGTCCCAGCTCCCTCCCAGCACTGCCCTGGTTGCAGAGGGGAAACTGAGGCACGGAGGCCGCTGGGGCCCGTGCCCGGCGCCTCGCCTCCAGCCCTGGGGTGCGCCGAGCCGGAGCCATGCAGGAGCCGAGGGGGAGCCGCCACAGGACGGCGCCATCCACCCGCGCATTGCCCGCTGCCGGGGGGGGGGTTCCGCCTCCCTGCTCGCTGCCGGGGCTGCTCTAGAGCTGCCCGACCCCCCCCCCACCGCAAAGTGCCCCGACCCGAGGGGGGCCGTGCGCACATCCAGCGAGGGGGCGTGGTTTGCGTCAGGAGGCGTGGCCTGTGGCGGAAGCGAGGGGGCGTGGCGCAGCGCCGTGATGGGGGGTGGGCGGTGCGGCCCGGTCGCTGCCCCGGTCCCGGTGCCGGTGCCGGTGCCGGCCCTGGCCATGCGGCGGCCGTAGCCATGCACCGCGCCGAGCTGCGCGACGGGGACGCGGCGGCGGCCGCTGCGGCCTCCTACCGGGTGCTGAGCCGGCTCCTGGGCTATGTGGCCGGGCCGGAGGCGGGCGCGGCGGGCGGCGCCGTTACCGGCGCTGCGGGCGCGGGGCCGCTGGGCCTCGGCGGCGGGCGGCTGGCGGGCGGTGCGGCGCTGCGGGGCCCGCGGCCGCCGCCGCAGCTGATGGTGTTCCGCAACGCGGCCGAGGGGCGGCCGGGCGAGGAGGGCGGCCCCGCGGCGGGCGGCGGGGGCCCGGCGGGAGGCGGCGGGGAACTGCTCTGCCCGCGGCACCGCTGCGCTCTGGAGCCCAAGGCGGTGACCGGGTGGGGAGCCCCGCCGGCGGGCGGGCTGGAGCTGCAGCTGGCGGCGCTGGGGCTGCGGCCGCCCGGGCTGGCCACGAAGGGACCCGCAGGGTGCCCCTGCCTCGGGCCGCCGCCGGCCGGGCCCGCCGCCGAGGAGACGAGCGACGCGCTGCTGGTGCTGGAGGCGCTGGAGCCCGACGAGGCCGGGAGCTGCTCCGAGGAGGAGCCGGGGTCCCCCGGCCGCGCGGCCGCCAGAGCTACCGGTAGAGGAGCCCCCGGCCCCGCGCCGCCGCCGCCGCCGCCCGCAGCCCCCGGGGGAGCCGGCCCCGGCGGCAGGAAGGGCTCGCTCAAGATCCGCCTCAGCCGCCTCTTCCGCACCAAGAGCTGCAGCGGCGGCTCAGCCACCGGGGACGCCGCCGCCGCCGCCAGCACCGAGGCCCGGCGCGCCGGGGAGCTGCCCGCCTCGGCCGGCAGCCTGACCGATGTGTGCGGGGCCCGCGGCCGCGAGCAGGAGGCGGGCAGGTACGGGGGGTACCGGCACCGGAGGGGCCGTGTCCGGCCTTGGCGGGGGGGGATAGGATGGGGGCTGTGGGGACAGCGGTGGGTTTGGGGTGATGCGGAGGGGGACACGGGGAGCAGAGGTGGGTTTGGGGTGGTGGGATGGGGGCTGCGGGGAGTAGGGATGGGTTTGGGGTGGTGGGGGCTGTGGGGAGCACTCATCTGCGTTGATGACAGCCTGGGGAGCTTGGGGTTGATGTGACAGCAGCACAGGGCATGCAGCGGTGTGGCCCCACAGTGCAGGGATATATGGGGTGCCAGGGCTGTGATGCCTTGATGGAAGTGGAGGATGAGCAGGTACCACCCTGCACATGGGCATCACTGTTGTGTATGGGCTCCGAGCCGGGTTCAGGCCTCTTCCAAGCTGAGGCCTCATCTCCTGGCGCCCAGGAGAGGCAGGTGAGGAGGAACCCGGTGCTCTGGGCCTCGCATCCTTAAAGGGGATGGTGGAAAAACATCCGGGAGCAGGATCAGCGGAGGGTGGCTCGGAGGAGCTGCTCGAGCCCTGGGATGGCAATGGCTGAGCAAGGAAGTGCCGTGTTCTGGGGATGGCTTCTGGTGGTTCTGTGCTGAGGCCCAAGGGGTCGGTGTTTCCTCTTGCAGAATGATGTCCCGAGGCTCACCGGTGTCACCGCTGGGCTCTGGCCTCGGTGGTGGTGGTGGTGGTGATGGTGATGGTGGGTGATGCTCTGTAGGAGGATGTAGCTGGAGGCAACCAGAGGTTGACTGGGTTATGTGTTAGGCTGAAGGGATATAACCTGGGACGTGTTGGTGTGGGACCCGGGGCTGCAGCACTCCTGCTTCAGCCTCATGTCTCAGCAGAAGGCACGAGCTGCTTGGTGCCAGCCGAGGAGGGTAAAGGGCTCATGCCTCTGGTGGCCCAGAAACCACCTTCTATAGCATTTCCAGCAGCAGAACTGAGATCCCTCATGGAGGAGGCAGGGAGGGCCTGCCCAAGGGCTGTGCAGGCAGCCTGGGAGCAGCATCCAATAACTAAATGGACTTCGGGTATTGCAGCACAGCCCTTTCCCTGTGGGGTTAAGTAACCCTGTGTAAGGCTTTTGGGCTGTGTGGTGAGGTGAAGACCTGTTGATGGGCGAGCAGGGAGCTCTCCAGGCTTGCTCTGAAGATGCTGACCTTGGCTCAGGTGTGGTACCAGGACACTTGCACAGCCCAAAAGGCAACAGAGGCCACAGTTACCTCTGTTCTGAAGCAGAGGGTGGGCTCTGAGATGGGGCAGCCTCAGCTCCCAGCCCTGTGGCTGCTGGGAGGGTGTTTGAGCCCTGCCAAGCTCATGTGCCTGCGAGGAGCCTGGCTTTTCGTATGAGGTGGTGAAGCAGCTTTATACAGCAGCTTCATTCCCCACAAATGACTGAATGGGCCTCAAATGGTAGCCAGCCTGTAATGACATAATGTTCTGCTAATGGGCTTGTGGTTTATGCCATCCTGGTGCTTGATGAGAGCCAGGAAGGAGTCCCAGGACCTCCTCCAGCACTGGTGTTAGGCAGTGCGGGGTTGGCAGCTGTGTCTTAAGCGGGTCAGGAGCGGAGAAGCACCATTATCACTGCCTGGGTTCAGTGGTCACTTCTGCTCCAGCATCGTGCAACTCCCCTGCACTAAGTAGGTGATGTTTTAACAGAGGTTACTTCAAGGTGCCTGATGCAGCAACTTCTGTGGTTCAGGGACTGTTCGCTGCTGCCAGCTCCGGTGTCCCCTCCTGCTCACGAGGGCTGCGTTATTTGAATGATGCTTTTTGCTCCCTGGAGTGCAGCTCCCGTGCTTTTGGGCTGTGGGATGGGTGTGCTTGGAGCTGGCATCTCCTCTGCTGGGAGGCTGTGCAGTGATGGGATGGTCCCTGCTGGTCCTGGAGGTCTCATCAATGAGGCTGAGTGGTTTGGGGTGCTAGGGATGCTCATCCTTGCCTAAGCAAGTTAGGTTTAGGTAAGCCAAGCTTGCTGGGAAGTGAATGTTTGACCTCAGCAGACGGTGCTTTCCTTTTCCTCTCTTCTGCTATGGCCTTTACTGGGCTGAACCCACCCCAGCGAATGCTGTCTGCTGGCTTGCACCAGCTCCATCAGCAACACGACCTCCCCTTGGTTCTGCTGGGAGCTGGAGTTTATGGCCTCTGTTAATATAGGATGGATGTGGTGTTCCCCATGAGCTGCTGCTGAGGTGGGCTCAGAGCAACTTTTGGGTTAATTCCTGCCTCTGCTTGCTATGGGGCTCTTGTTGCTGACTAGCAAGTCTCTTTGATGAAGGGTGCTCCCTTGGACTGTGGTGGGTGTTATCTGTCCCGACTCCTTTTTCCTTTAAACATCCATCTGAAGCAGAATTCCTGCTATTTGGAGTTGCTGCTCAAGCTTCCCATCCAGGTAGTTGGAGGGGAAGAGGATGGATTTAGGCACCGGTTCTGTGGATGGGTGGATGCAGGCAAACCTCAGCTGGCACATCGCTGGCCAGGTTGGTACCAGGTCCTGGCCGATAGCTGCATTGGTGACCTTGGTTCTTCACATGCCTCCATGTTATTACAAGCATAAAGTAGCACACGGCCAGCTTGGATGGCTGGGTGAGACTGGTCTTGGTGTTAACAGGGCCTTGGGATGAGTGGGAAGCACCATTTCAGCATCATTTGGATGCTGCAGAGCTTGAGGGCAGGAGGAGGATGTCTGGAAGCTGGTTGGTTTGAGTTGGGAAGTGGAGGACCCAGTTCATGGGAATCATTTCTTGCTCTCACCCTGCTTGCTTGAAACCAGGCATCTCAGGAAGTGATGGTTGTAAAACGTTGGCATAAAATGTAGCTGGTTTGGTAACAGCAAAATGCCAGCAATGCTCCTTTCCGTCTGGCTTAGTGGGAGGGAGCAGAGCTGTTACTATATTATAAGCTTCGTTGATATTAGTCCAGAAGTGTAATTGTGTGTGTGTGTGGCTGATAATCAGGGAATCATCCTCCTTGGAGAGGGAAAACCATCCAACCCTCGAATAGGTGTGAGAGGCTTAAAATGGAAACGCTTCCAAACCTTGGAATGGGGTCGATGTATCAGGATGAGTGTTTATAGTGGTTTTATTTGCAAGCTTATAGCTGTGAATTAACATTTAATACTATGAGCCCCGGTGATGTGTCTGGACACAAACAAGAGGAGCGTTTGGGCAGCTCTGTGACAAGGTGAGGACTCCCCCATCTGCTCCACTTGGGAATATGAGCCCGGAACTCAGGTTTCTTCTCCCTATGGGATGGTTGAGTTGCATCTGCTCAGAGTGATCCTTCCAAAGCTGCCTTGGGCTGCAGCTTTGTCCAGGTTTTGGAGGAGGCTCAGAGCAGAGCTGGGGGCTGAGGCACAAGTTTAAGGGTCAGGGTCAGCTTCTTGCTGGGAGGAGGCTGGAGAGTGAGGATGATGCCCAAGAAGATGATGCCCTCTGCTCTGCTCTCGTGAGACCTCACCTGGAGCATTGTGTGCAGTTCTGGTGTCCTCAACATCAAAAGGACATGGACCTGTTGGAACAAGTCCAGAGGAGGCCATGAGGATGATCAGGGACTGGAGCACCTCCCATATGGAGCCAGGCTGAGGAAGTTGGGGCTGTTCAGCCTGGAGAAGAGAAGCTGCGTGGGGACCTCAGAGCAGCTTTCAGTGTCTGAAGGGGGCCTATAGGGATGCTGGGGAGGGACTCTTCATCAGAGACTGTAGTGACAGGACAAGGGGTAACGGGTTCAAACTTAAACAGGGGAAGTTTAGATTGGATCTAAGGAGGAAATTCTTTCCTGTGAGGGTGCTGAGGCACTGGAATGGGTTGCCCAGGGAGGTTGTGAGTGCTCCATCCCTGGCAGTGTTCAAGGCCAGGTTGGATGAAGCCTTGGGTGGGAGGGTTTAGTGTGAGGTGTCCCTACCCATGGCAAGAGGTTGGAACTGGATGATCTTGAGGTCCTTTCCAACCCTAACTCTTCTGTGATTCTAAGAACGGTGTCAGCCCTTTGCTTGCAGTGGAATTGATGTGCCCTGGGTTGTGAGGAGAGCTGGGCTCAGAGCTCCTGCAGGTCTTGGTGCTATCACTTGCCTGCACGCAATGGGACCGGTTCCTCTGGTCAGCACAGTGGAGTTGCACTATTTGACTGGGAGTAACCTTGTCTGACCCACTACAGAGCTGGTACACGCTGCCCAGCGCTGGGATGGGCCTTGCAGGATGCTGGGAAGACCTTTGTCAAAGCTGGAGCTGATCTTTATTCTTGTGCTCCCCTTTCAGGTGGGACTGAGTGTCTGGCACCAGGGCTGTGTTTCTCTATTGGATTCGAGTCCTGGGGGTGCCATACTCTGTGCCTCAGTTTACCAGCAGTTTCTGTGCCGACATCTGGATAAACCCCCTTAGCACTGCAATAGGAAGGAGGGGTTTTGCATGGGGAGAGCACGGTGCTGGCTACAGCCTCGTTATAAACCCACTGGTTTGGCAAGCAAGCTGCGTGCGAACTGCTGGGTCCTCGTCAGAGGTGCATCTTTAGCTGCTTCCATCCATCTCCCCAGGTCCGGGTTTAGCTCGCCTGCCCTTCACCTGCGTTTTGGCACCCTTTGGGGGAGATGGCGTCCTCCAAACGCAGCGCGAGGGCACTCGATGCGCTCGCTCCAGGCACAACCCCTCATTGCTCAGGGACCAAACCTGTTTGTCGAAGGCATTTGGCAATGGCTGCTGCAGAGCAATAGCGAGACGGCGGTTGTGAAACAGCTTCTGGGCTCTGGTTACCACACTTGCTTGGGGTTCTTCTTCCTAAAGGCTTTATTAATTCCCTAGTTATGGATTTGCTTGGGAGCAGGACGCAGACCTGGCTTTACTGGTTGACTGCCCTACTTAGGCCAAAGCACTGCTCTAGGAGTCCAATAAGCACGAAGCAATGAGATGCCTCGAGCTCCTGGAGTGCGGAATGGGGAAGGTTCTCCTGGTTGGAGGAGGTCAAGCGGTGTTTCCTTGGGTGGGATGCACGAGGTCGCCTCCCCTCCACTAACAACGTTTTCCTTTTTTCCAACAGGAAACACAGACTGACAAGAACTCAAAGTGCCTTTTCCCCGGTTGTGTTCAGCCCCCTCTTCACAGGTAAGGGTTTGGCAGCTTTACAGCACATTTGGCTGTGAAAAGGTCAGTTTGTGTTTAAGGATACTTTGGGTTGGAAGGGACCTTAAAGCCCATCCAGCTCCAAGCCCTGCCACGGGCAGGGACCCCTTCCACTGGAGCAGCTTGCTCCAAGCCCCTGTGTCCAACCTGGCCTTGAGCACTGCCAGGGATGGGGCAGCCACAGCTTCTCTGGGCACCCTGTGCCAGCGCCTCAGCACCCTCACAGGGAAGAGCTTCTGCCTAAGAGCTCAGCTCAGTCTCCCCTTGGGCAGGTTCAAGCCATTCCCCTTGGCCTGTCCCTACAGGCCCTTGTAAGAAGTCCCTTTCCATGGCTGCACATCAGCATTTTGCAATTCCTCCTGTTGAAACACAAGTTGGAGGTGAAGGTCCTGGTCCTTCCTCTGCACAGGGCTCTGCATCCGAGGGGGTTGGAAAATCCCTTATAGAGCAAAGGCATTTGGCTTGAGAGGGGCTAGGACCAAGCCCTGCTTCCCCCCTAGACCATACACCAACATTGGTGCCTCTGCAGTGGGAATCGAAACCTCATTTGTGGAGCATGGTTTCCCCCTTTCCCCTTGTCCTGCTCATTTCTGACCTTCCCTTTTCTGCTGGCGGGGGGGAAGTTGGTTTATAAATGGTGTGAGGGGAAGTCCTGCTCTGCTGGTGGCTGGAAGCTGTAGGACTGAAAAGCTCCCAGTCATGGTCATGTGCCTCCTGTGGTCTGGGTTCGTAGTCAAAACAGTCCCAGCCACACTGGGGCTTCCTTGTGTGACTCCTGTCTCAGGGCTTGCATGAGCAGGAATCTAAGGGCACAAGTGAGTATTTATCAGCTGGGGGGGTTTACATGGCCTGTTATGGGGGTCAGATTCAAAATAGATTCATATTGAGGGTTTTAGTGCAGAGCAGAGGAATCAAAAGGGTGTTGTGCAGCCATAGCTGGTGGGTAGAGCTTGAAAGCCTCTTGTTGTTGGCATAGGTGATGGAGAGTGGGTGTGTTTTGTGCCCCTGAGCAGGGCAAAGCCTCTTTGGAGAGTAATGGTGAAGTCTTGTCTTACTCCAGACTGGTTTCAACGTCAGAGAAGTTCCCTTCAAGGCAGAGCATTCATTTGACTTGCTTGAAACTAGGAACTGGAAGCTTCTGATCCGTTCCTGATGTTTCTTGTAGCTCCTTCAGCTCTTGCAGAAGGGGAGTCGCTTGAGGGTGATTCAGCTGTGCTGGTGCTTGTTCTCTTCTCCATTCCTACATCCTTTCAGCCCATGTCCTGAGGATGGAGTGGCACGTTGAGGACTTGTTCCTCGTGTGATGGGACTCGGTTCCTCAGTGTCACCTTGCAAATCAGGGCTGGTGCAGGCAAAAGCTGCTTCTGCTGCTTTGCCACCTGTTGCTGGGGGAGGCTGTGAGTACAAATGCAATAGTGACAGTGCCCTTGGAGGGGTTTTTCCTGTGCGGAAAACCATGGCATCATCCCCAGAGTGAGTATCTGGCTTTGGGTTGGTGTTGACTTCAGTCTTGCACGGCTTGGTTTCTTTCATGGCTCCTGCATCGTGGGTTTTCTGAGGCTGGGACAGAATTCAAATGGCTGGCCCAGCTTGCAGGAATTCCTTGGGGATTTGCTTCCAGGTTGGTCTGTGGGGTGAGGGAAGGCCTTTGGGAAGGCTCTCCTTGCCTTCCCTCACCTCTCCTTGAGCACCCCTTGGAAGCGTAAGCCCATCGCAGCCTACCATTGCCCCTCCTGCTGCATGGGAAGGGTTGGAAGCTGAGCTCCTGCCCCCCCTCTTAGCCTGGTTGGCTTTTGGTTTTGTTTGTCCAAGGTGGATGCAGCCCGGGCACCTTATTGTTAAGGTGTGGAAATGAAGGAGTGGCTGTGTGCATGTGTGTGTGCTCACACCCTTAACCCCCCAGGGACAAGGTACCTTGGATAATACCCACCCTAAATACTCCTCTTGCCATCGCTTATTAATAGACAGGAGTCTTAAAAGCAGAAGGAAGCTGAGTCAATCTTGTCCTCTCTAACGCATGGTGAATACGCTGTCAGATGGGTGATGCTGTGCACGGTATCTGGAGCAGGAGAGGAGCTCCCTGCCCACAGGAATTGAAATCTGAGGCAGCCAGATCTTGTTGTCCTTGAGACCATGGTTCGGGTCTTTGGGATGATGGGGTTCCAGTGCTGGTGTCCATCAGAGCCTGGTTAAACTCAGTTTTAAGCCGTGGCTGTGGTAGCACCCCTTAGGATCTCTCTTTGGGATTTAGGTGTTTTCCTTTTGCCTCTGTATCAGTCCAATACTGAGGCTGATTTGACCTGGATTTGCTGCCTTCCTTTCTCTCCCATGATTTTAGACTCGTTTTAAGCTTTTCTGGGTTGAAGTTAGACATCTTAATTTGTGTGGTTATTTTCCCCCAGCAGTATCCTGGGTCGGAAGCCTTTTTAGTGCTCAGCAAATTCCAGTTATTTAATGTTAAAGCCTGTCCAGTTCCCTCTTATTAATTTGAAGAGCTGGTACCCTCCTGGCCTTTGGCGTAAAAGTGCAGCGCTGATGAGCTCTGCTTGCTATGAACTTGCTGCTGGAAAGGTCTCAGTGCCTTCCTCATCCCAGCATCCTGGTGTTGGACTCCAGTGGGATTCAGTACTGGTGTCATTCTCCTCTGCCTGACCTGTGGGCTGTAGCAGCCGAGTTAATCCATGTCTCCGAAGGGAAGCAGCTAATGAGGTTGTGTTCCAAACCCTGCAGCGATTCCTGCCCCTTTCCCCCTCCCCATGCCCTGGAGCAGGTGTGATACTGACGGTCTTGCTCCACTAACCCCCAGGTGAAACGGTGTCGCTGGTGGACGTGGACATCTCGCAGCGAGGACTGACCTCCCCTCACCCTCCGACTCCACCACCTCCACCGCGACGAAGCCTCAGCCTGCTAGGTACTGTCTCCGAGAGCATCCTTGCCATGTGTCCCTGTGGGAACATAGGAACTGCCCATCCGCCCTTGTAGGGAGGGAAGGGGAGAGCCTTGAGCCTCGCTGGCGTTGGGCTCGCTGCCTGCTCACCTGTCCCTAGCAGGGGATTGCCTTTGCTGTTCATTGACAGCCTCAGTGTTTCTCCTGGTTCAGCCAGGAGGGGAGGGTGATGGGGCAGCAATGTGGGGTGGGGGGGCACCATGTTGGTTTTGTAGCATTTGTGCTGTTCGTGGGAACTGCTCCCCTTCCTACCCATCACCCAGCGAGGCCGGTTCCTTTCTGTGCTCTGTAGTCAGCGGGAGCACGCCAGGAGCCAGGCTCAGCTGCTCTTCATCCTCCTCTGGAGGAGGCTCCTTTGTGAAGAAGCTACGGATGGGTCAAGTCAGCCTTAGCAAGCAGCACCTTAAACTGCACATCCCATGTACCGGCTCTGTGAATCCTCCTTTAAATGCCTGTGGTCTGCATGTGAGGAGCTGCTGGGCTGGAAACCAGGCTCCTCCACTCTTGGAGTGCGTGTGAGGCTCCGAGCTGGTGTGAAGCAGCAGCAAGAGGAGGATGCTGAGCTGCTGGTGGGAAGCTCCATCTTGGCTGCCCCAGGCAGCACCAGGGGCTGGTTTGCTCGGGTGTGTGTCAGGCAGTGCAGAGCTCCCTTGCTTTCCTGTTTTCTGAATCTCTCTTGCCTCTGTTCTCTCCTAGATGATATCAGTGGGACGCTGCCTACATCTGTCCTAGTGGGTCCAATGGGCTCCTCCCTGCAGTCTTTCCCTCTGCCTCCGCCTCCTCCACCCCATGCCCCAGGTCAGCTTAGCTTTAGCAGCAAGGCTCTGGCTTTCCCTTGAGGGATCTGGAACCTTCTGGGGGTTTGCTTGGTGAATTCTAAGGCTGCACTTTGGGCTTTAACAGCAGCGGTGCTGCCCGCGGTGCCTGCTCGGGGCCGTGCGGTCCTGCACCGCTGCGTGCTCAGGCACCCTTGTGTCAAGGCTCCAGTTCCCCTGTGGCTCTCGTTGCTCACAGGGGTTTTGCTGAAGCTCGTCCCTGCACCAGCTTTATCCTCAGTTCAGCATCTCCCGTTTGCTCTGATTCCTCTTGGGTTCAGCCCACCCCAATTTGTGCTGTGTCAGGGAACATGGTAATGAGTGGCAGGGATGGGAAAGAGCTGTGGGAGCAGGGCTTGGTGCAGGAGCCCCAGCTCTGCCAGCCAGCCTGGTGCGCATCCAACCGAACAGCACACTGGGATGCTTCCTGTGCATTTACCCTCCTGCTTTCGGTTTCCTTCAGCACCCACAGAGCTTTAACTGCCCCTTTTTCAGGCTGTGCTTGTTCTTTCCAATGGGTGCTGCCGGGCACTTCCCTGGCCTTCCCTCTGAGCTAGCAGAAGGAAACAGCAGTGAAGGCGCTGAGTTAGGCACCTTGGAGGAGCAGGTAGTGACTCCCCTGTGTCCTTCACGAGGACATTGCCCTCCCGTGGGTCAGCCCAACTTCCTCCTCCCCACTGCAGCTCCTGCATCTTGACCTCCAGAGCCATGCAAGGGGGACGGGGCGACGCATCCTTGTGCTGAGCTCCCTAAGGGTGACCAAGGCCTGGGCTGTGTCTCCCTCTGCAGATGCCTTCCCACGGATTGTCCCTCTGAGGCCCATGGAGGCGATGCCCGGCCAGCCCGCCCAGCACCTCCAGTGCCCCCTGTACCGCCCCGACTCCAGCAGCTTCGCAGCCAGCTTGCGGGAGCTGGAGAAGGTAACGGAGATGTGGGTTGGTGGCAGCAGCCCCAAGGGAAAGGCTCTGGGTCTAAGCTCTGCTTTTGGGTCTAATCGTCCCCTTTACAGACTTCATAGAGTGGTTTGGGTTGGAAAGGGCCTCAAGATCATCTAGTTCCAACCCCCTGCCATGGGCAGGGATGCCTCACACTAGAGGTGCGTAGACTTGGGAGCACAAGATTAGGAGAGGACTGGAAAAAGCCTCCTGCCTTTGTCCCAGTGAGGTCTTTGAGTCATTGTATGGAATGAAATGCTTTCATCTCATCTGTTCTTTCACTGCCTTTAGCTGGTAAGGGGTGTGATGGTGCACTCTCATCCAGGAGCAAGTCCCAACCATTCCTACTTCTAGGTGGATACAACAGGGCACTTCCAATTTAGCATTTAAAAGGAATTAACGAGAGCAAACCCTGTTGTGTTTGATTGCTGATGTTCTGCTGTCTCTCTTCCTAGTGTGGCTGGTACTGGGGACCGATGAACTGGGAGGATGCAGAGATGAAGCTGAAGGGGAAACCAGATGGGTCCTTTCTGGTCCGAGACAGTTCTGATCCTCGTTACATCCTGAGCCTCAGCTTTCGGTCGCAGGGCATCACCCATCACACCAGGATGGAGCACTACAGAGGTAAGAGCCACGCATGGGTGGTTCTGGGGATGCTGCTGACCACAGAGGCCTGTGGCTGGGGACCAGTCTGATGTCAAGGTCCCAGAGCAGTGCTCTGGGCACAGAGCTGGCAAAAGAAGGGGAGCAGCATCAATGTGTCCTTACTCTTGTGCTGAGGTTCTGCAAGAGGCCTTAGAAGCCAGGTTTGACTTTGCTTCTTGGGCTTCAAGAAGTGACTCTCCTTAAAACTGGGGAGCACCAGAGTTCCCTTAGGCCTTGCTTTGGAAAACTGCTCCTGAAGAAATGATGATGGCAAGGTCCTTGGGACCCTGTGGCACTGAGATGTGATGTACAGCATAAGCCATCACCCGTCAGCTTTTCCCCCTGCGAAAGGAGAAGTGATCTCAATGTGTCGCAGCTCAGCACCTTGCTTTGTTCTCCCCCTGTCCAGGGATGCTTAGCAGTGGGATCAGCTGCAGTAGGTTCCAGGCTGAGGTTTGCCCAGTGGGCAAGCTTTAATAACAGCTGCCTAGAGAGCCTTGTCATTAACTGTGCCTGCAAATGATGGGGTCAGAAGCTTCCCAGCCAACCTGCTGTGGAAAACAGTGCTTTGCAGCCCTTCAGAGCAAAGCTCATCCTTTTCTCCTTGTCCTTGCTCCAGGGATGCTGCTGTTCTCTTCCAGTTCTGCTAGCCAAACCTGGCAGCTCTTCTGGTCTTGAGCCCCTCTGATGGGGAGGTGGTCCAATATTCGTTGTAACCCATCTAGAGCCAGTTCCCCTGTCCCTGACCATTGTGAGAAGGAAGGATTTCCATCACCCTGTCTTTGTATAGAAACTACAAGAATCTCTTTCAGGTGGGGGTGATGTGAGGCTGCCTGTGCCATGGATTCTCTTCCATAACTGAGTTTTGGAGCAAGCTTGTCCGGCTGCTTACTTTGGGGTTGGGATATTTCCCTTCTCCGAGCATCCTTAGCCCAGCGTCCTTCCCTTTCCTCACTCTTCTCTTGCTGCATGGATGGAGCTTGGTGCTGCCACCTTCCCTTGAGCATCTCTCCCAGCCATGGAATCGCATCAAGGACTGCATTTTTTGGGTGCAGTGCTTGTGTCTTATGTGGGGCAGCAGCCCTGTGCTCCCCCCCCCACCAGGCCTGCCTGCCTTGTGCTGCATGTGCTGCAGCACCCTGGAAAACTGCAGACTGGAGCACTTTGATAAACCACTGAAGATGACAAATGGTGAGGCTCGGGGAATGATAAAGAGAGCAATGCATGACCTTCAGGTTTCAAGTAGATGAGGAGAAGAAACCAGCATTTATTTGCCTATTTTTAGGCAGGCTGAGGACGCTGGTGCTTGTCCTTTGCATTCACTGCCCAAGGGCTCATACAGGTCCACGATTCCCAAGAATTACCTGTGCTTGCTGATCCTGGATGTTTAGCACGTGCTAACCCAGATCGTTGCTCCCAAACTGGCCTGTGGCAAGGGTGAGAGGCATCTCCTCCCAGTAAAGCCTTACTGGAGCAAGCTGGGGGCTGTCTATAGCCCTGTATTGCTGCTTGCTGTCCACCCTACAGAAAGCTGTGAGTGCTGGACATCCAACAGAGATGCTTCCTCTAGTGTTTCTGTAGCACGTTGGTGTTGCAGAGGCTGTGATGGTGCTGGGGGGGGCTGCTGGCCTGGGTACCTCTGATTTAGCTGGCGACAGGGGATAAATGGCTGCGTTTTGGTGCAAGGAGGAGGTGTCTGCTTGCAGTGAAGACTGATGCTGGTCTGATGTGAGGCTTCAACTCAACCTATTTGGAGATCTGTAAGCAGGGTAGGGGGCCTGCTTGCCCCTGTGGCCCCTCTCCAGTTGCAGAGCGTGCTGCTCCAGCTCAATGCACCGTGTCGGGTGGCAGCACAGGCAGGGCTGCATCCGTGTGCCTCGCCCCTGCTTCTAGCTCGACAGTCATTTGGATTAAGGTGTTTGGAACAGCCAGCAAGGACATAAAGCTGCCGAAATAAGTGATCCTTGACAGCTCTAGGGCTGGCAGAAGAGGACTCCAACACCTGGCTCACTGCTCTTACATACCCCTATGTGTGGGCTTATGGGCTCCGATGCGGTGGCTTGCTTTGCGAGTGCTGTTGAGGGGATGCTGCAGAGAAGCAGGGACATCTCTTAATGCACTGTTTAAATATGTCTTGGTAGTTTTAGACCCAGCAGTTGTTGCAGGCTGCTTGCAAGTTCAGGCAAGCCTGACCTGAGGTCATCCTTGGGTTGTAGTTGTCATATTGTGTCTTTCTGTGTATCCTCAGCTCTTGGAGAGCTCTGGTTCCAGTGGAACAGCATCTTCACAAGGTGGTGCCACTGGTGTTTCCTCTTAGTGCCCTTCCTAGGTTAAGTTGTCAGCCTGGAGCATTCACCTGGCCTTTGAGAGCATCACTCACAGCTAAATGGCTCCTCTTGCTACCAGTGCTCCTGTAACGTGAGGCCTTTTCTGTTCTGTTGGAAGGGACCTTCAGCCTCTGGTGCCATCCCAAGTTTGAAGACCGCTGCCAGTCCGTGGTGGAGTTCATAAAGAGAGCAATCATGCACTCCAAAAACGGGAAGTTCCTCTACTTCCTCCGATCCAGGGTTCCAGGTGAGTGTCCTGCTCTGCCTCTGGGGGAGGCTTTACTCTGTCATCAGCTGCTGGTCTGTCCTAGAGAGCCAGTTTAATGTGGCTTTGGTCTGCTGGGCTCAATGCCCTCCTCTGCATCCTTGCCCACTGACTTCAGGAGGATCCTGAGGAGCACATCCCTTGCACCACTTGTGGGAAGTGGAGACTTGTGGTAAGGAGACCTCCTAAACCTTTCTTTCCAGGAGTGTGGAAACATAATACAAACTCACACTATGACGAATGGAGCTGGAGACGGGAATGCTACTCCCTCAACAAGCAGCTATTTGGCTACTAAAGCTCCTCTTTCTTCCCTCCCCCAGTCTCAGTGCTGCTGTTCTTAAGAACCACTCCATGCTTTGTAGTTTCCCAGCTCTCCCTCAGCTGAAACCCACCTGGGGCTGTCAGGAGGGAGAGACATTAAGTTGAGCTGTGGGAACGTTTCCAAGTGTGAGCTCAAAGTGAGCCTCCAGCTCACTTGATAGATGCTGTAGATTCAGAGTCCCTGGGGGGACCCTGATGCCAGAGCCCATCAACAGGCAGGTGCTTGCAAGCAGGGAGAGGGAGTGTTAGCGAAGCTTTGTTGGAGCATGTTTGATTGCATGCTGCTGGGATTGCAAAGTGCTTGTTTCCCCATCCATCAAGCTCTGGCTCCTTAAATGGGCTCACATCTCCTGCCTGCTAAATCTGGGCAGGCAACTGGACCAGTATCCTCTGGGCTTTTTGTTTCACTCGTTTGTCCTGGTGTACCAGCAAGCTGGCCAAAAAAATCCAGTGTGAAAGGAAGGGGAGAGCTTGCCAAGTGGGCAAATGTGCCCCTTAATTGTGAGGGAGCAGCAGTGGGGAACAGGATCTGGAGGACGGCTGAGTGGGGATGCTGGGAACAAAAGGGAGCAGGAATGGGAACGCTGCCGTGGTGAGATGGGTGATGGCAGTGAAGCAGAGAGGGGCAGGACTGAGTGCGAGGATGCCTGCAGTAAATTTGTTCCCTATCTCCATTGCCATCTTGCCTGCAGACCCTGATGGTGACCTCCCTGACACTGCAGCATGGAGAGGATTTGGCCCAAAGAGTTTGTGGTCCAGAGGAGGCTGGAGGGGAGGAGGGATGGGATGCTCCTCTGCAGGGTTCCCAGCAGTGCTGGAATCACAGCCTGGATCTGTTCAGTGTTGCCCTCTGCTGCAGGCACTGCCAATAACTGGAGAGCTGATGTAGAACATGGCTGTGCTTTGGGAGGAGAGGGATGGGAAGCTGGTTTTGTAATGCATCCTCCTTTCAAACAGTCCTTTCAACTTCAAGATGCTTTACCTTCCTGATCCTGACACCTCTCCCCTTTGAGAATAGGGCTTTGAGGGCTGAGGACTCCAGGGAAATACCTTAGAAAGCACTTGCTCTAGAAAATATCAAGGAAAGAGCCCCCCCCCAAGCAGTGCTGAGGGGTCCCTTCTGCCTGGTCCCCCCCCTAGGTTGTGCTGGCTCCTGGTCCTGCACTTCTCCATCCGGGTCCAGCGTTGAACCTGGGTGCTTCTTCGGGTCGCTGCTCCTTGATCCTTGCAAAACAAGGTCTCACCCCGATGCCTGATCTTTAATGGGGGAACACTGAGGATCTGCATTCCCCAGTGTGCTCGTTAGTGCCGTTCTCCTGCCCAAACGTTAACTGCTGCTCGGAGGAAGGGGCAGTTTCCAGCTCGCATCTGGCTCCTGGCAGCGAGGCATGCGGCGAGCTCAGTGTGCGGAGCTCGTGCTGCGGCCCCGTAGCTGCTGGCTGAGCTCCCAGAGGCTAATTCCTTTCTGTAGGAGAATGGGGGGGGGGGGTAGAATCCAGCCTTCAATTGATTGCTGTTCTTTGCTTTCTCAAAAGCTGGCTCACAGCTTCCTGAGCTGCCCGGAGCAGTTTTGAGCCCATCTTAGTGTGAAGAGCTTTCCCTTTTCTCCTTTCTCTCCATTGCCCTCGGAGACAAGCCAGCAGGAGGGGGTTAGAGTATGACTGGCTTTGAATCCTCCTGCAAAGACAGATAAAACCTTGTGCTGTGAATGAACCCAGCTCCCAAAGAGCCTTCCTGATGCTCCTGCACCGACCTCTTGGTTCTGAGGGCTCGATTGTTGCCTGTAACGCTGATGGAGGAGGTGGGGTGGAGGGAAGGCTGGATGCAACTCGCTTCCAGCCCTGCGAGGTTGCTGCCTGCGTGGGGAGCTGCCTTTGTGCCCAGCCTCGTGACCCCAAGAATGAGCAGCTTGAGCTGGCCAAATCCCCCAGCTTTTTAATGCTGCGCAAGAACTGCCCAGAGGCTTGAGCAGAGCAAAGCCTACGTGCGGCTCATGCTGCCTGCCCTCTCCTTTGGCTTCCTTCTGCATCCCTTCCAGACTGTTGCTTCTCGTAGATGAAGCATCGCTTATACTGACTCCATGGAGAGGGGTGGTTGGGAGCCTGTGGTATCCCAGGATCTGCTTTTCCACCGTCGCCCCATGAACTGTTGCTGCGTTGTGAGGAAGGCTGAACCCTGAAAGGTTTGGCTCCCCCATTCCCAAGCAGCTCCAAAGCAGTGGGCTCCTGGGATGATGCGCTATCGAATGCAGCCTTGCAGAGAGCTCCAGCTTTTCCTTGCTGCATCAGGAGTGGTTTCTTCCTAACATAACGCCTCCAACACTGCTTTATTCCCAAGGTCTCCCTCCGACGCCTGTCCAGCTGCTGTATCCAGTCTCCAGGTTCAGCAATGTCAAATCCCTTCAGCACCTTTGCCGCTTTCGGATCAGGCAGTTGGTCCGAATAGACCACATTCCCGAGCTCCCGCTGCCCAAGTAAGTCTCTTTGGTTTCCTCCCTGACCCTCACCTTAGCAGTGAGAAGGTGTCTGTACCGGCAGCAAGGGCTCTGGGAGGGAATAGTTGGTTCCTTCATAGAATCATAGAATAGTGTGGGTTGGAAAGGACCTCAAGATCATCCAGTTCCAACCCCCCCCGCCATGGGCAGGGACACCTCACACTAAACCCTCCCACCCAGGGCTTCGTCCAACCTGGCCTTGAGCACTGCCAGGGATGGAGCACTCACAACATCCCTGGGCAACCCATTCCAGTGCCTCAGCACCCTTACAGGAAAGAATTTCCTCATCTCCAATCTAAACTTCCCCTGTTTCAGTTTTAACCTGTTACCCCTTGTCCTGTCACTACAGTCCCTGATGAAGAGTCCCTCCCCAGCATCCCTATAGGCCCCCTTCAGACACTGGAAGCTGCTCTGAGGTCCCCACGCAGCCTTCTCTTCTCCAGGCTGAACACCCCCAACTTCCTCACCCTATCTTCATACAGGAGGTGCTCCAGCCCCTGATCATCCTCGTGGCCTCCTCTGGACTTGTTCCAACAGTTCCATGTCCTTTTTATGTTCAGCCTTGGGATAACATGATAAATATCCTGAGGTGTGTAGGGATGCATACAGGAGTGGTGACCAGCTCGGGAGTGAGGTGCTACCTGCCAATGCCAAGGCTTTGGGGTACAGGCTCCTGTACCCCAAAGTTCCTGCTGGATGTGGGTGGGCTGGCGGAGAGGTTCTGGTTATCCTGGTGCTGGTTGGTGTGGTTGTGGTGCAGGGTTAAAGCTTCTGCCCGTTCCTTCGCCAGGCCCCTGATCTCCTACATCCGCAAGTTCTACTACTACGACCCGCAGGAGGAGGTGTATCTGTCACTGAAGGAAGCCCAGCTCATCTCCAAACAGAAGCAGGAGACCGACTCCTCCACGTAGCGAGGCTGCCTCACTCACCTTGTTGCTGTCACTGATGGTACGTGTGTGCTGCTGCTCTGTGGGGTCAAACATAGATCATCCTCTTCCCTTGGATTGCAATGAAAACACAAAACCCTCCCAGAGAAGCTGTGGCCATTCCCTCTTTGACCATTGCTTTCCCTGGAGAGGGGATGAGGCTTCTGCAGCTTCCTTGTGCACATTTGTGCTCACACTTGTGCAAGCCAGCTGGAGCCTGGGGCAGATCCCGCAGGCTGCTTGATCCCTCTCCCCTTTATTCTCCCCACTAGGAATTTGATTGTTGCCATCCTGTAGCCCAAGCCTGGCTGTGGTGGAAGGAGGCACGCACGGGGAGCCTGCTTCTGCGGGGCTGCTTCTGCTCTCAAGCTCTTTTGTACAGAGAAGAGGGTTCCAAGACTCCTAAGAAGCACAGCAGAAGGGGAACAAGAGCCTCAGCTCCTGCCTGAGGGAGAGGGGAGACAGCTGAGCCCAGCTCATGGACTCCTTGCAGAACAAAGAATGTCCTGGCACTATTTACAACTTTGGGAAAGTTTTATTTTTTAATGTCTTTTGGGTTTGATTTTATTTTCAGCATGAGAAATTCTGTCTTCTGATCAGCTGAATTTTATTGTCCTCCCTTGGAAACTTCAAGGTGGGGAGAGAGGAAGAGAGATGGGGACTCTCTGGGAAGGTCATCTGCTCCAGGCGTGATGGCAAGACTGGTCCTTGGCCCTTACTGATGGGGAGATGCAGCCAGAGAGCTGCTTGGAGGCAAGACTGAGCCACGGCGACATGCAGCTACGTGGAATAACCTCTGGGAAGCACGGAGCTCTGAACAGCGGGCAGCTGAGCTTTGCAACTGGGATTTGCAGGATGGGCCTGTATGCTTTTAAGTTGGACCCAAGGAAGGAAGAGCACTGGAGCCGTTTGGATGTCGTGGAGCCTTCTGCCAAAGGGAATGGCTGCTGCTGCGCTGGGATCATGGGCTGCTCCTCTGAGGAGGCATCGTCCCCTTAGCAAACACTGGAAGGTTTTGCTTGAGCCTCTGATAAGTGGAAGGAAGGTGGCAAAGCTGCGGCTGCAGCTCTTGGCTGCAGTCCGTGGACCAAAGGTACTTGCTCCAGCGATCTCAGTCCTGCAGAGCCACGGGACGTGCACTTTCAGCCTTTCTCTGGCTGTCTCCAGAAGCTGTGAATGAAGTGGCTTTGTGCTGAGCTGTGAAGGAGCTCGACTGGGAGTTGCTGGGGCATTAAGAGGCATCTCTGGGCTGACTCGGAGCAAGAAGCAGATAAGTGAGGCTTCTCCTGGAGCAGCATCTGAGCTCTGAGCTTGCTGCTTCCTCCTCTCCCTGGGATGTCCCTGGAACCACAGCAGTTCAGAAACAGTAAAGCCAAGAGAGAGGTGGTTGCTCTTGCTGTGTTTCTGGGCTTGGCATTGGCTATAAAAGACCCCTTCACCCCTTCAAATCCTGGTCTGCAAAGAGTTTGCATTTCATGGAGTTTAAAGTTTGCTCCAAGGGATGCTGAGAAGCATCTTTCCTCCTGCAGTTACACGAGCAAATGTTCCTGTGCTCTCAACCCTGCAGCAGCGTGGGCTGAAGATGCGATGCTCTTGTGTGGCCTGGGCCTATGGAGCTGAGCACTCGGGAGCTGCCAGGACTTTGGTCTTGCCCTGCAGAATGATCTGAGCCCTTGAATCAGGCACAGTCCTGTGGATCTTAAAGCAGCCTGGAGAACCACCACCCCCCCCCAGTTGCCTCTGCCAAGTGTTGCTACGATGGGTGCTAACAAACCCTGTCCTTCCTCCCCTCACCGTCACCTCTGGCCTCAGTTTTTGGCCTTTGAGGAAAAAGGATGGTTTTTAAAAGGATTTGGCTTCCAGATGAAACAAACTGAGCTTCAGATTGTGTAGAAATACCTCATCAGACACTGCTCACTACTGACTGTGTCCCATGGTTGGGGCAGGGCTTATCAGGAGCTGCCCCAAGTTGTGCTCATCGGCATATCCCGACCCTTGGTGAAATGGGAGCTAATCCAGCCTACAGCTCCCGTGTCCCTGCGTGGGGAACAGTGATGTTCCCTCGCTTGGCTGTAGACCTACAGCTCATACCCAGTTACCAGCAGAGCCTGCAAAATGAATGCAACTGCTTCAAGTGAAACGCACAGCACGGCGTGAATGTCGGGGAGGGGGAAAAAGGCATCTTGTGCAGGTGAAAGTGGAATATCCACAGCATCCCGGCTGTCCGTGTGCTGAAGATCTGGGTCTTCCAAGTTATTCCTATGCTGGGAAGGAAAAACTTCCCCAAGAGCCAAGCCTGGTCTGGTGCCTATCGTGCCCAACCCTATGCCAGTGCAGAACAGCGTGCCTGGGGCATGTGTCTCCTGCCAAGCTTCCCAAATTGACCCTGGAGGCAAGGATACGATGGCATGGATAGGTGATGGCCTGGATGTGTGAGATGGGAGCTGGGAGTCTCCCCTTGCCAAAGCTGGGGACAAGCTGGTCTTCTCCCTCGTGTGATGGTAACGGCATCGTTTTCACTCCATCCATCCCTGTTCTGGGATGGAGAGGCACAGGCTGGGTTTGGGAAGGGGAAGAAGCCAACCAAGGAAAACTGGTGCTGGGAACCAATGCAGAGTCCCAGTGCTGGGCTTGCCTGGGGTGGAACCACACAGCCCTGCTCTGGGGTGGCCCAGGAGCTCCCCATGTACCCCCAGTGCTCCCCTTGAGGTGGATGGGGTGACTCTGGCTTTCAGAGCTGCTGAAGCAGCAGCCAGGCCTTAGGGGCAATACTTGCCCTCCTTGCTTCAGGATAGGCAGGAAAGCTGGAATGTGGTCAGAGGCCACTGGGGCTGATAGTGCTGGATGTGATCCCAAGGGTAACTGGAGTTACCAGCCTTCCCTTGAAATCCAGCTAAAATAAGGCTATTCCCAGAGTTCCTTCCCATCCAGGTGTAAGAGGAGGGACTTGATCTGTTTGAGCATGGAGAAGGTTCAGAGCTCTTGTTGCAAGGCTGGATGTGAGTGGAACAAGAAGAGGGGTCTTTGTGGTGGGATCTTGGGGAGGTCAATCCCGTCTTGCCAACGGGTCCCTATCCCTGTTTGGGGAAGGGCCAGGTAATGTCTGCATCCTGCTTGGAATGGTTTAGTCAGTTGGTTCTGGAGGATGCTCTCATCCTGCTGACTCGGAACCAAACTTTATAGCCTCCTTTGTCCAACCTTGAATTCTGCAGAGCTGGTCCTTGTTCCTCCTCCATCAGGGAGAGGGGGGCCGATGATCCATGAAATGGACCATATAAAAACTACCAAAGCGCAGAGAGCATCCATGGAAAAGCTCCTTTTCCAGCTGGATGGGTGCAGCCTTCAGCCACGTGGTGCACCTGGGTAGCAAGGTCCCACTTTGCTCCTCTCCCTGCAGCCTGCTTCACTTCAGCAGGGAATTCCAAGAAGCCCAGGGCAGTTTTCCCCACAGGGAAGTCTTTAGCTCAGCATCGTCCTTTCTGAGGCCAAAAGGAGGGATAAAAAGGATTCCTCTTTGGTTTGGTTTGGTGGGAGCCACCTTGAGCTGCTCAGTCAGAGAGAATCAGTGGGTTTGAAAGCACCAGGCATGGGGTGCTCCCATGTGGGGCCAAGTTTTAGACCCTAAAGGTGGTTTTGAGGGGGACCTTCGTTACCATATGGGTGCAGGGGGATGCGCAGGCTGAGCTGCGGGTCTTGGCTGGGAGCGTTTTGGGGAGGAAACCACTGGGAAGCAGGGCTTGCAGAAGGAAAGGATGCTCCTGCTTCCACTAGGAAGGGAGCTGACCCTTTCCCTTCATCCTTCACAGTTCAGGTCTGCCTTTGGGATGATTTTTACCCTTAAAACCTGACCTTTTGGAGGGCTCAGTGTGGGGATGCTGGCACCCACCCGAGCCCCCCAGGGCTTCCAGAGCTGGAGCGATCTACCCAAGCATCCCCCATAGCCCAGAGTCTTCCAGGTGTGATGGGGCAGGCGGGACCCCCCCAACCACCCCTTGCTGATGGGGGTCCCCCCTCTTTGTGCCTCCAGCTGAAAAGCACAACCCAGACCCACAGCATCCCCCCCCCCAACCAACATCCCCCAGGGGAGCCGGGTTTGCCTTTAGAGGAGGAAGGAGCAGATTGGGGAGGGGGGGGCGCAGCTCCTGATGCTGCTCATGGCCAAGGACTCTTTGGGACCACCCTTGGGTAGCAAAGCAGCTTTGCTTCCTTTGCCCTTTTCACTTGGTGTGTGTGTGTGTGCGTGCTTTTAATTTATTCAGATAGTTGCTGGTATAATTTATTTTCCTAAACTCTATTAAAAAAGTCACAGAAGAGGTAAATCCAGCCTCGCCGGCCCAGCTGCGAGCAGGGATGCTTTTGATATCAACACCACCAATGCACTTTTGGGTGTGTTTGGTTCTTTTTTGGGGGTGGGAAACGGGGCTTGGCTGTATATATTGTATTAAAGGCATGTTTGGCCTCTGGTGTGGAGCCGTTTAGTAACTGCTGCAGGTCCTGTGGGGGAAGCTGGTGTGGAATTCCCAGGTTTGGGGTTGGTTTTTCCTTTGGTTTGGGGGAGGGAGAGCGGATTCCAGTGGTTGTAACTCATTTCCAGCGTCGGTTTGACTCTTGGGGTATGGTTTTAGGGGGTATTTTTTTGGCTGGGGGGGGGGTGGGAGAAGGGAAGAGAGTGGGGGTTTGAAATAAACTCGGTAGAAATTGCTTTATGTGCTCTGTGTTGCCTTGCAGCATCGCTATGGGGGGTGAGGGGGGGATCCAAGGGGTGGAGGTACCCACGTCCTGCCTCCAGCATCCCCTCATCCCCACTGCGTGGTGCTTCCCCCCTAATTCTGTGTTTGATGCTTTGAACACCCCCGGGTTTGGCAGATCAGAGGCTGTGGAGTGACAGAATGGGGCTGAGCCTGTATCTTCCCCCCCCACACCCCGGCCCTCCTCTTCCTCCTTCACCACTGGCTGTGGGCAGTGAGGAGGGGTTGGGGTGCAGCAGCTCTCCCCCCCCCACCCTGCCCCATTGCTGTCCTGGCTGTAGGCTTGGTGCAGGGCTCTGCCCCAGTGCCCCTGCCATGGGGACAAAGACCCCATTGATGGGCCCAGACGGAGAGACCCAACATCTGAGGCCTCCTCTTGATCTGGTTCTCAGTCGGACCGAGCCTGGGGGGCTGGAGCTGAGATGCCCCCAACCCCTTTGGGGCAGCATCGGAGAGGTTTTGGGGTTCACCAGCCCGCAAGGAGGGGAGGGGGTCAGGGGTTGTACCCTGCCTCTTGCCCTTTGGTGGATGATGGGGTCCTGGGGGAGCCGCAAGCCCTGGGTGGGAACGGGGCACCCCCGGAGTGCCCCCCCAGCCCCATAAAGCCCCTTTTGTCCGGCCACGCTGGAGCAGCCCCACCACGGCTGCGCTGCGCAGGAGCTTATTTTTAACATCTCATTAGCATCAGAAAGCAGCGAATTTCCCCATCCCCGGCAAGGTTCAGAGCCCCCGGACAAAAGCCTCTTTCTTCCCATTCTCCATCCCCCCCCCCCCCCAGCCCTGAGGAGGGGGCTCCCCTTTTTCCCCCTCCCCACAACCCTGATGGGTCCCCAGGACTCGGGGAGGGGGGGGGCATGGGGGGGGGGGGGTTTGGAGTATCACTGCTCCTGGTGCTGCGCACCCTGTGCCACGTCCGAGCCTGCCCAAAGCACCCCATTGGGGTGTCACTGCACGGGCCCCCCCCCCCCCCCACCAGCCCTGGCTCCCTTCCTAAGCCAATCCTGCTTGGACCATGAGGGGTGTCCTGTCCCCCCTGTGCGGGGTGGGGCAGAGCTGGACCCTGTGGAGGGAATGGAGGGGGGTCTGACCCTCCTCATCCTCATCCTCATCCCAATGCACTGGGGCAAGCATGGGGACATGCAAGGGAAAGCGCTGCGATGCAGGGCTATGGAAGGGGGACCGAGGCACGGTGCGGGGCCACGCCGGGAGCCGATGCAGGGCAATGGGGCCGTGCCGCTGGCACGCAGGGCACTGGCGCTGCCCCAGCGGGTCACTGGGCCTGGCATCGCCGCTGCCTCCGAGCTAATATTTACCCAGGGCTTGGCCCCGCGCTGGGAAGCGCCGGGAGCGGCCGGAACGGGGCTGGGAATGGGAATGGGAATGGGAATGGGAATGGGACCGGGAACGTGCCGCTGGCGGGGCAGTGCCGGCCAAAGCTGCCCCGGGGCCACCCGAGAGCGGGCACAGACACCGGCACCTCTGCAGCCCCCCGGATCCCTCGGGAGAAGGGAGGAGTGGATGGAAGGGTGAGGAGGGATGGGTGGATGGATGGATGGGTGGATGGATGGGTGGGTGGATGGATGGATGGAAAAAGGAAGGGGTAAGAGGGGTGGAAGGATGCATGGATGGGTGGATGGATAGATGGAGGATGAAGAGGAAAAGGGGATGTGAGGGGAAAGTGGGAAGCAGGATGCCAGGTGGTGCTGGAAGGAGGGATGGAGGGGACAGGATGGAAGGGTTGGGTTGGGGCTTTGGGATGGAGGGGTTGGGATGGGAGGGTTGGGGTGGAGGGAATGGGATGGAGGGGTTGGGATGTGACGGGATTGGAGGGGGGGGGGGGGCTGTGGTGGGTTCCCCGGGGGGGGGGGCCGGGCGCGGTCCCCCCCCCCGCCGCCGCCGCCGCTCACATGACGCCGCTCCCGGGATGCGCCGGGCGGCGCCGGGCGTGGGCGGCGGCGGCGAGAGGCGGCGGCAGCGGCAGCGGCGGGGCCGCACCGGCACCGGGACCGCCACCGGCACCGGCATCGGGACCGGCCCATGGCCCGCGGCCCGCCCGCCGCACCGGCCCCATGGAGCAGGTAGGAGCGGCCGGCACCGGCACCGGCGCAGGGACGGGTCCAGCACCCCCGGGCGCGGCGCCGCTGCGGGGACCGAAGGCTGGGGACAGCCCCCAACCGGGACCGCGGGGACCCCTCCCGCTGCCGGGGAGACCCCCGCCTGCACCCCCCCCCCTCCCTCCCCCGTGTTCCCCACCTGCTGCTCGGGGATCCCTTTTTGCCGTGCCCGGTCCCCACCCGCCTTCCTCAGCATCACCCCCGGCACCTCCCCATCACCCTCAGCATCTCCCCATCGCTCCCCTGCTTCCCCATCACCCCCTTCATCCCGCCCTAGCATCACCTTCCTGGTACCCCCATCACCCCCTTGCTCCTCCATCCAACCCCCGCACCTCCCCATTGCCCCCCTGCTCCCCCATCACCCCCTTCATCCCGCCCTAGCATCACCCCCCTGGTACCCCCATCACCCCCCCCACCTCCCCATTGCCCCCCTGCTCCCCCATCACTCCCCAGCACAGCCCCATCACCTCCCTGCTCCCCCATCACCCCACGGGACCTCCCCAGCATCATCCCCAGCACCTCCCCATCACCGCCTGCATCCCACCCTATCATCAGCCACCAGCTGCCCCCTCTGACCATGAATCAAGGGCCCCCAGGACCCCTCCGTCGCTGCCTGCCCACCCTGGGCCCTCGTGTCCCATCCCTGCCCCACCGACACCAGCGCTCCCACAGGCTGTGGCATGTGCGTGGGCTCCCTGCATGGCCACCCATGGGTGCTTGCCCAGCCCAGGTCCCTGCCATGGGGATGGTTTCTTCACCCGATGGGGAGGGGACAGAGGGGATGGTCCCTGCTCTGCCCCAGGTTTCCATCTCACCCCACTTGCTGTGAGCACCAGCGTGGGGTCCAGCTCCCTTCCCACAGCCTCAGCACCCCCCAGGCTCTGCCTCCGGTCTTCTCCACCGGCCCCATCCTGGCTTGGCCTAGATCTGAGAGAAGGATTTAATGCCTCGTGTGTGCCCCTGCTCTGGGGCTGCTTAGGGGGACCAGGGCAGAGCCACTGCTTTGGGCATGACACGTCCCCAGCGCGCAGCAAAGTGTCCAAGGCCAGGTTGGACACAGGGGCTTGGAGCACCCTGCTCCAGTGCAAGGGGTCCCTGCCCGTGGCAGGGGCCGGAGCTGGATGAGCTTTAAGGCCCCTTCCATTCTATGGTTCTGTGTTGGGGTCTGCGTGCTTGTGAACACCCCCTGCCCAGCCTGGGTCCGCAGGAGCTCACGTCCATCTACCCCACGAGAGCATCCGAAGCCAAGGCGGGTGCTGCATGTGATGCTCTGCCGTCCCCATCCACAGGCTGCAACCCCGCTCCAGCATCCTCCCTGGTGCTGTGAGCGTGGGTGCCCCCACACCCAAACCCCCCCCGTGTCTCAGAGCTCGCATTCCCGCTGGAAACATCCCCGTTCGTGCCCATCCAGCTGCAATGCAGAGGAGCTCCGGAGCTCCGCACGCCTTCCCCATCGCCAGCGACGCCTCTGGAGCAGCCGCGGTGGCTTTAGGCCGGCAGCAGCAGCAGGTTGGCGTGTGCCGGGGCGGGCACCGGCAGCTCGGCCAGCCCCGGCCGCATCCCCGATCGCCGTGGGCAGCCGGGGATGCCCGAAGCGAGGGGTCCCGGGGGCACCCCGCTTCCCAGCAGGGTTTCAGCCCCTCCCTGCTGTGGGATGAGCACATAAAACCCCCCCCCCGACCGCGGCTCTGCTCCTTTTCCTCTCCCCATCCCATCCCAGCTCCCCCCCGGCCCTGCTCTTGTTTATCCCCGCAGCCGGGGAAGGAGGGGTTGGGGCCGTAACCCCTTCCTCTCGCCACCGCCGGCTCAAAATGGCTTCGTGCCGCGGTGGTTGCCGAAGGAAGAGCAGCTCTTGGCTGGGAGGTGTCTTCTGCCTGGGGCCGGGGGGTGCTGAGCGCCGGGAGTCCCCTCCCGATGGGCACCCAACACCCGTCCCCATGGGCAGCGCAAGGTCCTGCTCTGGCCTCGGTGATGCTGTGTCCTGCTGCGATGCTGCTGCTCCTCCGGCCACGCCGGTGCCCTGGTTTTTCGCTTTTCTTCATTGAATTCATGGGATTAGGTTAAAACCTAAAGCTGGGATTCTCCTCTCATTTCCCTTTGTCTGTGGCTCCATAGGGAGCGGCAGCCTGGGCGGGTGGGGGGCTCACGCTCCCCCCCCCCCCCCCGATCCGCTTCTCCAGCTGCTGGGATTTGGGATGGGCACCGAGGAGGTTGAGATGCGGTGGATCTGCTCTGCTGAACCCGACAGCGGGGTGGCTGCCTTGGCAGGGATGGCGGTTTTCGGGTGGATGGCTATGGAATGGGCTATGGGTGAGTGGTGATGGTAGCTTGGGAATGCTGTGCCGGTGCCGTCCCATCCCTGCACATGGGGATGGGGGAGCCGGGTGTCCCCCGGGGCTGCAAAAGGGGTCTTGGTGCTGGGGTGGAGACAAAGAGGGCCGGGAGGAGGAGGGAGGGATGGAGCATCAGCTGGTGGGGGCATGGTGGCACCTTCTCCTTGGTGATCCCTATGGAAAAGCTGCCTCGGGAGAGGGGCTGGGGTTTTGGGGGGTCTCCTTGAGTTCCCCCCCCCCTCCCCAGTTTGTGCACCCCACAGTGGGGTCACCTGTTGCTGGCTGCTTGTCCCTCAGCTCATCGAGGGTCCATCCCTGCCTCTGGGTGGGATCAGGGTGACCATGGCCGGCTCGGGTCGTGTCACCTCCCCAGTGAGGGTGGCACTGGGGGGCCCACACGGGGGGACACTGGGGTCCACGTGCAAGTCCTGCCAGCAATGGCTCTTCAGTGCCAGGCTTGTGGCTGGTCCATGCGGGAGGGATGCAGCGCATCCCAGCGGGACCCGGAGCTGCTCCGCTGCACACAGGCGGGAGGTGGTGACCCATGAAGGGGACTGAGGACAGAGGGACCCATTGTAGGGTGCTGAGCAGGGGTGGAGGGTGGCCAGAGACAGGCTGCAGGCATCTGGTTGCAGGGGAGGAAACGTCCCATCATCCGCATCCGACTGGTCCTTCCCTCCGGTTGTGGGATGGCTCCCAAGGCAGGGAACAGCCGTGGTGGCAGCGCTGCTGTGGGTCCCCTTGGGGTGCTGGCAGAGTGCAGGACCCCCCCATCCCACCTCTCTGTTGCTGTGGATGCTGCACCCCCGAGTGGCATTTTCAGCATCCTGGAATGGAGGTGCTGTCCCATCCGCCTGTGCTTGTGTGGCTGTGCGCGAAGCACGTGGAGGGTGAGCAGCACTGCAGGAGCCACCAGCCAAGCAGGACGTGCCCTTGAGCAGGATCAGACCCTGTGGCCTCTCTCCAGCTCCCGGTTGCCGGTGTTTCCGTGGCCGGCGGCTCGGTCCTGTGTTTGTTCTGGTGGTGCTGAGGTTTCTCCAGGAAGTCGTTGCTGACACAGACTTGCTGAATTGTGTCACGGAACCCTGGTGCTGGCAGCCGGGTGCTGACCCTAGGACATGGCATGGATGTGCCAGAGCCCTTGGCACAAGCCTGGACTGCACCATGTGCGCGGTGTGAGCTGGTGCTTGTGCATCCTGGGTGTCCTCCTGGTGCATGGAGCCCTGTCCCTGCTGGGGACCGGGATGGGGATGGTGACACCGGTCTGCAGCAGAGGAACCCCCTCAGGGTGCTGTGATGGGAGACCGGGCGAGCACCCTGCTGCGCCCTGCACTGCCTTGGGCTCAGCCCCCTTTGTGCTCAGCCCCACCATGGGCTTCAGCCCTGTTGAACCCCAGCTCCAGCCCCTGTGTCCGTGCGTCCCCGTGGGCTGTGCCCATCACTCCTCCCCGGTTTCCTGCCTCCTCCTGCTTTCCCATCACGTGCGGCTGCATTTCCCTTCCGGCCTTGCCTCCATCACCCCAAAGCTGGTGCTGGGTCCCGGCTGTGCCTATTCCGTGCCATGCGCTGAGCTCAAGCCTGTGGTGACTCTGGGCTTGTGCCGCAGCACCGCGGTCGCCTGCTATCACCACAGCACCTCTGAGGTGCTGTTTGCGCCCCGAGACTCGGGTGTGGGGGGTAATTTGCTCCGTGGCTGCTTAATGACAGCTTTGGGATGCTCTGCTGTGGTCCAAGGGGCCTGAGCCGGGCTGGGCCCTGTCTGGCTGCCCCCGTCCCTCTGTCTGCCAGGCCAGGCTCCGTCCGTCTGTCCTGCTGTTTCCCGTCTTTGCCATTTCCTTTCCCTGTGGGTCTGTGTCAGCCTTTGTCCCTCCGTCAGCCCCAACCCCGGTGTTTCCGTCCCCGTGTCTGCCTGTGCCAGTCCCCGTCACTCCCGTCCCCCTGTCCTGGTGTTTCCTGTCCGTGTGCCCTTCCGTGCTCCTCCTCCTGCATTGCCCGGCCTTGGCCTTGTCCTGCCAGTCCCTGTCCTGCTGTTCCATGATCCCTCTGCCCGCTCCCCCTCTGCCTGCCCTGCTCAGTTCTGTTCCTGGTTCCTGTCCTTCTGTCCTGGCCTGGCTTATCCCTTGCACATCCTGGGGTGTCTCATCCCCATCCCTGTCTTGGTCCCTGGGTGTCCGCCACGCATCCCTGGGTGTCCCATCCCCATCTGTGTCCTTGTTCCTGGGTGTCCCCTGTCCCTCCATGTCCCTGAATGCCCTGGCCCTGTTCTGGTCGCTGGGTGTCCCTGTCCAGCCCTGTCCCGGTCCCTGGATGTCCCTTGCTTGGTCCTGGTCCCCGGGTTCCCATCCCTGTCCCGGTCCCGGCTCTCCCCATCCCGCTCTCCCGGTGCCCGCCCCGCTCCGGTGCCCGCGGTCCCTCCCGTCGGGGCGGTCCCAGCCGCGCCCCGCCCGTCGCCGCGGGCGCCCGGAGGAGGCGGAGCCGCAACCGGGGCCGGGGCCGGGCCAGCCCGAACCGAGCCGAGCCGAGCCCAACCCGACCGGATCGTGCGGGGCCGGGCGGGACCGCACCGCTCCGAGCCTCATCGGGCTGAGCCAGGCTGCTCCGAGCCGAGCTGAGCCGAGCTGAGCCGAGCCTTGCTAAGCCGGGCCGGACCGAGCCGAGCCCGGCCGCCGCGCCCCGATGAATGGGATCGCCTTCTGCCTGGTCGGGATCCCGCCGCCCTCCCTCGCGGTGAGCGGCACTGGGTGATACCGGGTGGAGCGGGGAGGCTGTGGACTGGGGGAACTGGGAGGAACTGGGGGTGCTGGCATGGCGCCGACGTCCGGCAGCAGGGCTGGGCGATGCCCGGGCTCCTCGGGGGCCATGGGGCTGGGGCAGTGGGTCAAGGACGGTGGGACCAGAGGGTTCCAGTCCCGCTCACAGGGCTGTGTGCCACGGGCGATGGTGGCCGCGGTGACTCGTCACCCGTGACCATCCGCAGCGGTGTCGTGGCAGGGCGGTGGGGCTGAGGCGCCTGGATCCGGCCATGGGGCTGAAGGCGAGACCTCGGGGCTGGGCTTCCCTTTGGTGGGACAAGATCCGCAAACACCCACGTGTGTTTCCTCCATAACTTCTGGCTGGGCTCTTTCCTTCTGGGTCCGGCTGCTCCATCCCTGCCAACTCCATCCCTGCCCAACTCCTGGCACTGGGCAGGCAGAGACCCCCCCTCAATGTGCCCATAGCCCCTCGAGGTCCTGTCCTGCCCCTCCACAGGGCTTCAAGCAGGCCCTCAGCCTCCAAGGTATTTGCATCCCCACTGCCCCACGCTTCGGATGCTCCTCCCGTGGCGTGGGCACCGGCATCGCCCTGCAGGCGCTGGGGCCATTCCCGTCTCCCTTGGGAGCAGCGTGGTGCCAAGAAAGCCCAGCCCAGCCGTCGTCTAAAACCCCATTTCCTGCCCATTTCATGCCAAAGGCCGGCGAAGGCGTGGGGTGGGGATGGGGACGGCGCTGGGGGCCGGTGGTGGGGGGCAAGCCGGGGATGCGGCCGCGGTGCCGGGCTGGCACAACGCCGGCTGATTTGAGCAGAGGTTGCACGTCCTTGCCCCAGAGCTGAATTCGGCCTCTGTTCCTCAGTTCCTGGTTATTTGAACTCGGCTTCCTCGGCCCGGCCATGGGGCTAATAACCAGCCTCAAAGGATTAATTGGGGTGTGCGAAATGGTTCAGATATGGGGAGTGCTGCTCGTTGCAGCGGCTGAGCATTAATCATGGTTTCTCTTCAGATTCCTCCCTGCTTACTCCGTACCACTGAGCGCTTGCAGTCAGAATTGCCACGCTCTTGAAATCTGCTTTTCGGCTGCTTTTTGGGGTGAAATCTGCCCTTTTGGGTGGGCAGGACCTAACGTAGGGGCTTTGCTTGGTGCCCACCTCTGCCCCCCTGGGTGACTTGGGGCTCTGGGTGACTTGGGGGCAAGTTATTACGGTGGTGGAAGGCGCTTTGCAATCCTCCAGCGAGGACTTTGTGCTGAGCAAGCAGAAATCCAGCCCTTCGGCCATCCGCGGGGCTGCACCCCCCTGTCCCCCAGCCTTTGACCAGTGGATGCTGCCCTCATCCCCATGTGGCTCTGCCTCCGTCCCCATGTCCCTATTTACCGGTGCTCTCGGCAAATTGAGTTTCTTAATGCCTTTTCTTTCCCTTCCCTTCCCTTTCTTTCTGAGCCCTGAACTTGAAAGACAGGAAAAGCCTGTGCTCGGTGCCGCAATCCCGCCTCGCAAGCGCAAAACCTGGCACCGGCGCCGCGCTGGGGCACGTGGCTTGATGCCACCCCGGGGTCCGGCTGCCCACCCTGGGGGGCTTTGGAGCCGTGGTGTCCCCAAGAAGGGTTCTGACCTCGCTGCTGCTGTGGCTTTAACCTTGACCTGTCTCATGTGCTGGCACCGCTGGCACCCGTCTCTTGCACCGCGGGGGGACTGATGGGTGATGTTTAACGTCCCAAAGCCTCCCGGGGCTGGCAGCGCTGCCCGGGTGCTGTCATCTGCAGTGTGAAGTGCCAAGGAACCACTGCAGGGAGCGGGGACTGTGGTCTCTGGGGGGGGGGGGGGTTGACGTTGCAAGCATGGAGGACATGGTGACAGCTCTTGGTTTGGGACTGGGGCTGGCACCGGTGGTGCGGTGGGAGCTGCATGACCGGATCCAGGGGCCTCGGAGCTGTGTTCTGGGGCCTTTCCCCACTTTAAGCAGAGCAGGGGAAAAAACCACACAGGGATGAGGGGGTCGTGTTGGGAAGCTCCTGAGCTCCAGGGAATGGCTTTTTATTCTCATTAAAAAGGGGACAAAAAAGCTTAGGTTTCAGGTCGGTGCCATCCCATTAATAAACCAAGTTTGTCTTCAGCAGGCAGCAGGACCTGATTTAAAAAGGAATGGAGATAGATGACCTATTTTAAGCTCTCAAGTTGGAAAATATCGACCTGGGCCGCGAGCAGCAGGGCCGGCTGCACGGGCTGAGCCCTGCCTCCTGCTCCCAAACCCATCCGGCTTTCCAGGAGCCGGCCCGCCTTGGGATGCCCCAGGTTGTAAAGCAGGGTGGCTGCTTTAAACCTGCCGCCAACCTCCTGGCTATGGACCAGATGTCTCCAGCCCTGGCTCCGAGCACCCAAAGCGGCTGTGACTCCCTTTTCCGTGGCTGCTTATCCCAGGATTTCATTAAGTCTTCCCTAATTGCCGCAGCGAGACGTGTTGCAAGACCCGCGGCGTCGTGGTCCGGCACGTCGAATCAGCTGCATGCCCTGTGGTTCCCAGCCCTTGCATTTCTTGATGTGGCTGGGATAGGGGATTGGTCCCAAAATGGGAGCTGGAGCTGGGCTCTCCCCAAGGAAAAGGGTGGTTGGGAGTCATCAAGTGGCCGTAATGGAATGGCTTTGTCCATGAGGGTGTTGACCCCAGCATGGGATCCAGCAGGATCCCCCTCGCCTCTGCCTGCAAGTGCTTTGCTTGGTTAAGACCCTGCTGCAGCCGGAGGTAGCTGGGGCTGCAGCGAGCCGTGTCCAGACTGGGATAGGGACTAGATTCCAGCCATAATTCCCGATCCGGAGCTGGGTCCCCCCCCTGATATGCAGCCAGGCAGGTCCCAGGGCTCTGCTGTAAGATACCCACCATCACTGGCACCCCCATAGCAGCACCCACAGACCTGTCACCCCACGGTGCCGCCATGGGGGTGCCCACAGTTGCCTTCTCCCCACCCAGCCAGGCCGATGGCAACAGTGGGCCCCTTGATGTGGCCGAGCGCGTGGGGCAGCCCCGGGGCGGGTGGGATGGAGCCCGATGGCTCTGGGGGACAATTGTGCTATTGTGGCACACACTGGGCTCTTTGAGTGCCGTGCGAGGCGGGGGGCCGGGGCTGGTGGTGACTGGTGTGGCACCAGGGGCAGGATGCTGCTGTCCCTGGGTGGGATGGGGAGGTGATGGAGCAGGGGGGGCCGGGCTGGCCCTTGGGTTTATGGATGCGCGTAGGCTGTGGAAGAATGTGGGGCTGCTTCTAATGGCAGGAAAGCACCGCTGGGTTTTAGGGCTGCAGCAGAGCAGGAGGTGCTGTGAGAGCGTGGTGGTACCCAAGGATGCCTCTTGTCCTCGCACTGGCTGGAGGGAGGCTTCTTTATCTCCTCCATCCATTGAGGGATGCGGGATTTGTCCCTTGTGCGCATCCCCCTCCCCGAGCATCCCCCCACCGTGCTCTACCCCATCCCTGGTGCACAGGCAGCACCCCAGGGTGGGACAAGGGGTCCCTCCACTATGCGAGGGGTGCGCAGCCCTGGCCCCCACCCCGGGCCCCCGGCCTTGAGCAGGGCAGAGGCTGGAAGGAGCCGGCAGCTCCTTCCCTTGACCTCCATGGGTAGGATTTTCCGCCGTGGAGGAGCGGGAGCGGAGTGTAAGGTGCCTCTCGGAGCCGCCGGAGGAAATGGCTCATTGTTAGTGCTGCTGAAAAAAACAGGGCCCCGAAAACCTGCAATAATGAGGCCAGCTTCTATTTGAGGGTTTCCATGCGAAAAACAGGAAATGGGATCCTGGTCCTTTTCTAGGGCTCGCTGCTGATAACACCACTTAGGACAGGGAGAGAATGAGGAGCTGGGGGTGAAGGCAGACCCTCGGTCACCTCCTCGGTGTCACTCTGGCTCCGTGCTTCCCAGCCTCTCCTGCAGGGTTTGGGCCACTGGGCACATCCCCACTGAGCTCAGACCTGGTGTGGATCCCATCCCTTGTGCCCGTGGAGCCACTTCCCCCCATGGTGCTGTGTGTTAAGGATGAGCCGTGTGCCTGCGGACTTGGGGGACACAGGATGGGGAATGGAGGGGGTTTGGGGATGCCCTTAAAGGAAGAGGCCTCAGGATGGTGGCCCCACGGGGAGGGATGTGGTGTCCCCTCATCCCGGCTGGCAGGGATGCCCTGTGGGGGCTCTTGGAGATGTGGTGCTGGGTGCTGGAGAGGGCCGAGCTGGAGCCACATCCTGCTAAAGGGAGCTCAGTTTGGTTATGATGTGGCCAGGAGAGGATGGAGCCAAGCGGGGACCCGGCGCGGGGCTGTGAAGGAGACGCTGTCGAGATAAAAGTTGGTGTTGGGAAGGAACAAGGCGATTTCCTTCCCCACGTTCACACCCAGAGCGGAGCGGGGGGAATGTTCGAGAGCCGGCCTGTGGCTCCTCCAGCCTCCTCCTCAGCACTTGGCTTGGTGTCACCCAGGAAACAGCCCCCCTGTCCTGGCTGCTTCGGATGATGGGGATGCGGTTCCCCAGCCGAGCACATGGTCCCAGTGTGGGATGGGATTTGGCAGTGGGTCCAGTGCTGCCAAGCCTTGCACATCCCGCATCCTGTGCCATCCCCGGAGCTGGCTGTGAGGATGAGGATGGCACTCAAGCTGTCCTGGTGGCCATGCCCCATTCCACTGGGACATCTGTGGGGTTGGCCTGGGTGCAGTGATGGGGTGGGAAGGGAGGAATCTGTTGAGCATCGTAGCGGATGCTCAGGGCATCCCCAGCCCTGACAACCAAAAACCATCCCCAGAATTCCCACCCTGCCTATGGATGGAGCATCCATCCCGATAAGTCCCTGCCCAGGCTGGGATGTGGCATGGGGCCTGCTGGCAGTTATTGGGAGGCGCCTGTGGGGGGGTTCTCTGCATCACTGAGTGTTGCTGCCTCCACTGCTGCTTCTGCATGGGATGTGCATCCGCTTCCCAGCATCTCCCTGTGGGATGCAGCCGTGCTGGGGCATTCCGGGGGGCCGGGAGCATGTGCTGGCTGTGTGCAAGCAAGCCAGCACCCCCCCCCCCCCCAAATCCCTGCTGAGCTGCAAAGCTCCTCAGCCCTGGTTTGGGTTAAGGAGAATTAAAACGCTTTCTCGTGGGGTTGGTAATCCCGAAGGATGGGGCTGGCTTCTCCCAGCGCCGTCACCTCCGTGCTGTCCCCCTGCTGCACCACATCCCCATGGCCACGTCCTGCTGCTGGACTATGCCCTGGGGTGCATGGGCTGGGTGCAGGCAGCCCCTGCTCTTGGCTCCCTTTGGGGTGATGCCTCCCCAGATGCTGCTTGGGACCAAAGGGTGCTGGGGGGACCTGAAGTGGGAGCAAGTAATGGCTTTGCCATCCAAGGGCTGGGAATGACTTCTTGTCTCAAGGCGGCTTTCTCCTCCCCAAAAATCCTATTAAAACCTCATTTTTCTGACCCTAATCCCAGCTCACCGTTCGGGAGGGATTAATGTTTGCGTCCCCTCCCTTCCCTGTGTGCTGTGGGGCTCCGTGCTGGGATAAAAACTCCTTCCCGCATGGAAAGCGGTGCTGGAGGAGGGATGCTGGGGCCGATCCCAGCACGCCGTGGTGGCGGCAGGACCGGCAGCTGCCTGTCCCTCTGTCCTCTGTTCCTGCCCCAGGCATGACGTGATCCTCGCTGCGTGCCAGGGGTTGTGATGGCCCCACAGCTGCCGCTGGTGGCACTGGGATGTGGTGGGGTGTCCCCCCCAAAAGGGACCACCACCTCCATCCTGGGGGTGTCCCCATGGCCTGGGCAGGGTGGGAGCAGCAGCCATGGGGCAGGGAGGTGGGGAACAGGGAGACCCCCTTGGGAAAGGCTGGCAAAGCCAGGGCAGCGCTGCCTGGGCTGCTCCGTGCCTCAGTTTCCCAGTGGGTTTGGCCGGGAGAGCAGGCAGGGAAGGCGATGCCGGCACCGGCACCCATGGGTGCGCGTCCCCAAGCCTCCCGTAGCGTGTGCCGGTGCCGGGGCATGCCGGGAACGCCGCTGCCTTTCCCCCTTGCTCCTGTTTGGCTGCGTATTTAGGACACTCCTGTGCAAAACACAAGGGGTTTGGAAGGCGTCCAGGAGCGCTCGCATTCCGAAGGGGTGGAATCTGCCCCCGCCAACGCTGCTTGACCTTTCCTGCTTTGGGCTGCAGGAACAAGCCTGGGGCCCATCCTCCCCGAGATCCCCCCCCACTTTGGGGGGACAGGGACCCCCAGCGCCTCCCCCCCTGCCCCGGGCTCAGTGCTGCTGGGGAAGGTGTGAGTGGAAGTGGCAGGATCACATCCGCTGGTCCCAGGGTGATCCCGGATGGAGCCATCCCTCTGTGGCAAGCTGCTTTTTACCCCACCTTAGCTAAAAGAAACCCCCCACTACCCACCCCCCCCACCTCCCCCCCCGGGCTCTGCTCGCACCCTCAGCTCTGTTATCCTTGTCTCAGGCAGCTCTTCCTGCTGGGACACACCGGAGTGGCTCCTATGGGAGACCCCCAGCAGGCACACAGGGTGACAGGGGGAGATGGCAATGGCAGGGATTCAGCTCCTGCCTTTTCCCATCTCAGTTTCTCCTTGGGTTGCCAGCACGGAGGTGCTGGGATGGTGTCATGGTGTCACCAAGCAACCAAGCCAGCCCTCAGCGGGGCTTGGAGTAAGCAGTGGGGCTGTTTGGGGCCACAACCTTGGCACTTTGACCAGGGGAGACTTTGCTGGATGCCATTGGGAAGTGCAGGGGGTGCGGGATACCCCATCCCTGGCAGTGTTCAAGGCCAGGTTGGATAAAGGGGCTTGGAGCAAGCTGCTCCAGTGCAAGGGGTCCATGGCAGGGGTTGGAACTGGATGAGCTTCAAGGTCCCTTCCAACCCACACCGTTCTGTGATCCTGCGGATGCCAAGGCACTGCCACCACGCAGGGGGTCCCCAGGGACTGTCCCCTCGCTGGTGGCTGCGGGCATTGGGTGCATGGCACCGTGCTGGTCCCGCTGGTGGAGCGGAGGGGGCAGAGGAGCCGAGGGGCCACGGGAAGCAGGACGCTGGCCCCAGGGCTGCGGGCTGCAATCCCAGCAATGCCCGGCATGTCCCGGCGCGGCCGCATGTGCCTCTCCTCGGCCTCCAGCACGGCAGGAATGCGGCGCGGGACCCCCTTGAGCGGGGACAGGGGCAGGGACAAGGGGGGAGGCATCGCCCTGCTCTGGTGTCCGTGCTCACCACGGTGCTGCCGTTTTCCATATTCATCCCCTGTTTCGGCTCAGCTCAGGGGAGCCAGGATTGAACCGTAGGGGTTGATGTCTCCGTGCATGGGGAGCAACAAAGGCGCTGCAGCCCTGGGTATCCCCCAAAATGGGAGATGGGGGGAACTCTTGGTTTGCCTCCTGGTGCCTGATGGCCTTGGAGCCATCGCCCTTTGCCACAGGGTCTGTGTTGGTCCCTGCGGTGCTGCAGCAGCCGAGCCTGGGGCTGTGCATGTGTCTTTGCTGTGTGGGACAGAGGGGACCAGGGGTGACTGGAAGCCCCCTTGTAGAGCCCACTGGTGGCTTGTCTGTGACCAAGCAGGGAGGACACTTGCTGCACCCACGGGGTGTCCCCCTCCCCATCCCCAGCATCGCCTGG
The DNA here is from genome assembly GCF_037157495.1 of Lathamus discolor. Taxonomy (NCBI): domain Eukaryota; kingdom Metazoa; phylum Chordata; class Aves; order Psittaciformes; family Psittacidae; genus Lathamus; species Lathamus discolor. The sequence continues at coordinate 3,271,623 of NC_088903.1, read as the reverse complement.
TGCCCTGTGTGAGTGAGCAGAGGAAGGAAGGAAGGAAGGGAGGAAGGAAGGGAGGAAGGGGCCGGGAGGAGGGCGAGGAGGAAGCGTTGAGGGTGGATGCTGCCCCGGGGTGATGGAGGAGGAAGGGGCAGATTGGAAAACAGAAAACAGCAACCTGGAAGAAAGAAAGAAGGGAAAAAGGGAAAGTCCTGGCAAAGGGACACCGCAGGCACAGGGGGACAGTGGGCTGGAGCCCCATCCGGGGTGTGTGGCTGTCCATCCTCCATGCATCTATCCATGCATCTATCCATCCATCCATCCCATCCTGCTTCTGTCCCACCCTGTGTCTATCCCACCCTCCAGTCATCACTGTCTCCATCCCTCCCTTCGTTCCTCCATCCATACCTCCGTCCATCCCTCCATTCCTCCGTCCATCCCTCCATTCCTCCGTCCATCCCTCCATCCATTCCTCCGTCCATCCCTCCATCCATTCCTTCATCAATCCCTCCATCCATCCCTCCATCCATTCCTCCATCCATCCCTCCATTCATCCCTCCGTCCATTCCTCCGTCCATTCCTCCGTCCATTGCTCCATCCATCCCTCCCTCCCTCCATCCATCCCTCCATCCATCCCTCCACCCATCCCTCCACCCATCCCTCCATCCATTCCTCCATCCATTCCTCTATCCATCCTTCCATCCATTCCTCCATCCATTCCTCCATCCATCCTTCCATCCATTCCTCCATCCATCCCTCCATCCATCCATCCATCCATCCATCCATCCATCCATCCATCCATCCATCCATCCATCCCTCCACCCATCCCTCCATCCATTGCTCCATCCATTACTCCGTCCATCCATCCATCCATCCATCCTTCCATCCATCCATCCCACCCTGCGTCCACCCCACCCTCCCTCCTTCCCTCCCTCCCTCCCTCCGTCCCTCCCTCCGTCCATCCCACCCTCCCATCCCACCCTCCCCGTCCCACCTCAGGGCTGCAGCCACGGAAGGCGGCGATGGCTGAGCCCGTGCCTGCGCCGGCTGCCGGCTGAGCCCCCTCGCCCCTCGCCGCATGGTTGAGGAGAGCGCTGCCAGCGGGGCTCGGGGGGCCCGGCGGGTGCTGCGGGGCTCCCCCCGGCCCCCTCCAGCCCCCAGCCCGGTGCTGGTGCTGAGCAAGCGGCTGTGGAGCGTGGAGCGAGCGGGCAGGGGCTGGCGGCTGGAGCGGCCGGTGGGGGTGGACTGCAGCTCCCCCGAGCCGCGCTGCCTGTGGCTGAGCAGCCTCCGCCGGCTCGCTGCGGGCAGCCCGCACCGCGGCCCCGCAGAGCCCCGCACCCGCAGGTGCCACCGGGTGAGAACCGAGCTTCGCGGTGGGCTTGGACGGGAGGGAAGGGGCTGGGGGGGGGGGCTCCGCTGGGGCTGCAGGGAGGTGAGCGGGGGCTGCGCTGTGTCCCCTGGGTTGGGGTCGGGGGTGCCGGTTCCTTCCCCGGTGCAGGGCTGGAAGCTGCCGGCAAGCGCAGGGCTGTGCCTGGGTGTTTGAGTCCCACTCGCCGTGTCCGGGAGTGGGGCTGGATCCTGCCCCGCGGGGTGCAGAGAAAACTCTCCTTTGTTCTGCCTGTCCGTGGGGCAGCGAGGTGGCATGGGGACAGGGCGTGCAGGTGGCACCGGTGCTGGCGAGGGGACGACAAGGGACCTCGCAGGCGTTAGGGTTGTCTGGCCCTAATTGCAATTAGAATCAAGCCAAAAAGCCAGGGAGGAACTGGCCTCTGCGGGGATGGGGGACGGGGTGCTGGGGACAAATGGCTGAGGTGACAAATCAAGTGTCAGCCCGCTGCTGGGGGAGCTGGAGCATCTCCCACTGCGGGGATGTCCAAGTTAGGGGCACGTCCAAGCCCACACTGGGGGCTTTGCAGTTCAGAAAGCTCCAAGATGGGGTGGGTGAAGAGGGAAACTGAGGCACGGCGGTCTGGGATGGTTTGCAGGGTCCCTGGGTTTCTGCAGTGGACGACTCCCTCTATCATATGGGGAGTACAAGGGATCTGGAGTGGGAAAACCACCACATTGAGGCTGCGACAATCCCAAAGGACACTTAATCAGGGCAAGGCAAACCCCCATCCTTGGCAGCGGGATCAGGGCACTGGGTCCCTGTGGGATGGGAGCGTTCCCGAGTGATTCCTCCTCCTCCATGACTTACAGAACCTCGGGATAGAGCCATGGCCATGGCTGTGAGCACAGGGACGCATCCCCATCCCTGCGGGTCGGTGCTGTGGTGGTGTCTGCACTGATCCTGCCCTCTCCGAGGCTTGTCTGTGCCGGTTAAAATCAGCCGGGCACATTCAGCTGTCAGCTTAAAAATAATCCAGCAGCCACGGACACAATGGAGGGCGCAGATGGGGACAGGCGCCGGGATGGCCCCGGGGCAAAGGGATGGGGGTTCCCCCGGGAGTGTGGGGCGCCCGTTGCCATCTGGATTTGGGTCACCAAGTGGGGCTTTGAGGGCTCATGGGGAGCTTTACCCCCTGTATGGTGCTGGGGGCTGGGGGGGGGGTGTCTGGCTCTGCAGTGCTGGTGTTTGGAGCATTGCTGCTCTCTGCCATGTTTTGGGGTATCTGTGGTGTCAGAGAATCCCAGCCTGGTTTGGGTTGGAAGGGACCTTAAAGCTCATCCAGTCCCAACCCCCTTCCACTGGAGCACCTTGCTCCAAGCCCCTGTGTCCAACCTGGCCTTGTCTGCGAGCACCCAAAGCCATTGTGGTTGGGCCTGGCAGTGATGGAGTGGATGCTGTGCCAGGCTGATGCCTCATGGGCTGCAGTGCCAGAGCTGTGCCCTCACCATGGAGACCTTGATCCCCATGGGGACGGGACCCCCAACAGTGGGGCCATGTGGGACGTGCTGGCACCGGGGGCTCAGCCTTGGCCCTGCTGAGCTGCTGTCACATTTCCCCCCCGGCAGCGAAAAGGCCCACTCAGCAGCGCACAGACAAAGGCTGTTTTGTGCCACTGTCCCTTTGTGTGTCCCTTTCCCCTCCCTGCTCCCCATCCATCGCTTCAACCCAGACAGCGCCTGAATTTTAACACCCTCATGGATGGGCTGAGTCCCGGCTGCTGCTGCTGCGGTGGGGAAAGAGATCCCGCTCGTGCAGGACCCGTCCTGCCTGCCCGTCACTGCCCTGCCTGGCCCTGCAGCTCCAGGGTGCTGGGTTCTCCCGTTTCAGCAGGAATCGGTGCTGCCGGGGCACTGGGAAGGGCCCTCTGCTCCCTTTGGCCGTGGGGCTGCTCCTGCCGCAGCAGGGCTGGTGGATGTGCAGCCAGATGTGCAGCCAGATGTGCAGCCGCATCCCTCACCAGGGCAGCGCTACAAACCCTCCCGGGCTCAGCCAAGGTGTCTGTTTTCCTGCTGTCTCCAAGCTCTGTTCCCAGTGCCAGGCTGGATGCCCATGGCTTTGCCGTGGCCGTGTTTCCCATCCTAGCACTGGGATGGAGCCGTGGCCCTCCTGATCCCATCTGCTGCTCCAGGCAGGCTCCTTTGCCAGCACCCGTCGCGGTGCCAGGTCCCTGCCCTGTCTCGGGAAGCGTCACTCATCCAGCGGCTCTTTCCGGCTTGCCCGAGGTTATTACCACAGCGTCATCGGAAAGGGACCTTTTGTCCCCAACTCCCCCATCCGCTCCCATCCCTAATCCTGCTGCGCTGCCTCCTGGGTCCCATCCAGACCCCCAGGCATGGCTCATTCCACCCCCCCCCCCCTTTTAATTTCCTTTCTATCCCAAAAGTTCCCATCCAAGGAGTTTTGGTTTTCACCTGGAATTCCTTGGGATTAGGGAAAAGGGTTCCTGAGAGTTCTGGGCAGATCCCAGCCCCGAGCGCGTGGCTTTGGATGGGCAGGCATGGGGGGGGGGACTGCCTGTACCCCGCTTCCAGAAGTGACACCTTCCTCCTTGTCCCCCCAACAGCCGACACCAGGCCGGAGAGATGGGGCATCCCCAAACGCCAACGTGCCCCCCGAGGGCTCCTTCCCCTGGGTGGGCCCCAAGACGGTGCTGCTGCGGAAGAGCTCGCAGGGGGGGTTCGGCTTCACCCTGCGCCACTTCATCGTCTACCCCCCGGAGTCGGCGGTGCACTGCAGCACCAAGGTAGGGCTGGGACCCCCCCCCCATAGGGACCCCTGGGGCTGTTGGGATGCAGGATGGTGGTGTAAGGGTTGGGAATGGGGCTGTCCATTGCCTGCTTGGTTGGGGTCCCCTGGGATGAAGGAGCCCTTGGGGATGTGCTCTGAGCAAGCTGACAGTGCCTCTGGAGATGTCCCGAAGCCTTTTGGCAGGGACATGGCTGGCTGTGGGAGCAGAGTATCCCTCAGCTCCGGACGTGGCTCTGGCATCCTTGGGAATGGCAGGAAAAAGGCATTTCAGAGCCCCCGAGGCCAGTGGGAGGCTTGGCACAGCGGGATGCTGCTCAAGCTGAAGTGAACCGCACACCGGCACTGCAATTCCCATTTTTGGCTCCCAGTTTTCCTGGCTGGAAGCTTTGGGCTGGATCTGTCCCAGGACCCAGTGGCTGCAGCCGGGACCCTTCCTGGGTGCTGCCTTTTGGAGGGATCAACCCTGGGTTGGCCATCACCTCCTGCACCCTCTGAGCCATTAAGGAACGCTCATCCAGAGAGCTCCTTTCCACTGGGATAGAGGGACCATGCCAAAGCACCCAGCAGCTTCCAGCATGGACCGTGGTGCCCTCCGCACCTGAAGGCAATGATCCAGCTCCAAGCTCCAGGGGTCTAAAATCCTCCTCTCACCCCATATTCTGCAGTGGCAGCTTCATGCAGATGAAGGGAGAAGGGTCTGGGGGCTGCATCACCCATCTCAGCCCTTTCCCTGCTCCCGGGTGAGCAGACCTGGATGCTCCCATCACCCCGGAGCTTCGCAGCCCCACGGCTCTGGCTGCCCCATGGGTTGCCGTTGGCTGCCTCCTCCCCACAGAGAACCACGGTGGGAAGTGAGTCACAGGGTGGGGAGAAGCAGTTCCCTGGAATCCCCACTCAGCATCCTCAGTCACGGCGCTTTTCCAAGGCTCCTGATCCTGCTTCCCTAAATCCTGCCTGCACTTCCCTGCTCACACCGGCAACACGGCCCTGAGCAGAAAAGCTTTGCCCATGGGGATGGAGTGAACGGACCCCCTTCACTTCCTAAAGCATCCTCCAGGACTTGATGCCTGCATTGGGCACCAGGGCAGGAGGACACGGGGCCGCGTGGGAAGGATCCGGATCAGCGCCGGGAGGAGGAGATGCTCTTGGAAAGATGCTGGGAACACTGGGAATAGCTGCCGGCAGCCGGAGCCGGCGGGGCAGGGTGCGGTGCGGCTGGCTCAGCACCCATGGGTGCCGGCGGGCAGCCAGGTCCGGGGGCTGAGTTTCGGTGGGGTTGACTCAGCCGGGAGGGTGACGGCAGAGCCCTGCTCACCGCATCGTGCCTCAGCCCCAGCCATGGCAACGGCGCTGCTGGGCTGCCCCGGGGGCCAGGGAGGGTGCTGGGTGCCGCAGGGTGAGGAGGGGCAGGGAGTGGGTGAGGCCGTGCCTCCAGGGCCTCTCGGTGTCCCCATCGCCTGCCGTGGCACCGCGGCACAGGCAATGGTGGGTGCCGAGGCTGCAGGATGAGGCTTCTCCTTCCCACAACGGAGAGATGCTTCCAGCCCCCTCACTGGGATGGAGACTGGTCCCATCCCAGCACCCCAGAGAGACCTGCTCATCCTGGGGGCACTGGGGCTGTGTCCCTGCTCTTGGCTGGAGCTGAGCCTGTGTCTTCCCTGGAGACAGCAGGATCCGGCACTTGTGGAGGCAAAAATCCCCTTCCTGGTGCTTGGGTCCCTCCCTGGGATACAGGCAGGATGCTGCGGGCTCCATGGCAGGGCTGGGTGCTCAGCACGGTGGGTGCAGCCCCATGTGGCTGCCCCAGCTTGGCTCTATAGGAGGATCCCAATGGGAGGATGCGGGGCAGGAGCCCACCCATGCAGTTCCCAGTTCCCATCCCAAGGGACAAATCCACTTGGCTCCCAGGGCTTTCCCTGCCCGTGGCTGGGAATGGGATGCTGGGACCCCCCTGCAATGCCCACTGCAGCCTTGAGGATGCCTGTTCAAACCCATCCCCTTCCCAGGGGGGTCCCTGCCACCGCCTGGGTGCTGTGGTCGCATGGGTGCCCCTGGCCACCTCCATCCCTCCCCTAGGACCCCACTGCGGGCATTCAGGCTCTCCCCTACTTGGTGGCCCAGGAGAAGGGTGCGATGCCACCATAGGGCTGGCTGGGGTCTTTGCTGCTCCCCTGCTCCCCAACCAGCCCCTTCCCCATCAGTTGGGTACCAGGGGGCTGCGGTGGGTCTCACATGGGGCTTCATGGCGCTGGCACCCATTGGGTCCCCTCCTGGTCCCCTCCGCTGTGTCCTGGCCACCAAATGAATGTGTTTCTCTTGTTTTGGCAGGAGGAGGAGAATGGGAACCGAGCAGGTGAGCACCGGAGGGACCCTGCACATGGGCGCATGGGGCTGTCACAGTTCACTGTCCCCACTGGCTGGCACTGCAGCCCTAAACACTGGCTGGTGGTGAAACTCCGTGGTGTTTTGGTGTCCCCAAAGCCCTTGGGATGTTCACTGGCCCTTGTGCCCAAGGAGGGGTCTGTCCCGAAGCCAGAGGGGCTGTGGCATGGCCCCTTCAGGTGGGCAGCTTGGCCAAGCACAGGGTGTCTGGGGACAGGGACATGGCCCTGCTCTCCTCCCCAAGGCTGGTGCTGACGTGAGTGGATGTGAAGGTGTCAGAACACATCGGTGCTCCTGGGGTGACACGGCCCAGGGAGCCAGAGCAGGCAGCAGGGGCTGGACTCAGCACCCGTTAGGGCTGGGAGGACACCGGCCTCGCTCCGCATGGTCCCCAGGGGGTTCAGCATCCCTTGTTGACACGGTCCCTTTGCCATCCATCCTCTGCCCTCCATTTCTGGCAGCATCCGATGGCTTTTACCCTTGCATAGGAGTGTGGCTGCAGCCACGCTGAGGAGAATCCTAGAATCAACCAGGTTGGAGCAGACCTTCAAGCTGAGCTGTCCCAAGCTTTGCCCACGGCAGGGCTGTGCCCCACACGTCCCAGGGGCAGGCAAGGGGGGTACCGCAAGGGACCAAGGATGCTCCTTGCCATGGGATGGGTTGGTGATTCCCTGGTGCTCTGTCCTCTGGGAACAGGTCCACCCCGGAGCCGCCTGGAGCCCATGGATACCATCTTTGTGAAGAGCGTGCGGGAGGACGGGCCGGCGCACCAGGCTGGGCTGCGCACCGGTGAGTTGTGATGCGCAGGATGCTTGCGATGCACAGGATGCTTGCGATGCACAGGATGCTTGCGATGCACATGATGCTTGTGGTGCACATGATGCTCTGCCTGCTCTGACAGGGAGTTCATTGCTTATTTTGCTTGCTTTCTTACGACCCTTGCTTTTTCTCCCCCTTCCTCCCCCTGGCTCTGCTCTTTTGTCCCTGGTCTGGGATGCTCTGAGCAGCATTGGGGTCCCATGGGTTAGGCTGGCTTTGGGGTTCCCATAGCTCCTCTTGCCAAACGGGACCTGGCTCTGCCTCTGGCAAAAGCCCTGGGCATGTTCAAACCCTGCGGTGAGTGACTGTGGGGACAGCCCCGTGCCAGCAGCTCCCCGTGTGCCTGTGGTGACACTGTCTCCTCCCCAGGGGACCGGCTGGTCAAGGTGAATGGGGAGAGCATCATTGGGAAAACCTACTCACAAGTCATCGCGCTGATCCAGAACAGGTGAGTCCCCTTCCTGGGGCTGGGAGGTGACATGGATTGGACACGTTGCAGCAGACACCAGTCTGGGGTTCCATGATATGGTTCCATGATAACATCCCCTTTCCCTGCAGTGATGATGTGCTGGAGCTCTCCATCATGCCCAAGGATGAGGACATCCTCCAACTGGTGAGTTTACCATGTGGGTACCAGGGACTGGGCTGATTCCAGGGCTTGGGTTCCCTGTACATCCCTGCCCTCCCAAACCCAAGGGGCTGGTCGATCCCTGATGGTACCCACCCCCCCTGGCTTTGCTATTGGGTGTCACCCAGTGTGAGGGACCCATTCCCATTGGACTGGGGGGGGTCTTACAGCCCTGGGAAGCCTGTGCCTGCCCTGTGCTCTGAGGATGCCCTGGGCACGGAGTCAGCGGTGGCTGTGAAAAGTGAGACGGGAGAACCGGGCCCGGCAGCCGTGCCGGGGTATTTTGGGAAGGAGCAGAGGGAAGGCGGAAGGGCTGGTGTTGATGGGAGCATTGCTCAGAGCGGGGGGCCCCATTGGAAAAGCGGGGGGGGGGGGGGTGCTGCAGCCAGGCCTGCCCAGCTGGCCCCAGTGGGGGGGTTTGCTCATGGGGTGGGAACTGCGAATGGGGGGCCGTGTCCCTGACCCCCCCATCCCTCCGCAGGCGTATTCCCAGGATGCCTACCTGAAGGGCAATGAGCCATACTCTGGCGGGGCGCAGAGCATCCCCGAGCCCCCTCCTATCTGCTACCCACGCAAGACGTACACCTTCCAGGCCCGGGGTGCCGAGTCCCCCCCGGGACAGCCACCGGACCCCCGTCCCCACCGCGCCGCAGCCGCATCCCCGCTCAGCAGCCCCGCGCATCGCCCCGACGAGCCCCAACCCGGGGCGCTCCCCCCGCGCCCCACCGCACCCCACGGCCACCACCCGGGCTCCTTCTCCCGCACCGCCTGCCCCAGCGCATCCGACCGCTACGGGATCCCCTCCGCCACCCCTTCGAGCTTCCCCAAGCACCTCCCGGAGCACCGGACTCACTGCGGCTTCAAGGAGGGCACCGGGGGGCTGTCGGGGGCCGGTCGCTCCCGCAGGGATGCAATGAGCGGCAGCCAGCGGGTGCCGGGGCGCCAGGAATGCCATCAGGCTCTGTCGCGCTGGTTTAGCAGCCAGGAGCCGCGGCGCAGCGCCTCGGAGGAGCGCCGGCACGCCATGCCCCCCCGCTCCCGCAGCGTGTCCCAGGACCGGCTGGGGGGCTCGGCCAGGGCCCCCCGGGGTTGGCCTCACAGCGCCTCGCATGACACCTTGCTGCAGCCCAGCCGGGAGAGCTGGGCCCCCCGCGCCCGCTCCGACCATGCTCTGGGTAGATACGGGCGCTCCATGGAGGCTCTGGAGCCCAGCGCGCTGCTCGCCCATCCCCTTGACCGGGAGAGGCTCTGCCGGGTCGCCACCACGGTGGGGCAGCACATCCCGCGTGGTTCCTTCACGCCTTCCTCCTCCTCCTCCTCCTCTTCCTCGCGGGAGCCGGCGCCCGTGCACAAGCACCCATCACAGCCCAACCTGCAGAGCGCGGATGATTCGGGGTACATCGGCTACCGCAGCTACAGCCCGTCCTTCCAGCGCCGCACGGGGCTGCTGCACGCCCTCTCCTTCCGTGACCCGGCCTTTGGTGGGCTGCCCACCTTCAGCATCCCGCAGCGCTCGGCCACCCCGCTCCTGGAGAGCGTGGTCCCCACTGTGCCACCGCCCGCCGGACCCCCGCCGGTCCCCGCTGCATCCAGGGAGAGCAGCCGGGTGCCTGAGCAGCCGGAGGAGCGGAGGGATGAGGTGGTGCTGAGGCAGAAGCCGCCCTCGGGCCGCAAGGTGCCGGTTCCCCTGCGGCAGATGAACTTTGTCTTCCCCGAGGGGGTGAAGGGGATGGACATTTGTGAGCCGCCACAGCCCAGTGGCAAAGGGGACAGACCGGCAGCCGAGCGGCACGGCCGGCGCGTGGCTCCGTTGGCGGCCCCCGAGGACTCGCTGGCGTCCATCCCCTTCATCGGTGAGTGGGGCTGGCTCCAGGAGGGGGGTTTAGGCAGTCCCGTGCCAGGGAGGACACGTGTGGGGACGGGGAGCATTGCACAGTTTCAGAGCATCCGTCCATGGAGGTGTCCCCAAGCAGGGGTGCAGGTGTTGGTGATGGGGTACCAGGGTTTGGGCTCCAGCAGCCTCATCAGGGGCTGTAGCGAGAGGACAAGGGGTGATGGGTTTAAACTGAAACAGGGGAAGTTCAGGCTGGAGATAAGGCAAAAGCTCTTCCCTGTGAGGGTGCTGAGGCGCTGGCACAGGGTGGCCAGAGAAGCTGTGGCTGCCCCATCCCTGGCAGTGCTCAAGGCCAGGTTGGACACAGGGGCTTGGAGCAAGCTGCTCCAGTGGAAGGGGTCCCTGCCCGTGGCAGGGGTTGGAGCTGGAGGAGCTTTAAGGTCTCTTCCAGCACAAACCAGGCTGGGATTCAATGATCCCTCCCTCTGTTGTCCAGCATCCCCTGCCCAGCCCCTGGTACCTCTTACTGGGTGTGAACTGGAGCCCTGTACGCTCCTGCCCTGCTCCGAAGCAGGGACGAAGACATGGAATGATGCACTCCCTGTCTCACTCGGGATCTCCCTGCACAGCCACCTCTGCCCATGGGGACCCAAGTGGATCTGGGGCAGCCACCAGCTCTGCCCCATCCCTCACTGCAGCCTGCAGGGAAGGGACCCCAGGGGAGGGTTGGGATGGGGTACGTGTGCTCTGTGCAGGGTTCTGGGCACATCCTGGCTTTGCTGGGGATGGGAACATGTCCCCCAGCCCAGGCAGTGCAAACCCACCCTGTGCCAGAAGTGGGTCCCAGCAGGGTCTTCCGCTACTCCAACCCCTCCTTTAACATCGCCCACCCCTCTCATAGACGAACCCACCAGCCCCAGCATCGACCTGAAGGCCAAGCACGTTCCTGCCTCCTCCGTGGTCTCCAGTGCCATGAACTCAGCACCCGCCGTTGCCACCAGCCCCTCCTCACCCACCTTCGCCTTTGCGCTGAGCCGGCATTACTCCCAGGACTGCAGTAAGTGCTGGGGGGAAGGAGAACCATCCCGGGAGCCATGGTGTGGGGCAGGATGAGCAGGAGCATCCCTTCACCCCGCAGCTCTGCCCCGTGCCCACTGGGCTTTGCCCTTCTCCCCCTCGCAGGCAGCATCAAGGCTGGCCGCCGGTCATCCTACCTGCTGGCCATCACCACCGAGCGCTCCAAGTCCTGCGACGATGGTCTGAATGCCTTTCGGGATGAGGGGAAGATCCTAAGGTAGGGTTGGACCCCCAATTCCCAGCCCCAGCACCACATGGCTCCCATTCCCTCCCCATCATCCCACTCACGGGGGCTGCTCTCCCCCCAGGAGGATGCCCAGCCGGGTCCCCAGCCTCCGCATGCTGAGGAGCTTCTTCACCGATGGGGTGAGTGTTGTGTGATGCTGAGGTTTGGGTACCTCTATAGGAGGGTGGTCTGGGGTCGCACTGCCTGGCTGGAGCCCTGGTGGAACATGAAGGCATCACCCTCACGGTGCCCTCTGCTCCCCTCACAGTCTCTGGACAGCCTTGGCACGTCGGAAGACGCCCGTTCCAAAAGACACTCAACCTCCGACCTCTCGGACGTCCCGTTCAGCGCCGTGAGGAAGGAGGGCTGGCTCCACTGCAAGCAGATCCTCACCAAAAAGGGGAAGGTACGCGGGCGCCCACCCGAGCCCAGCCGGCCCCGCAGCGGGGACGCTCCCCGCGTCGAGCATCCCTGAGGTCCGTGCCCCGTCCCTTGTCCCCGCAGAAGGTCGGTGGAGGCATCCGGCAGTGGAAGCGCGTCTTCGCCGTGCTGCGCACCCACTCGCTGTACCTGTGCAAGGACAGGCGGGAGGCGGTGACCTGCGCCCCGGCCCCAGGTGAGGAGGAGCCGCCGATCAGCATCCAAGCGTGCCTGGTGGACATCTCCTACAGCGAGACCAAGAGGAAGCACGTCTTCCGCCTGACGACCGCTGACTTCTGTGAATATCTCTTTCAGGCAGAGGATCGGGAAGACATGCTGGCCTGGATCAAAGTCATCAGGGAGAACAGCAAGGCTGAGGGCGAGGTGAGAGCCACATGGGGCTCCCGCCTGCCTCTGGCTCTCCCGGCACTAACCGCCTCGGCTCTCTCCGGCTCTTTGCCTTGTGCTGCTTCCCCAGGCCACGGCCAGCCCGGGCTGGTGCGGAGCTCACGGTGCTGTGCTCCCAGGGGTGCATGAGGGCTTCATGGTGCCGCGGCATCCAAGAAGAACGCGGCTCCACTGGCCTTGGCCAGGGCAGGGTGCGTCGGGGTGCTTGGAAGTGATGCTCCATGCGCCGCAGGCAGGGTTGGTGCCGGATCCACCGGCAGCATTTGGTTGTGTGGAGGGACAGGAGCGCGCGTGGCTCTGCCGTGGTGTGTTTTGTCTTCACCGTGCTGTGTTGTGGTTCTTTCCATGGAGAGACATAGGGCAGGGAGCTGCCTGGCAGCGCTGGGTACGGTGTCCGTGTGGTGCCGGTGCCAGGTCGGGGCTGACCCTTTGCAGTGGCCTGTGCGATGGGTTGTTTGGTGTGAGATGGGGAGAGCTGCTCCCCGAGGATGTGGGCTCCAGCGCAGGAGCTGCATGTGCCTTTACGGCCTCATTTGGTTGCTGTGATTGTGCCAGGGTTGTGGCAGGCTCCGGCCCTGGAGGGTGCGTTGAGCTCGGTGCAGTCTCTGGTTCTCTGTGGCACAGCCCCTCTCTGGAGGGTGCTCAGTGGTGCTGGCAGCGCAGGGATGGTGCTGCCAGGTTGGAGCTGTCTGGGGACCTGCTGGTGCGGCTGGGCAGGACCGTGCGGGCAGCACCCCACAGGGATAAGGCGCGTGTCTTTGGATGCTCCGTGGTGCCGCGGGTGCGCCTGGCATGGGCAGATGGAGATGTGCGTGCCATGGAGGGATGTGCTCATCCCTGAGCCTCCGCATCCGGCTTGGACCTCGTGTGTGTGGCAAGGAGCTCTGGAGACCTCAGCAGGGCAGCACTTCAGGGACCTGCTCCTGCCTTTGCCTGGTCCTGCCTGGCCCCGCGTGGTGCCCGGCAGAGCATGGACTTGCCTGGGGCCTCCATTGGGATGCGCTGCTCAAGCTCTCCCTTCCCCTCTTCTCTCTGCCTCCCCAGGACCCCGGTTTTGCCAGCCAAGCACTTATCAACAAGAAGTTAAACGACTACCGGAAAGTGAGGTACGGACCCGGGGCCGGAGGGCACCGAGACCCCGAGTGCTTTATTCACCTCGATTGTAAAGTGATGGAGCAAAGCCAGCGCCTGCCTTGACGGGGCGGTGCTGGAGGTGCTGCTTGCGCCCGGCTGCGCTCAGGCTGCCGGCAGGGTCTGGTTCAACCAAACTGGTGCCGAGCAGAGGGTTTAAAGCAGCTCAGTGCTCCCCAGGGGTCCTGGAGGATGCTGGGCAGAGATGCCAGGAGGTTTTTTTGCGCCGGGCTGGTGTTCCCCTGGCCATGCTCCACCTGAGCCTCCTGCTCTCCCTGCAGCCCCGCGGGCACCAAGCCCGATTCCTCCTCACCCAAGGGCCCTCGTGGGCTGGGGATCCGAGCCGAGTTCCTGAAGCAGACGGGAACCAGCGCGCCCCGGTCCCCCAGGCAGGATGCGGCCGTCACGAAAGGTAGGTCCTAGCCCTGCCTGTGGGACACCCCGGCAAACCCAGGGGCTTTGCCAGGATGGAGGGCTCACCCCTGGGCTGCCATCATGTTCATATCTATAGGGCAGTAGGGATGCTCTTTCCCTTTATCCCAGCTTGTTAGCAAGTGATGCTGCGGGTGTTTTTCTCCCCAGATGATAGCAGCTCCCAAAAAGCTCCGTGGGGCATCAATATCATGAAGAAGAACAAGAAATCTGCCCCCAGGGCTTTTGGCGTGAGGCTGGAGGACTGCCAGCCTGCCCCGGACAACAAGGTACAGCCGTGGTGGCAGTGCCAGCCCTCTGGGGACCATACGCAGCCCTGGCACCTCCATCACCTCCTCCCTGTCCCTGCAGAACGTCCCCCTGATCGTCGAAGCTTGCTGCAAGGTGGTGGAGGACCGGGGGCTGGAGTACATGGGCATCTACCGCGTGCCCGGGAACAATGCGGTGGTGTCCAGCCTGCAGGAGCAGCTCAACAAGGGAGCCACCGAGATCAACCTGCAGGACGAGGTGAGGGCAGGCTGGGCTCCGCGTCCCCATCCCCATCCCTGCCTCCAGGCTGCTGGGATGCTCGGAGGTTGTTGTCCTGGCTTACGGCTCTGTCAGCATGCCTGAATCCATCGTCATCACTGTCTCCGTCATCATTCCTGTCCCCATCATGATCACCATCCCTGTCCCCGTCATCATCCTTATCTCCATCATGATCATCATCCCTGTCCCCATCATCATCCTTGTTCCCATCGTCACCCTTGTCTCCAACATGATCATCATCCCTGTCTCTGTCATTGTTCCTGTCTCCATCACCATCATCATTCCTGTCGTTCCATCATCATCCCTGTCTCCATCATTATCCCTATCCCTGTCCCCATCGCTGGGACCGTCCCTGGAGTGGCAGGGCCGCCTAGCGGCGGGTGGCAGCAGTGTCGGTGCCAGCCTGGGGACGCATTTGTTCTCTTGCATCTCGTCACATTGCTGCAACGGCGCAGGTCTTTCCCTGCCAGATGCAGGGACGGGGACAGCGCAGGCTGGGGTCCCCCCTCGGTGTTGGTGACAAAGTCCCCAAACCTGGGGACTTTGATGGCAACCGGGTTTGCCTGGTGTGGTCCCTCTGAGCATCCTCCTCTCCCCCCACAGCGGTGGCAGGACCTGAACGTCATCAGCAGCCTCTTGAAGTCCTTCTTCCGAAAGCTGCCCGAGCCCCTCTTCACTGACGGTGAGTCACTGCACCGGGGCCATCAGTGGCCACAGATGACCCTGTGCTGATGGCCATGGTGGTCACCAGGCATCCCCAGTGCCTGTCCCATGCTGGGAACAGGCCCCCCCAGACCCTGTGACAGAGTGAGCCAGTGAGCACCCAAGGCACTGCAGACCCCATCCTCCATGAGTCCCCTGGGCCAGCCCTTGTCCTTGTCCCTCCCATCGCTGTGGGACCCCACCAGCACCTCCCCAACACCTCCATCTGGTGCACCCGGGGGTCCCTGGCCTCGAGGGGGGGGGGGGGGTGCCCGGTCCCCTTGTCCCAGCTCTGACCCCCCCCATGTCCCACTTTCAGACAAGTACAATGATTTTATCGAGGCCAACCGGATAGAGGATGCCAGCGAGAGGATGAGGACGCTGCGGAAGCTGGTAAGGAGATGGGGCAGGGTCTGGGGTTGGGGGGCACAGCACTGGAGCTCTGCACTTTGAGGGCTGGTGTGGATGGGGAAGGTGCAGGGGGTGAGCCGAGAGGTGACCTGGTCCCTCCCCACAGATACGGGACCTGCCAGGTCACTACTATGAGACACTCAAGTTCCTGGTGGGCCACCTGAAGACCATCGCTGACCACTCAGAGAAGAACAAGGTATTGCCCATCCTGGGGCTCTCCTAGACCCCTGCCTCACCTCAAGCATCCCCACCTTGGGTTGAGCCATGGCCGCAGTGGGGTGGGAAGGGTGCCTGATGGAGCGGTGAACACCAAAGAACAGGCACTAACCCGGCTCCGGTTGCAGATGGAACCCCGAAACCTGGCACTGGTGTTCGGCCCCACACTGGTGCGGACATCTGAGGACAACATGACCGACATGGTGACGCACATGCCCGACCGCTACAAAATCGTGGAGACCCTCATCCAGCACGTGAGTGGCACCGGTGGGCAGTTGGGCATCGGTGCGGATGGAGGGGAGGCTGATCCGCACCCCAGGAATGGGGAACGGGGCTCCCTGGTCACACCGAGCTCCTCATCGGTCCATGACCCCTCTCCCATCTCCCCCCACAGTCGGACTGGTTCTTCAGTGACAAGGAGGACAAGGGCGAGAAGGTGAGTCCCGTCCCCATGGGGGTGTCCCGGTGGGGCAGGGGGGGCACTGAGCCTGGATGGGAGCCGGGGTGACCACTGTCCCCTTGCAGACCCCCGTGGATGAGAAGGAGGCTCAGTCCGTGCCCAACATCGAGTACCTGCTCCCCAACATCGGCAGGACCGCGGCACCTGGCGATGCTGCAGGTGAGGAGCAGCATCCGTGGCACTGGTCCCCCCCGGTCCTGGCACCGGGACACCCCAAGGCCCCTCTCCACTGCTGTGTCCCCCCACGCTCGCACCCCCACGGGCAGCCAGCCCGTCTCACCGTGGCCATGGCAAACCCGGGTGTGCTGGAGCGGGACATCCCGGTGCCTTCCCCACTGGAAAGTGGGGACATCCCCCCCCCCGTGCCAGCAGGGCCACCTCCCTGTCCTGTCCCATCACCTTCTCTCCGGTGGCTGCTCCCCATCCCTCTCAAAGCCGGCAGCCCATGGGACCCCTGCTCTGGCCCATGCTGCCAACCCAGAGCCTGGGGACTTTGATGTTCGACTGATTTCTTACGTTCTTTCCTTGAACTTCTCTGTGCTGTCCTCTTCCTCCTCCTCTTCCTCCTCCTCCTCTTCCTCCTCCAGCGGACCTCCTCGAGAGCTAGAGCGGGTACAGTTTGATTCTGGGTGCATTGCTCACGCACTAACTGCTCGGGGTGACCATGAGAGAGGGCGAGCAGGGAGGGAAGAGGGTCCTGTCCTGCCTGCCCACTGTCCCTAGGGTCCCCAGCATCAGCCCCAGGGGCTGCTGAGCACCTGGGGACCCCCAAACCCTTTAATCCTGGTTCTCTTGTGGGCTGGTTCGTGTGGCAGCACTGGGGATGCTGCTGGCATCCGCCAGCAGTGATGGGCGCTGGTATCCCAAGACCAGCACACTCAGATACTGGGGTATGGGAGTCTCAAAGCCCCGGGGAGGGTCTGCACCCCCTTTCTGCCTCCCCCTCTCTCATCGTCAGTGGCTGTTAACCCCATCCTGGGGCATGCGGGGTGGGAGAGGGTGTCTGTTGTCTTGTCCTTATCCTTCACACTGCGGCAGCGGGGCCAGGGCTGATTGTCACCCCCATGTCCCCATTTACCCCTTAACCTTGGGGAGCTGGGTCAAGTCCCAGCCCTCTCCGGTTCAGCCCATCTCAGACCCCGCTCCAAGGCTGTGATGTTGATCCAGTTCCCTGTGCCCCATCCTGGTGTTGTGGCAATGGCAGCACCGTGCTCACTGCAGATCCCCTCTGTGCCCTGTGGCCATGGGAGGGTTGGGGTTCTGTTGCTGGGGTCCTGGCTGTGTGCATCCCCCTTATCCCAATCCTTACTTTGGGGTTCTACGCCAAGCAAGTGGTGCTGGGCACCACTGGAGCCCCTCAAGCCTTTAGGCACCACCAGATGCATTGGCATCCCTGTT
Source organism: Lathamus discolor (assembly GCF_037157495.1). Classification (NCBI taxonomy): domain Eukaryota; kingdom Metazoa; phylum Chordata; class Aves; order Psittaciformes; family Psittacidae; genus Lathamus; species Lathamus discolor. The sequence goes on along the minus strand of NC_088903.1, from coordinate 3,254,437 downwards.
TACCAGCCGGTCTGATGGCCCCAGCATGTCCCCATCCTGGTTTGGGGAATGGAGCAGCATCCCCCAGCTCTACCCAACAGCTCCCCTCCCCAGCACTCACCCATCTCCTGGGGGGCCTGGTTAACCCCGCTTTCCCCTCTGCTTTACAGGCTTGACCCGCAGCGGCTCCGCCAAACCGAAGGTAAGAGGGTGCTGGGTTGAGGGCTGGCAGGGAGGGATGCGATGGCTTGGACATGGAGCTCATCCCTAACCCTGGCACCGCCATCCCTAACCCTGGCATCACCACATTCCCAGGGCACGTGGCCGTCGCGAAAGGCACCGTCGCACCGGGAGCTCCTCGCCATCCCCTTCGTCTCGGCCGCCGCACGCAAGAGGAAGAAGAGGAGAGAGGCCGAGGGTGTCGGGAGCAGCACCGACGACGACGCGGAGCGCAGGGATGCTCCAGGCTGGGAGCAGGAGGACGAGGGGACCGCGGCCACCCTGCCAGGACATGGCAGAGCCCCCCGCGGCACCCGCACCGAGCCGGTGGTCCCCAGCCCGGCCGGGATGGAGCGGGAGAGCTCCCTGGAGCCCGGGGATGCCGCGTCCGAGCCAGCCCCCGACGCCCGCTCCATCGTGTCGGGCTACTCCACCTTGTCCACCATGGACCGCAGCCTGTGCTCCGAGGTGCAGTCGGTGGCCGGGAGCCGCGGGGAGGAAGCGGATGATGAACGCAGCGAGCTCAGCCACATGGAGACGGACACGGAGAGCCGGGAGGGCGCCCGGCGCCGGCTGGGGCAGGGGGACGGTGGCCCCGGGGATGAGGACAAGGGGCTCTTGAGCCGCCCTTCCTTCAACTCCCACCGCCTGATCCAGTGCGACACGCTGGCCCGCAGGAAGCTGGCGCGGCCCCGGCCGGCCGCTGACCCCGCGGTGGCAGCCAAGGAGGAGCAGGGCTGGGGTCCCTCGCTGCGGGAGCAGCTCCGGCAGCGCCTGCGGGGCTCTGCCGAGGACATGGGGGTGCTGCTGCGCCGAGCCCACTCCCCGGAGACGCGCCGCAAGAAGAGCAGCTGGCGCCGGCACACGGTGGTGGTGCCCGGCGGCATCAAGGACCTCAACTGCAACGAGTGGAAGGAGCCGTGCGGGATGGAGGTGGCCCCAGGACCCTGCCGGGACAAGGACTCGGGGCTCAGCAGCTTGGAGTCCACCAAAGCCCGGCCCCTGGCACAGCCTGGCAGCACCGGTGAGGCAGCGGGTACCAAAAGCCCCCCCGGCAGCCCCGGTCCCCCGGCCCCCCTGCGCTTCCCACAGTGTCTGTGACCCCCCCCCCCCCCGGCCCCGGGATGTGCCCCCCACAGCTCCCCATCACCCAGAGGGTTTAACTTAAGGACTCACCTTTGTTCCTGTATTTAAGTGTGCTCTGGACAAGCTGCTCTTATTTAACAAGGCCCCGTGGTCCCGGCGGGGCCAAAGCCAGGCGGTGGCCCTGGGGACAGGCTGGGTCCCATGTCCCAGCGGTGGGCAGCGCCAGGGACCCATGGGGACCATCCCCACCCCAGGCTCTGCTGTGTCCGTGGCAATGGGAAGTGCTGGCACTTCCTTGGGCGCTGCGGCTGCATTGGCCACGGACATTCCCTGTGCTGGGAGCCCTGCGGACCCTGGGCTGGGAACCCTACAGAGCTCGGGCTGGGGACCCTCTGCTTGGGACCCTGGGGCCTCGGTGTGCTCTGTGCCATGGGTCTGGGCTGAGCCGGGGTGGCCCTTGGCCCGATGGATGGTGCCCCCATGGGCTGGGTGTGACAAGAAGGGGACCCTGCTGCAATGAGGGGGGGGGACACACACGCTGCCATCCCCTGCACCCCATGAGCCACAGCCCGGTGTGAGGCACATGGCACAAGGCACAGCCCCGTTCCCCTTCCTACCCCACCCCACAGGCTAAAAGCACTTTAGGAAGGGGACACGGGGACCCCCCCCCCCCCCAGCCTTGCCATGGGCCATGGCTGGTGTCAGTGGGAGGGGGGCTCCAGCCACGTCACTGTTTCCCCGTGTCGTTCTCATACGTTCTGCAAATATTTGCTGTAAAGTTGGGTTTTTTTTCTTTACTCCCCCCCCTGTAAATACACTCCCCGGCGCTGTAAGATACCGCAGAGGGTTTCTAAAGGGTTTTTTAAGCTGTTTTGCTCCATGGAAAGGGCCAGCCCCAAGCAGGGGATGTGCTGGACCAGTGATGACTTCTGACCCCCTCCTGCATGTTTTCCCCCCCGGCGTGTTGTATGAGTTGGGCCATGGAGCTGGTATATGCAAAAGTGCAACCCCCCCCCCCCCCCCCAAAACACAACACCCCCAACCACAGCCCCTCCATTGCTTCATCCCACTCCAGTCCTGGTCTATATACTGGAAATAAACTGGTTATTCAAGGAGGTGGTTTCCTGCCTCATTGTCACTGCTTGGGGCGGGGGGGGGGGGGGGTGGTGGTGGTCAGGGCAGGGCTCCCCTGTTTTCTGTGCTACAAGGCCTGGAGCACTGGCAGCATCCAAGGAAGGATTTATCCCAGCCTTTTCTAGAGCCTGGAGAGAAAGGAGATGGATCCACACCTCCACTGACCCATCCCAAAGGGAATGGGGGACTGGGCTGGTCTGGGGGCCAGGGATGTCCCACCCCATCTCCCAAAGAGAATGTGGTACCAGGGTGGTCTCAGGAGCAGGGATGTCAACCCCATCTCCCAAAGAGAATGTGGTACCAGGGTGGTCTCAGGAGCAGGGATGCCTAACTCCATCTCCTAAAGGGAATGTGGTACCAGGGTGGTCTCAGGAGCAGGGACGTCAACCCCCCCTCCTAAAGGGAATGTGGACTGGGGTGAGTCTCAGGAGCAGGGATGTTAAACCCCATCTTCTAAAGGGAATGTGGTACCGGGATGGTCTCAGGAGCAGGGATGTCTCACCCCATCCTCAAGAGACCAAACATGCGGGGGGGTTACAAAAACTGCCAGAAAGAGAGAAAACAACCCAAAAGAAAAAAAGAAAGTGATTTTATTAAAGCCAGACACTCTGATAGAAAAGAAAAGTAATAAAGGGAAAAGAAAACAACCAAAAGCAACCCTTTGTCATTGGCGTTTGCACGTTACAATGGTCACGTTGTGCACAGAACTACCCATGGCATCCACAGTGACACAGGGACAGCGGCGGGCACGGGGCAGGGAGGGCGGCGGGGGCAGCTCCCCCCAGCCCACCTTTACCCTTCGCACACCTCGGTTTTGGGGGGGTTTGGTTCTTCTTGAATTCCTTTTTTGCTTTTAAAACAGTTCACGAGAAAAAATTCATGCGGAGACACACGACGCGGTAGAAACCCCAAAAAACAGCTTCTAAAGAGTAGGAGGAATAGGGTTTTTTTTTTTTTCTCTTTTTTCATGTTTTTTTGTCCTTTTACAAGTAACCTTTTTTCTTAAACAACATCCAGACAGTAAAGCGGGGTGCGCATGCAGCGGGCGCCTCCGACACATGCACGATGCAGGCAGCGCTTGGGTTTCTTCTTCTTTTCCTTGGTTTTTTTCTTTCTTTTTTTGGATCATTTTTGTAATGTTTTCCTCTTTTTTTTTTTTTTTTTTGTCTTTTTCCGTGGTTTTTTTCTTTATCTCTCCTCAACCAGAAGGAAGGGTTTGGTTTATGTCGGTTTTTGTCCTCTTTGCTTCAGCGCCGGCACCGGGGTCGGTGCTCGCGGAGGGTTTGCGTGATGCCATGAAGGGACGGACGCACACGCACGCAGAGACACATACGCTCACAGAGAAACCAGCCTGATGGGCAGTGGGGAGGGTTGGGGGGGGGGATGGAGGAAATGGGTGCACCCCATCACCCAGTGCACCCCATCACCCAGTGCACTCCATCACCCAGTGCACCCGTCATCCATCACTGTGCACTGCATCACCCATCACCGTGCATCCCATCACCCATCGCAAGGTGATCTGGATGGAGGTGGGGGTCCACCAATGGTGATGCCTGGGAGGGGGGTGGTCCCTGGACAAAGCCAGAGTGCAGCAAAGGGAATAGACCCCCCCATCCCAACAGCTGGAGCTTGCTCCAAGTAGGAAGGGTGATGGAACACCCATGGGTGCTACTGGGATGGGGCTGCACTAACTACAGCTCCCTCCCCACCCCGACCACTTTGCACCCACATGTCCGTGTCACTGGGGGGCTGGTGGCACTTGTTCCCCCCAGGACAAATAGGGACAGGAGATCCCAGGACACAGGGTGCTGCCCGTTGGGTGCCAGTAGGATGGACCCACGGGAGCACTGGGATGGGTGTAGGTCAGGGTGGGATGGGGCTGGGGAAGAAGAGTGGGGGGACCCCATCCTGGCCATAAGAAGCTGCGGCTTTGCTACAGTATTTCACTTTGGTACCAAGAAAAAATCATCAAAAAGGAAATAACACACATCAAGTGACTGCTATTGCTGCAGGGAGGTGGGTGCCAGCGTCCCCGGGGCCATCACCCATGGGTGCCAGTGTCCCCGGGGGCACCCAGCCCCTTCCACCCCCTGCTCCGGCAAGGGATGGGCTTGGGGACAGGACAAGGAAGGTGCTGGATGGAGAATGAGGACTCAGCACGAGGGCTCACAAGCCGCTAGGAACCGACCCTCTCAAAATCACAAGGAGCTATAGGCTAACAGGGAAGCAAATCCACCCCCTAAGATACCAGACGGGACGAGATTTATTTCTTTTCTTTTCTCTTTTTTTTTTTTTCTTTAAATATTTATATATTTCTATTTATAGTACGTATATTATATATATATAATATGTAAATATATTTCTTAAAACAATATAAAATGTTAAGACACTTCACTTAAATGTAAAGAGTTGCTTTTTGCAATCCAAAGAAATTGCATCATGATTCTTTTTTTTTTTTCTCTTTTTTTTTTGTCTCTTTTTTTGTCTTTTCTTCTCTTTGTTATTCAAAAAAGGCTTGTTCTGTACAAAAATGATCGATATACAAAAAAAAGAGGTGGGGGGGGAGGGAAAGAAGTAATAATACTAATAAATAATAGTAATAAAAGAAACCAACCCAAGGACAAACTGGCCAATGAAAGGAGTGATTCAATCTCGTGTTGCACACCCAGTGCACACCCAGCTCACTGTGCTAATGGGGGGGGACACAGGCAAGGGGACCCCCTCCGTGTTCCCCCAGGCTTGGGGATGGGACTGCTCCCCAGGGAAGGACCATGTGGGATCCCCATGCAGGGGGCTTTGGGGACCTGCTTGTCCCCAAGGGTATTTGGTGCTCAGGGAGGGGACAATGAGGTTTCCGAGCCCCCTGAGCACCACATTGCGCCCACCCAAGTGACCATTTAAAGTGCTACGTTGCGACCCGAAGGCGATGGCAGCTTGACTGGACCCGTTCCGACCCCTTCCCCGTTTCACATCCTCAGCCTCCGGCCTCTCCGGCACGTCCGGGCACCCCTTGGGGCTGCTCCCGGCTCCTTCCCCAGCCCTCTTCCCACCCCCCCTCCCCTGGGGGAGCTGGGGCTGGTGCCCGGGGGGCAACCGATGGCCCCGGCACCCCCTCGGGATGGCACCGGTGAAGGACACGGCGCGGCCGCCGTGCCACCCGCCACCCATCGCCAAGACCTGGCCGGAGCTCCGAGCATCCTCTCATCCCGCTGGCTCGGCGTCGCGGCGGCCGGGATGCTCGGTGATGGCCGGGAGCGAGCGGTCGGATCGAGGGGTGTCTTCGGCAGCTGTTTCCCACCTTTCCGGGGTGGAATGGGTGCTGCTCGCATGGGCAGCGGGGTTGGGTGCTGCCCGGTGTCCTCCTTGCTTGAAGCTGGTGAAACTGGTGGAGTGAAGCTCTGAGAGCTCTTAAATAAATAGAAAACGGTGGGGTGGGAAGGGAGGGGAGGGTAGAGAAAAACCAAACCAACAGCAACCCAAAGGAACCGAAAGGAAAAGGGAAAAGGAAAGGGAAAGGGAGGAGAAAGAGAGAAAGAGAAACAGAAAGTGGCTGGTTGGCCATTGCGGAGCGAGATGGGAGACAGAAGTCGGGCCGAGGCGGAGCAGAGGCGAGACACAAGTTGGGCCGAGGCGGAGCAGAGGCGAGACACGAGGTCGGCCACATTGGAGCAAAGACATGGATATAAAACAGAAAGAGGAGGGACGGGTGGTGAATCCCTCCAGGTGCCTCAAGAAGACAAGTCCCAGGGAGGAGGAGCCCAAGGAAGAGAGAAGCCCGGCCCCAGGAGCAGGAGAGCAGTTGGGTTGAGCTGGCAAGGATGCTCAGAATGAGATGGAGGAGTTCCTTGCCCCAAAGGAAGTCAATACGGGGATGGATGTTCTGCCAGATGCGGGTTTTTCTGAGACCGTGGGGGAAGTCTCACTAGCCTCTTTAGATGGTCTAGCGGCCTAGAAAGAAAAGCAAGATTCAAGGAGGAGGAGGAGGAGGAGAAAGGGGTGGAAAGTCAAACAGTTTCTTACAGGAAAAAAAAAGACAAGAGAAAGGGAGAAAAAAAGACAGAATAAAGGAAAACAACCGAAAACCAACACAGCCAAGAACCAAACAGGAGTTTGTTCAGAAGCAGCATTGAGTTAGGCCTGAGGTCAAGCAGCTGGAAAAGGTCCACCACAAACAGAGCACGAGATGAGGCTGGTCCCACGCGTTACTGGATGGGAAAGGGACGTCCCCGAGAGGAAGAGGAGGAGAGAAACGAGAGAGACACAGACAGACGGACAGACACAAGGACAGGCAGGCAGGCACAGAGGCGGGTGAAGGGGAGAAAGGTGGGGGGGGACAAGAAGGGCAGTGTTAGATGTTAGACGAGGTGGGCACAGCGCAGCACCCAGCTCCTCCGGCTGGTGCCGGGGATGCCACCAAGGTCTGGGTGGGCATCAACCCTCAACCGAGCAGGGCAGAGCCTCAGCAGCCCCACAGCAGGACCATGGCAGCCCCATGGCAGCCCCAAGGCAGCCCCATATCAGCTCCAGCTCCTCTGAGAGGTGACGGTGCCCACCCTGTACCCTTATGCCCATCACACTGGTGTGATGGCCACCAGCAGTGACATGACCCAATCCTACTCCAATGTGATCCAAAGGGAGCCAGGGCACCAGGAATGATGCTTGCAATCCCTCCTGGAATGGAACTAGATGATCTTTAAGGACCCAGCCCAAGTCACTCTGTGATTCTATGAATGGGGAGAGGGCTTCCACAGCCCCATCTCATCCTTGCTGTAGTGGGGTGGGATGCTGGGCACAGGGATACGCAGCCAAATCCCGTACAGGGAGGGCATCCAGGATAAAAGTGCCATGGAAAACTGGCCCAGCCACCCCAGTGAGGGCATAGGTGGGAGCTAGGGACCGGGTGAGTGCCCGAGGTTGGGGCATGGTGACACTGGACAGCCAGGCCTGTGCTGGTGTGTGGGCTCCAGGGAAGGGGTCTTTGCGCCCAGGACAGGTCGATGCTTCCCAACCCCTCAGAGCTCCTGGAATAGCCCTTTTGACCAGCGTTACTCTCCTCCCCAGCCCATGGGGCAGCCCTGGACAGGAGCCCTGTCATTCCCTGGTGCTGGGGGTGACTGGCAGGAAGACCCCGACACCAAGGATAGACCCTTCCTGAGGATGTCTCACCACGACCCTGGGACCATCTCGGTTGTGGTCACGACAAACAGGACCTGAGTGGCTCTGATCCAGCAACGGAGCAGCCAAGGGGGAATAGAGGGGCTGCACCCTCTTGCTGGATCTGGGAGGGACACAAGGTACCTATTTTGCTCATGCAACAACCGCCCAAATTGCATGATGTGTCCCAGCCCAGCTTAAACAGCTGGGAAAAACCTTCGGCTTATCCAATAGGGTTTATGGATCCAACAGAATGAGCAAAACCAGGTTGATTTGGGGTGGTTTAATGCCAGGCCCAGGGAAAGGCGACTGAGACACAGAGCAGGGAGTGGGGAGGAGAGGATGGGGTGAACCCACTCGAGGTCCTGCTGCCCACTGGAGGCAGGAGGGGAGGGCTGGGATGGAGAGAGGAGGAGTGAGGAGGGATGGAGGGCAATGTGCTGGCGGTGGTTACCTTGCCTGTGGTCTGAGCAAGCTGGAGAAGCCACTGCCAGCACTGGGGTGTCAGCAAGAACAGCGGGGACCGAGTCCCAGCACCATGGCAGGGGATGGGAGAGGGCTGGGACACTCACACACCACCCCAAAGCGCTCCTCTTCCAGCTGCTGTGGCCCTCCCCTAAGCTCCCCCCACACTGCCCAGGTTCCACCCCTCTGTCTGTGACACCCCCTCCTGGGACAAGCTGCTTCTGCAGACACGGTGGGTCCTGGCTCTCCGAAACCTCCTGGGATGGGTTGCGCATCCCTTCCCTTCCCTTCCCAGCCCTTGGAGCCCCTGTGCCACACACGCAGCTCTGCAGCCCATCACCATGGCCAAGATGTTCTGCAAGGAGGCTTTGGGGTCCCTAAGGATGAGGGGACCAACCCTAGAGCTCAGCCCTGTCCATCACTGAGCTGCGGCACAAATGACTCTGGCTTCAGCCTCACACCACACTGGTTAATGAGTTTGTCACTCCCATTATGCAGCCATATCCCCATTCCCAGCAGCCAGCTATGGAAACCACCGTGCTGGGCATAGACCAGGGCAAGAGCCCCCTCTGCACCCCAAGAGTCACATCCCTGTGCCCCCAACCCCACTGGGCTCAGCCAAGGCGAAGGGATGGACCAAGAGAGCCAGTTCCTGAAAGCAGCACCCAAGATGCTGGGGCTATGGGCAGCCTGTGGCTCTCTCTGGTGCCAGGAGAGCTGGTCAGGATGGTGCTGGAGGTGATAGCTACCTGCTGCTGGCCCTGGATCCGCATGTACTCCATCCGCTGCTTTATGTGCTTGCTTTTGTCGGGGCTGCCCTGCTGGCTCTGCTTCAGCCGGGATGCTGGGTTCACCACCTTCATGGCTGGGATGGAGACGCCACCGCTCTGTTGGGACAGAGGATTTGGGGAAGGGGATTAAAACCGGCAGATGAAAGCTCACAGCAGCACCATGGGCAGCTGGAACATCGGATGCATGGAGCTGTACCCAGCTCCTGTGGCAACCACCGTGTCTGGACAGCCCATAGAGGCAAATGCAGGCAAGGACAAGGTCACCACAGCACCAGCGAGGTCAGGAACCAGGCAGGACTTATCAACAGCCACCACTGCAACGCAAAGAGGGAGTTAGGGGCAGACACGGCAAACACCAAGAGACCGAGGGCAGGAGGAGAACATCCCTGCCGGGGCAGGGCTGCACGGCCAAGAGAAAGGAAAAGAGGCGATGGGAGATTCCAGGTGGAAACGGCAGCAGTGGGAATGCAGTGGTTTTTATTCCCTGGCTGTAGAGCAGCAGTGAGGGAAGCTGGTACTGCAGGTCCCTAAAGTGGGGCACCCCAGATCCTCTTTCATGTCTCCTGCCTGCCCCAAGCCAAGTCTGGACCAGAGATGCTGCCCCAAAGACGTGCAATTGCTGCCCAGATTGCACCTCCACTGGGAGAGGGACAGCGGGCTATCACCCCGTGTCCTCCTGCCCTGCTCTGTGATCCATAGATGAGACACTGGGATTCCTGCACCTCACAGCACAGGGAACCTCGGTACCCAGCGCCGCAGCATCCCTGGCACGAGCACACACCGGATCTCAGCCTTCACATCCAACTTGCTGCATCCTTGAGAGGTGCCACAAGCCCTGCGCTCTCCTGCTCTGCTTCTGGGACTAAGCCAGCTCCTGCTGCCAGAGCCTGAGCTGAGCTTTGCTTTGTGCCTACCCCTGCACGTACACAGCCACGAATCCATCCCCACATCCAGGCTCCATCGGGGACGTGACACCAGGAGAAACTGCAGCTGCATCCCCTTGAGGGCCACCCTCGGTGGCACCAGGAACCAGGGCTCAGATCATTGCTGCACATGGAGAAGGAGATTTATTCCCCAGCACTGACTGTGAATAAGGGAGCAGAAGTGGCTGAGGGCATTTTCCACCCTCTTTTCCCAGCTTATCCAGCCAGCCGAGCCACAGATTCCAGCAGAAAGCAGTTTGGATGGCTCCGGGCAGCCTGCGCTGGGATGTAATTAGAAGAAACATCTGCCATGCTCCAACTGCAGTTCCTGAGACAAGGACTTATAAAGGAGGGATGCTGCTTTGTCACCACGCTGGCCCCATGGAATGCTCATCACCAGCCCCAAAACCCGCTTGGCCAGAAGATACCAGCTTAGCGAGGGTCTAATTCAGCGCAGGCAGCATCAGCACCAGTGAGGGGCAGGATGCAGCATCGCCTGTCTTCACGCTGCCTTCAATCTCCCTCCTGCTTTCCTGCACTTCCCAAACCCCTTCGAGTGACAGGGAAGGAAAGAGATTTGTTTTCCACCTTGGCTCTGCCTGGAGGTGGAGTCACAGAGAGGGAGCAGGTAGAGGTGGAGGAAGAGAGACATCAGAGTGAGTCCAGGGCAGAGCACAGCAAGAGGGATAATAGGAAATAAACCTGTGGCTTGGGTAGCAGAGGTGGCTTGGTCTTGCTTGGAGACAGGCTCTCGGGAGCATCATCTCTGGCCTGACTGAGGTCCAGGATAGTCCCATCATCACAGCTACCATGTTTGAGATCCCTCAGACCTTCCTTGGTCTCCTCACCGGCATCCTTGGATCCTGCTGGTCGGAGCAGCTCTTTAGGGAATACAGATTCAGCCGCGGGGTGGCTGCTGATCTCACTGATGGTCATTTCCAGCTCACGGATGGTTTCTTCCAAGCTATCCAGTCTCTGGTACGTGCCTTCATAGATCTCCTTGCTGCATGGGGTCATGGAGCAGGGAGGGGACAACTGCCCTTTGCAGCCCCCCTCTGCTGCCTTCCTCCCAACCCCAGCATCCTCTGTGCCACCCTGGCACGGTGATGCTGTGACATGGGACAGCTCAGCCTGGGACTGTCCACTTCCCAATGGGGCTGGATCCCTGCTTGGGGAAGCTCCAGGACGTGGGACTACGCAGGCTGGCGCTGGTGAGCTGTCCTCCCTCCATGCAGGGTCTCCAGGTGGGACTGAGATCCCCTGTTTGCTCTGCCCAGCTCCAACTTGGGGGTCCCCATCACTGGGATGCTGGGGGACAGCACCGGGCCTCCTGCTGCCTGCACTGGTGGACGGGAGCGCTGCTTCTCCAGCTCCAGGACCCATTGCTTCTCGCTGGGGATGTGCAGCCAAGGAACCTCGGTGGGAAGTCTTGCTGCTGCCTTCTTGCTTGCTGGAGGCATCCAGAGCAACATCTCCTCCTTCTCCCACCGCGGGACAGCCCATTTTATGCCTTGAGAAAGGCAGGACCTTGCTGGCTGCTAGAGGGAACCTCCAAGTCTCTCCTGCTCCATGGGCACAGCCCATGGGATGGGCTTGAATGGACTTGGATGGGCTGCTCAAGGGCTGCAGGGCTGAGCCTGGAGGGTCCCCAGGACTGGAGATACCAGTGGATTCATGGCATTTCCTTCCCACCCCTCCTGCTCCGATGGGGCCAGCCAGGTCCCCATTGTCCGAGCTGCCCGTTGCCACCCAAACCTCTGCTTCGGCTTCGGGGGACGCTGGTTCTGACACCCACTGGGTGAGCACGATCTGCGGGAGGGAGAAGGGCCTGCTCCCCGGCTCCTAGGTAGAGAATTCAGACACATTAAGAGCAGGAGGTGATGGAGAGCACTAAGGGGCTGCACACACCACTTGGAAACCCTATTTCTGTTACCTCCGGGCATCATAGTGCTGCAGGGAGGCGTTCAACCAAGGAGGGAGATGCTCAGCTCCCTCCTGCCCAGCCCTGACATCCCATTGGTACCCACAGCACAGACAGGGAGTGTTTTCAACGTGTTTCTGGGAGATTTTGGCAGTACATTGCTTGGACTTCAGCAAAACTGAGTTGGTGTCGCTGCACTGAATGCCTTTGGAAACTCAACTGCAACCACCCAGCTCTCCCATGCTGGGATAAACTGGCAGGGCACTGGTGCAAGAGCAGAGCCCTGAGTAGCACCCAGGATAAGCAGGCAAGGAGACACAGGTTTTGGGGTGGCTGCGGAGCTCTGGGTCCAGAGCTGGACCAGTCTGACCTCTGGGGAGAGGGGTCCTTGTCCACAGGGACAGAGATGGTCGATTCAGCCCTGGTGCTGGGTGTCCCAGGGGAGGGACCCCTGCAACATACCCAGACCCCAGCAGCACCTGAGCTGCCCTGGATGAGGCAGAGCTCCTCTCACGAGATGCTTTCAGTGATACCCAACGTCCTGGCCCCCTTTGTCCCTCCACCCTGGGTATCCCCTGCTCCATTCCCATCCGTTCTCCAGGTGCTTTCCTCCTGCTCCCTCCACCCCGGAGCCCAGGACAGGATGGAGGGCAGGGGTGGCCTGAAGGGGTGATGGAGCCAAACCCAACTGGGTCCCAGCAGCCACCAGCCTCTGGTCCAGCCCCTCACCTGCATCATGCCCATGGATCAGGCTCTCCCTGTGCAGACATGCACCACCCACCATGACCCCCTTCCAGTGACACCCTCCCTGGGCACCCAGCGTGGCATGAGGTCAACAAGCCCTCCCTGTGCCCATCCCAGTGCGATGCCGGGGTGTCCCCTTCCATCCTCCCATCCATGTGGCTGCAGGAGCTGCAGCAGCGCCGTGCCGCTGATGCAGGGGTTAGTGCTGGGTCCTGTGCCGGGTCAGTGCCGTACACGCAGTGGTGGTGAGGGAGGGAGTGGAGAGAAGCCGTTAGTTTGTTAAACCAGAGAAAGAAGCAGAAGTGAGTTAAAAAGAGGTGGGAGAGGAGGTGGTTAAAGTGCAGCCCGTCAGCAGGAGGAGGGATCGTCCGCTGTTACCTTCCATCCTTCAATGCAGGCTCCGTTGGGCCACAAGTCTGCGTGCCCAGGGGAGACGGCAGCATCGTATCGGAGCTTGGGGAGGAAAGGGGAGGCAGAGCTTCTCTGAAAGACCTAGGGAGTCAAACACGGGCCATTGGAGGAGGGAGGCTTGAGGGTACCGATGCAGCCTGTGGCTGCAGGGATGCTTGTGGTGGTCACACCAGAAGCAGGGCTCAAGCGGAACATGGGAATGTGGATGCAGCCCTGTCCTGCAGCATCACCGGTCCCCCGGCCTCCTGGGGGAAAACCAGCCATGGAAAAGCCATCCACTACCCACTTGGGCACCTCAGCTGTAGCAAATGGGGCAAGGATGTGGGGCAGAGCCAGCCTCGGGGAGTTCAGAGCCTGCCACAATGGTTGGGTGGGATCTCTGCAATGCCCTGCACACAAACCCCTCCAGCTGAAGCTGCGTAAAACCAGGTGAGGTTATCTTAAAGCCCATGATGGGGTGGAAGTGCTGAAGAGAGACCATGAACCAGGCAGCGAGGGGTCTGGCTGGGTGCAACAGCTCCATGCTGCCCATCCCCATGTCCCAGTGCTCCTGCTGGGAGACAGGCGAGGAGGGGGCAGCCTGGGGGATGTCATTCCCTGCATCCCATCGCATTCCCGGGAGCGGGGCACAGGGTGGCATCGCCTGCGGTGCGGGTTAAGCTGGGGCATCCCGCAGCCCCTCCCGCGCTCACCTCCAGCTCCGCAATGATGCGGTCCTCGTCGTCGTCGTCTTTGATGGCAGAGGCGATGACGGGAGGGGTGGACGCGGGTCTCACCACCTCCGACACCGTCCGCCTCAGCTTCACCTGCGGCTTCTGCGTCTCCAGCTCCTCCGATTCGGCCTTCTGCAAGCGGGGAGCAGGGCGGTGAGGGGGGGTCTCACTGATGGTGACCCCCTCAAAGCAGCCCAAGCACCATCCCATAGCCCACCCCCCTGCTCGCTACCTTTATAAACCCGGGCTCTTTCTTGCTGGTGACGATGACTTCGCCGCTGCGGGTTGTGGTCAGCCCGTGGGACGAGGGGAAGCTCCGGCGCGGAGGGGGAGGCGGTGGCGATTTGGAAGGTTTCTCGGTCCGGTACCGCGGCACCGTCAGTTCGTCTGGGCACAAACGATGCTGTGAGGGCACGAGACCTGTCCCTGCCCCTCTCATCCAACACCCAAGGCACAAAGCTCCCTCCTGCTCAGCCCAGGGAGACCCACTGGGGATGGCACAGCCACAGCGCCCCATCCCTGGGCTATGGAGGTGGACCCGTGACCTCCCCACACCATACCTGAGCCCCTGCGGCCATTGGGGTCTCCTTTGCCCCCTGATTTCGGTGCGTGCTGCGGCTTGGAGGGTTTGTGCTCGGGGGTGGATGCGGTGCTGCCGCTGCCTGGGGCTTGCTTGTGCTTGGCAGCGAATTCCAGGTCGGGAATGGCCTTCATCAGCTCGGCTTGGGTCTCCTCCAGGAGGCGGTTGATGTCCTTGGCGCTGTACTGGGTCAGCGCCGCTCGCTTCTCCTCCCAGTCCCGCTCGGCAGCCTGCAGGAAGAACCCGCTGCAGCCCCCACGCATGGCAGCATCGCCTGCCCTTGCAGGCAGGATGTGACCCACAACCCTCCTGCCAGCCCCTAAACTGATGCTGAGCCCAGAAGGAATGGGGGGGACACAGCGCTGAGCCCATCCCCAAGCTGCACCCCCCCCCCCACAGTGTGCAATTAGGGGGTACTTCCAAAGCTACATTAATGGGGGCTCCCCATTTTCAGCCACCCTGTTGGCTGCAAACACAGCGAGGAGAAGATGAACCAATTCCTGTTCACAGCTTCAGCTGGGAATAGAACCATGGAATCATAGAATCATAGGATCATAGGATCATAGACTGGTTTGGGTTGGAAACCATCATAGACTGGATTGAGCTGGAAAGGACCTTAAGGTCAGCTACTTCCAAGCCCCTGCCATGGACACGGATACCCCACACTAGACCATGTCACCCAAGGCTCTGTACAGCCTGGCCTTGAACACTGCCAGGGATGGGGCGGCCACAGCTTCTCTGGGCACCCTGTGCCAGCGCCTCAGCACCCTCACAGTAAAGAACTTCTTCCTTGTATCCAACCTGAACTTCCCCTGTTTCAGTTTGAACCCATCACCCCTTGTCCTGTCACTACAGCCCCTGACGAAGAGCCCCTCTCCAGCATCCCTATAGGCCCCCTTCAGACACTGGAAGCTGCTCTGAGATCTCCACGCAGTTTCTCTTTTCCAGGCTGAACAGCCCCAATGTTCTCAGCCTGGCTCTGTATGGAAGCTGCTCCAGCCCCTGAGCATCCTTGTAGCCCTGCTCCAACAGCTCCATGTCCTTATGCTGAGGACCCCACAACTGCACACAGTGCTGCAAGCAGGGTCTCACGAGAGCAGAGGGGTAGGATCGCCTCCCTCGACTTGTCACTCACTCTCCTTTTGATGCACATTCCATAGGGAAAAACCCTCTGGAAGAGCCCCCCTCCAAGCCCCAACTCATCCCAGGCTCTCACCTCCACGGATACAGCTTTGTCCGCGCTCTTCTTGCTGGGGGTCTCAGGGCCCGTCTGGGTCTTGGCTGGCACCATCTCCGGCGCTCGGGAAGGGTTGTTACCCTTGGAGGGATGGCTTTGGGTTTGGGGGGGGCTGTGCCCGAAGCCGGGCATGCCCAGGGTCTCGGTGGCCGCCGTCAGATGGTGGAGGCTGACGGGGGGGCTGGTGGGCATCTCCAACTCCAGCCCCTTGCTGAAGTCTGTCTCGGGGGCCACCTTCTTGGGGGACTGGCTGAGGTTGCTGGGGGACGTCCACACGCCCTCGTCCACTTGCCTGCAAGGGACAGAGCGATGGCACCAGGTACGGGTGGTTTCACTGTGCCAAGGCACAGCACCAAAGGCACCAAAGGCACAGCACCAAAGGCACCAAAGGCACAGCACCAAAACGCTCGCCCTCCTGCAACTCTGCGCTACGGGGATGAAGGCTGAGGTTCTCGGATGGCTGGGAAGGGGTTGGTATTGATGCTGCAGCCTCCTGTACCTGGCTGTCCATTCGCATGGACCTGGTAGGAAAACGGATCTTCCCAAGCCCTGCCCCTCTGTCAGATCTGGCTGAAATTGCCCTTTGGATTTAGGAGCTACGAGGGATAGGGAATGACAGCGAGGGCAGATTCAGACACTGTGATCATACAAGCTCATTTCCATAGGAAACCAGGCTAACAAAGAGCCTGAGGCTGTGAGCTGTGAGCCATCCGAAAGGGCTCGTAATGGGAAGAGGCAGGTAGGCTCAGCCCAGCACCATCATCAGATCTGGAAGATGATTTTCCTCCAGCGGAACCTTTTCCTGCTCCTTGGGAAAGAGGTTTCTGATCACACTGAGGCTGCTTTTCCATCTGGATACACCTCCATGCTTTTCCAAGGTGATCAGGAAAAGTCAGGGTAGACAGAGGGGCTCCCACACACTCTGGGAAGGACCGAGGGTGGTTTTTGGTTCCTTAGCAGAAAAATGAGCTTTCTTTCCCCATCCTTTTGGGATCGGCACCTGTAGCGCAGGCAGGACACAGCACACATACCGAGGGCATAGGGAAAAGTGAAAGGACCGCTTGTGTCCTCCAAGCTGCTCACCTACGGATCTGGGCGAGGGTGTCCGTCACCGTCTTGCAGCGCTTGAGGAGCCCATCGAGGCGGTTCGGCTCCTCCTTGAGGAACTTAACAGCTTCCACCTCCACCCGCAGCACCACCCGCATCTTGCTCTGCAGGCTGGGGAACTGGGCTGGGGGTGAGGGAGAGCTGGGGGTCACCACAGCCTCTTCGTGCCACCAAAACCCCCCTGCTCATCACACCCAAGGCAAGGGGACCCTGCCAGATGGAGCGGGATGAAACCCGAAGAGCTGGGGCTGGTGCCTTTCCTGCTCCCCGTGTCCTTTATCCTCTCTCCATCCATCTGCAGGCACAGATTTTAACCCCTGAAGGTGTCCCCCCCACATCCACAAGCACCAAACCCTGCTCTGGAGCTGAGAGCTTGGTACCCAGGACTCAGTGGCAAAGGCTGGCATGGAGCAGGTGCCAGTGCTCTGCTCAGCATCCCTGCTGCTCAGCATCTGCCTGACTACATGGAAAGGCTGCAGGAAAAGGGAGCAGCTCCTACCTCTGCCCTGTGCCCCATGGTGCTCCCCACAGCACCCCATGGACCCTTGTCTTGCAACCTCAGCGACTGCTGCTAAATCCTCATTAATTGTCTGCTTTGGCTCTGCTACTTCCAATTGGGGTGCTGAGCATCTCTTTGTGAAAGGCAGGATGGGCACAGCCTGGGAACAGGAGGCTGCAGGAGCAGCAGAATCAAGGGCAGCGTTTAAACCCATCACCCCTTGTCCTGTCGCTGCAGTCAATGGTGAAGGGTCCCTCTCCAGCACCCAAGGTCCTCACCCTTCAGGTCTGTCAGCGTCTCCCCCAGCTGCTTGAGCACCACTGCCTTCTCCTCCAGCTCCTGCACGGGGATGAGCCGGTGGTTGTGGGTCAAATCCTTCTGGATCTTCTCCACCGACTTCTCCAGGTCACTGTGAGCACACGGACAAGGCAGGGGTGTCACTGCTGCACCGGGATGCTGCAGAGCCCCGGGGGTGGCCACAGGGGTAAGAACAAGTGGGCTGGGGACATGCTAGACATGCAGTCAAGGATGTGGCCTGGATGTGGCAGAGCTGCTGCTTTCCACCCATGGAGGTCAACGCACAAGGACCCTCTACCCACTTGCACACCCAGCCTTGGCTCACTTGAGCTGCTGGGTGATGAGCTCCTCCTCGTTGAGGTAGCGGAGCCGCTCCTCTTCCACCAAGCTGCGCTGGCGCTGCAGCGGGTCCTCGTGCTTGCGCATGGTGTCCGTCACCCGCACGCTGATCTCCGTCTCCGTCCGCCGCAGCATCGTCTTCACCATCTCCTGGTTCTGCAGCTGCAGGGACCAGGATCATAGAAAGGTTTGGGTTGGAAGGGGGCTTAAAGCTCATCCAGCTCCAACCCCTGCCACGGGCAGGGACACCTTGCACTGGAGCAGCTTGCTCCAAGCCCCTGTGTCCAAACTTGAGCACTGCCAGGGATGGGGCATTTACCACTTCTTTGGCCAACCTGTTCCAGTGCCCCATCACCCTCACAGCAGCGACGGGGGGTTCAGTGTGGGGAGGGATCCCCTCACTCTCCCACACCCAGCCCCATGCAAAGTCACCGGGAAAGGGGGATTTTCCTGCCCCGGGTCTGGAGCCACCCCAATGAGAGCCCCCAAACACCCACCTGCAGCTTCTTGAGCTGCTGGAGCTGGTTGCGGAGGTCGCTGGCGTTCTGCTGCAGGTCGTGGAGGTGCAGCTGCATGTGCAAGCGGGTGATGGCCGTGGGCTGCCCCGCGGGGGTGCTGGTGGCGGAGGGCGGTGGTGGCGCGGGCACCGGTGTCCCCATGCTGCTGCGGCTGGTCGCTGCGGAGAGGGCAAGCAGAGGGTGCTGAGCGCAGATATCCCAGCCTGGAGGAGGCTGCAGGCTCCGTGCCTCTGCTTTCCCAGGAAAGACCTTTCCCAACCCATGCTTGGGTCCGGCAGCTCGGGGTGGTCTCCAAAATAACCCCATCCGCAGCATCACCATGCTGGATCCATGGATGCCACCCTGGAGATGCTCCATAGTGGGACAGGGGGTCCTGCTGGTTGCCAGCGCACGGTGTGGGCTGCAGACCCCCACTCCTGTGCCCACCCCAGGACTCCCCACAGCCATGGGGCAGGGTGAGGGGCTGGCTCCCCAGTTACTTACACGCTGATGGGGGGGTCCCGCCATTGGTGGCTTCTGTCTTCTCACTGCAATGTAAAAGAGGAGGGAAGTGAGAGCATGGACCAGGCACCTCCATCCTCATCGGCTCAGGGGTGGCCACAGGGGCACAGGGGGGGCTGGTGTCCCCTGGAAGCAAACAGCATCCCCCTCCCCACAGCAGACCCCAGGGTCCAAGTCCTTACCTGGGGGTCTCAGCCTCGGAGCCGCGGAGCAGCGCGCTCTGCACCAGCCCCGTCAGGCTGGCGATCTGCTTCTCCATCGCCTCCATCCGCTCTCTGCCGTGGGGAAGGGAGAGGGGCTGGGTGAAGTCGTGGCTTGGGCATCGCGGACACCCTCAGCCTTGTCCTGTCTCCCACCCACTGGGTCCCTGCGTGTCCCAAGGAGGGACACAGGGGAGGCAGCAGCTACACCCATCCCCTTCACCCCTTGGTGCCTCCAGCGACCCCCGGTTCAGTGCTTCATCGCCCATCCCATCACCACAGGGCAAAGCCTTCCTCTGCTCTTCCTCTCCCTCCCCAGTGGCACTGACAACCACCAGTGCAGCAGAGCTCATACCCACGTCCCACCTCACCTGGTTTCCGTGTCTTTAGCCGGTCCAGGGGAGCCAAACCCCGACAGCGGGCGATCGCTAGGGCCAGGAAAGAGCTCCGGAGGGCCGGAGGAGCTGGGGTTGCGTGGCTTGTTCACAGGGCTCTCCATGAAGACGGAGGAGCAGGAATCCTTGCGGAAGGACTGACGGACAGGAGAGGAGCGGCTGGGGGGTCCCGAGTAGGGGCTGTGCGGGCTCTGCCCCGGCTGCACGTCCACCAGCCGCCCATCAGCCATCTTCTGCGGGGAGGACGGGGGCATACGGAAACCCAGACCGGGTCCGTACGTGTCGCTGTACATGGGGGCATTGGGCTTGTAGAGGTTGTCCTCCAGCTCCGTCTGCAGGGCGGCCGCCGAGTAGGTGCTGAGGGAACGCACGGAGCCGCGCTTGTACAGCCCCCCCGAGTAGCCAAAAGGGTCTCCCATGCCAGCCAAGGACTGCGTGGAGGTGATGCTGAGCCGGCCCTCGTGCACCATGCCGTAGGGATCGGCGTAGAGCCCCTCGTTCTTCATCAGCACCACGTTCTTCCCGGCTAAGTCCTCATCCGGTTTCACATCCCGGCGCTCCAGGATGGCGCTGGGGCTGGGTGAGACGCCCTGGGCCGGTGGCAGGTTGGAGAGGCGCTCGCTGTGATGGACGGGGCTGCCGGCGTAGGAAGGCGGGCGCCCGCCACTGTAGGACATGCGGGAGCGGGATGGCGACGAGGACTGGAGCACCGGTGGAGGGGAGCCCGAGGCGAGGTGGGAAGCCGGGGACATGTTGTTGAGGCGGCGGGTGGGAGAGGATTCCCTGGATGTGTACACCATCTCCCGCTGCGGAAAGGGGCAGGGGGGGTCAGCACCTGCAGAGCAGCTCCCTGCCCTCCATCCGCCTGGATGGGACCCTGCCTTGCTGCATCCCCGAGAGCTGCAGCTCCTGCATCTTCACCTGTCGGCATCTCCCTTATTCCCATCCAGCAGGATGATTTATTCTGATGAATCTCCTAATTATCATGTCTACTACCCTGCTGTCAGGCCCTAAACATCCATTCTCTTAAAGTAACACTTAACAGTGCTGGAACCGAGCAAGATGAATCGTAGCCATCACCCCTTCCAAAAACACAAGCAATTGCCAAGTCCCTGTCTCCATCGCTTTCCCTCTTCACTGGTTCCAGCCCACTGGGTGCACCCACCCTGTGACAACTGTCCCCCCCTTACCCTCAAGTCACCGTTGGTGATGTGTGAAGCTGGGAACGAAGCGTAGAGAGGCTCTTTCCGATAGATCTTGATGATACTTCTGTCCTGGATGTCACTGGAAGGAGAGACAGAGCCATCAGCATCCCAGACAGACAGCCACCGAGCCCCCAGCAAGTCCCAGACACAGGATTGCACCCACCCCCACCCTTCTGCTTCCTTATCCCACTGATTTCCTTGCTTGGGATGACCTTAAAGGAAGGAGCAATCAATCTGTGGTGGATTTCTGAGCACCCCCCCCCGCCCCTCACCGGACATCCTCCAGCTCATAGAAGACATTGCGCGACTCGTCCTTGATGAGGATGGCCGTGTTGGGAGACTTCAGCATCCCCATGGTGAGCTTCTGGGGGAACATGTGGACAATGAGGGCGTGCAGGGTGTCCATGCTGCTGATCTCGTGGGTGATGTGGACGCGCCTCGTCTCGTCCCCAAACTGCAGGAAAAGGACCCCTGGAAGCAGAGGGAGCAGGAAGCGGTGAGGCGCCCACATCCCTTCTCCACACAATGCAGGGTTTGCCCACTGGTCACCCAGCCTCATCCTCAAGCAGTGAGGCCGAAGGCAGCTCATCCCCCTTGGTTGGCCACCCTGCAGTGCCCCCACCTCCATCGGGGGTTATCTGGGCAGACACAAACCAATCCCATGCCAATCCCAAGCCAATCCCACACCAGGCACATGCAGGCATCTTGCCAGCAGAGATGGTTGGTGGCGGTGGATGTCTTGGGGCTGGCCACAGCCCTGATGGTACCTGGTGATCGCAGCTTCGTCTGGCTGGTGGAGCGGGACAAGGGCAAGCTCTGCCGGAACCGGTTCATCCTGTTGAACCCCAGGGGCAGCTCCGCTTCCGACATGGTTTCCAGGGATTCGGCCGAGGCGAAGGAGAGTTT
Organism: Lathamus discolor; assembly: GCF_037157495.1. NCBI lineage: Eukaryota > Metazoa > Chordata > Aves > Psittaciformes > Psittacidae > Lathamus > Lathamus discolor. Next base: position 3,233,113 of record NC_088903.1, on the reverse strand, counting down.
GGCTTGATCGGCCAAGCCAGGCTGGGAGCCCTGGGAGTGCCGGGAGCTCCTTGTCTGCAAGAGGAGAGGTCAGAGGAGAGCTGGGCTGGGTACCCCAGCCCCAGGCTGAGCTCCCCTGGGTGCTGCTCCTGCGCCTCCCACAGTGATGGAGATGCAGGGATGCTCGTTCCTGCCTCTCCAGATGAGTCAGCACACTGCTGTGGTCCAGACACAGCGCCAGCTCAAGGCCCCCTCCATCTCCTCTAAGCATCTACAACCATTTACAGCCCCCTTGCCTCCTGCAATTGCTCACTCCCGTTTTCCTCTTCATGCTGTACTTCAAAGCCTCCCAGTGCCATTCCAGGCACCTTTGAGTTCTCCCATCAGCAACCCAGTGGAAATAAAACCAGTGCTAGCTAGCTGCTGACAGAGCCAGGCTCGCATGCGAGCGCTGGAATAACCTTAGCAATTACAGGAGGTTACACATCCATTACACCAATGAACCAGCTCCCGGGAAACATAAATGCCTGGCTTATTCTGGAAGCAAAGCAGCAGCAAGGTTTATGGCTTCCTGCGCCGGGGGAAGGTAATGGATTTGGGGTTTGAGCAGTAAAGATTTAATATGCCACGAGTCCAATTTCGCTTGGCCAAGGGTATATCCAACAGCATAGAAAGCTCAGGCTCCGCACACTGGATGCCTGCACCACCGCCTCCAAACACCCAGGGAGGTGCCACAGGAGCCGACGTTGCCCGTGGATCCCTCCAAATAAAAAGCTGGATTTTCCCAGACACCGTCTTTAATGTTGGCAAATCAAACCGAGGGAGAACAAGCAGCTCCCGGGGGGTGGAAAAGGCAGCGTGGAAGGGACAAGGGCTCTATTTTAAGATCGAAAAGAAGCAGCAGTATGAAATGATAACAGGCATCATCATCATCCTTTAAATTAGACATTAATGGGGGGGTGTTAATTAATCCGGCAGGGCGGGGTTTCCAATGGCTTCAAATGTTCTTGCTCTATGTAGCTAATTGCTGGAAAATCGACGGCTTTAGTTCTGTTGTTGTTCCAGCACAAAGCACGTTGGCAGCGCTGAGGCTGAACAGCTTACATCAAGAAAGGGAAGTGGGGCTGGATCAGCACCATCCACGGGTGAGGAAGCTGCAGTGAGCAGGAGGTGATGGAGAGACCTGGTCTCCTCTAACCCAGGTCAGCAGCTGGATTTTGGGGGTCTCCATCCTTGCACAGCCCTGGGGAACCTGTGGGGCTTGTGGCTCCCCATCACCGTCCGGCCTGGGTTGGGTTTATGGTGCTGCTCCCAGCTCCCGATCCAGGATGGATCTATGGCTGCAGGGATGGGTCAGGAAGTACATGGCCAGGATGTGATCCATGCTCTGCCCTCCTGGCAGCCCTTTTCTCTCTGCTCCATGCCTTCACCCTGCTCCATCTCCATCCATCCCTCCCTGCTCCCACCACCCACATCGCCCCCAGCCAGAGCCCACACCTCAACCGGGCTTCAAAACCTGTTGAGCGTTCACACCAGATGACGAAAGTCCCTACAGCCCCTATACACAACACCCCAACACACCATGGTCTCTGCAGCACAACACCCCAATGCACCACAGTCCCTATACCACAACATGCCAATATACCAGCGTGCCTACAGCCCCTACAGCACAACAGCCCCCACACATCATGGCCCCTACAGCCCCTATAAACAACACCCCAACACACCACAGCCTCTATACACGACACCCTAATACACCACGGTCTCTACAGCGCAACACCCCAATGCACCACAGCCCCTATACACAACACCCCAACACACCATGGTCTCTACAGCACAACACCCCAATGCACCACAGCCCCTATACACAACACCCCAACACACCATGGTCTCTACAGCACAACACCCCAATGCACCACAGCCCCTATACACAACACCCCAACACACCATGGTCTCTACAGCACAACACCCCAATGCACCACAGTCCCTATACACAACACCCAAACACACCATGGTCTCTACAGCACAACACCCCAATGCACCACGGTCCCTAATGGCATCACACCCCAGCCCCTATAGCACAACACCCCACCACACCAATGACCATACAGCACAACCGCCCACCACACCATGGTCCCTACAGGCCCTATAGCACAACACCCAAGCACGGTGGGCACTGGAGCCTGTGGGATAGCTCCCAGATACCTGCAGGATGCCTGCAGGAGCTGCCCTGCTCCAGGTGAGCCCAGACCCCTTTCCCTGGGCTCCAGCTGACCCCAAGTCATTAAAGCTGCTCTGATGGAGCCAATCCTGGCATCCGGCAAAAAAAGAAGCCAGGCAAAGAAGAGCGAGATGGAAATGAATGGAAAGGAATGGATTTTCAGCCCGGAAGGGACCATTCTGCAATGATGCTCTCCCAGCTGCCCCACAGAGCCCTCACTGGCACCCCAGGGCAAGAGCTGCATCCACCTCCCCAGTACCCCCTGCTGCAGGGCACCTCCATGGGTACAGGACCCTCTGCTGTGGGGCATGGGACCCCCAGGTACCCCCAGCCAAGGCACCCAAGTGCTATGGGGTGGGGGGGTCTCTGCCATTCCTTAGCTGTGGCTCTTTCAGCCACCCCGGCTTTGCTGTGGGACCTGGGTGCCCCCAATGTCCCTGCAGCAGCAGCGGGGAGCTGCGATGCCCTGTCCTTGGCCTCCAGCAGACCATAATGAGCTGACTGCAAGGGAATTGGGTTTTATTGCTCTGCCTCGCTAATGGCTTTTCCTCCTAGGAGATAATAACCTGGCAACTCAGCCCCACACATCCTGCCTGTGCCCATGCTGAGGTGGCCCCCCAGCCACCCCGGCACCCCCCAGCCCCATTCACAGCCCTCCTGGACAAGGTGAGACCTGACCACACGCAGCAAGGCCGTGGCTCATCCCAGCGGTGTCAGGACCTTCATCCATCCCCGTGGAGTTTAAACAGGGTCCTTGGTTCCTGGAGATGCTTTTGTGGGGGCCCAATCCTACCTTGCTGGATCTGGAGTGTCTGCACTGCTGGGATGGATGGCCCCTGCTCTCGTGTGCATGGGATGAGCTTTCAATCTGATGCAGGATGGATTTGCATCAGGGACTGCAGGGATAGCACAAGGGGTGATGGGTCTAGAGGCAGGGACCCCTTCCACTGGAGCAGCTTGCTCCAAGCCCCTGTGTCCAACCTGGCCTTGAGCACTGCCAGGGATGGGGCAGCCACAGCTTCTCTGGGCACCCTGTGCCAGCGCCTCAGCACCCTCACAGGGAAGAGCTTCTGCCTAAGAGCTCATCTCAGCCTCCCCTCGGGCAGGTTCAAGCCATTGCCCTTGGCCTGATCGCTTAAAGCCACCCGCAGGGATGCCTGCAGCACGGGAAGCAGCAGGTTCATGGGCAGAGCACAACGGGAAGGAGCGAAGCAGCTGCCCAAAAGCAAACCAAAAACCTCCCAAGGCCATGGGCAGCTCCTCCCAAGGCACCAAGGGCAGGAAAGGCTTTGGGAGGGCAGAGCTGCGGTGATGGGCACCAAGGCCAGGGCATCTGCAGCCTACCCTGGGGAAGAAACCTGCTTGGGACCTGCCAGGGAGCGGTTTAAAGCCCTTGGTTGAAAGCAGGGGGAATCGCAGCAGCAGCAGAGCCCTGCACGCTGGGAATGCTCCATGGGTGCTGCTTTGGTGATTCTCCCAGTGAAAACCCACTCACAGAGCACCCAGGTCCCCCCCCCAAGACTCCTCCTGGGAAGCAGTGGGAACATCCCCGCAACGCCGCTGGCAACAGGAGCATCCCCAGCACCCCCACACCTCCTTGGGAGCCTTAAATGAAAGAGATGGGATGGAGAACGGAAGGAGACGTGGGGGCTTTTGTCTTTTATCTCCCCAGAGCTAAAAACAAGCTACAATTAAGCAATCCTTTCAGCTCCTAAAACTCCCACCAATCCCTTTCCTGTCAGCGCAGAAGCAGCTTCATTCTATCTGCCTGGCTAGGTAAGGATGCTCCTCTCCTCCTTCTCTCCCTTCTTCTTGTCCTCATCCCTCCCTTCCTTCCTCCGCACCCCTCTCCAATATAACCCTCCCCAGCTTCAAGGGCTGAATGCTCAGAGCTGGAGGGAGGGAAGGACCCAAGGTCCTTCCTTAGTGAGGAATGGGGACATCCCTCTGGACCCAGCAGTGATGGGCACCGCAGTGATCATCAAACTCAAAGCCACTGGAGCTCGATCGTCTTCCCACTCCCTTCCTAAGACAGGCAAAAGGACCCTGGAGCTGGAGGGTTTATCCCAGTGGATGCAGCAGAGCCTCCACAAGCACCTCAGGCTCCGAGGGCTGCGTTTGACTTAACCTGAGGAGGAAGGAACCATTTCAGCCCCACTTCTGCCTGACCCCTCTGCTCATCACACACCGCGCTCCGCAATCCCTGGTGCTGGGGGTGTTTCAGCCATGGTAAGGTCCTTACCTGCAACAAGGAGACCCCCCTGATAATAGAAAGGGGGTCCCCAAGCACCCTGCTGAGATATGCACAAGGGACATAGCTCCTCTGCCCTCAACCTAGAACCCAGCCCAGCTCATCCCGAGCTCTGCACCCTGTCCTGGCACAGGAACCAGCCCCTCTCCCCCCAGACCCCAGCCCAAACAGCCCCCAGGCACCGATACAGACCTGTGCTCACAGCTGGGATGGATAAGCCCTCGCCGTGCTAACACCATAGGCTGTTACCTGCCCGGGCTGTGCTGGGCACTGCTGGGACTGGAGGCTGCTCCGGGTCCCTTCCAGCTCATGCTCCATCCTGTCCCGTTGGCAAGGAGGATGCACCAGAGTGCATCCAGGCTGGCTGAGCATCGTCCTTGCATGGGTGGGTGGGTGGGTGGGTGGATGGATGGAGGGATGGATGGATGGATGGATGGATGGATGGAGGGAGGGAGGGAGGGAGGAATGGATGGATGGAGCCCTGCGAAGGTCCTGCAGCACTGGGTGCTGCTGCCTGTTTGCATCTCCTCTGCCAAGCCACATGATGGGGATAAAGGAAAGAGCTCCCTCAAATCCACTCTGGCCAGCTTGGGAAACAGCTGGCACGGAGCTGGGAAAGCCAGCCCTGGGCAAAGCAATGCAACCGGTTATTTACCAAGTGCATAAAGCCCCGGCCCTAGCCCCTGGTTGGACACAGATCTGGATTAATTCCTCATAATCCCCCCTCTCACCATTTAATCCAGCATCTGACTACAGATCCCATCTGGTGGCTTGCTGAGCTCTCGGGATGGAGCTCAGCATCCCAATGGTCCGGGCTGTGCTGGGGATGAGGAGACACCACCAGCCTCCAGCAGCAATGCTGGGAGTAAGGAAGGGTGTTTTGGGAGTCACCCCAGGCTCTTGCTGTGGGACCAGGGTGAGCTACTGCACCTTTCTGTGCCATCTCCATAGCATGCCTTGGAGCTGGCATTGGGAAGAGCCATGGGAGAGGGTAACAGGACCCTGCATGTAGGGACCCGCCTGATGCTTCTTGGACCCTTGCTCTCCATCACTCTTCTCCATCTGTCTATCTATAAAAATGATATAAATATATATAACCCATGATTAAGATATCTGCTTTTCTCAGGCATTACCTGCATCCCTACCCCTGCCTGCTGGGCTTCGAGGCCTCCTGCCTTGAATCCCCAGACTCTGGCACACTGCTAGAGGGGAGCACCCATCCTGGCAGCTTCCAGCCCACACCATTCCCTGGATAAATGTATCTCAGAAACAAAGGGATGGGGGGAAAAAACAGCGGGTGCGATCCCTTGGCCCTCCCCATGCTGGGAAGAGCCTTCCATCAGGCAGGTGTAGCCTCCATCAGCAACCACACCAGCTCAGTGCTGCTTCAGTGGGCTGCTTGGGGACAGATCTGAGCTTCCTCCATCCTTATCCTTTGGAGAAACGTTCCCAAGGAAAACATTTGCATTGGGACTTGAAACTTTTCCCTGCAAAACGGACTCCAGTTGGTGTCTGGACAATGCCTGTGAGGCTCGCAGCCTGGGCAGCTCACCCCATCAGGAGTGATCTGACCCCTCTGCAAACAACCCGGTGCCAGCACATCACAAACTGCTTCGTTCGTTCAGTCATTCATTCACTCTCTCATTCATTCATTCATTTATTCACTCACTTATTCCTAACAAACTCAGCTCATCCTTAATTATTGATGCTCCCAGGGAGTGAGTCAGCGAGGAGCTGGCGGCTGCTCTGTAAGAGGAGCAGAGCCCAGGTAATGGGACACTTCCCCAGCAGACACCTCCTCACCTCGAGTCTGGCTGCGAATCCCTCCTGGAGAGCATCCCTGGGCAGAAGAGAGCATCCCCGGGCAGAACAGAGCATCCTCGACTGGGACGCAGCATCCCCAGCACTGGGTACCACCAGCCTGGGTATCAGCTCTTGAGTTTCAAACTAGTTTCAAAGGGCAGCCCGGCTTATCCCAGTACCACACATCCATAGGTGCTGCCCTGCTCCTGCACATCCCAGCTTTGGCACTTGATCCCAGCAGGATTGACCCTTCTACATCCCTGGGCAATGTTTCACACCATCTCCACCAACCAGGAGCACTGAACTTGAGCAAAACCTCCATGCAGGGAAACACTCCAGCACCCCATCTCCTGCTTCCCAAAACAGAGCAAGCAGGAGATGCTCAGCTAGGAAGAAAAGGAGGAAAAACTGGAAGTAAGTGGGGCTGCAGCAGCAAAGGTGGAAGAAACGTGCTGAGCAGGGTGCTGAGCATCATAGGAAGGGATATACCTCCAGTGTCTCCCACGCAAAGGGGCTGTGGCCTCTCCATCCCTCTCAAGCATCCCCCACCCCTCTTGCCACTGAATTCCAAGCGTTCCCTCTCACGGCAGCAATAATTCATCCCACGTCTAATGCTCACCATTTTGTCAGGATTATCCCGATTAACCCAGAATTAATCCTGATCTCAATGTTAACAGGATTAGCGTTAAAATCGGATTAGGCTTTTTTAAACCAGACCCCTTGACTAAAGCAAGGGGCCTTCCCTGCCAGATGTGCACAGCCCGCTACCGGCAGCCAGATGTGAGCAGGAGCTGAGTGGGTGCTCAATACCCTGCAACAGGCCCCATGGACGGGTGACGTGGGTGAAATAGGGTGCTCCTACAGCAAGCATCTCCTGACACCAGCATCCTGCCCTGCAAAGCACAGGAGCTGCCCGAGCCTCTGAAGGTGATGAGCTGGAGCCCGACCCTTGGATGTCATATTCCGAAGCAGAAAACACCCTTTTGCCCTCAGACATGCCCCTGCCAGCTCCGTGGAGGACACGGGTGGCTGCTTGTCCCCTCTCTGCAGTTTTTCCCCTTCCTGCTGGCACCATCAGCCTCCTGCCTGATGAATATTTCAAAGCCTGGATCCTCTGCAGCCTCATGAATATTGACGGCTGATGGTTGCCACGGTGGTGGTCCCTCTCCATCCCAATCCATCACGAGCAGAGGGGCTGGGAGCTGGGACCAGCCCTAGTGAAGGAACTCGCTGTGCCCACTCATCCCCACTTCCCAGCACTGGGTCCAACCTTGGCTCCCTTGGGATGGGTAACCATTAATCCCCTAGCAAAGGCAGAAGTGCTTTTGTTCCTGGGGTTGTTTTCTCCGTGCCTCACACAGGCATTTCCAGCCTGGCATCCATACGGAGAGCATCCTGTGTGAGACCCTGGACAAATGGGACTGGGCAGGGGGGGACCAGAAACAAGCCTGATGCAGCACATCCCCTGAGGCTGTGGTGGTTGCAGGAGATGGGTTATGTGGCAGGGGGGTGAGGGTGCAAGTCCTGCCTCCATCCCTGGACGCTCATCCCGCTCCTCACAGCGGCGGCTGTGTTCCATCCCTGTTCTCTGGCGACGCTGCCTTGTGTGACAGCACCTTCCAAAATAAGCAAATTACTGCATCCTTCAGGGATGCTGGCGGGAAGGAAGCAAAGCCGGGTGTGGGGAAGCAGCAGAAAGGGGATGGGGAGCAGGGAAAGAAGGGACAAACCCTTGCTGGGGCTCACCAGGATGTAGCCACCAAGGGATGGGAGCTGGAACAGGCTGGAAACCAGCAGGGACACGGGTTAGCAGCATTAGTGACAAGGACTTCGCGGTGACAGGTGACAAGGCTCAGCTCTTTGGCATCCCAGGCATGATTTGCTTTAACAGCTGTATACAGGGAGACCGGGCTGTGGTTAACACATGCGGTGCTTCTGGTGGGGGGAAAAGGCTTGAAGGGGCTGGTTTGAGGTGGAAAAAACCCCACTGATAACTTCATCTGGAGGTTAAAGAGCCCCAGATCTGGGATATCAGCCCAGGTATGGGTGCAGGTCCCTCTGATGCATCTCCACTGAGTATAGAATCATATAATCATAGAATGGTTTGGGTTGGAAGGGACCTTCAAAGCTCATCCAGTCCAAAGCCCCTGCAATGAGCAGGGACACCCCCAACTACATCGGGTTGCTCAGAACCACATCCAGCCTGGCCTTGAATGTGTCACCTAGTCCCACTGCACCTCAGTTCCATCCCTCCACTAAGGATGCTGCTGCCATCCCTGCTGAGATAATGAATCACGACAACACCCAGGATCAACAGATAACCCAGAGCAGCTCACATGGACAGGGCAGAAAACCAGCAAGCGCCCCAAAAGCAGAGGTTACAGCCCAAACCCCTCCTCCTGTGAGCAACAAAACAGAGCTGGTAAATGCCAGTCCCACAGAGCACGGTGGATGCCAAGGCTACAGGGAAGAGGGCTGGTGCAGGAGCAGCAGGATACAGCAGCTAAGCCTGCCTGGTATTTGCTTGTCTCCTACAAGTAAATAGCACTGCCTGCCTGTAATACCAGGTAGGGAAACGCCTCGAGTCCCAGCCTGCTGTGGGATGGGAATGGCTTCCCACTAAGGAGACATGGCATTCCTGGGAAGCTCCATGCCCTGCCCAAGCTACTGCAGCCCGAGTGCTGCTGGAGCCGGAGCTGGGCAGGGACAGCACATTGTGGGTCCCCCACAAAGGTGTCCTGTGTCCCCCCTCCTGCTTTCCCCTTTCCACATCCCAGGCATTCTTTTCCTCACTACCTTTTGCTTTAGTCCCTTTTGTGTTCTTTTAAAGCCCTGGCACTGAAGGAGCGATTCCAAGACTCTGCTTCTGTTCTTCCCATCCCTCCTCCAGCCCATAAGTGACAGCAAGGAGCCAGCCCCCTCCCTGTGTTAGCACAGCAGGAGCCCCCAGCCCTCGGTACTGCCTCTCTTTGCTGCATCCCTGGATGCAGGGATGAGTCCCTGGAGCCTCCCAAGCCCACAGGGCTGAGATGCTCCTGCCCTGGAGGTGCTGATGCCCAGAACACGGTTTTGAACAACCCCAAATTGGGAAGGGATGGGGGCTGCGAGCTGGGATGTGGTTTAGGTGATGGGAAGACGGGTGGGTACCAGGTTGTCCTGGCTAAGGGACTCGAGCATCTGCTTGGGGACTCAGGGACCAGCAGAGGCACGACAATGGCCATGGAGCAGCAGGATCAATGGCTCCATGCGAGGGGAAGGGACTTCCATGAGCTGAGCAGGGCTGGCTCCATCTAGAGGCAAGTGCAGAAACCCTAAGGATGCGCTGGGGCAGGAGGATGGAGCAGGGCAGAGGCTGTGGCAGGACCTGCTGACACGAGGGGATGCAGAGGATGGAAAGGGCTGGGGATCGTGCGGTTGCTTGGACCCCCTCTACAACGACAGCACCGACACAGGAGCATCTGCTCATCCTCAGACAGCCACAACAGACAAACACAGCAATGCAGAGCCCCCCCTTCCCCAAATCACGTGCCTGGAGAGCCCCAAAAGAGCCCCATCAGCACCTGCTATTGCAGATGGGGGTGCCAGGGCAAGAGCAGAGCAGGTCCTGCCCTGGGAATCCATCAGCCACATCCCTGGTGTCCCTAGGAATTTGGCACAGTCCTTCCCACCATCCAATCCCCTCCAACCCCCTCAGCTGGGGCTCTGGCTGCAGCCCCCCTCTTTGGAGAAGGGTTGAGTTTGCATCCCCAGCAGTGATGGGTGGCATGGACAGGGAACCTAAAGCTTTCTTATCTGAGAACGCAGCTTCCCAACTGAAGGCCAAGCCTGCAGCTCCACAAGACCCCAGGGGATGCAGATGGCTGCAGTGGCCTCAAGGAAGCCCCCAGCACCTGCCTGTGGGCTCAGCATCCCCGCAGGGCTCTCCCCATGACAAGCATCCTCAGCTGCCTCTGCCTCATGCCCCACTTGTTTATGGGGTCAGGCAGCTGTGATTTATCCCATAACACATTCCCACTGTGGATGCATCCAGGCAGGACGCTGCCCTTGCAATGCAAGGCGCTTCCAAGCTTGGGTGGGGAAATAGATCCCAATCTCTGTGGATGCAAACCCCTGTGGCTGCTGCCAAAGAGGACCCCTCTGGGGTGCGCGAATTCCTAAAGTTTGTCCCCATTTTACTTCTTACTTATGAAAAGAAAGAAAAAAAATCAAACAGAATGAAGGCTTTTGCACCTTCCCCCATTCCCAGCGTCGGGAATGTCACCGGGAGCACGTGGTCAGTGAGAACTCAGACAGCTGAACATTTGGGGAGCTGCTGCTCACACCCTTTTGACACCGCGCGTCCATCGGGAATGCAAACTCGGAGCAAGTGCACATATTCTGCATTCTACAGCTCCTCCGCTCGCCGCTGCCATCCAAGAGCCTGTTTTTTCCACACTGGAAAAGCAAACCCACCAGGGATAACGCGCCAAGGTCATCCAGCAACACGCCTGGCCTTGAAGTGTTGCCACCGCATCCCTGGGCGAGCAGGAGGGAGGAAGGGCAAGGGGATGACTGCGCATTCACCCTGCCAGACAATGGGGCAACTGTTTGCAAGGTGCTGGCAGGAATCAGACCCTTGCTGCTGCTGCCAGGAGGTTCCTGCCATGGTCCCCTTTGGGTAGCCTGGGAGAGGTGGGTTTAGGCACAAAGATCCCAGTGCAATAAAGGAAATGCTAATGACTGAGGGCTGGGGCAGCCTGGAGAAGAGAAGGCTCCTTAAGGAGACCTTAGAGCAGCTCCAGTGCCTAAAGGGGCTGCAGGGAACCTGGAGAGGGGCTTGGGACAAGGGCCTGTAGGGACAGGCCAAGGGGAATGGCTTGAACCTGCCCGAGGGGAGACTGAGATGAGCTCTTAGGCAGAAGCTCTTCCCTGTGAGGGTGCTGAGGCGCTGGCACAGGGTGCCCAGAGAAGCTGTGGCTGCCCCATCCCTGGCAGTGCTCAAGGCCAGGTTGGACACAGGGGCTTGGAGCAAGCTGCTCCAGTGGAAGGGGTCCCTGCCCGTGGCAGGGGTTGGAGCTGGAGGAGCTTTAGGGTCCCTTCCCACCCAGACCAGGCTGGGATTTCTCTATTCTGTTTCTCCTGCAGCCTCCTGATGAACAGGCTGGTACCGTAACACCCGAACAACAGAGCAGAGGATGGAGACAGAGATGTGATGGCCAACGCAGGACAGAGCTGCCCCTTCCCCTCCCGCAGCTCTCAGCACCACCAGCCTGTCCTTTACCCAGCATTAAGGTTTCTTCTGCCATCAAATAACTCCAAAGCAGCAGGATTTGACCATGTGGTGTAAAGGAGGGCAGGACACACATCACCCCTCTTAGAGAACAGGTTTGGATCTACACCACAACTTGACCCAAAAGCCTAAAGATCCATCTCATGAGCTTCAATTGCTGTTGAGCTGAGGACAAACTACTTTGGCACAGAATTCCTTAACAAAACACCCGAGCTCCCGCCCCCCCCTACACAGACAGAGACGAGGCAAGGATGGAAAAGTGCATGCATTTCAAAGAGAAGCATGGAAAATCAGGAATACTGACCTTAAAGCTCCAGTAGTTGGGTTGCTAACGAAAAAAATCAAACAACAAAACAGAAGAAAACAAAAAAGAACATTAACATTCCGCTTTGACTTTTGGTTTCCTTCTGAGAATTGTTGGCTTTAAACGGCGACATTAAACCTGCTCTCGTTTCTGCTTCAAGTCCCCTCCCAACGGATTCCTTAAGTTTCATGCTGCTAAGGGCTGGTGAAGGGGGAGCAGGATCATGCAAGCAGGCAGGGATGGTGACAGGCACTGAATGCAGGCTGGGGTGCAAAGGCAGGGAAGCAAAGCAAAGCAGGGAGCGGGATGGCAGCCCAGCATCGCTACTGGAGTCACTGGTGTGCCCATAGCCCAAGTGGTGGTCAGGCTGCTGCCCTGGGAGCTGGCGCTGGAAGCCAGGATGATGTTCATTTATAAAGGGATCTTCCAATCCCCCTTCCCTGCCCTGGCCACCTCCCTCTGTTGCTTCTTCACAGTGTTTCCACCGGTGCCAAGTCAATGTGCTACAGCGAGTGACAGGAGCTGGCATCACTTACAGCCCAGCACGCTGCAGAGCCTGGGAGCTTCCTTCTCCCCAGCCACCCGCTGATAACCACCAGTGGGTTGGGGGACAAAATAGGACCAGAGAATCAAGTAGGTTGGAAAAGACCTTTAAGATCATCAAATCTGATGGCTGGACTTGATGATCGTGAAGGTCTTTTCCAACCTAGTTGGTTCTATGATTCTATTCTATGATTCTAAGTGCTGAGGATGCTCGGAGCTGCGGCTCACGGCAATAGCCGCATATGAGTTAGAGACTGGGGACGCCCTCCCAGGGCAGCACTGGGCTCACACAACCAGGATGGAGCCCAGTGGACAATGTGGGGACCGGATGGGGACAGGAGAGATGTGGGCAAAGCAGGGATGCGCTTCAGAGCAGGGCACGCACTTGGCACAGCAGCAGCACAAGCAGCTTCATCCCACCCTGGAGACGATCCCCCAGTGCCATGCAGCCCAGAGCCAGCTCCCACAGCACCGCAAGACAGGGCTTGAGGAATACCCCCCTGGGAGGGAAGTTAGACCTGGTGAGGATCCACCTTGCTGGAAGGGAAAGCGTTTCTGATAGCACCGAGATGAGCAGATAATGGGAAGGGTGGAAGAAACGGGGACAAAGCAACTTTTGTCCCAGCGCTCTTTTTATTGGGATCAAAGTGCTCGGCTGCTCTTTTCTCCCCTCTCACACCCGCCTATCACCTCGCTTTTATACAGCGGTTATTTCTCCACCACAATCACTACGGCTGCGAACCTGGTTTGTTATTTGGGGTTATTATCTTAAATGGAAAGTAACCCCCCCCCCCCCCAAGCTCCCTCTCCCCACCAGTCCCAGCAATGTCCTGATGCCTGCCAAGATCATCACGGAGTATTTATGCAAGGACTCGCTGCTGGGGAATTAACCCTTCTGCTGACAAGGTAAATACAGGTCTAGCCTATGTATATAAACACCAATCCACTTGGCTCATCTCAAGCATCAGCAGGATGCTCTTATTCGTGTGAACTGCATTCAAGATGCAGTTCACGTCCATATTCCACAAGACATCCGTAGAGCCAAAGTTTTGCCTCCACCAAACCAAAACGGTTTGAAAAGTGTTTGAAGTCAAACAGCTGCAGTGTTTTCATGCAGACGAGCCTCAAGGCACAAAGGTCTTTTCCAAGGGCACATCGTGACTCAGAGGCAGAACCAGAAATAGAAGCCCAGAGCTGTGATTACCAGGCACCATTAGATAACAACCAGCAGGATCCAAGCCTATCCTGGGCATGTCGAGCTCTTTCAAAACACCAGGAACTTGGAAGTAAGAAACCACCTCAGGATGCCTTTTGGTCCTAAACAACTCCATCCATCACATCTACAATTAACACACCCGCTGCACCAGCAGCTCTTTGCAGCCCGGGGTGAGATGCTGGGCACAAGGCCCACTGGCAGCACTGGTACCTGCCTGGCCATGCACAGGAGCAGATCCCAGACTGCAGCACTGCCCTGTGTCAAGCCAAAGCATCTGACCCCGGGTAGAAGCTCACACCCACAGCACGTTCCTCCTCGGAGCTCACTGTCTCGGGGAGGTGAGCAGCATTGCATCAGCTCCTGAAGGCTTTGACGTGCTGCGCCTTGACGGGGAAACAGCTCCAGCTAAGCTGCACAGGGCAGCAGTTTTGTGGCTCCGCTGCTGCTCAGCTGCACGCAGCCGAACTCCCCAGGGCCAGGCTTGGATGCTGCCTCCCAGGAAATGCTGCACGAGAGACCCTTAATAAACCACAGCCGGGAGGGAAGCCTTCATCCCCTTCCATTGCCACACTCGCCCCCTCTGGCATCCGATTCTCCCCACCAGTACACCCCGACAAGGAGGGAAGCACGAGAACCCCCCCACCCAGGAGGGCAACACGGAGGTGCCTGGTGCCTGAAAACATGGACTGAGGGGATGCGCATCCCCCCCAGGTCCTCTGTGCTTTGAATGGCTGCAATGGGCCTCAATACATATTTTGGCCGAGTGCTGCTGGAAGAGTGGTCAATACCAGTCTGGCCCAGTCCCCAAAGGGCCTCAACTCAGTCTGTGGTAGAAGAGGATGCTCTTGACTTTGTCCTTGTGCAACTTTGGGTTTTTTCCTCCATACTCTTCCTTTTGCAGTTGAAGAGGCTCAGTAATTTTCCTCAGACCCTGATATTACTGATCCTATCTCCTGCCAGCCCTTGGTATGTGTTTTATTTATTATTTTAGGATGACTGGACAGGCTTATCACAAAGTCCATAAATTACATCCCCACCGCACACAACCACTCCCCACCAAACCGGTGATGAGCTTGTCTGAACCCCAAGTGCTGTGGAATGGAATCAAGAATATTCTGGAAGCAATTTGGGCTGGTTTGCATGACCTGAAGCACACACCAGGATGCCCTGGCACAAACACAAACTCCCAGGTCCCTGGATCCAGCCCCTTCGCTGGCATCCCCATGAGCGATGCTGGACCCCTAAGCAAAGGAGCTGGGTATGGGTAGGATGCGGGGTAGGGGATGCGCTGCCTGCCCTGCCCGTTCCCTGCCAAGAGGCAGGGCTGTCCAGGACCTACAATCTGGTGCTGTCTACCAGGGCCAAGCAGGAGATGGACACCACCTTTCAGGTCTCCATCTGTCCTTGCAGGCTTTGCTGTCGCACCAGCCTGTCCTTCATCCACCCCAAATCTCCCAAAGCAGAGAGGACACGCTCCCCCAGCACAGGCACAGTGACAGGGGACAGTCCCAGCCTTAAATGCAGCTCACCCAAAAGGCAGGGGACAGAGCAGGGCCAGCCCCAGCTCCCCTGCAAGCACCCCGCCAGCCAGCCAGGCTGGCAAAGGAGGGTTTGTACAGAGAGGAGAAGGCCAAGGTAGAATTAACATATCGCTGGCTCTTCAAAAGCATCAAAGGGAGATAATGGTCTGAGAGAGGATTTGAAGCGACAGCCTTGTTACAAGCAATAAACCAGGCAGCTCGCTTGCAGCAGGGCTGTGCAGAAGGTATGGAGAATTACAAAGGCTGAGATGATAATTGCGATGAAAGTCATGTCCATGATGCTGCAAAATGATGGACTAATGAGGACTGGGGCCCCCCTAAAAGCACAGACGTGCACATGTGTGCACAGGCACACGTTTACCAGCTGGAACAAGAGCAAAACGGGGCTTGAGATGCTCCTGTGAACCCATAGCCATGAGGGAACCTATGCACGCATGAATGCTTGGAGAGATGCACCTGCATGAGTGCTGCAGAAGAGAGGAAAACCAGAGGGGGGGGGGGGTGTATTGAAGAACATAGTGGAGTTTAACAATCATATTCTTTATAGTCTTTATGAGATTATCCCAGGAGAAGACAGGAGGTAAATGGAGGAAATCCAAGTGAGTCACTGCCTTGACCAAGGCAGACTTCCCCAGGTTAGCAATTAGAACACAGATCCGTTAGTGATTAACAAGGCAGCACTGAATGCATCCCTCTAAAGCAGGCAGCAGCTCCAGTGTGCTCCGCCAAAGGGAGGGACAGAGGCTTCTTAATTCACCCATTTTCAGGAGCTGCAGTTTCTGATGGAGTCCCCCTCAGGCACAATGTCTTGACAAACAAAACTCTCCTTGAAAAATAACAGTAAAGGGAATTTAATCTGCTTTTGCCGTATTAAAGTTGGTTTTTTTTTTTTTTTTTAATGCTTTTCAGCACAAGAGAAACTGAATGGAAGTGGAAATAGCAAAATGACAAGATAAAGAGTCAAATGCAAACAGGGACCTGATAGAGTGAAGAGCGACCCCGGCGCTGTGCATTGCAGATACTGTCATCAGAGGCCTCGCAATTATTGCAGGAGCACCTCTCAAACCTGAGCATCTCAGCACACAGGAGAGAGACAGGATGGGATGTGGGAGCACAGGGGATGGCTCCCATCAGACCTGGGCTCCTGAGGGGGTTCAAGGAGCCACCCACCCCAGACCCCACCATGCAAAGGGTACCAAGAGGCTTGCTTTGCTTGTCTTTCAGGCAGATACTTGAGGTTCATGACACCTCTCTCCAGTCCCCAGCCCAAAGATGCTCTGACGGCCACCAAGAGATGGCATCAGATGGCTTGTGGCAATGAGCCACTGGCAGGTATCACCGATGGACCCCTAGCAACCCGCACCATCCCTCATCTGCACACACACCCCAGCCTGCTCTCCAAGAGAGGTTCATCAGCACTCCCGCAGCAGTATGGCCTTGACCTACAACACCCAGGTGATCTTAGAGCACAAGCGCTTTTGAATGTCCATGGATTTATGCTCCTGACCCTTCCTTTCCTGATGCCAATACAAAGCAAATCAACAACGCCTGCTCCTAGCAGTGCACCCCCAAGTAGCTCTGCTGAGGATCATCTGTGTTTGGGTGTTCAGAATCCCCCTTCTGTGGCCTCCAAAGTCAAGGTTTCTGTGCCATCACTGCCCATACCCCGCAGCGGCCAAAGCAGGAAGCAGCCATGCACCCCAGCACAGGGATCAGGATCCCCTCCAACCTCCATCCCGCTGCCGGGCCATGGGAAGAAGAGCCAAGGTGCAGGGCCAAAGGTTTCGGGGGGAAAGCAGGGGAAGCAGGCAGAAGTTGGGCAGATCAGATTGCAGAGTAGCTATGGCAACGGCACGGCGTAGGTGGACCAGCACAATAGGGACTTGCAAGGTAAACCCAGCAGCGAGCAGGCAGCGAGCATCCATCCACTCCCCACTACACTCAGCCAGGGACAGCGCCAGGGTTTGGACCCCTCCAAGAGCTTTGGGGTGACCTCCACCCTCCGTCAGGTGCCTCCAAGCCAAGGAAGCTCATCCCTGATGGCAAATCCCTGAGAAACTCCATGACAAGAGCGAGGAAGGACGGACCCTCTGGAGAAGGAGGCACATTTGGGTTAAGAACAGCAGGAAATTGAGTGGAGGGGCAGGGATGGATGCACATGGTCACATCCCCGCATCCGTGTGAGCCGGAGTACACAGGGGCAGCAGCACTGGCACTGTGCTCCTGGGAACCACAGTGAGGAACCGGGAGCACTGGGAACCCAAGTGCAGACAGGGAAGCGCGCCAGGCGCATCCCACCTGCTGCCGGGATGGAGTCGGATCCGATTCCTGGTGGGTGTCCAATGGATATGTCCCTGCTGGACTACACCACAGGCTCATGAATTCCCTCCCCAGGGCCGCCGTTGCTGTCATCAACACGGCCGTATTTATTATCCACTTCTCAGGAAGCGGGGTGACCCCCGGACCTTCGACTGACTCCCAGCTCCTGAGAACCTGATTCCCAGCCAAACCGTGGATCAGGTCTCTTTTAATCAGCCCACAATCGTTCCCAGGAGGGGAGAAATAAGGGAATCAAATAGAGACAGCTCTGGCTGCGCACAGGGACACACACACACGCTCCTTCATGTTACTCCTGACAGGCACACACGCTCTCTTCCACCATTACAGCACTTTGTGATGGTTCACAACACGCTCCACCTCTGGAGACCAAGATGAGACCCTGGGAAGCGCAACGAAGGGCCCTGCTTCTCGCTCCCGCTGCCCCAGCGAGCTCCCATCAACCGGTTCACTTTGGGCACTGGTTTGGCAAAAGCAGAGGGTCCAGGTACCCCGTGCCTATGGGGCGGACCCCCAGCCCAGTCAGGCACTCCATGAGAACAAGTCAATGCCAACCTCACACCATGGGGACTGCAGGGACATGCTGTTAAGCCAAGGGCCGGGGTGGGCTCAAACCCGGGTGGGTCCTCATGGTGTTGGCAGGACCCCCACGGGAAGGATGCTCGGCCAAGTGAGCTGGAGGTGAGACAAGATCCCACACGGCGCAGGGATGCTGCATGCCCAGGCCACCATCTGCCCCTCTCCGTCTGCCCCCCCCCCAGCCTGAGACGGGCAGAGGGGACCGGTGTCCCCTGCAAAAGGGCAGGGACAAGGGTGACAATGCAGGGGTGCCCTGGAAGATGGGGACTGCGCAGTGGGCTTGGCACAGGCACCGCGGGGGGCTTTGCATGGCTCCACGTGCACCGGGAGGAGCAGGGTGAGGCCCCCCCCCCACCAGCTGCTGCACCGAAGGGTAATGCAGGGACGATGGAACCCACAAACTGCCACCCGCTCCATGCTGTGGACTTGGACGTGGGGGGAACCCCGCGGAAGGGAAATGGGGTGAACTGGGGGAAAGGGAGGGCTGGAGGGGGGGCGGAGGGGCTGGAGAAACACGGGGGACTGAGCGCCGCGGCCAAGGGAAGGGCACGATCGGGAGCGCCGGTCGGTGACGGGAATGGGAGAGGGGAACACCGGGATGTCGGGGGAGATGGAAGGGGACGTTTGGGAAGGGGGTGCTGCGATGGGTGGGAGCGACCCCAGGGTATCCGGGCAAGGGGAGGCGGACCCCGAGATGCAGAAGGGGACCGCGACACCGGAGGGATGCGCCGCGCCCGCCCCGCCGGCCCCGGTACCTGCGGCAGGTGAGATCCGCAGCGCCGGCCGGGCGCGCTCGGCCCCGCTCGGCTCTGATCGGCCCCGCTCGGCTCTGATCGGCTCCGCTCGGCTTCGCTCGGGTCAGATCGGCAGCGCGGGCCGCGGAGGGGCGGGGGGGGGGGGGGGGGGGGGGTGAAGAGAGGGCGGGCGGTGCCGAGCGGAGTCCCCACCTCCCGCCGCTGCGGCCGCTGCCGGCCCCGCGCGCCCGCCCTGATAGGGGGCGCGGTCACCATGGCAACGGCGACTCCACCTGCCGCCCCCCGCAGCAGCGCCGGGCCGCCGGGAGGGGGAGCGCGCTCCCGGAGGGGGCGGGGCCCAGAGGGGGCAAAGGGGCGGGGCAGAGTGATGGGGTGTAATGGGGGGGTGCGATGGGGTGTGATGGGGTACAATGGGGAGCGATGGGGTACAATAGGGATGTATTGGGGCAGAGACGGGCGATAGGGTGCAATGGGGCAAGGGTGGGTGCTGGGATGTAATGGAGTGCAATGGCAGGGCAACGGGCAAGGGTAAGTGCTGGGGGGAATTGGGAGTGCAATGGGCAGGGGTAGGTCCTGGAGGCCCCAGCACTGGCAGCGTGGTGCATGCATCCATTCACACACCCCATAAACTGCAAGCACAGGGTACCCGAATGCGACTGGCACAGCCTCAGCAGTCCCCCAGGGTTCTGGGACCCTGAGTTCTCTGCAAGTTCTCCCTTCCTATGGAGTGGGGAAGCAGCCAAGACACACGCTTCAATCAGGGAAACTGAGGCACTGAGCCACCTGCAGCAAAGCAGCATCTCCCCAGCCTGTTGCACCCTGCCTGCATCCCCATTGCATCCTGCCTGCATCCTGCTTGCATCCTTGCCTGTGCAGGCAGGACAGAGCAAGGGCCTGGCTCTGTGAGCACATCCATCTGCACTGGTTGGTATTTATTGATTCCAAAGTCGGATTTGTTCTGTGCAGCTGCAGATCTGCTGCTGTCAGGCAGCCACCAACACGTTCCCACTCGGCTCCAGCCTTTCCCTATTATTTTGTTCCTGCAGCAGAGCTGGACAAGCTAAAATCCGAGCTTTTATGTACTTTCCTGTAGCCCTGAATGAGGCACGCTTCTGCTCCAGCTCCGCTGCAGTATTTAACCCCACGCTGCAGCTTAGGAGCTGCAGGGCACCCGAGCACACAGGGCTGAATGATGTTTTACCTGCTTACAGGCAAAGGAGGGGGTATAATCCCTTCTTTTCTGGGATTTATCACTTATCTGCATTAAAACCATGTTGTCCTGGTTGGTACATACCCTCTGAGCCCCATCCCAAATGCACATCCAATAGGAATGTGAGCATTAGTAGGAAGCAGGGAGGGGTGATGGGGTCACCCCTTTGAACCATCATCTAATTATTTTGTTTAGATGCTATTAACTTTATATATATCTATATATAAATATAATGAGATAGAGACATAGGTATATAGATGCATAGGTGTATAAGTATATAGGTATATGGGTATATAGATATATAGGTATATGGGATAGATATATAGGTATATGGGTATATAGATATATAGATATATAGGTATATGGAATAGATATATAGATATATAGGTATATGGGTATATAGATATATAGGTATATGGGATAGATACATAGGTGTATATATATAGGTATATGGGTATATAGATATATAGGTATATGGGATAGATACATAGGTATATATATATAGGTATATGGGTATATAGGTATACAGGTATATAGATATATAGGTGCACGTGTATTCAGCATTGGGTACCACAGGGTGGCCCCATTCAAACCGTGCATCCCAGAGCACACTGATAAGAATCCCAGCCGTGCCATCCCTCTCCTTCTAGATCTCCCCTTCTCAGAGTAGGATTTCCCCCCAAAGCAGCCTCAAAGCCCAGGAGCCAACGTGCTCCATCAGCCACCTCATCCCAATTCCCATTCCCCTCTTTATTGTTAACGTTCCCGTTTAACGCCTTCTCCCATCTGGGTTTTAAATAAGCTCGCTGCCTCCTTGGACTTCTCCGCAGCTTTGCTAGCAGTCTGTTGGGTGTTGGTACAATGATTTCCTTGTGTTTCTTTCCCCCCTGCTCTGTTACATATACATACGATTAAAATTAATATTGCTTTCCCTTCCCAATTCCTCAGCATGGGAACGATGGCGTTTTGCTGCAGGCTTTGCTGCGCTGAAAGGGATGTTGACATTCATGAAATGCTTCTCTTCACCTCTGATTTGGCAAACACATTTGAAATGACACATAAAACCCCAACATAATAGCAAAGCCTGATCGGAAATACCTGCCAGGCTCCCCTAGAATAGCAAAGCAAGCTTCAAACGGTATAGGAAGGCCCAGAGTGTTGCATCCCAATGTCATTTAAAGGTTGGCCCCTGGGGTTTCCAGGGTTTTCTAGTTGCATTTTTCTCCCTGTTATTATTTACCACCCGCAGGGAAAATAAGGGGAAAAAGGAAAGGAAACAAAAAAATAGAGAAGAAGAATGGGATTTGGGTGTTTTCTTTCCCCACTGGCTGCAAAGAGGTGATGCTTGTGGCTGGGTTGATGGATGGAGCTAAGCCCTTACCATCATGCCCAGGGCACGGGGATGGAGCCAACCTGGACCCACAGCCCTGAGCAAGGGGCTCCAGGAATACAAGATCATTCCAGAATCCAACTCATTTTCCTTTCACCTGATAAAACTCCACAAAGCTCAGACCCTGAGTCAACAGGAGCTGGGTTTTTCCTTTGTAGCTGCTGATATGAAAACCCACACAAAATAGTCTTGAAATCATTGCAATAACAGGGGAAAGATTTCTGGTTATTTACTGAGAAATGTCACTCTGGTTGGAAATGTCACCTCTCCATCTCAGCCAAGCCACCACCAGCCAACAGCCCTTCACCAAAATGGGGATGCTGCGCTGCTGTGGATCTCCTTTGGGCAAGGAGAGGGGCTGCAGAGTGCCCCCCCCCTCCCGGTGCACCCCAACACAGAGGAGACAGCGATGCCGATGCCTCGGCATGCAGGGTTTTCCTTACAAAGCTGGTTTCTTTGTGGGATTCAGCGCCTGCATCCCGCCGGGAGGTGTCTAGTTGGAGATGATATAAGATTTTTCTTTCCAGGCACTTCCTCCAGCAGCTCCGTGCTCACCCTCCCCTGTGCCTCCTTAGAGAAGTGCCAGTTTAGGTGGGGATTTATCACTGCCCCGACAGCATCACTGGCACGTCACTGGTACCCAGACCAGGATGGGCTCCCCAGCACCCGGGGATGCTGCCTGGTCCAGGGGTGCACCCCCAGCCATGGGGACCACTCAACCCTTGGGCTCTGCTGCTTTCAGCAGGGGTGCCCACACATGTCCTGCTCCAACGACCAGCAGGTCCTTGGGGTGGGATTGACTCCATGAGGAACTGGTAGCCAAAGGATGAGGATGCCTGGCATGCATCGCCCATCCCCATCCCACACTGCACAGCAGCACATGCTGGGGTAGAGCAACAGCTCCTCACTGCCTCATCCTGCCCCATAGCCCCTCCTGAGCTCATCAGCCCCCCAGCACCTGGGCAGCCAGGGAGGAGATATCTGCCCCAGGAGCTGCACTGACCCCCCAGCTCAGAAAGCATCCATCCTGTCTCTTGTGCTGCTCACATCATGGTTTTGCACCAGTATCTTCAATTTTGGGGGGTTCATAGCACAGAGGAGAGCCAGGCATGCAGCAGCGTTTGCAAACACCAGCCCATGGGTCCAGCTGCCCCTTTCTGGGTGAGTTTGGGGTCTGCAGCCATCACCCCCACCCCTCTGCATGGGGAAACATCCCTCTCCTCCCCACTATTGCTGACAGCCAGTGGGATTGCATCCACTCATATGGCTGGAGGAAACTGCCTGGGAGCCCTCCGGCTCTGGGGAGGGATGAAGATGCTCCCTAGTAGGGCTGAGGGATGCTCCCCAAAAGGGCTGGAGGATGCTTTTCCCCAGGGATAGAGGATGCTCTTCCTCAGACCTGGGGGATGCTCCACCTCAGGCTACTGCAAGCAGCCACCCATTTCATGCACCATCCAAGCCCCCACTGAGCCTCTTCTCCCCCAGCCAGCCTCAAAAGGTGAGATGTGGTCCCCGTCCCCTCCACCCCCAAGAAGAAGCCCCTTACCTGGTCCCGCATACGCTCCTGCTGCCCCCGGAGCGCCAGTGCATGCTGTGGGTACTTGTTCTTCAGGTGGTCCATGAATGCATCCCTCTTGCGCTCCATCTCCGACTTCTGGAGGCCGGTGAGGGCCTCCAGGCTCTGGGCAGCGATGACGGTGTGCCGGCGCTCCGAGGTGTGCACCAGCCCTACATTGGAGAAGCGCCGGGTGCCGTTGCCCAGGGTCCGGTATTCCCGTGGGTACTCGGCATCATCCGCCGAGATCATGTGGGTGCTCGTCCTCTCGGGATCTGCACGGGGAGGGGGAGAGCAGAGTGGGGTCAGGATCAGCCCTGGGGCAGCCCCACTGCTATGGGGCAGAGGTGGGGTGTTGAGATTTGGGGATAGGGAGGGGGTTTTAAGCTAGAGGTGAGCAGAGCCTGGATGGGAGCAGGGGCATCCCTCAGTGGGATGGGTTGGTGGGTGCAGGGTTTATGCCCCTGCAATGGTAACGGGCATGGGCCTGGTTTTGGCAGGAGATGAATGGGGCAGGGGGGGAGCAGGAGGGACGGAGGGGCTGGGATGCCACCGAGACCACGATGTTCAGACCGAATGATGGCTAAAACAGTGCTGGGTCATTGAAACAGAACAGACAAGACACAGGAGCCAGGCACTGCTCCAGAGCACAGACAGACGGGGGGACATGGACACATGGATAAGCCAAAAAGAAAATGAAAGGGGAGCCAGGGCGAGGGGATGCTGGTGTCTGCCCATCCTGCACTGTGCTGATGCCCATGAGAGCATGCAGGACCCCCATGTCCTACCTGCCAGGTCCTGCTAGAAACACCCCCCCCCCCACATAGCATCAGACCCCATCTTGCATCCGCTGCTTGCAGCACCCATGGGCACCAAACTCAGCAGCACCACGGGACCCTCTGCTGCATCCCATCCTGTCCCGCTCAGCCAGCTCACCCCATCCCGAGTAGCAGAGCAGGCAGTGAGTGCAGGCAGGGTGCAGGCAGCGCAGGGAAAGGGGCTCGTCCCTTTGCTAATAATCCATGAGCTGCACGTTGTGGGTTTCCTGGGAAGTTGTGCTGAGCGCCAGCGCTGATGGATGCCTGGAAGTCCCTGCATGCTGCCAGCGCCTGGCACCTCCTGCCTGGCTGCAGGATGGGGCCACCCCACAGCCCATAGCCCCTTGCCCAGACCAAGAAGCCACTTGTGAGGGTCTGATGGTATCAGAGCCCGTGTCCCACAGCCCTGGGCTGGTCCTGGCCACTGCCACCGTGCCCAACGCTGTCTTTGCCACTTCTAACTAGTTTGGCAAGCCGCAGCAAGCGTACTGCAGGGATTCACCACGTTACAGCTTTCCTTTTTCACTCACCATTTAACCTTGATCCATTATTCATCTCTCTCCTTGTCCTTCTCCCCACCCCACCCCCTTCAGTCCCAAGTTCCTGTTAAGCAAATCATAGCGGGTTTTTCCTTTTCCCTTAATTATTTATCAGCACCACGTATTAGCTTTATATCAACTGATTGTGTTTTTAATGTAGGACAGGACTCCAGTGTGTGCTACAGACATAACTCCTCTGCTCAAGGTCGTACAACGGGGTTTGCTATGAGCCAGGCAGGGACATCACGCTCCCAGCAATGCCATGGGGACATCCTTACCCTTGCCAAAGCTTGAACATCCCTTTCCTCCTCTAAACCACAACCGGTCCAGCTCCCGTCCCCCACAGCTCCATCACCAAACGTGACCTCACCCCCTTACCCAGGAGGTGGAATCTGCGCGAGGGCTGAAGCTCCCGTTCCCTCATCACTTTGCTCAGGTCCCTGCATCACCACATCGTGGTGGCACATCTGCCCCGTGCAAAACACCCCGAGATCATGGAATCCCAGGTGGATTTGGGTTAAAGGGACCCTAAAGCTCATCCAGCTCCAACCACTGTCACAGGCAGGAACATCTTCCACTAGAGCAGCTTGCTCCAAGCCCCATCCAACCTGGCCTTGAGCACTGGCTCCCTGCAGCCACCTCCCCAGTGCCTTCACCAGCCCTGGGTGTAGCATCCCTGGGGTGAGGCCACATTCCCAGCTCCTTCCCACCCTTCTCCTCCTGTTCCCGATGCCAAGCCATGCATCAGCATGCAGATCCCAGCTCCCTAATTACATGCTCCAAGAGTGGAACGCGCCAGCTCTCTGCCTCTGCCGACTGCTAAAAAGGGTGATTTGAAAAGCCCTGCACAACCTGCACTGGGGTCAGAGCAAAGCTGGAAGCCACTGGGGGCTCTTCCCCTCCCGGCTGTGCTGCATCCGCTCCCACATCCCTCATCAGGCAGCCCATGGTCCATAAACCCCACTAAGTGGAGAAGAGGAAAAGCCACCACAGACACACGTGTACCTGTCCCCATGCTGGCCACCTTTTCCCCTTTCAGGTATCCCAGCCCGGAGTGGGAGGAGGCAATTTGATAACAGCCAACAACTGGGATACAGGGGCTCGTTTGGAAAGAGACCTTAAACCTCGCAGGATCGTGCTTCCCTGGCACTGTGCATGGGGAAAGGACATTGATCATAGAATGGTTTGGGCTGGAAGGAACCTTAAAGATCATTTGGTTCCATCCCTCCTAATCCCTCCTGCCTTCACCTCAAGGGGATAATTGCATCCTGCCACCCGAAAGTATAGAATAGGATCATAGAACAGGGTTGGAAAGGATCATAAGATCATCTGGTTCCAACCTCCTGCCATGGACGGGGACAAAACCTCCCACCAAGCTGTTTCTCTTCCCCCTGTGCAGATCCCATGCACGGATGCTGGAGCAGTGGTACCCGCACCCAGGCTGCCCCGCTGCCAGCAGCCGCAGATCCCTGCTAAGTGCTTCCAGAGGCTGCTCCCAAGTAGCTCAACGGAGTGAGAGTGCCCACGGTCCCCCTTCTGCCCTGCCCCAGCCCACCCAAGCGGGGTGTCCCCAGCACAGGGACCACCCCATCGCTTACCCGGGGGAGCCGGACAGCTTCCATGACGGCTGGAAAACTGCTTCGACGGCCCGGCGGAGGCAGCCCCCGGGGCTCCAGGGGCTGGAGGCGATTCCTTGGCCGGGCGCAGGGCTCCCAGCGCAACCAAAATCCCACGGTAAATCCGGGCAAGTCCCTCTCCGAGCAGCCGGAGGTTAAGGGAGCGCGGTTCCCTTTGCCGATTCATTCATCCATCTCCCTTACCTGCCAGCAGAGGGGTCACCCGTCCCGGGACCACTGCCCCGGCTCCTAGCAGGATGCGGCCACCGCCTCCGTCCCAGGAAAGCAGCAGCACCAGAAGTGCTTTGGGTAATGCTCTTGCAGCTCAAGTAGCGGCTCTCCACCAGCGCCCTGCTCCCTCAAAGGGAGACGGGGATGGGAAAGATCCCTAAAACCCTGCCCCGTGCTGCGGGTGCTGCCCCACAGGAGCAAGAACAACGGCAGGGTCGGCGGCACGGTCCTCTCTGATCCCCCCCCCAGGCAGCTTGGCAGGGCTTTATCACGAAGAGGATCTTTCAAACACAGTTTATTACTGCAGTTTCATAAATCTTCATGAGGCAGCGAAGCTCACGCGGGTCGTGAAAGCAGCGGCAGTTACCGGAGCATGAAACACAGCCCGAGAAAGCAATTGTACAGAAGGGGATGAGGCGAGGGGAAGGAGAGAGCCCGCTCCGAGAGAAAGGGAGGTGAAAGAATAGAAGCCCCCCGGAGCGATGCGGTTCCCCCGCACCCGGCCATTAAGGCAGAGGGAAGAGCTCTGCGATGCTCTGGGATGCTCTCGCCTTCCTCCCAGAGGCTGCGGCTGCTGCACTGCCAGCCCACTGCCTGCACAGCACCCACGGAGGCTGCCCAGCACCCAGAGCTCTGCTCAGCACTAACCCCTTCCCTGCCGTGCTGCTGCCAGGCCCTGGGGACTGGAGCCACAACTGCGAAGTGCATCCATGGATCTGGATACACTTAACTCCTGTCGTGCTGCACAGCCGAACTCAGTGGGCACCCCAGAAGTTAACACCTTTACCCAAGCTAGGACCTGGTGGGGTAAAGGGACCTTCAGAGCCATTTGCTGTCCAGGGCATCCCTGATGCCTGCACAGCCATGCTCTGTTTGCACGCATTTCGGGATGGTCAAGTGCCCTGTGGGGTCTGTCCATAGCTCCCATCTCACCCCCACAATGGGACCAGCAAACACAGCCCAAAAGCACTGCAGCTGCACATGTGTTGGTGTTCTGCTTTGGAAGCTGTGCCCAGGAGCAGCAATGAAGCAGTGATACATCAGGGGGGACACGAGTGTCGTCTCCCCCCAAAACACCACCGTGAGCCAAACGGACCCAGCCATCACCATTGCTTTACAGAGCCAGGTCTCGTTTAAAATCAGTCTGCAGAGGAATACATCCCTGGTTTGAGCTGAGCCTACGGGCTATGGATGCCGCTATCCCGTGGGGATGGCAGGTGTGGGACAGACCCAGGGCTCATCCCAGCACACGGGTGTTGAAGTGAAGGCATCTGCACACTCTCCTCATCCCTCACTCAGTGCTGGGTGAGCAATACAAGGAGTGAAAGCTGAAGCATCCCTTCCATCCTCTTGCTCCTGGGATGATGGAGACCCAGCACCGAACTGCCTGGGAAAAGCCAGACAACGCCAAGGCCACCCATGAGGGACCATTAACACCCATGCCAGGACACAGCTCCCCATGCCCATGCTCTGGGAGGTGGGGGCTGTGGGTTTCCCATCTCCTCTCCCCATCCCAAAGGATCTCTCCCAGCTTAGGCCGGGCTCAGCAGCTCCCCGCCGTGCTTTTCACTCCCAAATTCGAGTGGAACCAAGGAAAATAAAGCCCCACACACTGACTATTTCATTGGGAACTTCCCAGCTGGGGCTGTGCTGATCCCACCGGAACCACAGCCAGGACACGGTGCCAGTCCGGATGCGACCCTCCAGACCTGCCTGTCCCCAGCCTCTACGTGCCTTGGATGCTGCCTGCACCCTGCCTGCACCCCACCAGTGCCAGCCCTACTGATGCTGCTGACAAGGAGCCTGTCCAAAGCAATGTTGGTGCCCCCTCGTTGCTTCCCAGTTGGAGCATGGGATGATCCAGCTGGCAGCTCTCCACTGCACTGCCCTGACAAGAAGCTCCTTTAACTTTGGAAGCAGAGAAAAGACCGGATAAATTCCCATGTCATTGTCAAAACCCAAACCGAAGGAGAAATCCCATCTGGCTGGCCCTGTGAAAAGCAGCAGCTACTTCCCACCTCGCCGGGTGTTATGACACCCACACATGCACATGGAAACGGGAGAGGAGTTCACTTCCTAGATCCCATGGACAGCAGTGCCAAGAGCAGGACCAGCACGCCCGACTGCTCACTTTGTGCCCTATCCCCACATCCTTTGACATGAGGCACATGAGCCAGGCTGGTCCCCATGCTGCCATCTGCAAAAGGAGGACCTGGCACACAAGAAGCTCCTCCAGCCTTGTCCACTTCATCCTGCAGCTCCTGTTGTGGTGTTCCTGCCACCACTCTGCCTGTCCCTGCCTGCACACAGCACGAGCATCCCACTACAGCAGCTGAAAAGCATCAGCCAGCCCCTGTCCTTCCTTTTCCTCACCCTGTCTCCTTGACTCAGCATCTCCCTGGGATCTCCTGCCAGGTCCAAGCTGGGAACCATCCCTACCCTCACCCGAGTGCTTCAGTGACCAGAGGGGACAGCACCAAGCACAGATGTGACCTGACCTGCATCATGGGCCTGGTACACAGCACCAGGGGATGCTCTGAAGGCAACTGATGGGCAGAAATGCCCTCATCATGCATTATGCAATGCAGTAAGAGCAGCATCCAAGTGGAAGTTTCTCCCCACATGTCCTTGCCCTCCTGGAGACCCCAGCAATGGGAAGCATCGATCCCCAAGGAGCTTCCCATGTTTGGGCAAGGGCAAATAAGATGGGCAAAGGGCACAGGGAGGCTGGGAAAGCCAGGGCAGATCTTTGCCCTGCCATCAGCTTCCTCTCTGACTGTCAGCAGGAGGCTGAAGGCAGCAGCATCCTCTGTGTATGGAGAGCATCCCTGCTGGCAATGGGAGGAGAAAGGAGCCCATGTGCCCTTGGCGGGGATGGCTTGGGACATGCCAACAGCTTGGGGATGCAGGACACAAATAAAGGAGAGGCTGGAAGGGATCAGGCTCTTCCCAGCACAGACACAAGCCACATTGTGGTCACATCCTACGTACAGGCAGCAGTGATTCGACGCAGCGCAGCCTGGCAGCTGGGATGGAAGCAGCCAGATCTGAGCCTGGAGACCTCCTTTGGAGCCAGATGGGAAAGGGAAACTGAGGCACAGAGGCACAGCTCAGGAACAGCCCCAGAGGCACAGCCATACCCATCACGCTCCTGCAAAGCCAAGTCACAGCACGGGTCCTGGGTGCTCCCGCCTGGAGCTGCTCAGACAAATGGCTCTGGAAATCAATTCCAATCTGTCAGGCATCACTTCAAGACACCAAATCGATGGTTCCTCTTAGCCCAGAGCAGAGGGAGGGAGGTGGGAGAAGGGGAGGGATCAGGGTTTCCTCTACAAGCAGATGTTGGGTCCAGTTGGAAGAAAATGACCCCCAAACCAGCTCTTGGTGTGGCAGAGAGCAGGGAAGATGCATGTCTGCATGTGGTGCAGTTCCAGGGATGGATGGAAGGATGGAGAGAAGGATGGAGGGATGAAGGAATGGAGGGATGGAGGAATGGAGGGATGGAGGAATGGAGGAAAGGAGGGTTGGAGGGTTGGAGGCAGGGCATCATCTGAGCTCACAGTCAGAGCTTTGGATTCATTTCTTACTCTCATCTCTCTGCAAGCAGAGCAAGAGTGCAGAGGCACCAGGAGGTTGTGGAGCATGCAGGGGGTGAGTTGGTGCTGGCAGAGAGGAGGAGGGAGCACACATCACGATCAGAAATGAGTTCCTGACAGGACCATTGTTCCCTCTAATGAGACACTGAGGGGAGTCACTAAACAGAGCAAGGCTGCCACAACCGCTTCCATGACGGGAGAAACAGGAACGGGCAGCAGGAGCGGGGATTTGGCAACAGGAGCCTCCAGCCGGGCCCATGGCCACAGGCAACTGTGAGGTTATAGCCAAGAGCCGGGCACACAGGAGTCCGTTTGCTGCTCAAGGGATGCAGCGGCTTGGGAACACGGGCAAAGCTTCACCTCGGAGAGCCTGAGATCGGAGGCAGAGACAAAATGCAACAAGTGGATGGAGAGGAAGGTTAAAGGATGGGAGGCACCTCCCGTGCAGGGAAATGATGCAGGGGTGATGCTCATGCCCCTTGTGCCAAATGCACTGGGTGCGATTCTCTAAGCCAGCTCAGCAGCACCTCTCATCTCCTGCCATCAGCACAGTGATGCTGACCGCGGGAGCTGCTGACAGGAGCTTCAACGTGCTGCACCGTATCGGGAGCTAATTCATCTGACAGAGCACGGCAGGGCTGAGGGAGGGAACCACCTCCCCATCATCACTAAGGGAAGAATCCAAGCCAAACCCATGGCTTTTCCAGCCCTTGTGCTGCAGCCTGGAGTCACCACAGAGCTCAGCTCCATGAGAAAGCGCCTAGGAGGGGGATTTTTCCCAGCTTGGCACATTGGGGACCACTGGCTGCTCAGCCCGGCACAACACTTGGCCCATCTCTGCCTTGGCACGGGAAGACCCAACTCTTCCAAAGACTTGGCTCCTGCTGCCATCGTGATGTGCTTGGATGCACAGCCCGGAGCTCAGCAGGTCCAGCCACAGCACCAAGTGCTGCTCCCGCAGCCTCCAGGCTGGAATTATGGGGGAGCTGCCTTTTTGAGTGATTCCTGCCAGGAGATGGGGTGATGCCAGCTCTGATGGCTGCGGGGGAGAGGCTGGAAGAAGCTGGTTTGGTGTTATGGAGGGGCTCAGGAAGGCTCCTGATGGGGTGTGGAGAACAGACCCTATTTATAAGCGCCCAGGTAGCATGTAGGCGGGTGGCCACAGCCCGCTGTGCCAGCATGGTTAGTCACAGCTACTTAAAAATCAGGAATGCTGAAAACAACCTGCTCAGACCCACATCCAAAGCCTCTCCCAATCCGAAATCATGGCATGAGATGCGACAATGCTTCACTGACAGCCTGATGAGAGACCCTGCGCGCACATGGCATGGGGATGCTGCTGAGACACGTCATCCCCTCTCCACAGGGCATGAGGACACCGAGGCGCACAGTCCCTACAGTGCCTGGCTGGCACTGCATTCTCCAGTACATCCCACCTCGGAGTGGGATGCGTTAGGTGACACTAGGATGAGGTGCAACCATCCCCAGAGGCAGATTCCATCCCTCCTGCTGGCACTGAGCAAACCCTCTTGTTCTCTCTTGCACTTCTTAACCCACACCAGGGCACATCACAGGGAGAGCTCCAGCCCTTCCACCAGCACCAGTCAGAAGCTGTCCAGGCAGCGAGGTTTAGTCAAGCAAAAGGAGGGCAGCAGCATCTGCCTGCAGCCCTGCTGCCTCCTCCCACCCCAATGAGCACCCGACCCAGCCCCACACCATCACCTCCCAGGGGGCAGAGCCCACCTTCATGGTGCTGGGACCATCCCCGAGGGACCAGCATCACCTGGTGCCTGCATCCCCATCACGTCACCCCCCTGGTCCATACCCACGAGCAACGGAGTCAGCCTGTAGTCCCCGGGCTCGGCGGGTCTCTCCTGCTCCCGCAGCCTCGGCACGGCTCTAGGGGAAGCTCCAAAGGGATGCTTTGCCCAGCGAGGAAGCATGGTGGTACCCAGGCAGCCGAGAGGAACCAGAAGACGGCTCGGAGCAGGGCTCCGAAATCTGTGTGACAAACACACGCATCTCATCGCATATGTTTAAACCGAGGGAAAGATGCTTTTCCTGATCACTTGGCATTTAAAGCAGCACGTCAAGTTAAATCTAAGGAGACGGATGGAGCCGCTTGAGCTGCTTGTGTTAATGAAATACAGGATCGGATCGTTATTAAACACGTATGCAGCGAGCTGGGGTGGTACCGACCTTATCACACGGCGCTGACCCCGAGGAAAGCTGCACGCAGCGACCGGCGGCGCTCAACCCTGCGGACACCGATCCCTCACATCCAGAGCCGGATCCCCCGCACCGGGAAGCGGAGCCGGAGCAGTGCTGGGTGGCCGGAGGAGCTCCGGAGCTGGTGCCCTGCTGCCACCCGGGTCCTGGCACCCGTCAGTCCCCACTGCTGTCCCCAGGCTAGCGAGGGGAGCGCGGCAGGGCTGTCTCCATGGCTCACAGTCAGTGGCACAGCTCCTCTGCCAGCCGCCATTGCATCCTCCCGGCTCCCAGCCAGCACTTTTCCTCACATCCTTTCCCTATCCCAGCAACTTCTCCCCCCCTGCCCGTTTCAGTTCCTCTTCGGATGCCCGTGTCTCCTGCTCTCCTGGTTCAGGCGGCTCAGAGCTCCCTGTAGGTCTCCGGGTGTGTTTTTTTCTTTCTCTTCTTCTGGAAATGTCAACGTGCCCCCTCAAACACATCACATGGGCTAGGAGCCAGGAGCTGGTGCTCAGCCACCAGCGCTGCCACTGTCCCCTCCCTGCCCTGCCAAAGCAAGGGCTGGTGATGGGCTATCGGCTCAAGGAGCCCTTCCTATGCTCCCGCATCCGCCTTGGCTCTGGGTGCAACCCTGGAGGATGCGCATGTACAGGGCATCAGGGTAACAGCAGAGCCCATTTCCAGGCTGGCCTTGGCAGGGGCTGATGAAGTCACCCTGAATGGGTGATGAACAGGCAGTGACGACCTAAGGGATACTGGAGGCACAAGCCAGGTCCTCTTGGTTAACCCAGGCTAATGAAGACCATTGCTGTGCCTGCATTTCAGTGGGTGTTTGCCTGCCTCTCCCCGCAAGGAAGATGCTGATCTCGCCGCACGTACTCCAAAACTCAGGCTTACCCCAACCCAAGGCCATGACACCCCAGGAAAGCCCTGACCTGTCCTGCAAGGATCCCCTATGGTCAAGCAGCACCCAGCACCCAAACACTGATGCAATGCGATTGAGAGCAAATTCCAGCAGCATCCCAAAACTACCTGCACATGCATTTAGGGGGACACTTGCACTGTGGCTTTGCAAACTCCCCCTGTTTTCCTCCATCCCCAATTCCCAGTGTTTCTCCCTCCATCCAGCTCATTGCAACATCCTGAGGGTTCTCTCATGGACTTACAACCACCCAAGCCCACTCAGTCCTGGCTGGGAAGGGCTGTAGAGCCCTCATACCAAAGACCCATAGGTAGGTTTTATCCCCATTTCACAGATGGGGAAACTGAGGCACTCATGGAGTGGGGGGGGGGGGGGGGTCAGGAGCACTCGTGGCTCAGAGCCCAGCAGTGGCAGGACAAGAAGGGAGAAGCTTGAGAGGGCTGGAGCCCTTCCAGGCTCTCCAACAGCCTTAGATGTGAGTCACAGCTGGCACAGGCATTCACTGCATGTTCTGCATTGACAGCCCCCCAAAACCATGTTCCTCTTTGCTGAGCACTTCAGGAGGAGCTGGCTCCTGCACATCATACACATAGAGGGGGCCTATTCCCCTTCCTCCTTTCGTTTGGGACCAAGGGCATCTGTCCTTTTACACTGCTATCATGACTATCATCTGTACCCTGCGTGTTATTTGTATTGGCACAGCGGCTGTGCTCTGCTTGGCCAACACCGTGGGGAAGGGGTAGGGCTTGCTCCAAAGAGCTTTGAGTCAATACAGGCAACAGAGGTGAGAGGCAAGGAGACACAGCCAAGGGCAAACAGCAGGTCTGGGGACCTCCTGCATGCCAGGACCCACAGCATCTCCCCTGTGCTCCCTACCACAGGATGCTAGAGCTGAAGTTGGAGGTTTGGGGCACAAAGAGTGTGTGGGGATGGGAGGATGCTACACGGGAAAAGCAAACACCATTACTGCCAGCAGGATTAATTGTCCTTCCTGCTGATCCCTGAAACCTGGCTCACTCCTGCTGCGGGGAGGGCCAGAGGATGGGGTGACCTTTTAATTCTGATTGCTCTGTGATGAGAAGTAAATAAGCATTATTATCAGTTAAAAGCTGCTCAGAAGAGCCCGCCTGCAGATCTACTGCTGTCTCACGTCCATCACACGGATGGTCCCCATGCTCCTGCGGGGCAGACCCCCACACATCCCTTATTTCCAACAGGGAACTGAGCTGCCATGGGATGGGGGCTGGAGCCAAGGGCAGCACCGAGCACCCAGGTCTACCCAAGGATGCTCCCATCATCTCCCATCCCAGGTCCCACCAGTACTGCCTGCCTCACCATCACCACAGGGATGGTCCTGCTGTCACCATGGGAAGAGGCACCACTCCCTGCACCCAGCCTTGCTCAGTCATGGAGGCAAATGGTTGCTTTCAAATCAGAGGCAGATCTTCCCCCTCTGGGGCTTCCAAGGCTCCGACTTCTCTGCAGTGCAAACCTGAGCCACTTGTACATGCAAAAAGCCCATTGCTCGGTGACACCTCATCCTCACCAGGGACCAGCTGTGTGCCAGCAATGCAATTCCCAGGGAGAGGCTGGGCAGAGGAGATAACACATCAGGGTGAGACATCCCCATTTACACCTGCAACCCAGACATGGGCTTGCTCTTAGCAGCTACACAAGGAGCTGCTTTCAGACAGCAACAGCATCAAACCTGCCTGCAGGGGAGAAGGATGCCCATTGCCCTGCTCTATGCCTGCTCTCCAGCCGCTGGTGCCAGCTCCAGCCTCTCCCCTCCATCAGCCAATTCCTCCTTCTCCATCCTCCTATTTACTCTGTAAGCTCTTTAGAAAGACGATTGCATCTCACAATGCTTGTGTACAGCCCCAAGCACAATGAAGCCTCGCTCTGCCCCGGCACCACTTCAATCTGCACAGTGAGACAGTCATGGGGTGGGAATACAGCCGGGACACAGAGCACAGCTTTGTGTCTGCTCACAACTGGGCTCAGCACACGCAGTCTATACAGCAATATTCATGCATGCGGTGCCCTGACACGCTGCACACAGTAGGTCTATTGTACATCATTTGAACTACAAGATACTGGGGACTGACCAAGGCGATGCTGCTCAGGGCAGAGATGCTGAGTTCCAGTGCTGGAGAAGGAGCAGAAACCTGCTGCACCAGGCAGCCAAGGATGCTCAGAGAGGCAAAGAGGAGTTAACCAGGAGCAGGTCACAGATTCCCAGACTGGTTTGGCCTGGAAGGGACCTTGAGATCTCTGGGCACCCTGTGCCAGCGCCTCAGCACCCTCACAGGGAAGAGCTTCTGCCTAAGAGCTCAGCTCAGTCTCCCCTCGGGCAGGTTCAAGCCATTCCCCTTGGCCTGTCCCTACAGGCCCTTGTCCCAAGCCCCTCTCCAGGTTCCCTGCAGCCCCTTCAGGCACTGGAGCTGCTCTCAGGTCTCCCCTTCAGGAGCCTTCTCTTCTCCAGGCTGCCCCAGCCCAGCTCTCTCAGCCTGGCTCCAGAGCAGAGCTGCTCCAGCCCTCGCAGCATCCCCATGGCCTCCTCTGGACTCACTCCAATGGGTCCACATCCCTCTTATGTTGGGAGCCCCAGCTCCATGCTCAGTGTCACTGCGTGCTCTGTGCTGCTCTGCTGTGGCCAGGTCCACCCTGTGGGAATGAGCATGCCCCATTCCTAGTGGCAGGATTCAAGCTGTTTCTGCAGCAGCCAGTCTGCCCATCCTCATGACCACAGCCACAGACAGAGCCTTTCCTTGCCTGTCCCCAGGCGTTTGAAGCCTCAGGGGGAAAAAGAAGGAGCCTCTGCTTAAAGCATCCAACCTGGCACGACACTGAGCTGGGCAGTGCAGACCTGATGGGAAATCGGGGTCTCACTTTCCCCTTCTCACCTCACAATGCCCATTACTGGGCCAGAAAAGGCCCCATTAAGACACAAGCTCTGCCTCAATCCAGCGGTCGGGACTGATTGTGGGTCAGGCTGTTTATATCAGACCTTATCTCAGTCCTCAGGGTGTCACGAGCAGGAGGAACACCCTCACCCGTGCACAAGGGATGCACTGGTCTCAGGGCAGCTTAGAGCTGGGTGGACAGAAAGGTCTTTTCTATCTCAGAGGCACTGATTGCACCATACCAGCTGCATGTCTGCTACTATTAGAAATGGGGAAGAAGCCAAATAAAGAAAAAGAAAAGGAAAATAAAATATCCATTGGAGACCTTCTGACACCACACAGTTAAAGGCACTCAATGCATTTCACAGCTGAAGGGCCAGGGAGCATAATTTCTCATTAAACCCAGCCAACTGATAGCTGATAAGTTCTTAAGTAATAAAAAACTCTTTCAAACCCCAACGAGCACCCGGAGGTGTCAAAGCAGCTCGGGAGATGGCTCATCCCTAAAGGCAACAGATCTGCAGGAGAGAAACCAGCTCCACGTGGCTGCTCCGCCTGCCTAGGCTGCAGGCAACATCTGCCGAGGCTGGCATCACCCGGCAGCGCTGGCAGAGCCCATCAGGGATCCAAGCCGGGATGTGCCAAGCGGTGGCAGGTGGAGCCGAAGGGAGAACTTGGCACCCGGAGGTGCATCAGCCTCCCACGGGGACCGGTGCTGCCGTGCGCCGGGGCTCGGCTCCGCTCGCATCCCAAGCTGTTCCCTCGGGCGCCCGCTTGGTGAGCCCGTGGGGCTGGGGCTTTGCTCCCCAGCTAGTGAGGAAGCCAAAACCCGCCTGGAGAAGCGAGAAGCGAGAGTTTGCTCCCCAAATGGCACAACCCGAGCGGCGCCTGGCAGCACAGCGCAGCCCCGAGCTGCTGCAGCACCCAACACCTCCCGGGCCAGGCTGGCGCCCGCAGCACCCGGCTCCCACCCGGTGCCGTGGCACAGCACCAAGTCCTTCCACGCTCAGGGGACTTCAGCACCCTTCTCCCTTTGCTCACTTGCTGAGCGCAGATGCAGCAAATCCCACTCCTACAACGGGATTCAGAGCTGAGCCTTGTCCCTTCCTGGAGGGGGGGGGTTTAGAGGAGACGTGCCCCGTTCTGCATTAAAATAGCAAAGGGAACATACGCCAGGGCCAGCTGCAGCAGCACTTGGTGCAGGATCAGATCCTGGTCCAGGTCTCTGGAAGGAGCTTTCCATTTTAGCTCTGCAGAGAGAAAGCCTTGGCAAGGGCTGTGCTGGGTTTTAGGGGACCACAAGCTCCCTCCTCCCTGACACTTTCTGGGGGAGCAGAGTTCCCAAGTGCCACAGATGAGGCTCATGACTCTTAAAACCACCTGGCATGGACCAGCTCTGCAAATGCCAAACTTTTTGAGTGCCTGGGGGTAAATCTGCAGGATGGGATGAATCGGGGGTGTCACAGCAAGCCCTGGGAGCCGCATCCATCTGGACCAGCCAATGATGCTCCTTGCCCACCTGGAAAGCCAAAGCTCTCCAGGACATCCATGCCAGAAGGGAAGCAGTCACCTGGCTTAAACCCAGAGAAAAGGTAGAAGGGGTTTAACAATTACTTCGCAGGGCATGGAAAAAAGCCTCAAGTGCACATCCCTGGGGTTGGGATCAGTGACTCCGGAGCTGCCCAGGCATTTTGGCAACCCCTAGCTCCTCATCCCATGGGAGCATCACACCCTCAATGCCTCTGTGCCAGTCCCCATTACCAGAAGGCCACTGCTTCCCAGTCAATCTTACTTTGAAGGCAGCCCTGGTTTACTCTGATTTAAATCAAAGCACCGCTAGCAACAGTGCTATTACCACTGCCAAAAACTGGAAACTAAATGGCATTTCCCCACCGCTCCATTTATATTTCTGTGCTCTTTACCCATTTGTAAACTGCAGGAGGGAACAATTTAAGGCATCTGAGTGAAATGCTTAAATTAACAATTTACAAATAGCTTAATTGAGGTCCTGGTCTCCCTCTTCCTGAGCAGAAGCTGCTAAATGATTGTGAATCATTCCCATTTATTGGTTCTTGTGCTGTGAATTACAGGCCCTGGACTACGATAAAGGCTTTAATACCTTGGTGCAGGCTGGGAGTACCCATCACTTACACCCAGCACTGCTGGTGACAGACGGCCACAGCCACGGATGGGAGCTGAGAACCAGAAACCGTGGTAAGAAGCAGGCGAGTGGTACAGGAGATAGACAGAAGTGCCTTGACTGAAGGGATGCTACAGGGTGTGCAGCCATCTGGGGGCTTTATATAGCTCTGAATAAGGGGCTGATGGGTTTGCACTGATGGAATGCTGGGACGAGGTTGGTGCTCAGATGCAGTTTGGAGGATGGGGAAGGTCAGCCCCATGGTTTGGTCACAGTGGGGAGCTGGGGTTTCACACGCCGCGCCATGAAACCAGTAGTTGAATGCAACAACCCATACCCCAGCAGCAGCATCCACTGCAGACCCCATGGCCGGGGCTGCACCTTGCTCCTCATCCATCCCTCCCAGAAATTCATTCCCAGCAGGAAAAGAGAGGAGCAGCGCCCGGGGAGGGATGGGATCTGCTCTGCCTGCAGCCTCGCACTTGTTAAACCTCTTGCTGGCAGCCAAGGACACTCACGTCTGCATCAAACTCCTCAGCTCCCAGTCTAATTCTGGCACATCAGACAGTAATTATAGGTACATCACCGGCGCTGACAAGTCTGGAGCTCGTCATTCCCTGTCAGCACAGCACTGCAGACACCCCACAGGGAGCGCAGAGGGGCCATGTCCCTCCCACCCGCTCCTGGCTCTATTTTGGGGATCTCTTCACACTCCTGAGACCCCCCATTACCAGGGGCTCATCCCACTACCACCAGCCCCATCCACCTCTGGGTGCTGGTTGGAAAGAGAGCTCCATCACCCATGGGGTTCCATGGCCCTGGACCGTGTTGGGGTGGAAACTGCATTGGGGGGGAAGCAATGATTTTAATTAAAAGGCAAATGACTGCACTGGAAGTTGACTTGAAGCACAGAGATATTAAAAAGCCATTGACTCTGTGAATTATTCCTCCCTGGGTTGCTTAACAGGGAAAAGTGTTCAGACAGCATGGGCTGCTTTAGCATCCTGACTTGGGGAACCCCAGCAAGGGGAGAAGTGAGGGGGAACCACTGGACAACAGATGGGGACATCCCCATTCCCTGTCCCATGGCAGCCAGGAGTCCCTTGCCCTCTGGTCTGTATGAGCCAGCATCGTTCCTGCCTGGGGCTACTGTCCTTCCCCTGGGAAAGCCACAAGTGCATCCTCAGCATCCAGGCTGCATGGACCTTCCCAGCTCAGCTCCATCCCTTGTTTCTCCCCACTCGGTCCTGGGGCTCGGCTCCATCTAATGAGTCCCTGTTGCATCCTGTCTGCTCGCAATAGAACTTGGGAAACCAGAGACACCTCACAAACCTCCCTGCCTGCCTCGAGGGTTACCCTGAACCACATCACTGCCGGAACACGAGACAGGATGAAAGAGCAGCGCTGATTCCCATCGCCAAGCCGCGGGTCTGTTCACCTAAGCAGGTACCAGCAGCCTTTCAGAAGGGGTCAAAGCCGCCTTCTTTCCATGGCAGACAAGCTCATTAAGTGGCATCGTTACCCGGCTGCAGGATGACCTTATAACTGTCTATACGTTCACCTCGGCTAGGATGCAGCTTCTGAGAACGGGGGCTCTTTAATCTTGTTCAGACAAAGGCGGAACAGGATCTGATAGCTGGAAGCCGAAGCGTCAGACGCACAGACACAGAAGGGAAACGCGTTCAACAGGACCAGGGAGCGCCTGCATGGAGCAGGGCGGCTTCTCCATCACTTCCCACTTTGAACCGAGGCCGGGTGAAAGATAACATCCGCTCAGCCAGAAGTTGCCTTCTCCATGCGGGAGTTAGAGCGGAGACTTTACAGCCTCTGTCACACAGCTGGGGTCAAGCTGGGTGATGAGAAGGGTTTTTCTCTTGAAATAGGGTCTTAAAAAGATCCCTTGAATGCAGAAAATCCCACAAACGCTTCACCCCCACCCCTCAGCCCTCCTTGTTGTGCTGGTTTTAACATCTCCATTCAAGAACTAGAAACCCAGCAAAGCATCACCATTAGGCTTCTTCTTCCCCCAGTACACTGAGGCTCAATACCAGCAGGACCTGCAGCCATGAGCACCAGTGATGAACCTACCAGGGCTGGCTGGGCTTCCAGTCTGGAGAGCCAACTCCAACCTCCTATGAGGAGCAATAGAAGCCATGGCCAGGAGCAGCCTTCCAGCCTTCTCCCAAGGAAGCAGTTGTGCAATCTGCTCTCCAGCTGAGGGGCAAAGCATGCATGCCATTTGGAGCCAGGAATGTAATTCCATGTGTAATTCCAGGGTGGGAAATGAGCTAGAACAGCGTTTAGCACCCCAGGGCACACCCTCATATGGATGCAGGACCT
Organism: Lathamus discolor; assembly: GCF_037157495.1. Classification (NCBI taxonomy): domain Eukaryota; kingdom Metazoa; phylum Chordata; class Aves; order Psittaciformes; family Psittacidae; genus Lathamus; species Lathamus discolor. The sequence continues at coordinate 3,192,844 of NC_088903.1, read as the reverse complement.
GGCTGTGGGCTGCGGTCTTCATCCTGCTTCCCCACTCCAATTATCCCATGGGATAATGCGTTCATTCCAACAAGGCAATTAAATTACAGTGCACTGTTCCGTTGCCTTGGTTTTACACCTCGAATGCTCTGGGTTGGGGAAGCCTGGCACACCCCACCTATTACAAGCTTGATTTCCTCCATCTCCAGCCTGGGTTCCCCAGCACAGCCCTGCCTGACAGCCACAGAAAATCATGGAATGGTTAGGCTTGGATAGGATCATTCCGTTCCAATCCCCTTCCACTAGAGCGGGTTGCTCCAAACCCTGTCCAACCAGGCCTTGAGCACTACCAGGGATGGAGCATTTACCTCTTTGGTAAATGGGCATTTACTTCTTCTTTGGGCAGCTTGTTCCAGTGCTTCACCACCCTCACAGTAAAGAGCTTGTTCATGTCTAAGAAACTCATGCCATAAGACAGACAGGCTGGTGCCTCTCCCCATACCTTCAAGCTAGAACCAGCACAGAAAATCTACCTGCTCCAGGGCAGGAAGCCACCAAAGCCTTCAGGACAGCTCCTAAAGAGCCCATCCCATTGCTATTCCCCAGGGCATCCCACTGAGTGATGCTGCTGATGAACAAGGTTTTGGTGAAGGGAGATGTTTCCCTGATCACCTTCATTGATCAATGCTGCTGCTTTTGGGGTTGTTTAGCCTGGGGCTGCTGCCCTGATTGACAGGGCTCTGGTGCACTTTTCAGCCTCCCAAAAAGGAATAGCTGAAATCACTGCAGAGACACTCTGGCAACGCAAACAGCCTGTTAGAGGCCAGCAGATGCCACAGAAATCAAATCTATTATTATGACAGACCCAGCAGGGGTTGCTGCTGAACAGATTCCACCACATTTCCCCTCTTACAGCTCTTCTGAACCAGCCACACTTCCACAGCCGGCTCCTAAATAAGGCACCTGCCTCTCCTCCTAACCCCCAGAGAGCCAGCATCCTCCTCTCATTCCCCTTCGAGAGCTTTCCCTTCATAATCCCAACCAGGAAAAACCCAAACCTTGCAAGCTCCAGCATTCAGTTGAGAAACGGTCCCTCCTGGAGCATCAGTGATGCCTCCAACTGCAGAAACCCTCCCCTGCAAGAAGGGATGGGGGCTGATGCCTTAACCATCAATGCAAACAAGAGACCTCCTATAAGCACCCAAAAACGAGCTCAAGGTGCTGCTTTCACCCACCACATTCCCTGCACCTGGAGGAAGGGTGGGGAAGGAGCAAACATCAAACATGAAACAAGCAGGTATGGGGAGGAGCACGCTGCTTGGCCCCCAGCCCCGGTACTGACCTGGAGACTTTAAACAAAGGGAACAGAGTCCTGGCTTCTTCCCTCCTGCAATTCGATCGAGCCCTGGTTAGGGACAGGAAAGGAGGAGATTCATGAATGAACGCGATCCAAGCGGGAAAGTTTGCCAGGGATGGAGGGGAATAAAGAAATAAATCAGAGCAAGCAAACACATCATAATTGTGAAACAAAAGAGCAGCAGCAGGAAGCATCTGAGAATGAAACGCGGTGCGGGGAGCGATGGGGAGCCGGGATGTGCCTCACTGTGCAGGCAACAGGAGCAGCAGCCCCCTTCCACCCCATGGCCACGGTGCCTTGTCTGCACGCAGGGGGGTTGCTCCCATGCATAAGGGAGCAAACATCCGTGCACACGGGCTGCAATGAACCCCGGGATGCCCCAATCCGCTGCTGCTGTGGGGTCTTGCCAAGCCCAGGCGCAGATTGCTTGTTGTGGGCATGGAAGAGCAAGGGGGACTCAGAGTAGATGGGCTTATCACGGTGTTTTCTGTCACACGCTCAGATTGGACCTGTCTGTCATGAAGCTGCGCAGCCTCCAGGTGATGCGAGCAGCAGCACAGCCTCGGCAACACCAGCACCAAAAAGCACCTTCCTCACCCCGGCTCTGTGGGGCTTGAACCTCCGCACAGGGAGAGACATGAGCACAACACTGAGAACCGAGATGGGTGAATACAGGGGGGAAGAGGCTCTGCCAAAGAGCCCCCCCGAGCCAGACCCCCCCCCCCCTCCCCGAGCATCCTGCCCGCAGGCGCTGAGCCCTAGCTCCCAGCAAAACAGCCCCGAGCTGCTTTGAGCCTTTGTTTTAGGGCCATGGGGGGGTTTTGTCCTCCCCCCCGCCCCGCAAGCCCCTGTGCCTGGAGGAGCGGGGTTACAAGGGCAGGGGCAGGCAGGGGACGGCCAAGCCAGCAAGACCGCAGCACCCACAAGGGTCTCTTTCTTTGCTGGCAAAGGGAGCAGAGCAGCTCCCGTGGCCAAGAGGCAGCTCAGCTCATCCATCACAGCCAGGGGACATTTGTCCCCTTGTCCTGTCTCCGCTCCACGTGTTCTTCCTCTTATGTCAGTCCTTCCATCGCTGCCCTCTGGGCTCAGCCATGGGGTGAGATGAGGCAGCTTGAGGGGGACTCTCTGGGGCCCCCACTTGCCCAGCAAGGAGAAGGAGGAGGAGGGTAGCAGGGCGATGAATGCTGTTTCTAACTCAATATCCCACAATAAACGGCACTGATGGACTCAGCAACCATCCCAACGCTTCTGAAGCTCTGCTCTGCCGCTCCCGGGATGCTCCCTGTTATCCCTGGCTTTGTGGTGGGATCTCACCCTCAGATCCAAGCAGGGGGAATTCAGAATATGCAGGTCCCCCCCACTCCCTTCTTTCGGGGCATCCCTACGGATCAGGGTGTGGATTCACACGCTTGTGGTTCGGGAATGGATCTCACGCCCAGCGCGAGTAAATAACCTTCAAGGCACAACAGGAGAGAAACAAAGACAGAAAAGTGGGAAATCCTTCCTGGATGTGCTTTATTCATTTGTTTGATAATTGCAGTTCAGGTTTAATGATTGAAGCCATGCTTTGGAATACACCAGGAACCATTCCGGAGTGAAGCTGCTGCTGGTCGTGGCTGTGGTACCTCACTGAGGGCAGGGTGCTGGGCCATAGGTACCAGCCTACCCAGGGTGATGAGGTGCTGGTTGCCCAGAGAAGCTGTGGCTGCCCCATCCCTGGCAGTGTTCAGGACCAGGATGGACACAGGGGCTTGGAGCAAGCTGCTCCAGTGGAAAGTGTTGGGGTTGGAGGTGGATGAGCTTTAAGGTCCCTTCCAATCCAAACCATTCAGGGATTCTATGAAACCATAAAAGGAGGGGGACAAACGTGGTTCCTCTGATACATTTTCCATAGACTAAGACTGAGCTCTCCAATCTCATCCTCAGGATGTTCTTGGTGTTGGGGGGAGGAAAAGGCTGGGGGTGTTTTCAGCACTGCCGAGCATCCCAAGCTGAGGCCCAGCAGCAGATCCCAGCTCCTGGTTTCAGTCTCTGCTTCACTTGATGTTACCTTGGGCCAAGGACTTGCACCTTGGCTTCCCCACGTGTGGAAGGGAGATAACAGACTTGCTTTGTGAAGAGCTGGGACTGACAGCTCAGAAGAGCTCATTATTATCTGCGGAGCAGCACAACCTCCCCAGAGTTACTTTGGCTGAGATGCCGACTCACAGCCAACCCTTCGCTCAAGGTCTTGTTGCATCCTGGGGATGGAGCTGCTCCTGGAAGCTCCCGGACCAAAGGGATCCTATCCATGTGCTGGTTCCACAGGGCTCAGCATTACCAGGGGCCCTTCTGCACTCTTGTGCAAGCCTCAAGGGAGCCACACGGGTCCCCGTCCTCTAATGAGGGACATCATGCACGGAGAAGATGCTGCTTCACCACAGAGCCTGGGCACCTCACATGGCGAGAACAAACGAGAGGCCCAGACAGAGCCAGGAGCCTGGTCAAGCCCTGGCTGTGCCATGGGGCAGGTTGAGAAGGGCAGGAGCAGGGCATTGCTTTCTGCAGGTGAGGAAGAGGAGGAGGGCAGGGAGAGGAGTGGGGAAGGCGCCATCTGAATGTCCTTGAGTGTCCTTTAGCGGCTTCGCTTTTCACGCAGCGCAGCGGATGAGGAAGGACTGACAATCCCAAACTGCTCTCCTCTTTGATTCCCACCACCACAGAGAGAGTTGAAAGGAAGCAGCGGAAGGCGAGAGAAAGGAGGAGGAGTGTGGGAAAGGAGGAGGGAGAAACAGAGCAGGTATTGGGGGGGGAAGGAGACACTGCTGGTCCCCTTCCCCTGGGAATCAGGTCCCTTTAGAGGGCACACATGAGCCTCGACTCTTGGCACACAGGGGAGGTGAGGGCAGAGGATGCTCCCAACAGCCATGCACTGATGCCCTTTCCCCAAAGCACACCCGTCACCAAATAATCCCAAGGGAACAGCATTCCCGAGCTGGCTGCCTGCCCCTGGCTGCTCCTGGAAGAAGAAGCTGGAGGAGGAAGGGAAGGTGGATGGCCACGGTCCACACACAGCGAGCACAGCCTTCATCCTCCCCATCATCCCCTGCAGCCCTGCGGGCAGAGGGCAATGCCACAGGCTGGCACGGGGAGGTGAGCTGGCAGGGCTGGAAACACGCAACTGCTCTGTGTTTAGTCTGGGCAATGTGTTTTTAATGAGCCATATAATGTTTTTCAAATGATGCTGGAATCATTAATCCTCCTGAAATGAGACAGATCCTGCCGCCCGCGGGCAGCGCCACGGCTGCCTGTTGCACAGGCAAGCAGGCAGGAGCTGCCTCTGCTGTGCTGCTTTCAGTGGGGCCACTGAGATGGGATCCCCATAGCCCTGTCCCCCGCTTCTACAAGGGACCCAGCGTGGGGCTGGCTGGAGCCCTGGGCCACAAGTGCTCATCTGCAGCAGGCACAGTCAGCAGAAGGGGGACCACGGCTCTGCAGCTCCCACTGCATCCCCTCTGCTTCACATCCCCTCACTGCATCCCCTCTGCTTCACGTCCCCTCACTGCATCCCCTCTGCTTCACGTCCCCTCACTGCATCCCCTCTGCTTCATGTTCCCTCACTGCATCCCCTCTGCTTCACATTATAGAATCATAGAATCATAGAATAGTTAGGGTTGGAAAGGAGCTCAAGATCATCCAGTTCCAACCCCCCTGCCATAGGCAGGGACACCTCACACTAAACCATCCCACTCAAGGCTTCATCCAACCTGGCCTTGAATGCTGCCAGGGATGGAGCACTCACAACCCCCCTGGGCAACCCATTCCAGTGCCTCACCACCCTAACAGGAAAGAATTTCCTCCTTAGATCCAATCTAAACTTCCCCTGTTTAAGTTTTAACCCATTACCCCTTGTCCTGTCACTGCAGTCCCTGACGAAAAGTCCCTCCCCAGCATCCCTACAGGCCCCCTTCAGGTACTGGAAGGCTGCTATGAGGTCTCCACGCAGCCTTCTCTTCTCCAGGCTGCATCCCCTCTGCTTCACATCCCTTGGTGACACCCACTGATCCGAGCTGGATCTGGCCAACACCAGGCTCATGCTTCTCGTTGCCCCACCATGCACCTGCTGCCCATGTAGACATGGGCTGCTGGTCCCCAGGGCTGTTGGTCACAAGGGCTGCCAGGCACTGGAGCTCCCTCCCTACTAGAGATGCTCCACAGGGACAAAAATGATCAGGGAAGCAAGAAAAGATCTGGGAAACAAAATGGATCAAAGCCAACCCCATAGCAACTGGGAGGAGGTCTTCTCATTCCAAACCCCCTGCCCTCCTTGCCCCTCCGGCCCTCCCCACAGACAGCACAGCTTGGGATGGGCTCATCCATGTGAATGGATCCATGGGATGGGCTCATCCCTGGCAGTGTTCAAGGTCAGGTTGGACACAGGGGCTTGGAGCAAGCTGCTCCAGTGGAAGGGGTCCCTGCCCGGGGAAAGGGTTGGAACTGGATGAGCTTTAAGGTCCCTTCCAACACAAACCAGGCTGGGATTCCATGATTCTGGAAAAGGAGCAAATATGGGGTTTTTTGGGCCTTCCCACCAGGGTGGCTCTAGCAGGTCACTGCAAAGAGGATGGTGAAGCCAGGAAAAGGCATGTGCTGGCCAAAGCAGGGCAGGTGATGACCACTGATGCTGCCTCACAGAGGCAGACCCCCCTGTCTCCATTCCTGCCTGTCTCCCAGTGCGTTCTCCCAGCGTTCCAACTGGAATCGCGGGAGGGAGGTGCTGTATTTTTCCATGCACGAAGATCCGAAGTGACACTTTCTTCCCTTCTCTCTTTGCGGAGCGCGAGAGCTGGTTCATTACCATAAAACCACCGAGCCAAATAAACCCCTGAGCGGCGTGACAGCATCCCTCCAAATAACAGGGGAGAGGAGAGGTTCTGCATCTCCAGCTCTGCCCTTGCCAAGCACCACGGCGAGGAGGAAAGTCAACTGGCAGGTGGTTGTTTCACACCCTATTACTGAGCACTCAGCTCGGCCGAGCCGCCTCCGAGCCACTGACAGATGGATGGGATCGAGCGAGGGAATGCTCGGGAAGGGCAGAACCACTCAAAGCCTTTGGTAATGCTGGGAGAGGAGTTGCCAGGCCCAGATGTTGGGCAGCTGGAGGAGGGGTTTCTCTCTACGGCATCCCTGTCACCAGGTACCCAAAACCATCAGGATCCCGCTGCACTCATGATCCCTAAGGAGCTTCCGGGCAGAGCCGGAGGTGGGCAAGGCAGTGCCATGAGGCTGACTATAAGCTTGCAAGATGCATATGTTCCATGCACATCAATTCCATGGGAATTTGGCTGCGGCACTGAGCCTGGATCCAACTGGAGAGGAAACCCAGTGCAGCCCCTTCCTCCCTCCACATCACTGGATTCCCCTCAGCATTTTCATCTCTTTTGCCTCCTTCCTTCCCTAATTGCACCATGGGGCTTAGAAAGGACCAGGCGGATCCTACACTGGGAAATGCATCCTGCAGAAATCCCACTCCACCTCTCCATCCCTCTCTCCCACTCCCACAACAGCTCCCTCTGAGCTCAGCTGGGAACAGGATTGGAGCCTCTGTCTTTCCGCGCTGGGTCCCAGTTCTGCTCCAAATATCCCATCACAAAAGAAAACCACAGAAACCAGAGCAGATGCCACAACCACTTCTCAAACCCATCTCTCTGGAAGTCAAGCTGCTGCGCTGGGAGTTGCCGCATCCCTTCCCCACCTTGGGTATCCGTGTATCCCATGGGAAATCAAGGCCATTAATGGGAGCCACTGACCATAAGATTTTGATGCCCATAACCCCAGGGTGCTCACAGGGAAAATGCCAGGGAACAGGGACATCAGCAGCCTCACGCTGTTTCCCATCACTGTGGCTTGCAGAGCTTGTGGGGCAGCAAGACCCAGGCCGGGGGCTGAGCCATGATGCTCCGTGAGGCTGCAGCTCCAGAGCAAGGGAAAGGCACGAGATGCCCAGGCTGGCTGCAGGACAGGAGCCATAAATCTGGGCAGCTCTTGAAACATGGAGGCTTTTAACAGGCTGTAATTGAAATATATAAACTTGAGGTGGAGGAGATCCAACAACGCCAGCCAAAGAGGTTGTGCACAGGCTTGGCTGGAGCTGAGGGCAGAGAGCACCCATGGGTGAGGAGGATGGAGCCCTTACCTCCACCCACAACCATGGCCCATCCTCCTCCAGGTGCCCTGTTCCAAGGGCTGAGACACCATGGGGTGACCTGAGCAAGGGGCTATGGCGTGGGACTGGAAAAGAAGCTGCTTCCTGACTCTCCTTCCCTAGAGATGCTGGAAAACTGGTTCCCAGTTGGAACTGGAGTGCAGGCGCTACGTTTCCCCCAGCCGGAGCTCTTCGTTATGCTAGAAACCCAAATGCATCATCTGCCTTCACCCTCCTCCCTTTGCAATCAGAACATTTCAGCACGGGGGTGAGGGGAAAACAAACAAACCAGAAGTGTTCATCCCCCCCTCCTTTCCTCTTCCTCCCGCCCCCACCAGCCCTCTCCATCAGCCCTTCTGCTGGAGATGAATTTAAGAAAAGGGGAAAAAAAAAAAAAAAAAAAACCACCCTAAAAAATCTTCATTTGCATTCATTCTGAAAGTGGAAACCAGGCAGGGGGAGGGAGAAAATAAAAACAGCTGACAGCCAACTTTTATTATCCCCATTGGGCGGCGAGGAGCAAATCAGTGATTTTTTACCAAGCATTGAAGCTCCGGGTGCCTCTTTGAGCCTTGGTGCACCTGCAGCTTGGCACTGCCAGGAGGGGGGTTAACAAGGACCTTCGATGGGGAACAAGCACAGCTGATGGGGAACAGCACCCAGCTCGAGCTGAAGATGCTCACGGGGGTGAGCTGGGGCCAGCCAGCATCCTCCTGCCTTGCTGCGGCTGCTGGAGATGGAGCCAGGCCTATGGGCAAGACCCACTCGCATGGACCCATTATGGGCTCCAGACCCACTCAAATGGACCCGTGGTGGGCTCCAGACCTGCCCAGGTGATGCTAACAGGGTTGCTGGCTGCTTTTTGAAGCCAGTAATTCTGCAGAGCTTGGCCAAGCAGCTTCTACACCCGTGGGACCTGAGACCTAGCATCCCTCGCCTCACCCACCTAGAGGTGTTTTAGCAGTAATAATTATGGTCATCAAACCTGGTTGGGACAGAGCCCACCGAGCAAAGCACTGGTGATGGAAGAACTTCAGAGCCACAGAGCTGGCACAAAAGGGAGATCTGTGTCCTTCTCATAGCTCCTCACCCAGCCCCATGGCAGTGGTGCCCCAGGGCCGTGGGTGCTGGTCCCCATCACACTGCTTTACTGAAGCTCCAGCACCTCCAAGCCAAGAGCTGCAGTGCTGGAGCAAGCAGCAGTTTGTGCTTCATAAATCACAAGTAGCAGCAAGCAGGGGATGCTACCCCAGCACTGGGAGCAGAGCAACATCATGGGGAAGTGATTCCCCCCAGGAGCGGGGCCTGCGGCACAGCATCCTTCCTCCTCCCTGTTTGCACCCTGCAGCTTCCCAGTGCTCAGTTCAAACCCCACTCCACTGCACCCTCGAGCCTCTCCCAAACACCTCTCCATGCTTGCAGCCTCCCTCTTTTCTCCCCAAAACGTTAACAGCAGGAGCCTCAGCACCACTTATCCACACACACAGCACCCTGGGGATACCCAGACCCCTTCACCTCCTCTTTTAACCCACCACATCCAGCTCACCCTCTCACTAGGTACCCAGCCCTGGCTGTGTGGGGATGCTCCCTGCAGCCCTGGGCCACTCTCCAGTCTGTGGGACATCACTCGCACGCATCCATGCGTGCCAGGCATGTCCCTGGGGCGCAGAGGCAGCCACCGTGCACCCAGCTGGGATCGATGTGTGGCAACCAGAGGAATCAATGCCTATAATTAAACCCTGCACTGCTGGGCTGCATCCCTCCTGCTCTGCTCCCCCCAGCAGGCGCTGCTGTGGGGTCTTTCAGCCCCACAGCAGCGGTCCGTGGGGAACGATGCTCTCAGCCAGTGCCAAGGGAGCACCCACTTGGGTCCCTGCAGCAGCGAAGGGCACCCAGGGCCTCCTGCTCCCATAGCGAGACTTTGGTATGGGGAATTTCTTGGTGGAGAAAGAAAGCAGAGGCAGGCAGGGGTGGGTGTTTCCCACCAGGCTGGGCCTTTGCTGTGAGGATGATGCTGTGAGGAACAAGGGAAGGGAAGGAGAGAGGAGGAGGAGGAGGATGTGGAGTGACAGAGGTGCCCTCCCTGCATGGAATAGGGTCATGCCCCAGGCAAAACACATGCAGAGAGGGGCCTTTATCCTCCTTCCCCAAAAGGGAAAACCTACATTTTGGGGGAACTGTGCAGCTTTCCTGCGTGGGGAGCCAGGACTGAGCCTGGCACTGATGCTTCCCTCCCAGTCCAGTGCAATCGCCACACCAGTTCTCAGCATCACCCCCCTTTGTTCCCCCCCCACCGCATTCCAGCCCAGCTCCCCGCGATCAGGATGAGCATCTCCCAGAGCATCACCCAGAGTACAAGCAGGACATTCCAGCTAAAACCAAACGGGGTGAGCACCACTCCCTGCCCATCCTGCTGGGAGGGGAGGGACAGCTCCTGACAAAGACTAAAGCTCCCTTCATACAAATGCGCCAGCCCTGGAGCTGCCAGGGCCTGTAGGTGCTCACTCACCCCCCCAAAACACCCACCCGGTCCCTCCCCATCGGGCTGGTCACAGCCCACCAACAGCTCCCTGGGGGAACCATTTCAGCTGCTGGTGGGGGGTAATTAGCACATTGGTGATGTATTCCTCATTCAAATGAGGGAAGAGCCACCATGGGGCTTTGGGCAGCTTTGGGGGGGGGGGGGGGGAGGCATTCCTCCGCCCTGGGCTGGGTTTGCTGAGGAGGGGGGGATCCTAACCAGCAGCCCCCACACCAACAGCTGGACCCAGGCAGAGCTTGAGCAAGTTTGGGGGTCCTATTTAGCAACAGGGAAGGGTTGAATTCCCTGCCTGATATTGGGGTAACGGACACCCACCCACCCTGGACCAGCCGAGCCGAGGGACCCCTTCCATCCCTAAGCAAGAGGTGTCTGGATGTGACCCCCTTCCCACCCCAAGATGCCCACAAAGGGGTGCAGCTCCCAAGGGCCCCACTCCGCAGGCGCATTCCCAAGGCTAAGCACAGACAAACCCAACTTCCCTGGGAGTTGGGTGCTGGTACCCACGCAGCAGCGGGTGGGTGGGCGCGGAGGCTGAAGCATCACCACTCCCCAGCCTGGCTCACCACAGCCAGGGCGAAGAACACAGAGAGAACAAAGAGGGGAGAGGCTGCTGGGTGCTCCCGACAGCGAGGGCAGACAAAGGGACCCCCGACAGCATCCCTGTCACCCGCCGGGGCTGGGCAGCTCCTGTGTGACACAGGGAGGGGGGAGCGGACCTGTTAGCCCCATCCACGCAGGGAGCAGCTGCCTGTGGCACAGGGCAGGGAGCCTTTGGAGTTATTTTAAGTTTCCCTCCCCAGCGCCTCTCCCCACACCCAAACCCAGGTATTTTTCCTCCTCCTGCAAGGATGCTGAGAAAGGGGCAACCTGCAGCCCTACGGCTCATCCTGCCCTTTGTGTCTCAGCAGCAGCTGGAGAGGAACAAAAAAAGGGAGAAAGCAGGTAGGAGAGCACCCGCAGCCTCCCTCCTCCTCACCCATCTGTCTCCACAAGCTCACAGAGAAAGGAAATCCAGAGCTTGGCAGCATCCAGCCCGGCTCGGTCAGCAAAACATCGTGTTTAATGCACAGCGCTGCAACAACGGAGCCGGAGCAGCCATCGGCACAATAACGGGTTTCTTCGAGCATCCCCGGTGAGCCCCCGCCCCCAAGCACCCCATTGCTCCAGCTCCCTGCACCGGTGCTTCTAGGACAGTGGCTCTCCAGCTACTTTATCCCTCCAGAACCAGGCAGCCCCAACAACGAACCAACCCCGAGCAGCAGCATCACCACCAGCACCAGCTCAGCATCCCCCCAGCCCATCGGTCCGCGGCGCAGGGGGAGCCTCCAGGCAAGGCACCGCATCCCCAGTGCAGCCCCATCCCGACACACACCCCTCCGGAGCATCACCGCCTTCACGCACACCCTTCCACCAGGGTACCAATTCACCACCAGCAAACTCCAGGGCTAATTCTTTCCCCCACCCTGGGCATCAGCGATGCTGCCCCGGTTGAGATGGAGGGAGGAGGCAAAAAAACCAACACGAATAAAAAAAATACCTGCTACTTAAGAATGGATGCACATAGTGAGAGTGACATGCCTTGAGAGGGTGTATTCCCCATTCCTGCTCTGCTTGCTCGCCTGCTTTTTCCTTTCCTTTCTCTCCGAGAGGGGCTCAGGCCCGAGCGAGCATGGGAGACGGAGGCAGGAGCGCGAGCGAGCGGGAGCGAGCGCGGAGGGATGCGCGTGGGAGCGCGCAGCTCGGGATGTACAAAGGAACAAATGGGAAAAACACATTAGCTCATGAGAGATTAATGTGCGGGGAGACGGCTCCCCCTCTCCGCTCCCTCTTAAAGGCCCCTACGTTTTATTCGGTGATAGGTGGCTAGATCAAATGCCAGGAGCAATCCGGGGCCGGTGGCAAGATACCCCGGTGTGCCGTCGCTCACCGACAAGCGGAGGAGGCAGCCGGACCCATGGGGGATGCACAGGAGAGGCAGCTCTGGGTGATGTGCAGGAGGAGCATCCCTAAGGTGTTCTATTCATTATATACCTCGAAAGCGGATGGCAAAATAGAGTCTGCACATCCCTAGGGAGAGGGTGGGGTGGGTGGCATCGTGCCTGGGCAATGGGATTGATTTGTGGTAAAGGTAGGACATGGGAAATGAAGCCAAACGGGTGGTGGAAGTGCTGGCAGCAGAGGAATGACCATACCTGGCCCTGTGAGACTCCCAGCTATCACAGTGCCACAGCCTGTCCATCGTGTGGCACCTGCACAAGCAGAAGGCAAAGAGCAGTGATGGCATCAGGGCACCTTCACCAAGGCTCCATCTCCCCCTGGCAGTGCCCACCATGGTGGAGACCCAGCCACAGGCTCCAAGAGAGAGGAGAGCAGCAGCGTGATGGGTACATAAAAGTGCCCCCCCGACTGGTACCTCACCCCCGTTTGGCACCTCCTTGCCAAGAGATACAAACCCAAGGTCCCACCAGGGAGAAAGGGGAGGGATAGGGGAGGAAAAACTAAACAAGCATCCTCTTTGTCTTGCGCTATTTCGCAGGAGCAGCACGAGGGGCTCGCAGGATTCCTACCTTTCCTTCCAGACCAGTGCTGCTCCCATCCCTGTGGGGTGCTGAGCCCACCAGCACCTCCCCAGCATGGGGAAAGGGAGGTGGAAGAGACACCAGCTCACACCAGCCCCATGCTCCCTGCAGCGCTGCATTAGCTGCTGCCCAGCGGCACGGGGAGTGCGGCAACGTTGGCTCCATTAGAGAACATCCGTGGGGCAAAAGCCTTTTCCAGCACCAGTGAAGTGCATCTTGATGCGGTTGATGTGCTCCTGACAGCAGGACGCCCCAGCACGCATGGCCAGGGGGGACTGGGGCATCCCAGGGCTCCACTGCAATGCGCTGCACCCCAGCAGGCTGGTCCTATGCTCCCCATCACCTCCCAGTGCGCCCCATCACCATCATGCACACCTGCAACTGCATCTTGATGGGAGAAGGGGAAAGGGCAGTTCTGCCTGCTGGGGGTGCGGGTTAGGGAGAGAAAAGTGATGAATGAAACATGGGGATGGAAAGAGTTGCTGTTAGACCTGGGAGCACTTCAGAGCTGTAATAAGAGGTGAAGTGCTTGTAACTCCGAGTGAAATCCCCCCCAGCCTGTGTCTTGCTGGTAGGCAGATTAAGAGGAGCTGAAGTTCCCCACGGCATTAAAACAGTCTCCGGTTTAATACCAAATCCTAATCTGCTGCTTTCTAAGAGCTGCCACCAGGAAAGTCTGAACCTTGCTGTGCCCGAGGGGAGCGTGATCACCCCATGGGGCCACCCCACACCTCCCAAACCAAAGGACATAACCTTCATGGGACAGATCCCGCTGTCCCTGGGGGCTCTGGGGTTTTCCATACAACGGCTTTACTTTATATGGAGCATCAGGTGGGAAATTCAAGGAGACAGGGTGTCAACCGTTCCCTCCTAGGAATGGGAGCCAACCTGGCCGCCATGGAGCAGATGGGAAGCATTTTGGGGTATCCGGGATGGACATAAAACTGTGCAGCTGGGAAGGGCCAGAACAACCCAACCCAAGCCTAGCGATGCTGTGACAGCTTCCTGGTGCCACCAGGCATTTGGCAGGGGGGCCCTGCTTGCGGAGAGGCAGGGGTTTTGATCACAGCAGATCCAAGCGAGGCGGTGAAACGTCTCTGAATGAGCTGAAACGCAGCCTAATCGGCACATCTATTTCCTAACAAGTTACATATTCCCTTCAGAGCTCCAGTCATTTCAAAAACACATTAAGGAGAAATATTTGAAAGCTAAAAATGTATTAAACAAGCACTTCATCCTCATCAGCAGAGGGGTTATGGACCTTTGCTGGTCTCCTTCCAATAACCTTGCATGCAAGATACCACGAGGCAATCTCCTGCTTTCAAAACCCCATTAAAAACACGTGCACAAGAGGCCGGTCCTGGGGACACGGTGGGGTTGTCACCCCCCAAGTGCCTCTGTTGGGGGGTGGCAGGGCAGGGCAGTCATGTCCCCAGGGGCTCCCCTATGGAAGTCAATGCAGTGGGCTGGGGACACGAGCCGGATCCACCCAAAGTCATGGGAGTGACCCGAAAACATCCAAGGTTTCATGGAAGAAAGTCAACCGGGAGCACAAGTCTGTTTGTTTCTGAGGCTTTGCGGAAGGGGAAAGGAGAGGGAAGGTCCTGCAGGCACCAAGAGAGAGGAATTTAATGTGGCTTTCCATGTGCGGAGCCACAACACACCAGGAGCTGGCACTCCAGCAGAAGAGCCAACACCTCGGACCCACACAAGAGCTGAGGGAATGGGATCGCATAGGGGCTGGGTCTTCCCAAACACCCCCACTGCAGAGACCTGCATCCTTTCCCTTCCCAATAAAGGATGAAAAGAGGCTCCTCGACCTCCTGCTCTCCCCATCTCGGCTGCTGTTTCATCCTCCCATCCCCAAACCCCCTCAGCCCTGCAGAAAGGGCTCAAGACCCCTTCACCGCTGGGCTGGACATGGAGAAAATTGAGCTTCAGCTCTCAATTATTTATCATCCATTTCTTTTGTTGCCTCACTTGCCTTTGAAAGGCCTTCACAGCACCCGCCACACGTGAGACTTGGGTGCTCCTTGTCTTTAGTCAGCCCTCCCCAAACACACACAAAACCATCCTCATCCTCTCTCCTCTGCTGGGCAGCCCAAGCTGGCCAGAGCAGTTCACCCCTGCAGTGGCTGAGCAGGGTTCTGGGGACCAGGAGCTCCTGCCACAGATGGATGAGGGTCAGCACCCAGCTGGATCAAACCACCCTGAAGACCCAGTAACCCAGAACCTTACTACCATGAGGCTAATAGGATGCTCTAATTAGCCCTGCAACATCCCTCCTCTTGGTCTCAGGAAACTCCCCCAGCAATAAGCTCCATTCAATCTCTGCAGCCATCAAAAAGGGTCTGATTCTGCCACCCACCTCACTGGGGAGTCTCATCCCCATTAACAGGGTACTTCACACCAGACAGTGCTAAGCTTGCCCCCTCCTCCCCTAGAAACATAAATAAGCCCCAGGTTCTCTATAAAAGCTCCGCCCAAGGCAAGAACCCAGGGCTCGGGAGAGGCTGGAAGTGGACCTCTTGATGGGAGCATTGGTGTGAGCATCACCTGAGCCTGTGTCAGCACAGGATGGGTTGCTCTGAGCTCATCCCCGACATTAACAGCAGCTATTGATGCTCTGTGTGTGGCACCTTAGTCCAAAAACCCCCCCAAAGGGTTTAGGCTCTATCCATAGAGATTTAGTGGGTGAAACCCTGTTCATCCCATGTGCAATCCCTGCAGACCCATCCCAAAAGCAGGAGAGGGGCAGGAGCAAAATGAGACCACTATGGCTCAGCCCTGCTCCCCAGCACCATCCCTCTCCCTTCCCCACCTCAGCAGGGAGACTTGGAAGCAAAGCTGAGCATCTGAAGCACCAGAGTCTGCCTTGCTCATGCGTTTAATATAGCTTCACACGGAGCCATCCCACACACATCTGTCCCCTCGGCGTTCACCCGCATGCCCAGCCCCTGCCCACATTGGCCACACGTTTCCATTTATACTGCACCCAGTCACGCAGCTCGGTCCTGCCACACGCAGAGATTGGGGACGTGCCTTTGCCATTCCCCCCCCATCCAGACACGCTCCATCTTCTTCCCAAAGCCACCTGGAAGGCTGAAGGAAGCCTTTATATCCTCTTTGAGCACCACCAACCAATCCCTTTCCTCCTAAACCCCCACTCTCGTGCCTGCAATGCCCAGATTTCCCACTTCTGAGCAGCCCCGCACCTATAATGCTACATCCTCTAACTATGATCCACGTTATTCCTTCCCCAAATGTAAAACCAGGAAAACAGAGCAGAGGAAGTGGCGTTGCCACATCCCTGCTCTGCCCCAACTGCCTCAGCCCATGGAAACCTCCCTTTGGGAGGGCAAGGAAGAGGCTGGAGTGCTCCAGAAACGAGCTTGGGCAAGCAATAAAAGGTATCTAGAAGACAGGAAATACTGCAGGGCTGGAATGAATCCCCAGCATTCCCACCCAGGGATAAAGCTGGGAGGAGCTGGCTGCCCACATTCCCAGTGACTGGTGAGGGCTTAGGAACAGTTAAATAATATATGGATTGGCAGATGCTTATCAGCAAAGCCACCACCACGGATAGATTTTGTTGTCTCAGGAAGGGGCCCTTTGCTGCCCGCATGTCCCTTCCCATCTGGAGCACGTGAGGAAGCCGACAGTCCTTCTCGGAGCCTGTCCATGCCTGATTTCCACTGGGAATGGGTCTGTGAAGCTCACGTCTGCACAGCAAGCTCCAAAGACAGAGTGATCCCTGTCTCCCAGCCCTCCCGCAGCAAATCCAGGAGCGTGGATGGGGACAACCACCCCATCCTCCACGGAGGCAGGTGATGGAAGGAGGTGACAACCTCTAATTGCAGCAGCTTGAAGGAAAAGGGTTGAAACCAGAGAAGTTCAAACAACAAAGGAGAGCAGAGGCCTTGGTCGGGGCGTTTGGACTCAGCTTGTTTCTTAGGAAAGGAAAAGAGCTCCAGCCCTAATGTGGCCACCCAAATGCAAAGGTCTGAGCCGGGTCCTCACTCACCCACAGTCACACTGGCATCAAGGCTGACCCGCAGCAGCTGTACCTATCGCTGCACATCTGGATCGCATGTCTGCATCCGCAGGGATTGCCCCGGGTAGTGACAGCTCTGCATCAATACCCAGCGCCATCACACCACTAAAGTCAGCCGGTGGCTGGAGCTGAGCCGCTGGGAGCTGGACCAGAGCTGTGAAGGGGATGCTGCATCTCACGCGCCCTGGGATGCAGGATGGCAGAGGCCATGCAGGCGCGAGGCTCCTGGGGTGATGTGCTCCAGCAGCACCTCCCTGCCCTGCCGTTATCCACTGCTTTCCTTTGGGCGTTGGGAAGAGGAAAAGTCTCCATGGCAACCGAGGACAGATGTGACCATGACACGTTTTGGGGCTGAGCAAGGCACCCATGTACCAGGCAGACCGCAAAGCACCTGCAAGACCTTCCTTGCATCACTCACACAAGGAGGGCTGACCTATACCTGCCCAAATTTCACTGCGGGGAACCTGGGAGAGCTCACACAAGGGAACTGAGGCTGGATCCCAACTCCTAATCCCCAGCCCAGTCTCTCCAGCTCAACCAGGATATTTGGGCTGCCCCCACGGATTTGCCAGGAAAGGCTGCAAGGAGGAGGGTGGGATGTGCTGTGAATTGCACCAAGTCTGGAGGCTGTGGCCAGCTCCCTGGGTTAGCATTGAAGAGGAGGTTCTAGCTTTCACCAGCCCATAGCCAGGTTTCTCTCCACAAGTGCTGTGTCGGCAAGGAATTGTTGATGCATAATGTATGGACATCCGAGCAGGAGGGGGATGGAGGGAGCAGGAGAGCAAGAAAAGACGAGGAGAAGGAAAAGAGGTTGAGGGAGTCAGGTCCGCTCCCTCTTCAGCCCAGATTTGGCACCTTTCTCTGCTATGTGTGGACCCTTTGTCCCCTAAAGCCTCACAAAAGTCCCTGCTCTATGGGATGTTCAGCCACAATTAGCGCTGTCCCAGAGCCTGGCCATTGCCTGGGGACAGTCCTCAGGGGCCACTGGGCAGACCTGTGCCCAGGACAAACAGCTCTGCATCCTCACAGGAGCCATCCGAGCCTCCCTTCTCCCTACAGAGCCACCCCAGCAACCACACACCCTCTCCAGGGGAAGACAAGCCGGATGCTTTACAAGGCTTGTGTTCTCCCTGCAGCTTTAAGAGGATTTCCTCGTCCCAAGGAGCAGCTTTGCTGATTGCAGCGATGACCGATATTTCCTCTCACCAGGCAAGAAATCCTGCACTGACCCCCGCCTTAGGAACCCTGGGGGGAGCACAGGCTTGGAGCTCACCATGCTCCACCTTTCCCTTTACTGCTAAGGATACCACCAGCCCTGCCTCTACCAGACCCCCCGGTAGACCCAGCGTAGGTGGCAATGGCAGGGCCTTCCATTGAACAGAGAGAATAAAGCCCTCTGAACCAAGCCAGCCATGGCCTTAGGATGATGTTGGGGATGTAGCAGCAGCCAAGAGGTCAGTGGAGGCTGGAAAACCTGGCCAGGCCATAGCGCAGGATGTCCCCACACCCTGCAGAGCCATGCACCGCCCTCATCCCAACAAGGACACGTTAGTATGGACGATGGAAATCACTTCGGTTCACCAGTATCTTACTAGTCCCCAGGGTTTAGTGAAGGTTGTGGGAAACAGGAGCCATCCGGAAGCCCATAGAAGGCTATGGGGGTTTCTCCAGAGCCTTGGGGCATCTCAGGAGAAAGCCCAGGTGTTTGCCGGGACGTTCAGCAATGGGACAAGGGAGATGAGTGATCACAGGCTGATCACAGGCAGATGCTGACAGTTAAAAGGGAAGGAGACGTGCTGGGGCAAGCAGGGAGAGGTCGTAGAAGGGCAGGAGAGCAAAAAACAGCAGCTGATTTATTAAACCTGTTTTGTGTTGGGAGGAGGAAGGGCAGCAGAGAGGAGCAAAGGGAAGAGCAAATCCATCAGACCTGAAGAGCCGCATCCACAGCAGCGTCCAGCATGGGGCAAAGCAGCATTAGTCAAGGTCGAGAGCAGCCCTGCGGTGCTGGAGACAGGAGCAGAGGAGATGCCAGCGATGGGCTGGAGAAGGGACTGCGAAGAGCAGAGTTTGGGCAATATCCGGTGCCAAAAATAAAGGGACTGTTAGGATTAAGACACTGTGGAAGGAGAAAAGCAAGGAGAGAGCTGAGTCACAGCTAACACCTCGCTCATGGGTGAATGCCACAGCCCAGGCAGAGCAGCGCTGTCTGCAGCAGCCAAGAAAGAGAAGGAAAAGGGTAGGGGAGAAGACTCAAAGACAGGGATTAAATGTTATTTAGCATGGCTGTGCTTGAGCTGATGGCTAGACAGCCACCAGGAGACAGCACAGAGGCAGTCCTGAGGCGTTAGCAGAGATAGAGCGAGCTCACAGGCTCCCCGTGCCCCAAAGTAACAGCAAGCGATGGAGAAGGAATCGAATTGGGGCCAGCAATAACTTTGATTCCTCCAGGTCCTCACTCTCCTGAAGCAGAATTGTCTCTGCTTCAAGCAAGAGGGTCCTTGTGCTGCCCATGACACCCAGGGTACAAAGAGGAGCTTGCCCTGGGTGGGAGGATGTGTGTGAATGCTGCCCTGCACAGGGCAGCCACGCTGGGAGGTGGAAATGTCTAAAAAGAGTGAGTTTGAAGGCTATTTCTGCAGCAGAAAGAACCAGAAATCTGGGTCAGAAGGGATAGGAGATGTGTCAGTGGTTTGCTAGACGGTTCTCCAGACTTAGAGGATGAGCTCCCCAATGCCAGCAGCTCAATCATGCTCCAATCAGAGTCAGGGACTTGGTACCATTTCCAGCAACACCCCAGGACTGCAAAGCACATGGTGTTAAGGAGCTTACAGGGATCTGCCTTTCCATATGGGTTAACAGAGCCATGCTCAGGTCGATGCCGAAGCGTGCCTGCAGCCTGCTTTCCCCCAGCACCGTGCTGTGCTCACCCCAGGAGGGCCGGCGATGGGAGGCAGTTTGGGATGACGTGCTCCACAGCGATCGATGAGCAACGGGAGCATCGCACGAAGTTTCCTTCTTGCTTCCCACTGACTCACTGATCCGGGCTTGGCAATTCAGAGATTGTTGATTCTCTCTCTCCTGTCACACAGAAAAAGAAGGATTTTTGGCAAAGATTTCGAGAAAACTTGGGTTCATATCAGTGCAAATGAGGAAAACTTTTGAGAAGTCTGAAATGCGCAAGGTGGGGAAAAGCTTTTCCTGAAAAGCTAAAGCTGGCGACTGCGGCTCTCCTCTTCCCTATGAAGGCGGCAGCATCTTCCTGTGCTCATGGCGCTTTCTCCATTTGATTTATACAGGAACACACCCTCCTTCCCAGCTTCCTTGCCCTGCTCTCCTCCACCCGGAGAGAAACTCCCTGGAATGTGTAAGAGGACAGAGGCGCACACAAAGCCACCCGGGTGGGGAATCCATTTCCAAGAGCTGGTGAGCCCCGAGGAAACCGGCTCCAATGGACTTTTCCTTCCCTTGTTTTCCTGAAGTGCAGCAGCAGCTGCCTGCAGACTGTACCTTTAAATCAGAGACAGGCTGATCCCCAGGATAGCAGCTGGAAAGGGCATATCCATAGCTCCGACAGGGATAAGAGCCTCTGCAGTCCCTAGGAATTAGCAAACATGGGTTGATGGAGTGGAGCCTGCCCGGCTGCAGGTATTTGAGGCTGTGAAGATGATGTTCAGCCCCATGAGCCGGAGGGGATGCAGGAGTTGAATGCATGATGCAAGGGGAGCTGCAGAGGACGAGTGAGCCCAGCTCGCCCCGTGCCAGGAGTGATGTGACAGGACTTGGCTTGGACCATGACCAGGAGAGCACAGCCTGAATAGAGGGAAGAGCTCAGTGCCTTGCCCTGGGGAGCATCGGCTGCATCAGAAGGAACAGAGCTAGAAAACTAAACCAAAGCACACAAAGTCACGATCCAAACCAGAACAGGAATGCCGCAGTGGGGCAGGAGCACCGACATTCCCTGCCTGCATCTAAGCCCCAAAGGACTTCCTGATGTGATGCTGTTTAGGACAGAAACACCACTCACATTTACCTTCAATGTGATCTTATCAGGGTTGGGCTTGGCAACTGGAGCTAATTAAATCCTGGATGCAGTCACTGCTTCAATGCAAGTTTGTTTCCTGCCATAGCAAAGCCAAGGATGGAGGCAGCCTGGGCTTACTTGTACCTAGCAAGAGCATCTGGCACAGCCAGCTCGCAGTGGTCCTACCTGCTCCATGCTGCATGCACAGGTCCAGAGCCCCGCCCCAGATCTGCTCTGGCTTAACATCCATGGTGCTTGCAAGAGACTAATAACCTACATGCAAGAGCCAGCTGCAATTCCCGGGATGGGAGCTGCTCCCCGTCTTCAGCATCAAGTCCCCCCTTGGGGTTACAAGATGCATGATGGGCACCAGGTCCATCAGGAGGGCTCAGGGGGGCCCGGCAGCTTTGCATTGCATGTTTTGTTGCCATGCTGGTGTGGCACAGGGCATTGAACCAACAAGCTGGATCCCAAAAGTGATGGCTGGAGTGGCAGATTACAGTGCAGCCCAGCACAAAGGTACCTGGAAGCCCATGGGTTGTGCTTTCACAGCCAGGCACTCGGTTCAGAGCTGCCAAAGACACTACTTTGTGCTCCAGCTTGCAAAAGGCAGCCAGGAAAGGCTCTTACCCCCTTTAACCCAGCTCTGGCCAGGAGGCAAAGCCATCAGTCGCTTTCCAGAAGCCAACGAGCAAAGGAAAACAAGAAATAAAAGGAAGAGATGGGGGAAACAAGCTCCAGTGAGTGCTTTATGAGGAGAACTTCAGCACAGGATGGGAGTATTCAAGTACCATTTGCAGTATGAAACCCAGGGATGCTCTGGTGCAGCAACACGATTGCTCTCTTCTGGTTTCCTCCAGTTAATCCCCTCTGCTCCCCATGGGGCTTCTCCTTTAAGGAGACTTCAAAAGGCATCACAGCTTTAAAATGTTGGGGAAACCTCCCTAATCTACCTTCTATATCACTAAGTCCTCATAGTCCTCAGAAGCCCTCACAGGCATTAACCCAACAGGCAGAGTCTATCCCCTCAGCACGAGGAATAGCACAATACTTTAAAGCTAAGCAGAGAGGATGATCATCCAGTTAAAGCACTGACAGAACACCCGATAGTCAGGGATCTGGTCCCATCTGCCATATGCTTCCTCAGGGACTCTTCATCTCTATTTTTGGGCTCTCCATACTTGCCTGCCTCTAAGGGAAGGTGGGTGGTGGGGAGGCTCTCACAAGCTGTTGTGCTCTGTGGGACTTTTTTAGTGCTCTTATGAAAGCTGGGTACCAGTCTGCAGAGGAAACGGTTTACCCTCATCATCCTGAGATGTGTCCATTTGGTCTGCACAAGCTCTGGCAACCACAGCCTGGCCTGCACAGCGTGAGCATCGTGGACATCCAGGGCTGGGCACAAAAAGGGGGTGCAGACCAGGGAGAAACCAGGACCTGCTGAACCCTCATAGTTCGAGTCAGGTTTTGTCTGGCTCCATTCACATCAGTTTCTGACACCAGGACCTGGGAAGTCATCCCTGAAAGAGCTCAGAGTCAAGCAGGGAGAGAGCAAGGAGGAGATGAAAGAAAAATAAGTGCTTACAAGCTCCCATCCTTAATTCAACCTGCCTAGAAACCAGCTCTCCAATAAACCTGCTCAAAACCACTTGAGGCCAGAAGATGCAGCAAATAAATCATATTCTTGGGACGGAAGAGCCTGCAGGCAGAGCTGGCTGTGCAAGTAGCATGGAAAACCTGTCTCACTGCATGAGGCTTGCACACCACTACCCAGGCTTTTGGGCAACAACCTCATCCACACAGGCACCATGGCCGGTTGTTTCCCCTTCATCCATCACCCTGCAGGGCTGAAGGCTGCCATTAACTAAGGAGAAGGGAAGGAGCTGGGACCACGGTGCTCAGCAGCACCTGCAGCTCCACAACCCCTCTGCATCTCAATAGCCATCAGGCCCTACAAGGTGAGCATCCATCCAGCACACCTGGTTGCAAAGCAGCTCCCTGCCACTGCCATGATGCTAATAGCTGCTGCAGGTGAGTCCGGATCCAGACTTCATCACAGCCAAGGAGCCTGCCAAGTATTTTTCCCTGGCTCAATGGAAGGAAAAGTTAAGCCCATTCACTGCACAGAGCAGCTGCAGGTGGCAGAAGTTACTTCCTGAACCTTTAGCCTGAAGGATTCACCCCCTCAGAGCCAAAGAAACCACTGGACTTCAGGATAAAGCTGGATCAATGGGGCTCTCCCAGCCCTGCCCTGATTACACTGAACTGGTGTTAACAATCACACCACCAAGGTCTGCAAAGAAGCAGAGAGATGGTGTTTATTGAGCCCAGAACCCACCAGAACGATGGGGTTTGGGTATTCTGCGCAGAAACCAGACCTGTTTGATGGTCGCTCTTGTTGCCCTGGAGACACAACAGGCTTCAGCATTATTTATGCTTTTCCAATGACCAAGGCAGCACCAGGATGATGTGGCTCATTGATTTCCCTAATGAAAACCTTGGTGAACCATAATGCTGGACCACAAAATAGTGGTGAATCTCCTAAGCCAGACAGGAGTCAGCATGAGCTGCTGTTACATTCAGAGATGGATGGAAACCAGGATCCTCCCCACCTGCATGTGGAGCCAGGGCAATAACCAGCAACCCACATGGAGGGGCCAGCATCATCTCCACTGGTGCCAGGACTCCTGGCATCTCCTAAGCCACGGTGCTTCCCTAAGTGATTTTTCCCATTAATGGTGCAGAAGGCCCCAAAGTTCCCATTGCTCCACTTAATGCTTTGATAAAATGCTTGAAGCACTGGGGATAAAGATTCCATATCCCAGTAAGCCAAGCTCATCACCACAGGGATGCAGGGAGAAGAGGTGGGGATGCCCACCCTCTTAAACACCAATAATTGCTATGCCTGAAAACCACACACTTTATACATATATTTAAGAAACCCAGAAGAATAGAGGGGTGGGTGTGGAAAAACTCCACGTTTCCTCTCCTGGATTATCGGCAAACTGCTTCCTGCAAAGCTGACAGCCAGGAACAAAACAGTCATTACACTGCAAAGTGCTGACAGGAGGGAAGAGATGTGGCAGGCAGGTCGGTGATTAAACATCAACCGTGCAAATGGGAGCTGCAGCCTAAGCAAGGGGTCAGCACTTGGATGGAGGGCACTGGGAGCTGGGTGGCTGCAGGGTGGCTACAGGGAGCTAAAAGCAGGCAGAGTTGCTCAGAAGATGGGGGGAGATGGGCAGTTGGTGGGAATGGAGAAATCTGGGATAAAGCAGGTAGGGAACACGCGGGTGTTTCAGGTTTCCTGAGGCTCAGTGGGTTTGGCAGCAGTGGAGCTGTTTGTCCATCCCTGTGGCATGCATCCATCCCCAGCCAAGCATCAGATGTGCCAAGGACTCCATCCCAGGGCATGGGAGGGACGAGGATGGCAGCAACCACCAAGCTGGGTCCTCCTCTGCCAGGAGGACAAAACACCCAGCGTGAGGACAACACGGGTCCATCAGCACACGTTTGGCCTCTTCACCAGCAAGTCCTGAGCCTGGCTCCAGGCAGATGTGGCTCAGCATTTGCAGCAGAGCCCAGCCCTGCAGTTTCCATAGCTATCGCACAAAGGCACCATCACCTCCCCAGAGCTCCCTGGTGACCCTGTGGGAAGCCTACACAGGTCACAGCTTCCAGAAGGAAAACACATCCAAATGCCACTTGTGAGCAGCCCTTTGCTGGCTTGGAGCAGATGCTGCTGTAGCTTCACCCATCGAAGCTGACTGAGCAAACCCCATCCCACAGCACTGTCACCCATGGAAAGGGAGGAGGCAGCAGGCAGGCTGGTGACACCAGGGTTTATTTAGTCTGAATAAGAGGAGACCGAGGGAGACGTGATGAGAAGTCCTCAAAGACATAAAGGGCAGCAGCAGAGGACAGGAATAATCTGTTCTTTGTGTCTGCTGTGGAAAGGACAAGAAATAATGGGCTTAAACTGCAGCGAGGGAGATTTTGACTAGATAGCTAGAAAAACTTTCTAATAATAAGGTCTATTAGAGCCCTGCGACAGACAGGCCAGGGAGGCTGGAGTGGGATCTCCATCACCGGAGCCTTTTAAGAACAAGGCAGACAAATATCTGTCAGAAATCATATAGGAATAGTTCATCCTGCCTCAGGGCAAGGGATAAATGAGATTACCTTTTAAGGGCCCCTCCAGCTCTCCCGTTCTGCAATTCCTTGTTAGCCATGTCGCCAGAGGCTGGATATGCCTCTGAGGGGAAAGCATCTCCCTAAGGAAACAAGCCCACCTACCATCAGAAACACGCTGTCATGGGCAAAGCTTATCCAGGCTGGTGCAGAGCTGTGCAGAGCGGGGACCCATCATCCCTGGCGCAAAGATGCAGGGTGGAGTGGTTGACCGGTCACCGCAGGGGATGTGGACCAGCTCCTTGCAAAGGCATCCAGGAGGAGAAACCCTCAGCAAAGGCAAGGGAAGCAAAGTGCAGAGGCAAAGGAGGAAAGGAGTCCTGGGGGAAAGGGCTGTTGGGTTGGCAAAGTATTTCAGATGGGGTTAAAAAAATCAGGCCTATAAAGCAGCATCTTTTTGCATGACCACTCTTTAGCACCATTTGGGAGCATTCAGTTCAAGTATTGCCATTGCTGAGCTCTGCCCCAGCATACCAGGAGTATCCAGAGCTACGGATGAGCTCCATCTATCCCAGGAGATGTACCTACATGCAGGAAGAGGCTGCCTGGAAACTAGCAGGACTGATCTGCAGTTTAGAGCATGAAATGGTGCTAACAGTGACAGGGTTTCCCTTGTTTTTCAAAGAAGAGCTCTTTCTTCATGTCAGCTCTTTAGCATAAACCCAACAAGCGAACCAGAGCCACCTCCTCCCTCCTGTAACCTCTATTCCTCACTGAGCAGCTTGGCAACTATTTGCTGAGAGGGTAAAGAACTATCTGCAAGCATTATCTCATGCGGGCCAAAGGGAAGAGCCTGACTCTCCCAGGGGACATGGGATGTATCGGCACGGGGTCCAGGTTGACTGTTTGTTTGGGCATTTTGGAGTGGTTTACGGCCAGGCTGCAGACAGAGGGGCTGCATCCACTCCCCTCTCCTGACTGGGGTGGGGGGGGTAGGACCATTCTGATGGGCTCAGTGCCTTGCTGATGCTATTATACTATAAATCTGTAGTGTTCTCTGGAGACAGCTCTCCAGACACAGGAGAGGTTGGGCACAGCTTCCCAAGAGCTGCTGGCGAGGCCGGAGTCTGATGAGGGAGCATGGGAGGGAAGGGGGATGCTGACTGCAGCAAGCTCCGGGGGCAACAACATGAGAAGGATGTGGAGCTGCGGAGTTGTTATAATCTGGGTTATAGCCAGGACGACACGAAACATCCAGAGAAGTTCAGAGAGCCTGGAGAAAGGGAATGCGATGAACACAACCTCCACTCATGCAGAAAGCTCAGAGCACCTCACAAACGCTCATGAGGAAAGCCAGGAGCAGGGTGGTGGCATTACCACTACTTCACAGGAGAAAAGGGGGTGAGGGATGGGGAAGGGATGCTCATGGGGCAGGTGGTAATTGGTACCCAGCTCGCAGCCCATCATCCTCCTCCCCAAAGCCTCCCAGTCTGGGCTATCACAGCCCTACATATGCAATCAAATCACCGTGACCTACAAATTAGCTTCTAGACCTATTTTATGCTAAACGGTGTAGGAATACAACAGGCTCTGGCAAGACTTCAAATTAAGACTGCAAATTAATGCTCCTCTTGGGGCTAATTAAATATTACTTTCTACAGCATCTTTCCCCACCCCTAAATACTTTGCCAGCTACTTCCAGAGCCAGCATAAAGCAGCTGCCTGGAGCAGGGGGATCCTCCCTGGACCCACACACCCTTTCCGGTCCTAACATGGACTGAAGTGATTTGATTTTGGAGTCATCAGTGGGTAAATTGGCCTTGCAGATGTTCCAATCAATGGTTCCCTGAAGTCAAAAGCTTGCAGTTCCTCCTGCTTGGACTGAAATGCCTTTGGGGCTGTGAATTGCACAAGCAGAGATGATGGCGAGTGATGGGTGGCAGATTCTCACCTGATCAGATGAGCAGGGGACAACAGGTCCCTGTGTTACAGGCAGCAGTGCCTGCAGCTTTAACCCTGCCTTGAGCCACACGTCCAGCAACAGCTTTGTCCTCTCCCCAGGGTCTCTCTGACCCAGTTTTAGGATTTCTACAAGGCCAAGGGCACACACACACGTCAAGCAGCAAGAGCAAATGATGCAGGACTCACCCCACAGCCATTCCCATGCATGCCAGCTTCCCTTCAGGGAGGACAAGACTTGGGAACGCTGAGAAAACCAAAGCTCAGTGAGAACATGAGCATCCTCCTCACTCCCAGAGATGCCACATGATGGCACCTCCAAACCCAGCACCAGCACTGGGAGAGGAGCTGCTGGGAGCAGCAGCTTGCACAGGGGTCGATAGCCATGAGTGTCCCAAACCATCTGCACACTGAGGATGCTCAACTAGGCTGGAAAATGCTGGAAGTTGGGTTTGCCAAAGATGCTCCAAGTGCATCTGCCAAGGGCTGGTCCTGGAGTTACACCTATGGGTGCTCAGAGCCATCCAAACCATGGGAGCTGTTGGGAAGCACCACTATTCCCAGCTAAATATGCCCGACACACACCTGAGCCTGCAGACAGCCTGCAACCATCACCACACATGGAGAGGTTTGGGAGGGAATTGGGGATTTTAAAGCACATTTTGGTTTCAGACCGCACTAAAGAGTGGAGTTGCTGCAAGGAGGATGGGGTGTGAGGGCTCTTCCTCCTGTGTGCCCCAAATGAAACAGCTCGAACGACCTCCAAGCAGGCAGGAGCTGGGCATTGGCAGAAGAAGCCTCCTACCTACAGCCCTGTGGGCAAATCTAAGGCAGAGAACCCCCGCCAGGGCCGCCACCCGATGCAAAGTCACCAAGAGAACTTCCAAAAGGGTAGAAAGGGGGAAAAAAACACAATTACGCAGGAAAAAAAGAGAGGAAGGAGAGATGAGAAAACATCACGGCTGGTAGAGCCAGCCCCGAGCCCCAGGAGAGCATCAGCTACTGGGCTTCTCCTCCCGTTTCCATAGCAACACAATTTGGTGCTCTTTAGAAGAGCTTCGCTCCCCCCATCGCCCCCCCTCACTCCCCTGTTAATTTTACTTCGTGTTTTGAAATAAAAGTCGTTGGTTTGCCTTTTGTCTCGGGAGCATCACGGGTGTGGGGGGGAAAGGGAGAACAGCAGCAGACCAGGAGGGGCTGCACCCCTCAGCCCCAGATCAGATGTCTGGAAGCTTGGCTGGGTCCATCAGACATCCACATTAATGGGCATCGAGGTGCTGCCTGTGAAACGTGAAGAGAAGCGGTGGCTACCTTTAGAGGTGATGGGCTGGAGATGGGTGCGAGCCCCATCACTCACCCCTGACCATAGGAAACACCCTAGGACCTTGATCCCCCTCTTGCGAGCTGGATGCCACCCTCCTCCCTTTGCCCATCCCATCCATCCATGCAGGGCAGACCCACCTCTGGCTGTGAAGACACAGTGCTCACCTCCAGCACTCAGAACAACGCAGCAAGGCCAGCTCAATGTATTGGGTGCAATGAAAGAGCACAGTGGCTGCCACCCTGATCCCTCCTGCTCCAAGAAATCACAGAATCCCAGCTTGGTTTGTGCTGGAAGGGACCTTAAAGCTCATCCAGTTCCAACCCCTGCCATGGGCAGGGACATCTTCCACTAGAGCAGCTTGCTCCAAGCCCCATCCTACCTGGCCAATCCTCCCTTTCCCAGACACAGCACCAGGCTGGCAGCAGGGAAATGGCTGGAAAACACAAAGGCAGCACAAGCAGGTGGTAACAGCACAGACCAGGCCCATTACAAAGCATTTCCTACACCAGAAACACACATTGGAGCTGCACGTTCCCAACACTCGCCCACAGAACCAGGAACACTCGGCTGCAGAGCAGGGATGCACACTCAGCCCAGTGATGCCGCTCAGCTCCTATGAGCATCCAGGCTAATGAACACGGATGCATCTGTTGGTTGCTAACAGTTGGGCTGTTTGGGAATGTTTGGATTCAATATTTTTCATTGAAAATTCCAGCTGGTTGAGATGGAGCTCATTGGCTTGAAACTATTGGGGTGGAGAAGTTGCCCTGTTAAAGGAAAAGAACCAAAGAGAAACGTGCTGGAATTTTTCTTCCTTTAAACCATTATACATTCTAATTCACCACTTTATTTATAGGGAAAAAATGTTAAGAGAGGTCAAGCCAAAGTTTTTGAAGTGGCAGGAAGAAAAAAGGCTCAGTAATCAGGTGGTTCTGTGGGTTTCCCACTGGCTCCAAAACACCTTTTTATCCCAATCAAGAGTGGGAAAACACTTGGAAATCTCAGTCCTGGTAGCCAAAAAGCTGCTCACCTCTAGAACCCAGCAAGGCAGGTCCCAGCCTGGATGAGGCCTCAGCAATCCTCCACCTCTGCGGCACTTGGTGCAGGGGTGTGCAAGGGGCTCCATGGGACCTGTTGGGTCCCCAGGGGCTTTGCTTGGAGGAAGCCTCAGAAGCTTCACACAAAGCTCCAGACCAGCCCTTGCCGTGGAGCTAAATCCATGCTCTGGGATGGGGAATGAAGCCAGAGAGAGACTTTAACCCCAGAGCATCCCTGACCCCTGCGCCCTGCCACCCATGGGCACAGCCACCACCTCCCTGGAACAAAACCCACCGCTGGTCCCCTTGCCCCCACGCGTTACCCTGTACGGAGAAAAGGCAGGATGATGCCCACCCCCCTTTACCGCTGCAACAGCACAGCTCAGCCAAAGCACAACGGGAGAAACAAGCGAAAAACACCCATTTCTGGGCAAAAAAGCCCTCATCTGGGCGAGCAGAGCCCGGGAGCAGCAGCATCCCCCTGCAGCCCCTGCGCTTACCGAGCTTGTATTGCCACCGTGTGGGGAGGATGAGGATGCGCCAGAGCCAGCTCAAGTTAAACACTGCAAACCCTTCCTCTGGTCTCCCTCCCATGCTAGAAAACAAACTGCCCCCAGCTGTGAGGAGCCCTCACCCTCCCTGGGAGGGGAGACTGAGCTGAGCTCTTAGGCAGAAGCTCTTCCCTGTGAGGGTGCTGAGGCGCTGGCACAGGATGCCCAGAGGAGCTGTGGCTGCCCCATCCCTGGCAGTGCTCAAGGCCAGGTTGGACACAGGGGCTTGGAGCAAGCTGCTCCAGTGGAAGGGGTCCCTGTCCGCATCAGGGGTTGGAGATGGATGAGCTTTACGGTCCCTTCCAGCACAAAGTATTCCATTATTCCATGGTCTGCAGCCAGAATCCCGGCAGAGTGAGGAGCAAAATTCAGCTCAGGCAGTGGAAAGCTCATCCTTCATCTCCAAGATCACTGTATGGACCCATCCAGAGAGGAGAGGTGGTGGGGGGCTCCTCTTCCCTATCCCAGGGAAATGCCACTAGCCAAAGTACCTGGAAAGCTCTGAGGCAGTCGGATAGTCACTGTTAAGGCAAAGGCTGCTATGGAGAAGGATGTTCATGGTCCCTCCTGGCTTTATAGGAAGGCATAAATAGGAGTCAAAAAGCTGTTGCTACATGATGGATTAAGCAGGACTGGGGTTGGTCTCTATCTCTCTGTACACCGAAACCTGTGTGCTCAGATACACAGTCCCTACTAAAGCCCCTGCATTGCACATAGGATTGGAAATGGCCTTCGTGCTCCAGCTCCATCCTCCTTGGCAGTTGCAGGAAAATATGCAGAGGATGGGACTGCAGGACCAGGGCTTTGGGAAATAGTAATAATAGCTTCTTTATTTGCTTTTATAGCTTTTTCTTTCATTTAATACCTTGTTTGGTTTATTTTTAAACACAACAGTGTTAGAGCAGAGCACGGCCCGTTCCCTGGGGAGAAGAGAAGGCAGAGGAGGAAAAGTCGTGCAGTAAGATGGGAAGGGAAGGGAGAGCTGGGCACTTCCAGGGTAAGGTGCAGAAGCAGTTTGGGGCTCCCTCCACCAGGAGAGAGGTTGCATCTGAAGCAGAGAGGGGGGGCCTCTGATCCCAAGGGTTCCCCCTGTGCTGCAGCTCCCACCTGCACACAGCAAAGGGACATAGGTGCAAACCAGCTTATGTGAGCCCAGCCTGGCCAGGAGAGCTCCCCACTAACGCTTTGGCAATAAATTTGAGGGCAGCTTCTTTCTAGCAGGCTTTTGGTAAGCGTTTGACCCAACTCCAGTCAATCTAATGTCGTTACAGTGCAGTTAATGTCAGTTTGAAAGTGCTTTTATAGCTGAAACACTGCCGTACTCAGTGTAAACACCGAGGTTATGAGGATCCTTGCATTGACACGGGGAGGTTGTACTGATCAGCTTAAATCACTGTTGTGTGGTATTAGTTAAAAGGATGTAAAAAGCAGTGTCTGAGGCCTTGTCTGCGCTGAAGAGCAGGGTTCATTGAGGACCAACTTCCAGTGCCTAAAGGGGCCGACAAGAAACCTGGAGGGTGGCTTTGGGCAAGGACCTGTAGGGACAGGACAAGGGGAATGGCTTTAACCTGCCAGAGGGGAGACTGAGATGAGCTCTTAGGCAAAAGAACCAGGGATGGGTTTGTTAGGACGTCACTAAAAGCACCCAGAGAGCAGTGCTGTCAGTATACTCACACTGGGACCCCAGCACTGCTATATGGGGACCCCAAGAGCTCTGGCACAGCAAAGACTTCCTGGGCTTGAGAGGTTTCAGGGGTGATACCAGCAAGACCTGCATCGCATCCTGATGGGATCCTCATCCTGCATCGCACCCCAATGGGATCCTCATCCTGCATCACACCCCAATGGGATCCTCATCCTGCAGTGCATGGATCTCCTCAGTCACCCTGTGGCAGGGGACAGGGATGTGGCTTCTGTCCAGATGTGCCCAACGTCATCAAGAAGAACCATCACAAAGCAGAAGCACGAGGCTGTGGGAGTGTTCTGCATGGAAGGAAACACCCTCCAGCACAAGAGGGTCTTTGGGCCCTTCAGCTGGGCTTTGGCAGGCAACAGACAATAGGAAATAGGCTCTTGGTGAGGGTTTCTGGTTAATCTGGATGGAAACAGGGTCAGATGTGCTGCAGGAGCAGTCTCCTGTAGGAAATTGGGTTGCTAGAGAATGCACATGGGCTGCAGTGGGACATCACTGCTGTTTGCTGGCAGGCCTGTGCCTCACCAGGCACCCTCCGAGGGCAGCAGAGCAGGGTGGAAGCACTGGAAACCCTCCCTCCCCACCCTCACTGCAAGCATCATCTGACCCCTCTGCTGCCATTCCCCGGCATACACCCCTATAGACCAAGGCATCACCCCAACCTTCGCCTTGTCCATTGGGAAAACACAGCCACATCCTTCCACTGCTGCAGTTGGGTTGGGTTTAGGGTTGGTTTTTTTTTCTTGAGAACATGTATAAAGATCTCGTTGTTGAAAGGAAAAATGGGATCTCCTTTCCTTTTCCCTTCCAGGGCAGCCCTAACCCCTCTCCCCTCATACAAAAACACACAGGAAAGGGGTTTCTTTTCTGCTTGATTAGATTCAAAGGGATCTTTGTCTGGGGGTAGGTAGGGAAAAGCCCTCCCCCACCTCCCTTTTGACCCTCAGGACTCTGTCTGGTTTTGTTTTAAACCAAGAGAGACAGAGCTGCACCCCTGGGATGTTATAAATACATATAGCAGGAGGATGGGGGGGTGGCGTCACTCAGCTTGCCTGGACCACAGGGCTCTGTGACAGCATGTATATTACATATATGGACACGTGGACATACGTGCTCCGTGTGATGGCTGAGAACATGAGCACCCATACAACATAGGAACACAGCTACACGTATTAGTACCTACCAAAGGTTTATCGTGCAGAAAACACACCAGACCCCCCCCCCCCAAAACCCTTTTTCCTGTCTTAATTTTTCTCACATTTAATAAAACATAAGGAAAATCGCTTTTGAAAACCACGTTCCTCCCCTTCTCTTCACCCGCAATTCATCTCAAGGGCTTTAAACTTGGTAATATATGAAGAGGGGGACAAATCTGCAGCACCCACAACCACCTTGGTTCAGGTTTTCCAACCTGGAAGCAGCTGCAGACAGGCTGCAAAGAGGAAACAGCAGCACGCTGCATCCCTGCCCTCCCACCAGGCTGTGGGTACAGCATCTCCTCCAGCCTCCCCAAGCTCCCACCACCCTTGAGGACATGAGGTGGTCCCATAAAGGAGTTCCCTGCTCCCAAAATCCAGCCCTCAGTTCACTTTTTGCCTTTGTTACCAATATCCATGGGGAAAAGTGACCCCAGCAAATGAGATGCTGCGAATTGCATCGAAATAGTTAAAACTAAGAACATAAAACTCTAAATTTAACAGCAAAATTTTGTGATTTCTCTCTTTTTTTTCCCCCTCCCAAGGTCATCTCCAAAGAGAAATTTAAAGATCGCTTGAAAACAATCCCTCAGCTTAGACCTTTGCTCAAGTGAAGGAGGGGGTTTTATCCCATTTGAAACCATAGCAAAGCACGGCCCTTGCTGGAGACTCAGAGCTGCTTGGGGAGAATGGAATTCAGAGCACATCCCGATGGATCATACCTTTTCTTTTTTAGGATATGCCATTTGCATGCAGGATCCCAAGTTTCCTTCGCAATGTCTTCACTTATTTCCAGCTGATTAAAAGCCTGGATGAGGCCAAAACTATAGGAAAAAGTGGGATTCAAGATAAAAACCCTGAGTGTGTGGACACCAGAGTGCAGATGGGCTGGATCCTCTTGGAAAAGAGAGAGTGGATCTGGGAAATTGGGGTGAAATGAATCCTGACTCCACATATACCCAGATCCCTTTGCCACAACCCCATCCTGACTCCGTGCTCTTTGCCAGTCATGGGGGGTGCAAACTGGACCACAGTTGGGATCCATTGGCACTGACACCCCCAGCCCAGGATGGGATTGATGATGAGGGGAAAGGGGAAGAACCAGAACCCAACCCCTGAACCCCCTTTTCTTACCACAACAGCCTGGTTTTGAGGAGGGGGTGACCACAGTTGCCCATCTGGCCTCATTTAGGGTAATTCCCTTCAATGGCTAAAAGCCTAAACTCCACCTCTTGAGCCCATAGATTTCTATGGAACAGCTGAAGGATCCTCTGAGGTGCTCTGTGGGCTCCCACCCTCCCAGGAAGCTGGAGTATCGATCTTTCTTTCCCTTTTTTTCTTGAATTCCCTTTTTTTTCCTGAATTCCTTTTTTTTTTTTTTCTCTTTTTTTTTTCTTTTTTTAACTACTTTATTTAATTTTGTTTTAATTTTTTTTCCTTACCATTTTTTGCCCTTTATTGCGTCCCAAGACTTTTCTTTAGGGATACATCCATAGCTCCATTTTTTTAGGGAGATACCGAGTTCGAAAGAGCCCCATAACTCACAAGCAACCCTTGTCCATTCTCTTCTATTGACTACATGTAAACACGGTAAATGAAAGGCCTTTAGTGACACTTAATCCCTCACCCCCTTCCCAACCTCAAACCCCCCCACCCCAGGCCCCGGGAGGGGGTTAGGCTGCTTTTTGCTTCCCAGCTTGCTGCTTTACCAGCCCCTTCCCTGCGATCTAATTTATCATTAACACCCTGACACTAAACTAAATAAATGCAGCTCAGCTCCCCCCACACCTTGCTGTGAGGCTCCGGATTTGCTCCTTCCCCCCCAAACTTCAGTTTGGGGATGAACCCGTCACAAATAGGAGTTGGGAGATGGGATGGGGACACCCACCCAACCCCCCCCAATCAGGTCCCTGCAGATAATTAACATCATTATTAAATTGCCTTCTTTAAAAGCTAATAATAATAATAAGAGCAGGGTCATTTGGCTGTGATTAGAGCAGGAGCGGGGCCGTTGCCTCCTGCTCCGGTTGCTCCCAGGCTTTGCCTCTCCCAATAGTAAATTTTATTGAAATGGGATTCATTTTAACGTGGATTCCTGCCCTCCCTGCCAGAAAGGAGGAGGGGGAGGGAAAAAAGCTGTAAAGAGGTGCTTTGCAGATCGATATTGGGATGTGATGTGGGTGTCAGGCAGTTTCAAGGGGGTTTACCTGCAGCACCAAGGGCATCAGATGGTTATTGCGGCCATCAAATAATACCTAATGAGGTCCTGACTGCGGGTGCGTTTTGTTGCTCTTCCCATTTTTCCTGCTTTAGACAGAGAATCTTCCCAGCTGTGTAAATGCTTCCCAGGTTGGAATTTCAACTCGCATCCAAAAGAACAGACTTTAAGGCCCTTTCAACACGTTGCACTGATAAAAACCCACTTGGTCCTTGGGTCGCTCGTTCTGATTTACTCTTGGGGTTGTGCTGGGGTCTGGCTCTACCGGTGCTGCTTCAAGGGGATCTTCCACTCCTTGGGTGTGTTTTCCTTTGGCAGGGATTTAAAACTCTATCTGGCGTGCTCCTGCCTTAAGGGGCACTACCTCCTGAGGCCCTCAAAATAGAAACACATGTTTGGGGAGCAGTCTCTGGGCTACGAATTAGAGGGGGAAAAGCTATCGATTTTCCATTAAATGTCGAGGAAAAATGTTGCTTTCAGGCAAAATTTGTCCACGGAAACACCACCACCCCCCCCCAAGCAGCTGAGCACATGTGTGTGCAATCACATGTGATGGGCACACGCATGTTGCTTCGCACAGATGTAGGGCATGGAGTTGTGTGGAGACAAGGATGTGGCCACAAACATGCAGGGACATGCTCGCACATGCAAAACATGCCTGGGAGCAGGAGCCACGGATCCGTGTGGGATCAGTGACATGGGAGAGTGCCGGGATCCCAGGATAGGGGATCCAGGACAAGGGAGGGTGCCAGGATCATGGGTGGGGGCAAGTGGAGGAGCGCATGTTGCGAAGCACATGCTCCAGATGTGCACGGCCACAGCTGGACACGGACCAGCAGCACACGCTCCCTCCCCAGCACACAAGCGCACGCATGCACACACCCACATTCAAACACACGTGTTCTGGGTGCACAAACACACACCCCCTTAAAGCAAGCACTCCCCGAGAGCACCCACACCTTGCACACACATGGGTGAACACCAACCCACCCCCCCCCCCCAAAAAAAAAAGCCAAATATCAGCCAGTTCTGTAAAAAAAAAAAAAAAACAACAAAAAAAGGTATTTATTTCTCAGCCTAGATTCCATATTGCACGCAGGAATTAACACTTTCATCGTCATATACTTACAACAACTTCAAATAAATAAAGGTACAGTAAATCTAAGCAGAAATCCCAATCCATGGCTGGAAAAGGCTCTTTTCCTCCCCTGGGTGGTTGTATTGAAAAGCGTGGTTTAGGGGAACGGCAGCATCGGCCGCTGGATGGGCCCAGCCCGGGGAAATCCCCCCCCCCCCTCCCCACCCACAGCACCCCTCAAAGAGGAATGATCCCGGGGGGCAGAAGCATCCCTGGATCCGGGGGGGTCCAGCAGAGAAGCACCCACGAAACGAGGGACAGTTTAAAACCGAGAAGGGGGGGGGGGGTAATATTGAATCCAGCAACGCAAAGAGAGAGCAAAGATCCCTGAACCCCCCCCAGCCCGAAAAGAAACCCTCACAAACCGGGATTACAAAGCACCACAACCGTATCCAAGCTGAGATATTTTCTTTTCCTGAGTCTAAAGCTGCGTTTTTAAAAGCAGCGCCCTTTCATAAAAGTTTTATTTTATTTAATGTATTTTTTTACAAGATACTTTCGGTTTTCTCCTCCCAACACAAAGGTTTTTATGGGGGCAAAAAAAAAAAAAAGATTAAAATCAAATAAAAATCACGAAAATCGACATTTTTGTTGCTTCTTTTGCACCCGTTTGGAGATAAAACAACGCAGTAACCTCCTTAGAAAGGTGCCTTTATACCCTTTACGCTGTCCTGGCCGTACGAGTTGATCTTTTAGCTCAAAACCAGAACTAGTTTGTATGGCCCGAACCTCGAGCTCACTGTGTCCCGCGGAGGAATTGCTTCTTCTACCCATCTAGCGCTTGGTTTGTTCAGTTTTGATGGCAAAATGGGCAATTTCTGACAATAATTTGGGGCTTCCTTTCTTTTTCATTTTAAATTGAATTCTATTTACTTTCAATGCAAGGCCACCCCCACCCTCCAGTTTCCTACTAGAGGATCGCTAGGAAGCTGGCTTTTCTTTATTTAAATCTCTTAATTCCCTTTAAAACTGGTTTAAAAACAACCAAGGGGATTATAATTATGGCTAATATTAATAATTATTACTATTTGCTGGGAATGGGATGGTTCTGCTGCTTGAGGAGCCATTCAAAAGCGGGGGATGGCAAGTTTTGAGGTATTTTATATTGTTATTCACAGCCCTGCTACAGCCCCCCCCCGCATTATATACAGATCCCTGCACCTTCCCCCAGCTCGGCACATCAATACCTACGGCTTGATTCACGTCCCCCCATATCGTGTAGGAATTAATCGCCGTGGTTTCCGCACACCCACACGGCCATAGGCAAATATACACTGAGATAAATAGCCAGGGACCCGCACATGCGGAGGGACACCCCCCCACCACCACCATGCGCGCTTCCCGAGGTGTTTATATCCCTTAACAAAAAGAATTCCTGAGTTATTTGGCTGTTGCAGATGGAGCGGCGGAGTCTGGGGGTTGCTGCTTTTGTACATATCTATCTATCTATATATATATATATACATACGTTTATATGTACGTATATATATCGGCATTCATTCCCTGCGCGGATCTCGGGGTTTCCTGCCCGCTTTCCGCGGGCGCGGAGCGCGGCCGCCGCTTTGTGCGGTCACGGCTCCCTCCCGCAATTGCCTTTAAATTCAATTTTATTTCATTTTCAATTGTTTTGGGTATTTTTTTTTTTTCCTAGAAAATACATTTTTAACCCGATCCGGATTCAGGGCAGTCACGGGCCGGGAGCGAGCGATCGTGCTCAGGGGTTACACGGCAAACGGGAGCGTTACCCCCCCATCTCCATGTCCTCTTCCTAAGTTGGGGGGTGCAGAGACCCCTGGGGTAAGCCCCACCCCCCCCCCCCATTTGCCTTATTCATAGGTGCGAACTCCCCAAAATCGGCTTTTCTCCACAGCCCCCCCCGCAGGGTTTGGGGGTTTGGGGGGTGATTTTTTTGGTGAGCGTCCTCGGCGATAAAACCTGAATATCTGGGGGGGAACCGAACCCCCTTTTCTGCATGGGAAGGTTGGGGTGGGGGGGGGAGAGATAAACCAAAACCCGCAGTTAACCAAAAAAAGCCTCTAAAAACCCAAGTCAAACAAACATCGCTTTCAACAACAATTCCCGTCTCCAAGAAAAACTGCGATTAACAGAGACGAAATACGCTTTGACCTCAAAAATGCCTTTTTCCTCTCCCCCCACCCCCCCTTTTTTTTTACCCATTGATAGAATGAAACCAAAAACCAACCAAATCAAACCGGGCCAGGCCCGATCGGGATCTTTCCTATTGAATCCTGCGATGATTCCCCTTGGGCTCCCCTTTCCCTTCCAGCAAAAGACACTGGAAAGGGAATTTTATCATTATTATTATTGTTGTTGTTAATTATAGTTTTCGGGGAGCCAAGTTTTGGAAGGAAACAATAGAAATTCCCGAGCGGGCGTTGAGCGATTCCCGGCCGTGGGCTGCGAATATTTTCTGTTGCAAAGAACGGAGGGAAAAATAACCCACATCCCCCTCAATAAAAAATAAAAGAAGGGAAAAAAAAAAAGGGAAACCCCCCCCACACCAGCTTTGATTTTCCAAACCAGAGCGGACTTCAGAGAACCCGTAGGGCTTTGATGCCAAAGCGGGGTGGAAATCACATCAGGAATAGTCAAAAGGGCCGGTTACAAAGCCACTGGTTCGCAAGGAAAGTTAAACTGGGATATGGTTTCCTCCGCGGAGGAGAGGCATTCCCCCCGCATTCCTCCCCGCATTCCGCTCCGGAGCTCGGTCGGGATCAAATTGTCCATCTGTCCCTTCCTGCCAATGCTCCGGATCCGATTTCTTTGGGGGGCAGGGGGGGGAAGGTTTTCCAAACGCTGCCCTCGGGCTACCGGGCCTGAAACCCTGTAAAACCTCCCTTTTCCTGCTCAGTTTTCATCCTTAATTTTCCTTTCTTTTCTCTAACATAGGCGCAGCAGTTTCAAATCACTTCCTCTCCAAGAATCCTGGTTTAACAAACTGAATTTCCTGCTCTATTCCTTTTTTTTTTCCCTTCCCGTCTCTCAAACAGACAGAAATCATCATCGCCCCGCTGTAACGCCGTGGTTTGGAATCTCGGCTCCCGATTTCCCGGGACTATCCCAAGCGGAGGCCAGTGCCTGTGCTCGGGGCCACCGTTGTTGCCCTCAGTTTGTCATTATTAATAGTTTAATCCGATGCATTTTTGCAGGAAAAGGGAGAAATTGGATCTTTTCTCTCCCGGGTTTAACCGGGAGGCCCCTTCCTCCGCTCTCAGCTCCGCGGTTCATCCTAAATCCCTTCGCTGGGAATACCCCCCCGCACACCGAGAG
The DNA here is from genome assembly GCF_037157495.1 of Lathamus discolor. NCBI lineage: Eukaryota > Metazoa > Chordata > Aves > Psittaciformes > Psittacidae > Lathamus > Lathamus discolor. The sequence continues at coordinate 3,153,593 of NC_088903.1, read as the reverse complement.
GATGGGGAAGGCAGGTACGGGGGGGGGGGGGTCCATCGCCACCCCCGAGGCTTTAGCTTCATCCTCAAAGGAAACCAACACCGGCCCCCGGCACTTACACGGCCACAAAAATATCGCATCTCCCACACGACCAGAGCGGGGCCCCCGAAACGCTCTCGCACCCTGCGGCCCCCTCCCCCGGTTCCTCGGGCAGCCCCCCCAGGCCGGGACCCCCGCTCCCGGGGCTCGGTGGGAAGAGGGGGCTGCTCGCAAACACCCCCCCGTCCCGTCCCGGACCCCCTCCCCGGGTCCCCCCCCACACCGCTTTCATCTCTTGCCCGTTAACCTTTCCTCCGGGCCGGGCGCTGTCCTTAGAGATCCTCCAAGCTACAGCCCCGGAACTTGAGGCTGGGGGGCACGGGAATGGCGTTGCCCCCCAAGTGCCAGCTCCACAGCGGGTGAGTTTTGGAGAGAGCCCAAGAGTTTTTGCCCCCCAGGGAAGAGGCAGGACACAAGTCCCCATCTTCCCCCACGACCAGGGAGGGAATACAAGGGAAGTTGCCCATGAGGCTGAAGGAATTCCGAGGCGGGGCCGGCCCGGCGTTGCCGAGGCGTTTGCAAGGAGCGTTTCCCTTCCTGGCGTTCCTCCGCGGAGCCTTCCGTGCCCCCCCCTTGACGGAGCCCCGTTGCCTCTCCCCGCCGGTGCCGCGGGCAGGGCGGCTGCGTTTGCCGCTCCCGTCCGCGCCGCTGCCCCTCGCAGCCCGGTTCACCGGGGCACCGGGGCTCCCGGGCCGTTTGCAGCCGGTGGGGGGGAGCTCTGAAGCTCTGCCGGGCTCCGGCCTCCCGCCCTGCCGCAAACTTTTCCCGTCCAGGTTGAAGCCTTTGGCGTAACACCACAGCTTGGACTGCCGGATCAGCCGGTCGAAGTGCTCCCGACGGGGCTCCCCCCCATCCCCGGGGGGCACCGGGCCGGGCCCCCCCGCCAGCTCCGGTACCGAGACCGGGGCCGGCTCCGGGGCAGGCGCTCGCTCGGGTAAAGCTCCGCTTGGCCGCTCCGCCTGCTCACCGGGGCCTAACGAGGCTCCATTGTTCGAGGCATCTTTGTGCAAATCCTCCCCTTTGGCGCAGGGCTCCGCATCCCCAAAGCCTCCCTCCTTTTGTTGCGGATCCCCCCCAGGGGTGCTGCTCGGGGAGGGAGGGGGGGAGGAGGAGGAGGAGATGGAAGAGAAGGAGGAGGAGGAAGGGGAGGCCTCCTGCTTTGCGTACAGCTCCGGCTGGGCCCCCGAGCCCAGGGCTGGAGCCGGGCTTAAACTTTCCAAAGTTGATGCTCGCAAAGTCCTGGCCCAGAGCTGCTGCGAGAGGAAGAGGAGGCTGGGGTCAGGCCGCAGGGCTTTGCCCGCACCGGGGAGAGGGGGCTCCACGGGGCGCTCCTCACCCAGGGGCTCCCGGGGGGGCTGCGGTGGGAAGCGCGGCAGAGCCGCCTGCCTGTACCGGGTGCTCTGCACCGAGTCCCCGCTGCACAGCGAGCTGCTCTCCGACTCCGAGGAGCTGCCTTCCTCGCTGCTGCACGAGCTGTCCCCTTCCTCCTCCTCCTCCTCGTCTTCCTCCTCCTCCTCTTCCGACGAGTCGCTGGAGGTGGCGGGGCTGGACCCGCCGAAGTCCAGGCTGGAGTCTGAGTCGCTGGAGTAACCGGCGGAGGTTCCCTGCCGCTTGGAACCGGGGAAAGCGGCGGAGCGGCCTTTCCCGGGGGCTGCGGGACCCCCACCAGCCGGGAAGAGCCGCTCTGCGCAGCAGGGCCCCCGCTTGCGCGGGGCGGGGGGCGCAGGGGGGGGCGCAGAGGTGGGGGGCAGCCGCGCCAGGGCTCGGGGGCAGCTGGGCAGGACCCCGGCAAAGATCCCCCCGGCCCGGCCCGCCAGCCCGCAGCTCCGCCGGCCCCGGGGGGGCTCCTCGCCGGCGGGGAGGGTCCGGTGGAAGGGCTGCGGCAGCAGCGGGGCCGGGGCCGACGGAGCGCAGCAGCCCCCGGCTCTGCAGGGCGGCAGCAGCGGGGGCCGGGGGCAGGGGAAGAGCCCCCCCGGGGCCGGCAGCAGCAGCTGCTCCCTCCTCTTGCTCTTCCTTTTCCTCTTCCTCCTCCGCGGGCCGAGGCTCTTGCAGGAGGTGCAGAGAGCCTCCAGGTCCGCCTTGGAGATGAGCGAGCATTTCACGGCGCGGGTGGGCACGGAGTTGATGGCTTTGAGGGTCCGGAGCTCCTTGAGATCGCAGCGTCGGCTCTTGATCTTTAAGGTTTCCATCTTCTTGCTGATGGTGGTCCTGGGGATATCCTTAAACAGGTCGCTGAGGACCTGGGCCAAAGCAAACATCTGGGTGCCATTGATCTGTAAGTATCCCAAGTTTATCCCTTCGATTTCTTGATAGCCGGCATGAAAATCCCCCGGCCTGGCTTCCCCATTGTAATCCATGGTGGCTGGAACAATTCCGAAGGTCCCTTCGCAGGTCAGGAACATTTTGCAAGGAGCATTTACTTTGTCTCTTTCAAAGGGGGCATTGAAAATAAGGACATATTTGTTTCCACTCCCTGATCACACACATCCCTACCCCTCGCAGAGGTGGGGGCGAGGGGGGTGGTGGAATTAAAAGCCAAAGCAGTCGATCTCCCTTTCAAACGCTCCAGTCAATGGGTTGCAACATCTTCCGAACACCCAGTTCCTCCGCCTGCACCGGGGCTCGACTCCTCGTCTTCCCCCTCCCCAGCCAAAAACAAAAAGGAAGAAAAAGAAAGAAAGAAGTCAAACATTTTGTGTGTGCCCCCCCCCCTCCCCGTCCCGGCTGCCACCCGCGGCCGCGCACCCCACCTTCCGCTGCAGAAATAATTTGGGAAGGGGGGGGGGGGGAAAGAATCAACAAGCGCAGCCCCCCCCTGCGCTGTGCAACCCCCTGAGGTGCTTTAAGCAAACAAAGCTCCCAATGGGGGGGGGGGGGGGGGATATCGAGGTGGGGGGAGCCCCGGGGCTCCGCACGGTTCCCACCTTCCCCGCTCTCCGCACTCGCGGCCCCGCCGCCGGTACCGTATATTCTAAGGGAACACCCCGCCGGGCCGGCCCCGCCACCCGCCACCCGATTGGGCGTTCCGGGCCCGTGATGTCATAAACCCCAACATTTCACACGCACACCCCCCGCGCAAAACCGGCGCAAACCCCGCGCAGCCCCGCTCCCGGCCGTGCCCGCCGATCCCGACCCCGCGCACACAATGGAAGCCGCCTCCTTGGCTTCTTTTTTTTTTTTTTCCCCCCTTTAAAAATATACATATATATATTAAAATTTACTCTTTCCGCCGTATTTCGAGGTGACGCGGGCGCCTCCGCTTTGTTTCCGCGGTTTAGCTGGGGTTTTTTTTTTTCCACGTAGGGTTTTACGAGCCGTTGCTGCGCCTTCCCAAATCTGCCCCGATTCCTCTGGGATGGGTGTGTGTACGTATAGATTTAATAAAGCGTAAAAGATCCGGCTCTAAGCGAGTTGTTCACAACGATTGACTCCGCAACAATTCATCCTTCAACCTTCAATGCTTATTAATTGCCCATTACTGTATTTATTAGCTGGCATGAGCGGGGTATCCACAATAACATCGGTAGCATGTGCGAATAAAAGCAAGGCGAAGATATTTATATTCCTTTTTACTCACACACGTTCTTTATTCACTCCTTATCTTTTTTCTTCCAAACTATTTCCTTAAAAAAATAATAAAAAAAAAAAAAGAAAATTAAGGAAAAATATTATTATTAATAACAATAAAAATTCTTTTGCATAGATGTGCGCTGCTTAACTTTATTTCAAACTTTAAGTCCCAAGATGTCGATTCCTTCGCTGGTTGCTGACTCCCTCCCGCCCTTCAAAACCAGCCGCTGTTTTCCCAAAAGCAGAGCTGCGGATTTCCTTCTCCAAAGTGGGGGGGGGGGAAAAAAGGGGGAAAAGCCACCCCCCCACCCCCCCCCCTCCCCTCCTTTCGCCCTCACCCGGCCCGGAGCTCCATTGTCCCGGCCCCTCGATTCCTTTCTAAACCTGGAGCTCCTTGAGCGCAGGGAGCGGAGCCGCGGAGGCCGGGCCGAGGGGTTTCAGTCGCTGCTCAGGGGGCTAATTTTGGGGAAGCAGTTACCTCGGAAACCTTTCGGGGGGGAGGGAAGGGAAGGGGAAGCTCCGCCGTGCACGCTGCGCCCTTCCTCGCAAAGCCTCCTCTGCCTCCCACATGAGAAGTCGCTTTCAGCCCTCCTCCGCCTTCTCTTTCTTGCGGTTCGGATGGCAAAATCGGAGTAATTTGATAATAATAATTTGTTAAACTCGATGTACAAATCAACCGCAAATGATCCCGATTTAGAAACAATCCCGGAGGAGGAGGAGGAAGCGCATTCCTGAGTATGCCTGTAAAAAAAATTCAAACTCACTCCACCATCGCCTTTAATTCAGAGCCGAGATCACCTGATTCGCTTTTACCTTGGATGGGAGGAGAACCCCCGATGCCAACATGGGTGCTGCTTGGGGGGGGGGGGGGGGGTGGGCGGGGGGAAATCACTGCCAGGGCTCCCTCCTCCCCAACACCCATGGGTGCACCTCCGCTCAAATGCTTGGCCCTGCTGCTGAAAGAGAACCCCCCTTTTTATTTCCCTGCGTTAAACCCACCACATTTCACCCCCGTTTTCCACAGGCGAGAGTTTCCTGTGAGTAAAGGTCTCCCGGCCAACACAAACACCAAATTCCTCTTTGTTTGGGCAGAGGGGAGGGGGAAAACTTCGCTCTGGATGGAAAGTGGCCGGTTAGGGGATACTGCAGCTCCTGCGAGGGACCACAGAAAGTCCTGCCTGCAGCCAGCCTGGAGCTTCCCTTCGCAAATATAGGGAAGATCCTGGGTATTTTTCTTTCCACATAAAGCCAGAGCCATTTTACCTATAGGCTGAGCTTTGCTCCGTGCCAGACTGGAGGAGGGGAGCGAGGGGCCGGACCTGGCCTGGAATATCCCCAGCCGATGGGGCTGATGCAGTTCAGGGATTGGGAAAGGGGGAGCTGGTGGAGAAAATGCAAACCCCAGCAGCACAAGAAGCTCTTCTGATCACTTGTAGGGCTTTGGGGGGGGGGGGGGGGGCTGCAGCCCCCCAAGTGCCGGCTGGGAAACAGGGCTTGGAGGCCACATGCAGGCGAGTGTACGGATACGTCATTTCCCAGGAAAGCGCCAGTAATAGGAGCATAAATCGGCAATATTTTGGCTATGGATGAAGTTCAGCGGAGGGGGTGTGTGCCTTGATGTCTCTATGTGGCCCCAGACAGCCTGACGTGGGCCTAGAGATACTTTACAAACCTGTGTACATATATAAATACACATATACATATATATATATGCACCCATATGTATACATGGGGAGGGTACTTGCAGCTAGGGTGGTGGTTCAGAAGCAAATGCATGTTGGCCACACCAGCAGCCCCCTGTGTTTCTGCTGTCCCTGCTATGTCCCTTGTTGCCCACACCACAGGACCCCCCTTTGCATGGAGCTGGGAACAATATCCCTTTTCCAGCCACTCCATGTGTGTATGGACAAATGAGCTGCTCCGTCTGCAGTGCAAAGGGGCTTTTACACCCCTCATGTCTGTCATTAGGGTGGCTGCAGGCCTGGCTTGGTAATGGCCATGGAACAGGCTACTCCATGGGTCCCACATGTGGGCTGGGGGCTGTGCTGGGGGAGAATAGGGCTGCTCTGGGCCATGGTGGTGCTGCTCTGGGAAATGGGCACCGCCAGGAGAGCTGGCAGCATCCGGATCTGCGTATCTGTTCATCATCTTTACATCTGTGTATCTATACATCTGTGTATCTGTACATCTGTAGATCTGTGTAGCTGTGATTTGAGTACCTGTACACTTGTACATCCATGTATCTGTTTATCCATTTGTGTATCTGCGTATCTATATATATATGTGTCTGTGTACCTATATATCTGCATGTTTGTGTATTTTTATAACTGTATATCTGTGTATTTTAGTATTTATGTATCTATGTATTTGTGTATCTGTGCATTTGTCTATTTGTGTATTTTTATATCTGTGAATCTCTATATGTATCTGTGCATCTGTACGTTTGTATATCTGAGTATCTATCTGTATGTCTGCATATCTGTATATCTGTATATCTATGTATCTGTGTATATGTACATCTGTGTATCTGTGGATCGATCTATCTGTCTATCTATCTACCTATCTATCTACCTATCTATCTATCTATCTATCTATCTATCTATCTATCTATGTATCTATTTGCCCCTCAGCCCAGCTACTCCTCCCAAGGGCACAGAGGGGGTTCCAACCCCTCCAGGTGAGAGGCCAAGAACCATGGGGGGAATCCCCATGGGAGTCTTCACCCATGAGGCACCCCCAGGAGATTGCTCCCTCATACCTGCCCGGGCTGGTTGTTTCTGCAGGAAGCAGTAGAAGTCAGCAGGGTGGAGCTTCCCATGGGATTTCCACCTTGGTTTCTGGGTGCCTTGTTTTGTTTGATGTGGTGCAAGGACCTCAGTGCTTGGGGAGGGGAAAACCACCCCCAGAACACCCCATAGGTTTGGGCTGAGCTATTTGGAGGCAGCTTTTGGGGCCAGGGTCCCCTGTGTGGGCTGTGTTGGGTGTACATGGAGGGGGGTTGCTCTGACAGCCCAAACCCCACAGGCAGCTCTCCACGTCCAACATCCCTGGCAGGGAGCAAGTGAGGGGGGATCCTGCTGGAAAAGCAGGTTCCAGCAGGAAAAGAGGGGAGATGCTGCTGATGGGAGCTTGCGTGAGGGCAGAGAGAGGGCAGGGAATGGGCAGGCAGGGATTCGCAGCAGCACTTTGGAGGATACATCAGATTTCTCATGGAACAAAAGTGATCAGAAATGATTATTGCCCCAAATCCCCCCAAAAATGAGGTGGCGAAAATGATGCCAAGACTCTTCCATGCATCGATCCCTAAAGCAAGGAGCAGAGTAGACCCCACTCAGGAAATGCTCCCACACACCAGTTCCCACCTAGAAACCTTCATGGAGAGGCTGCGATTTCCCACTTTCCTCCTGTTACAGAGCCAGGATGGGTCCAGTGCTCCCACTGGGATGGAAAAGCCAGAGCTGAGGGGTGTTTTCAAGGGAAAATATAGAAATCCTGATTTTTTTCCCTTTAGTTTCAGCAGTTGATAACAGACCTGCAGGGAGCCCAGCACCAGGCACCAGTTACAACCCCGAATATTTGGCTCCGAGGCCGTTCCTCCTGACAGGCACTTAAACTGTCCAGCATGAAAATATTCCTACAAATCACTCAGTGCACTGGATTTTTACACATCCCAGGGACATTTTCCAGGCTGCAGGAGGGAGCTGGAGAAGCAGATCCAAACCCCACCACCCCATCCTGCGGGATGGACAGGCCAGGGGGGAAAATGACCCCTTCTTCATCTTGGGCTGGTGGGTGCCTTTGTGATGCTCGCCCTGCTTCGGGACCCACCTTCCTGCTGCCAGCAGCCCAGGACTGCTAAAATGCTCTCAGAGGCACTCAAAGGCAGAGAAAGTACCTTTCATTTACACAGGATGGGTTATATTCAGGTTTTCTTCCTTGTTTTTCAAGGTATCTTTCTTATTTGTCAAGATTTTGCTCTTATTCTTCAATATTCCTCTCCTATTTTCCTATATTTCCCTCTAATTCTTCAAGACATCTTTATTTTTCAAGATTTCTCTCATTTTCCAAGATTTCTTCCTTATTTTTAAAGATTTTTGTAATTTCCTAAGATTTCCTTCTTATTTTTCATGATTTCCCTCTTATCTTTCAGTATTCATCTCATTTTCTAAGATTTCTTCCTTATTTCTTGCTATTTCTCTCTTATTTTTTCAAGCTCTCTCTCATTTTGGGGGGTTTTATTTCTTATTCTTCAAGTTTTCACTCTTATTTTTCAATATCTCTTTTTTATTTTTCACAATGTCTCTTATATTTTTCAGGGTTTCCTATTTTTAAAGATCTTTCTTATTTCCCAGCATTTCTCTCTTGTATTTCAAGATTTCTTTCTTCTTTTCCAGAGTTTTTTATTCTTCAACATATCTCTCCTATTTTTCTAAATTCCTTTCCTGTTTTCCCAATATTTCTTATTTCCCAGTATTTCTTTCTTATTTTCCAAGATCTCTCTCTTATTTTCCAAGATTTCTCTCTTATTTTTCAAGATTCCGCTATTATTTTCCATGGTTTCCTCTTTTCTTCTCCATCCCCACTTTGTGCGTAAGGCTCAATACAACCCCTGAAAAACCCCCTCTCTGCTCTCAATCTAAACTCCAAGCACACTGAATCACCAATAAACAGGATTTTAATAAATCCCACTGCTCCTAAATGAATATTTGGATCTATGGACTCATTAATTCTCCTATTGAGAGGAGGAAAACCAGGGGCTGAGGACACAGCAGCGAGCGGAGCTGTGCAGGGCCGGGTTGGGATCGTTTGCAGTGGGATGCACTGATATTAGTAGATATTTGATCCTTTTCAGATTCCTTTTTCTTTAGGTGCTCCCCCCCCCCCCCCCCCGTGCAAACAAAAGCAGCATTTACTGACAATTTATAAAGAGGCAAATCCCCCTCCTCTCCCTTTTGTTTCAAAATACAAAGACAGAAAAGTGGGGTTAGTTTGAAAATAGGCTCAGGCAGGGGCCAGCCCTGCTGCCGATCCCTTCTCCCACCGAAACAACACAGGTTTGGGAGGAAAATAACACAAAAACCGGGAATAAACTCCATTGAAACGTGTGCGATCTGATGTAAAATGTGGGGTTAAAATCCCAGAGAGGCCTCAGAAGCTTGCACCTGACCAAATGGCATTGCTTAGACCATATATAAAACACTTCGAGCCTTGCTTGGGATAAAGCGGAGAGGTTTGGGATAAAACTGGGAGATTTGGGATAAACCTGAGTGATTTAAGGCAAAGCCAAAGCAGGTTCTAGGAGGAGATCCTGAAAGGATGGAGAAATGAGCAGCTGTTTGCTTCGGAGCTTCTTTCCCTGTTGTGGGAGGAGGTTCCCAGCTTAGGGAATTTCCTTCCACCGCCTTCAGCATCCCAAGGTCTCTCCGTTCAACTTTCCTCTTTATTTCTATCTTTCTTCCTAAAGAGCCTTTCACCATCCTCTGACAAAGAAACCACATTCTTCCCGGGAGCAGCTGAAGGAAATTATCCAGTAATAAACACTGCCGATGGGGAGGAAAAATAAAGGTTTGTTTGTTTTCCTAAGCAAACGCAGCGAAATCCTTCCAAGAGGGATTCTCCTCCTGGAGAAATCCTTGCGGAAAGGCTTGGGGGAGGCTCCTGCTAACGCCAGGGACTTGGAGGGATGCGATGGGAGGCTGGAAAGGGAGAACCTCCATTTCCCGACGCCTTCAACGAGCCTGGTTTATCCCTGCTTATTTCAAGGCTGATTTTTCCGGCCACTGAGAGAAGGGTTTGTCTTTAAAACAACCCCCAGGAAAAACACAAGGCACTTGGAAGAAGGAGGAAAAATGAGGTTGGAGATGGGAGATTTCATGCCTCAACCTTAAAGCCAGCTGAGAATTTGCATTATTCTTCTGTCGCCTTTTGATGTTTCCCGTATTACATCGGGATTTGGTTGTTTTCCCTCTTCTTGCTTCAGCCAGGCTCGTCCTCCCTTTAAACCACGACTGACGAAACACTGTGCAGATTCGTTAGTGATAAACCCGAAACATCTTCTCTTTCACAAGTCTGATCTGAAGAAATCTTCATTGGGGGTTGGTTTCTTTTCCCCTTTTAGCCCAGCTGAACAGTCTCTGCTTAGGTCCAAGCCATTGATGCGCTAAAGCAGGATTCTGCTCGCTAGTTCAGCTTAGAACTAAAAGAATGCTGGAAAACATTTCTGTGGCTAAGATAAGCTCAAATCAAAACCCTTCCTTGCCATTCACAAAGTGCTGGTATCAGAAATGAAAGGCAACGCAAGAAAGCCACAATCTTTCAGTCTTTGTAAGACAGAGAATGGGCTTGATATCTCCTTTTCCCTCGAGGAGGAGTTTACGTTCTTTGGGCAACATTTATCAATTCTCATTTAAATCGCACTCGTACCTACAAACTCTTATTCCTTCACTTGAAAGTGTTCGATTTAAAGCAGTCCGGGTTTAAAATTCCTCTGCAACAGATAAAACACCCTCAGAGTGTTTTTTAAACTGGCTAAAGTTTCATGTTGGCAAACTTTAAAAGGCAAAAAAAAAAAAAAAAAAACCCTCCCCTTTTTGGGGGTGTTTTTTGTTATTTTTTAATTAATTTTTTTTTTTTACCTTTTACAAAGTATTTCTCCTGCCTGTTATTGATTGACAAGTTTATTATTATTATGAATGGATTCTCCCATTTCCCAGTCCTCTTCAAGGCCTGATGTGGATTGAGAGCCTGACCAGTTGCTTATTGACCCATGATGGCGATACAATGACCCCGCTGCCCCCAGCCTGACCCTGGGACCCCCAAGGACCCAGCCCAGCAGCCCAGGGCTCAGATATGCAAAGTTGGAGCTTTATGAGCTTTGGGGAGGGGAAGGGGGGAGGTTGCAAAGTGGGCGAGGGTTTCATTAACAGAAATGTGTTTATTGTAAATAAAAAAGGCAAAGGGGCTGTTTCCAGGAGCACGTCCTAAAGGGATGCAGCTCCCTCTGGATGGAGAGCGCTGGAAGCCTTTTTATCCCAGCACACGCCTAATTGGTGGCAATAAAAGCCGAGTTTCCTCGCTGCCTGGGTGATATTCCCTAAGTATTGCTCCGTTTGGAAAAGTTGCTGGATTTGTTCCAGTTCGAAGCAGCAACCTCCTTGAAGGGAGGAAAACAGGGATCACCACCTTGGAGCATCCCCCTGTGTGGCATAGGAAGCATCCCCCCTTCTTGTGCTTCTCCTACAACGAGAAGAAGTGAGGCCTTGGTGAATATAACCGGCAGGGATGAGTGAAACGGGGAAGGTTAGAGTGGATATCGATGTCAGTATTCACCCATTGCCTTTCTACCCACCGAGTGGGCAAATGAAGGGGAAAAACATCTCCTCCCAGCCCCAAAACGTGGTTTCTCCACCCTGTTACTCTACAGGGCTTGCAAATAATCCTTTGTGAGGGGTGAGAGGTGGTATGTGGCCCCAAAAGTGTGTGTTCTGTGAAACAGCCCTTCATTGCAGAGAGTAAGGGGATCCGTTCCCCACCCTCCCTCCCTCATTTAATGGAGATACAGTTGTTTAAATGATTTCCCTCTTCCCAAAACAAATGCAGGAGAAAGAGAGCTCATTTTTTATCCTAATTGATGGATCGTTGAAGACAACCCTTTGAAGACAAGGGCTGTCAGCAGTGGGAGATACCCAGAGCATCTGGGTTAGATAGGTAGAAAGCAAAGAGCAACCTGCATTCTTTGCGAGGCTGGATGCTCTCAGATTAGGAATCAGGGCGCTTGCTTTTGATTTCACCATGAAAACCAACAGCAGCAGCAGCAGCTTGTTCTGACACTCTCCAAACATCTGGATTGTAAAGTTTGCTGCTTTTTTGGCAACAGCAACAGTGATAATAAAACCTCTCCCCTTATGGGCAGATCCCCAGGGCTTCGCCAGGGTTTCAGCTCGACCCGGCCAAGGTGGTTGTTCTGCTGCACACCAGAAAATGTGCATTTGTCTGCACATCCCAAACACCTCCCCGTGGTTGGTGGAGGGGAGAACGCGCCAGAGCTCAGCAGATCCAAAGGGAAAAGGCTCCTGCAACTTCGTCTGTGCACCTCAAGGCAAGAAACAGCAGATCTGGGGGGTCCATGCTGTGTGTGCGCTTCAATAGCCTCAGTTTTGAGTGGAATCTTGGGTTGGGAGAGAGATTGGCACCAGACCTGGTGTGGAAGATGCAGCCGTGTCAAATGCTCCAGGGCACAAGGAGTCCAGGAATGGAGTGGCTGCATCCTTGCGTGGCCTGGAGGACCGAGGAATGGTCTTTGCAAACACGGACGCACGGACACATGGACACACAGACCATGGACATGGATGCACAGATACACAGACACACAGGCACAGAGATACACAGACACATGGACACATGGACCACAGACACATGGACATACACACCATGTACATATGGACCCATAGGCACACAGACACATGGACACTGAGATTCACAGACACATGGCCTCATGGACACACAGACACATGGACGCATGGACAGAAGTGTGGGCTCTCCCTACCCAGCACAACCAGGCAGAAGCTGCTGAACCAGCTCCTGAGCTGGGTTAAAAACCCTGGGATTTGTGATGGAGAAGTTCTGGAAGGGCTGAGAGCTGTTCCCAGTTCCTCCTGCGGTCACCCCGGGTGCAGGGCAGGAGGTGGCATCTGTTTGTCTCTATTTGATTTATTGCTTTTGAACACTGTGGTATCTCCAGCGTCTCCATTTCAGGGGTGTTGGGAACTTAAGGGACACGGTAAAATATGAGATACCGGTGTTTAGCTCCAAAATGGACATTTCAGCTCCACTTTGGAGTAAGCTCCTGCAGAAACATCCTGCTCAGTCACCTTTGCGGTGTGTGAGGGAGTTTAATCCGCATGGGGAGATAAGACAACGGGATGCCTTTGGGGACGGCACTGGGTGAGGGCAACACAGGCACCGGGCAAGGGGATGCTGCTTTAAACACAGCGTCGGAAGGGTGTGGGTCCTGTCCCGCCCTCTGCTTGCTGCCGGGATGGAGAGAGGGAAACCGGGATGGAGCAGGGAGAAGCGGGAGCTGGATCCGACAGAGAGGGGACGCGAGCAGAGGACAGATGAGACGGATGGATGGAGGGATGGATGGATGGATGGAGGGATGGAGGGATGGATGGATGGAGGGATGGATGGATGGATGGATGGATGGAGGGAGGGATGGATGGAGGGATGGATGGAGGGATGGCGGGATGGATGGGATGGATGGATGGATGGATGGATGGATGGAGGGATGGATGGGATGGATGGATGGGTGGGTGGATGGATGGAGGGATGGAGGGATGGATGGAGGCGTGGATGGGTGGGAGGAAGTCAAAGAAAGTTCAGTCTCTTGCGGTCATTCCCGTTTCTGAACCGTTTCACCCCCTCTAAATGCCGGCGCTTTCCCCCGCCGTGACCCCCCCCGCCACTTCCTCGCCCCCTCGGTTCCGAGCTCGCCCGGGGCCAGCCCCTGTCCCTGCCCGTTGCCCGGCGGGGAAAGCCGCGGTGCTGGCGCCCTCCGGAGGTCTCCCCCCGCCCTCCCGGCCGCGGGGCACGCGTTTGGGGATAAAAAGGGCATTTTTAGGCTTTGCCCAGCAGAGGTCCCCGGCTGCCTTCCCACGAGCAGCCGGGCGGCTTCCCCCCCCCCCCCCCCCCCAACCCCGGCCGGTGCCGCAAAGCCGTGACCCCCCCACGGGAACTGCTCGGTGCCCAGAGACCCTGGGGACTCGGTGGGGCTGGTACATACCCCCCCCCCCCCCGCCAGCGGTCCTTCCCCTCCATCGGCTTCAGCGGAACGAACGGGAACTCCTGGCATGGGAGGGAGTGAAAGCGCGGGGGGGGAAATCCCATTTTCTGGGCACATTCCAGGCAGAGATGGGCTCCTGCCTCCTGCGTGCCAGGGCACACGGCACAGAGCAACAGGGAACTGACTGAAGAGGGCAGCGAAATCCAGGGACCTAGAAATAACACCCACCGTGTTGGGAAGATGCGGTGAAAGCCATGCAGGAGAAAACGCGCACATCCCAACACCACAGTTCCCTGCAGAAAGTGGCCTGTAGGGAAAAGCACCGCTGAAACCTGCCGCATCGCAGCTCGAACTCAGAGAACCCCATCAGCCTGACTCGTCCTTCATCACGGACTGCAGCGATAGGACAAGGGGTGATGGGTTCAGAGTAAAACAGGGAAAGTTCAGCTTAGATATAAGGAAGTTCTTCCCTGTGAGGGTGCTGAGGCGCTGGCACAGGGTGCCCAGAGAAGCTGTGGCTGCCCCATCCCCGGCAGTGCTCAAGGCCAGGTTGGACACAGGGGCTTGGAGCAAGCTGCTCTATGGAAGGGGTCCCTGCCCGTGGCAGGGGTTGGAGCTGGGTGACCTTAAGCTCCTTTCCAACCCAAACCACTCTATGAGGCCGTGATTCTGCCTCCCCAAGTGGCGCAGTTCTGCAAAGTGAGTCTCATTTTCAATTTCGGGTCTTCTCACTATTTTTGTAACCCCGCTGTCAGCGAGCCAAGGCAGAGCGACAGAAAGAGAACAGAGTGGGTTTGCCTATATTAGGAAATTACCCTAAATATACCACCGCGTTTGTGCAGGCCTCTCATGCAGCCCCACTGCTGCTTCACGCTGTGTTTACGACAGGTTATTTTCATGTAGCAAGTAACCAGATTGAAAAATTGATGCAAGTCTTAATCAGAGCTGGATTTAGCGCGCTTGGGTTTGGCATCTGTGAAATTGGTCAGCGTTGTCCGCTCAGCACCACGCCTTCCATCCATGACTTGCTCCAAGCACCCTCAGAGCATCTGATGCACTGATTTTTGGTGATTTTAGAGATTATTCCCATTCCTGGGACTCTCATGTCAAGGGGAAAATCTTTGAGCATCAAGAGAGACTGACAGGAGTATGGCTGAAGTGATTTAGTCTAAATATTATAGAATCCCAGACTGGTTTGGGTTGGAAGGGACCTTAAAGCTGATCCAGCTCCAACCCTGCCACGGACAGGGACCCCTTCCACTGGAGCAGCTTGCTCCAAGCCCCTGTGTCCAACCTGGCCTTGAGCACTGCCAGGGATGGGGCAGCCACAGCTTCTCTGGGCACCCTGTGCCAGCGCCTCAGCACCCTCATAGGGAAGAGCTTCTGCCTAAGAGCTCAGCTCAGTCTCCCCTCTGTGGATGTAAGCTTTGAGGATGTCAGAATCTGCCCATCTTTCATTTTCCAAAGGACAAGCTGTGACTCACCAGTGACTAAGTAACAGGTTAAGCCTCAGTTTCTGATGAGTAATGGGGTGAGCAAGATCTAACCCATTCTGTAAGTCACTAAAGGAGGCACATGATTACAAAGATCCCAAAGCAGATTGGCAGAGTCCATGGCAAAGCACCAAAATTAGCAGCAAAGGAAACAAGTTGCTTCCTCTGACAAATAATCAGGACATTTATAGTAAAGAGGCATCTCAGACTGGTCCATGCGACTCTCCCAGAGCAGTGACAAAGGGCTAAAGGTTTGATTATGGGTTTTCTCTGTCCTTGCAGCTTGTACTGGTTGGTAACTGTGTAAAAGTGCTGCCTCAGCCCCCACAGCAGGCACCCCTGTCCCCAGGTCCTCTGGCCCTCGGGGCTTCAGGGGGCTCAAAGGGGCTTGAGTATGGAGAGGTGATAGAATCATAGAATGGTTTGTGTTGGAAGGGGTATTTAAAAGCCATCTGGTCCAAGAGGCATCACTCCACTGCAGTGAGCAGGGATATCTCTACTACATCAGGTGAATAAAGGGATGGAGGGCTTCAGAGGGGAGTTCAGGGATGGAGGGATGCAGGAAGGGATGCAGCGATGGATGCAGGAATGGACGCAGGGCCAGATGTAGGGATGGATGCAGGGACAGAGGCAGGGAGAGATACAGAGCTAGATGAAGGGAGGGATGCAGGAAGAGATGCAGGGACAAATGCAGAAAGGGATGCAGGGATGGATGCAGGGATAGAGGCAGGGAGGGATGCAGGGACAGAGGCAGGGAGGGATACAGGGACAGATGCAGGGAGGGATGCAGGAAGAGATGCAGGGAGGGATGTAGGAAGAGATGCAGGGACGGATGCAGGGCCAGACGTGCTCCAGGGCACTGCACGGCCTCCTCCACCTGCAGGGGTGGGGGCACCGGGCCGCCTGCGCTCCGGCCCACCCGGTCCCGGTCCGGGGCCGCTCTCGCCTGCTGCAGCCCCCGCTTTCCTGCCCGGCCCCGGCGCTGCGCGGGGCCAGGATGTCGGTGCCTGAACCTCAGAGCGCTGCAGCTCGCAACCAAAAAAGCCACCGATCGTTTCCTGTCAATATTGACGGGGCTCTCTCAGCCCCACAGCCCCGCTACGGTCGGGGCTGTCTCACCAGCACCGGGGGTCCCGGCAGCCCCATGGCACCCGGGGCTGGGGGTAAAGATGGTTTTGCAGAGATCTTGGGGAACGGGGTGGGGGGTTTGGGTCCCCTTCCGCAGCTCTGGGTGCTGTGCAGGGGAAGGGGCAACAGCAGCAGAGCTTGTGCAGCTCCGTTCCTGCGGAGCTGTGCGATGGATTCTCTTGCACACTGGAAACCAGCTTGAGAAGTCATTATGTATGTATATACAAAAGTATCAGTGATTTGGGAGGAAGGGAGGAGAAAGCCTGGCTTTGAGTTGGTTTAAGCCCCAGCTGCTGCTGGTGGAGAGGGTTCTTGGCCTATCGTCACCTTGCTGTGCTGTGGGGCCCCACGCAGGACACTTCCAGCCCTGGAGAACAGCTTCAGCCTGGAACCGTGACTTGGTTCGGTGCAGTCACTGCATGGCTGTTACCTTCAGGCTTTTACCTCAGGTTTCCTGTCTTAAAGGCAGTTTCCGATAGCGTAGCCAAGAACAGAACATACAACTGCAAGTTAAGCTGATGCAATGCCCTAAGCTGATACAAGGACGTCAGAACCAAGTGTTTAATTAAACTGGGTTGCAAACCAGTTAAATGAGAGCAACCGATGGGTAGAGGCAAAGCTTCAGTTACTGCCAAGTATTTTTTAAAGGTGCTAAAAAAGGCAGGAATGTGAGGGAAAAGTCCCAGGGCACAAAAGGCCACAGGCACCAAACTCCCATTGAACAAAACCTGCTTGTGATTGTCAAGCTCCCCTTCTGCATTGGGACCTCGGACCTGAATCCACGATGTACCGGATGCTCTGCTATGTCAGAGCCCCCCAGGAGAGCTTCAATGCTCCCACAAGCCTTGGTCCTGCTCCGTGCCCATCAGCTGAGGTTTGGGCTCACCAAGAGATGGGAGCAGCTGCAAAGCTTGTTTGGGTTTAAAGCCAGGGTGTCTGCTTAGGTTCCTAAGAATGAACTTGAAATCCTAAGGACAGGCTCCTTCAATATACTCTTGGTTTGTGGACATAGACCACATCATTTACTACTCTGGTAACTGTTGTGCACTTTCACCACCTAATGTAAATAATAACAATACAAAAAATAACATGGCATTAATAAGTCCTCTTTGCTTCCTCCCCATAGGGAATTAGCCTAATTGGTCTCTTGAAGTTCCTTCCAAAGCGATGTTTCTGTGGTTTTATGACTATCCCATTACATTTGTTAAACCGGACTTGTTTTAGGGATGTTCCTCAGCTCCATGGTCTGCAGCACACTCACTCTTTCACAGGAAGAAGGGGATAAACAGCTAAACCACTTCAAATACATGACCCACAGGAATCCCCGTTACCCCAGCAGGAGAGGACAGCGAGGTAAGCAGGTTGGAAAGCCATCATCGAGATGGGAAAGTCACAAAAGCCAGGGAGTCTCAGCTTATAGAGGGAAAAGAGAGCAGTTCCAGCAACCCCTTCAAAGTATTTCCATTCATAAAAAATGAATTTAGTACCAAGAACAAATTTGTCATCTTCCTGTACAATGACCTAGCCCAGAAAGCCACCCAGGGCTGCATCCCCAGAGCGTGAGCAGCAGGTCAAGGGATGGACTTCTCCCCCTCTGCTGTGCTCTGGGGAGCCACCTCTGCAGTCCTGATCCAGCCCTGGGGCAGCAGCACCAGAGGGACGTGGAGCTGTTGGATGAGTCTAGAGGAGGCCACGGGGATGCTGCGAGGGCTGGAGCAGCTCTGCTCTGGAGCCAGGCTGAGAGAGCTGGGCTGGGGCAGCCTGGAGAAGAGAAGGCTCCTGAAGGGGAGACCTGAGAGCAGCTCCAGTGCCTAAAGGGGCTGCAGGGAACCTGGAGAGGGGCTTGGGACAAGGGCCTGTAGGGACAGGCCAAGGGGAATGGCTTGAACCTGCCCGAGGGGAGACTGAGCTGAGCTCTTAGGCAGAAGCTCTTCCCTGTGAGGGTGCTGAGGCGCTGGCACAGGGTGCCCAGAGAAGCTGTGGCTGCCCCATCCCTGGCAGTGCTCAAGGCCAGGTTGGACACAGGGGCTTGGAGCAAGCTGCTCCAGTAGAAGGGGTCCCTGTCCGTGGCAGCGGTTGGAGCTGGATGAGCTTTAAGCTCCCTTCCAACCCAAACAGCTCTGGGATTCTATAAGTAATCAGTTGTACTGTTTTGGATGCTGCAAACCCATGAAGACAAATACAATCCACTGTCCCATTTGATTTAAGCTGCTAGAGCTAAAATATAAAGACAGGCGTAGGAAGATATTTCAATCTCTACTTTTTTTCTTTTAGAAGTCATTAATGGCACTATTTCCTTCCAAAGTTGTTACTGACATCATTGTTTCCTTTCAAAGTCCTTAATGTCATTGTTTAATGAAGAATAACTTGCACTTGTACAGCGCTTTTGCAGACAAACAACCCCAAAGTGCTCGGCAGTAGGGAATTGGTCAGGCAAAGAGGGGAAAATGAGGCACAAAGGGAGGAAGTGACTTGTCCAAGGCCAGAAGGTTCCTGACGAAGCAAAGCAGGGAGCGCGGGTGGCTCTTGGCTTGCTTTACTCTCAGAATCCTTCTGTGGGTGTTTGTACATTAGAAAAGCAGCATTTAACCCATAACGGAGCAAGCACAAAGCAACCCATTTGATAAACCCTATTGGAGTCAGAGCTCAGCAGAGTTGTTCCTTAAGAACGGATGCCTCGATGTAATGCCTTTTGTGAGGATATGAGCAGGGCAGAAGGGGGAGGAAGAGCGTGGGGGGGGTGGAAGGTGTGGTTAATGAAGAGCAGGGGCAAAGGTCTCACTTTCTCTCCCTCGGGAGCAAGGCGCTGCAGCTCCTGTTTAAACAGAGACTTTGCCTCGGCAGGTCCCAGCTCCCGGTCCTGCAGGGTACCAGAAGTCTTTGTAGACCTCAGTGGGATTTTTCCTTATCCTGTGATGGGAAAAGAGAGTTCAGGGGCCTTGATAGACCGGAGGAAAATGTGCACCACGGGGCTGGCTGATGGCGCTGGGAGGCATCTCCCTCATCTGTGGTGTAAATATCCCAGTTCTATGCCTTATCCCTACCAGCCTTTGAATACAGACCTGTTGTTGTTGCTGGGTGATATAAGTGTTGCTGAGTGTGAAGAAAAAAGGACAAAGCCTTTATAAACCCACTGCAAAGGCAGTAAAAGTCCAGAACTATCCCATTATTTGTTGGAGAGGAAAAGAATAAATTGGGTAATGCTTGGTGCATATCACATGTGATCATTCCTTGCTCTGTTACCATCATTCTCATGTTTCTTCCTATTACAGTCACCGTGAATTATGATGCTGGAACAAGCCCATGGCAGGGGGTTGGAACTAGATGCTTTCTAAGGTCCCTTCCAACCCAAACCATTCTGTGATCCTACGGTGCCGAGAGTCTGAGTGCCATCCAGACCCTACTGACCCTGGTGTGGGAAGATGGTATTCCCTTCTCCAAGGTCTAATAAGGCAAATAGAAAAGAAGGAAGAAGCGAAATAACTTACCTGAATCTTGCAGCAGGTCCATGGCATCTCCCCAGCTTTGCAGAAGAATCCTCTGCTATAGATTCTTTACTTCTTCAAGGAGGGATGCTCGTTGGCCTTGAAATTTGACAATTAGCGTATTTCTAATGTTATGGGATCCAAACAAAGGATACAGAGGAAAAGCATCACCAGCGAAGCTTTAAAGAAAGCTGAACTAAATGGTTTTGTCTAAGTAGGGTGTATAAATAATGTGTGTAGCCTTCTCACCGTGCTACTAAGTGTTCGAAGAGAGACGGAGTAGCTCAGGGTGTACACATCAGTGAGAAGGATGGAAAGCTTGGTCTAAAGTGAGAAAACAGCTTTCTAAAAGAGATAGGGTTTGGAGAGTTCTCCCATTCCATGGTGTTCTCCCCGGTGGCTGCTGCTAGCAGAGGATAAGACTTTCCTGCTGCTATCTGTGGAACTGATCCCACAGTTCCAACTGAGAGATTTAGACTTTAAAGTAGCGGTTCTTGCTGGTGACTGGGAGGAATTTGGCTGCCGAGTGAGGATTACTGCTCTTATCTGCACAATTCCCTCTTCCTCCAGCCTGCCCGAGAGGAACAGGATAAAATCTGATGGAACAAACAGGTTCGTGAAGCAGGGGCTCAGATTTGCCTGTCCACAAATAGGCAAGTTTTAGCCCTGCTCAGAGCCAGATAAATTACAGTCCTTACTCATGATAATGTGAAGCCACAGTTTCCCCCTAAATGAAGGAAGAAAGAATCTTCAGTCCCAGGAGAAGCTTGGAAAAGGCTGGGATACTGCACAGAGAGGCAATCTATCACTGCAAGCCATTAAGTGTGCACATCCCAGTGTTTTCCTTGCATCGACCCTTTGTGTAAGCCAGGCCATAAGCACTTCTCTAATGTAGATCAGTCATTACATTTCCTAAGAGCATGCGGAGTTATCATAAGCAAGATAAATGTTCATGTTTGGGGTTTATTTGTTATTCGTTTCTTTAACATAGGATGTATGCATTCTATAGGTAAAATAGGTGACATATGAGTAATCTGGAAGATGCCATGCACCCTGGTAAGAGTGTTTTATTTAACGTATCTCAAGAATTTCCATGTCAGGCACTTAGATGGTAACTAAGTTTGTGCTATTTCTAAACACTAAGCAAGGAAATGCAAAGGATCCCCCTGACAATGGAAGCTCATCTGTAACAAAGACTCTGAGGACAGAGAGAGCAGTTCCGTTCACAACGTACGAGCCTTGGAGAAGCCAGTTCCTTTATCCATAGTTTTATAGATATAGTCATAAATTACTAAGTTTAGTAGCAACTTCTGAAGTTACGGCTGAGATCCTGAGGACAGTGGGTCCCGTAAGTTAGCACGCATCGTTTGACCTTTGCCTGCTCCCTATATATAGCCCCAGTTTAAAACCTGGTGGATAAAATCACAACTGAGCATTGTAAATGAAATCTCTCCACGTCTCCTTTTTCACTAAGTTGTAACTTTCCCCCCCTCAGTTTCTCCCAAGAAACCGCCGTGCCCTTTCCTCCCTGGCCTAGCCTTTCCTCACCATAGGAATTACTTATGTAAATTGGAACTTAATCCCCTGAAGGCAAATTTGCAGTTCAAGTCCAAGTGTCTGCTGGCATGGCCAACTGGAACCAAGATGGTCAGGGGATGGCGGATGTTTAGCATTTTGTCCCGTAGCCGAAGACAATCTCAACCCACAAGGATCTCCTTCAGGTTACAAAGGCACCCAGCCAGATTTTCCCTCTTTTCTTTTAAACACGTTCATAACACAATAGATAAAAGGAAGAAGAAAGCAAAAGAAAAAGAGGGGGAGAGGAGGGGAAACCCTCCCAGAAAAGTGAGCTAAGGCTGAGTGAATTTCCAGCAATGTGGTGACCGTATTGTCTGCCCCTGTGACTCTCAAAGGAATGGAATAAAAGGAAGACAGCAACCCAGCAGGCAGCTTCTCAGGGAGCCGTCTGCCTTCCAGCCCCTTGATGTAATGCTTGAACAGGTGCAGTATAAAGGATGCTAAACTGGTGATTACTGGGGCTGCTGGAATGGGTTTCCTCTCCACTCTCTGCGGAGGTTTTGCTTAAAGAAATGAGATGATGGGCTACATCGATCTCCCAAAGGCTACCTGTCACAAGGGGAATGCTTTGAGCAAGAAGAGGGTCACATATGAGACATGGACCTTGTTTCTGCTCTTATTTACGTTGCTATAACCAGGAGCAGCTCCTGGGGAGCCACTGCAGCGATGCTCTTGCAGCATGAGAGCAGAACTGAGATTGTGTTCCAGGGACCACCCTTCTGCAGAAACATGGATGGTGGTGGAAACTCCTGAATAAGGACATGGCCTTCTGGCTACTCCCATACATGCCAGCATCTGAAAACAGTTTTAAGCCCTACAGGCAGCCCTACTACACAGCAACTGGAGAGGACCCATTTTTCTTTATCGATGCAGGCAATAGGATGTTCACTGTGAGGTTTTTTACCGTTCCTCAGCACACTCTGGCACCAGGCACTGCCTCTTTTCCATGGCGTCAGCATGGTGCCTGGGTAAGGACCCACACAAGACCAGGAGACCTGGCTCTGCTCCCTTGGAGCTGCTCTGGGTCCTCCAGCAGATGATTCCAGGCAGAGCTGGAGCCACAGGAACACGTTACGTGAGTCCTTTGGCTTCCTCCTAGGCCTCTTTTCTAGGAACTAATTTTGTGCTCAGTGTTAGGGTTCTCCTCGCTTTTCCTTGTCTATTCTGGATGGTACCTCCAAGGCAAGAGCTGCTCCTCACAATATACCAGGGTTCTCATGATACTCTGCGGACACCAACACAGGGTGCCCAGATAAAGCTGTGGCTCCCATCCCTGGCAGTGTTCAAGGCCGGGTTGGATGCGGCTTGGAGCAAGCTGCTCTAGTAGAAGGTGTCCTTGCCTGTGGCAGGGCTTAGAGCTGGATGAGCTTTAAGGTCCCTCCCAACACAAACCATTCCATGGTTCTATGATCCCCTGGTTCTGTTTCTAGGATTTATGGGCCCTGCAGGTGCAATCCCGTACAGCACAACTCACTGTACTTCAGCATTATTTCTCTTTACGGGTTTCCAGCGGATTCCTGACGCTTGTCCTGCTGGGCACAAACCTCCAAAGCGGCCCCTTTCCCTCCTTCCACTCAAAGATAACAGAAACAGGTGCCAAAGGGGTTAAAGCCTCCTCCAGAAGGAGCCGCCGGGAGCAGGACAGCCGGTGGCGCTCTCGGAGCCCGGATCTGTCAGGGATTGCGGAGATAATGGGATTTGCGGAGCGGTCCCGGCTCATCCCTCCGGCGCGATCCATGTTGGCTGGCTCGGGCACGCATCCAGCGGTTTGCACACCCGGCTGCACACTCGGATTCCTGCTCGGGAGGGAGGGGAGAACAAAAACATGGAGATGCGGCGTAAAGCGGCCGGAGGGGGGGGGGGGGTGTAAAAATAATCCTAATACCAATAATACAATTAAATCATCGCTCACACACACAGAGGCACGCGGAGAAACGCACCCGCCCCAGCCTGCGTGCAGCACATGAACCTCGGCTTTTACCGGAGCCATGATTGTACGGGGGACGGGGGAAAGGGGGGGGGTTGTGTCTGTCCATAGGCTGGCCCCGGCCCCCCCCCAGCGCTGCCCGGGGGGGGGATCGAACACCCCGCAACCCCCGAGAAGGGCGTCGGGGCTGCGAGCGGGGCGGGGGGAGCGCGGAGGAGGAGGAGGAGGAGAGAGAAGGAGGAGGAGGAGGAGTGTGTGCGTAGAGGGGGGGGGGGGGAAGGAAACCCTCATGGAAGTATGAAGGAGATGGTGGGAGGCTGCTGTGTCTGTTCTGATGAGCGGGGCTGGGCGGAGAACCCGCTGGTGTACTGCGACGGGCACGGCTGCAATGTGGCGGTGCACCAAGGTAAGGCACCGGATCCCGGCCCGGCCCGACCCGACCGGCACCGGGCACCGCGGGGCCGCCGCCGCCGCCGCCTTCCCCCCGCCGGGCGCCCCGGGGAGGCCAAGGGGAAGGCGAGGGGGGGGACACACACAACACACACGGGGGAGGCGAAGGGAGACGGGGGGGGGGGGGGCTTTGTTTTATCCCTATTGTTCCAAATAACGGTGTCGCCGCCGGCCTGGCTCGGCGGAGGAGCCGCGGGGGGAGCGGGGCGGGCATCAGCTGCGCCCCGGTTGCCGGGGATGGCGGGGGGGGGGGACGACACACGACACACACGCACCTCCCGGGGTGCTCGTTACCGGGAGCCATGGGGGGGGTGTGTGTGTATGGTGGTGGTGCCTCCTGGGGCGACGGAGCCGGGTTTCCCCCCCCCCCTCCCCCCGTTCCACTGGGTAGGGCAGGCTGCTGAGCCCCGGGGAACTGGAAGGGGGGGGGGTCCGCTACCGTCCGGTACCCTCCGGTAACCCCCGGGGCGGGCGGTAGGAGGGCAGCCCCCCTGCTCGCAGGGCTGCGGGTGATTTGCATTTTAAATGACTTGGAGCACGCCCCTAACACACGGCACCGGAGTGGAAAGTTTGTCCTCGGGTCTCCCACCCAAACAACAACAAGAAGATTAAAAGGAGATGTATTTGCTTTCGCTCCACGCCAGCAGAAAAGCACCGTGATTACCCCGGCTGCGTTGTTTTGAATAGCACGAAGGTTTCTGGGCTCATCTGGCATGTCTGTTTTTCCATCTATTATTATCCCATCCATCCACCAGCACATCTCCAGCCTCTTCCTGTACAAGCTCTCCCTCGGTGCCTTGATGCACGCTCCTGGTTCCAGCTCCACTGGTGCCTGGGTCCGGAGCTTTCACTTGCTTTTGCTTCCCCTGCGTTTGGTGTGTCCCTGCTCACGGGTTATTGAGAAGTCGCTTACAACCAGGTGACTAGAGGGGAGTTACAATGAGGAAGTGAAGCTTGCAGGGGTTTCTCTTCAGTCCGAGGTGATGCTCGGGTGTCTCCTGGCATCAAGCAGCCCTGAGGACCTGGCAGGACTTCCCTATGGAAAGATGCTTCTTTCTGGTTTAATTTCACTGTTAGAAGTCTAACAATTCTCCTTATTTATCAAACCCCATGCTAGAGAATAGGTTTCTTCATTGCTCTCTTTTGGAGGGAGATGAAGGGCGTTGGCATCCTTCTGCCCAGTCCCAAGATGAACAGAAACACTTTTGCTTACCGGCAAAGGACAGCTTCACATGTGGAAGAAGAGTTTCAAATGCACCATGCTTTTATTCTTTTAGGGTGCCTGTTCCTAGGCCCGCACAGGTCTGGTGGTTGGATGGTTTCGCTCTGCTGTTGCTTTGGTGGAGTTGGAACATGTTAGAAAAGCTTCAGGAAGGGCATCGCTTGCATGCCTGGAAACCCCAACTGTCTGCTTAGATCCTGGATATCCTTCAGGATATAGTAATGCATTTGTTGCTCGGGGAAGCTGTGGCTGCCCCATCCCTGGCAGTGCTCAAGGCCAGGTTGGACACAGAGGCTTGGAGCAAGCTGCTCTATGGAAGGTGTCCTTGCTCTTTGCAGTGGTTGGAACTGGATGAGCTTTAAGGTCCCTCCCAACTCAAACCGTGCTGTGATCCTATGCTATGCAGTGTAGCAGTGTGTAGCGGATGTTTTTCAACCCTCTTTAAAGCCTGCTCATAACCCTCTAGGTACTGTGGTGGTTTGGTTGGCTTTTATTTCTGAAGTAGAAACAAACCACTGGAGGGGATCATCTCTCTCATTCGGTGCAGTCACACCCAGGGTTTGGTGTCTGTGCTGCTTGGATATCCGCAAAACCAAAGTTACCTTTTGATATGATTGTACAGCTAAGTAGCCCTGGACTTAAAAACCCCCTTATGTTACAGCTACACTTTAGGGCTGACTCTTAAAACTACCAGTCCCAGTTCTGTGATGGTGCTTAGAAATCTGCCTACCCAGGAAACAATTCTGAACATTAACAAAACCATCTGATTGAAATGAAGCTCTAATAAGATAGTTAAGAACGCTTATGAATCATATTGTCAGCTCTGCCTTACTCATGGTCTGCTTTCCTCCTTCCTTGTTTCCTTCCTTTTCGAAGCAGCGGGCACAGAAGCTCACACTGGCTCCAGCTGAGTGCTTGCCTTTGGCCCTAAGCCCGCTGCTAAAGATGGACCCAGACTCCTCTGTCATTGCTTTCGTGTCGTTTCTATTTTCTTGTGCGTATGCCTTGGCTCATCTCACAGTCAGCTCTTTCAGTTTAACTCTACAATTGCATTCGTTTTCCTGCCTCATGTGGGAGAAGAGACATTAGAGAGATGGAGAGAACCTATTGCGGGTCGTGTCTGGTCCATCCCCTGGGGAGCATCACAGGATTGCTTCCAGCAGGATATTTTCAGATGCTTTGTCCAACCTAGTTTCAAATGTCTCAAGTGACTGGGATTCCATTCCAACTGCTGGCTCGCATTTGAAGGTGGAATAAGGAAGATATAATTTGTTCTTTCCTAGGAGACTCCCATACCCTTGTCTGAGATGCATAGTCTTCTTACCACTATCTTCACCAGCCTCTTTTGCTTTAAACCCACTTGCGTGATGGCGACGAGCCCTTTCAGGGTCAGAAACGCTTCCTTTGGGACTCACAAAGACCGTCCTTGGAGAGTTAGAGGGAGGAGATCGCGGGAGAAGGTGACCAATCTCCAAGCAGTGTTACCCCATCAGAGAAGGGCTAATTGTAAAGAAGTCGGAGCTGCAGCTTGCAGAGGGGGACCCTGAGAGCATCAGTAGTGATGTAGACAGCAGGAGGGATGTGAGGTATAGCTGGATAAAACCAGACCTGTTGGGTTAGCAGCTGGAGACTTGTATTGACACAGAACCTGCTCATAGGAGCAGTCCTAAACAGGCTGAGCCCACTGGTTTTGGAAGCCTGCTGGGAAAGGCTGGACTCGGGGCGGTTCCGCTTGGTGTCTGTCTGAATTCGCATCGAGATTATTTCCTTCATTATGCTGAGATTTAATCTTAGTCCTATTTATGGTTAAGGGGCTTCATAGCCATCCTTTTCGCAACACTTAGAATGATAGTGACACTTCAGAGGTACGAAATGACTCTGTTTGTGTTCCCTAGGCCAGAGGTAGCCACAGTTTATGAAGCACTCCATTCCTGCTTAGGCCAGGTTTCCATAGGAATTTCTCATCCTGGGCATGAGCTGATTGGAAAGCTTGTGTAAATGGACCTCTTGCAAAATGCCCCCTGTTGCTGGGTATGGAAACTCGAAAGAGGAATAAAACGTGGTGTAGATGTCATTTTTGGATATATCTGAGTGATAACAACTCTGGCAACCTTTTGTATACCCCTGACGTATGAAGTAGGTGATTTAAAGATGATCTAATGAGCGCTCTTTGCTTTTCTTCCAGCTTGCTATGGAATTGTCCAGGTTCCTACCGGACCCTGGTTCTGTCGGAAATGTGAATCTCAAGAGAGAGCCGCCCGGGTGGTGAGTACCGAGCACGCTTGTACTTACACTGAGGAGCAGGTTCATTCAGTGCCCTTCATGGCACTACTGGGAGCCCCTGGCAGAAGCTATAGAGCCTGGAATTCCAGCACTGCTGTGACTGCAGCCCCAGCTCTGCCTGTAACCCGCTGTATCTTGTTTATACCGCAGGAATAGTTGTGTTAAACAACCTGATACAATGCTGTTAGCCATTTTGATGACAATTCTGCAGAATTCTGCTTTTAAGCAAGTTATCAGTGTCAACAGTTTTGAGTCTTGGAGACCTCAGTCTCATTTAGAAAAGAAAATAAATCATGGCATTCTTCTAAAAGGCGCTTTCCCTGCTCTGCAGGAAGCTTTAGAGTGGAGGAAAGTTGGCATCCAGAGATGCTGCTATGCTGTCAAAGTTACTGTGCTGACTGCCAGGCTGGATTGGCACTCAGATCTCCCTTGCAGCAACAGTCTCCTGCATAAAGGCTTCTGAGTGTGTGAAGCAGCGAAGTGACAGCGAGGTGGATCAGGGCTCAGTTTCTGGCTAAAGCAGTGATTCAGCAGCCTAGAACATTTACAAATGTTCTCAATTAATTCTGGCATTTCCCGGTGAGGCAGGGAAGTGGAAACAATCAGGCCCAGGGCTGCCTCTGAGCTCTATGTGGCAAAGTTATTTGGGCAGTAAACCAGGCTGTGAGTTTATGGCATGCCAGCTACTCTGCAGTTACTTCCCACGTGAGCCCTTATCTGATACGGCTGCACCATAGAGCATCTCGAGTTGGAAGGGACCCATAGGGATCATGGAGTTCAACTCCCTGCTCCTCCCATCCAACTGCTGGGGCATTGGGATGTGGTTCTTTAACGTGTTAGCGATGCTGTGGGTGCTGCTTTTGCCATGCAGTAAATCTTCCCCATTTCCTGCCTTTTGAACTGGTTTAGCTGAATCTTTTCTAAAGCACATGCTTAGTAAAGTTGACGTAGGTGAGCTCTGTGGATCTGTGCGGATAGCGTGCTTCATCTCAGCTGGGCTCTGCTCGCCGCGCTACAGAAGCTTAATCTGTTTCACAGATGGGCAAAGAACTTGGCAAAGATGAGTGAATGGGGGAATTAGGTATCTGTACCATGCTTTTGACATTGCATTAACTCATTCCTCATTGGAAGTGGGAGTGTAAACAAGGCCAGACTTTCAGACCTGAGCTCCTTTCCCATTGTAAGATGCTGCTTTTATGTGCGCTGCAGTAAAGAAGATCAAATGTGTCTCTGAGTGGTTTTACATCCTGCAGATAGTTTCATAGCAAAGAAAGGAATTTGGGTTTCCTGGGCCTCCTTCCGCCCGCTCTCCCAAATGTGCAGGTAGAGTGAAGCCATTCAGCATCAGGTACAATGCAGTGTGAGCTGTAGTAACATGTATACACACAACCCTCCTTACCTGTGCTCGTTGCAAGGACTGACTTTTCACGTGCACATTACACACTTCAAGCTGCCTTCAAGGTATCAAGACAACAATAACCCTGCAGGTGGCTCCTTATTTAACTTGCTCTGGGTGAAAGCCCTTAGACAATGCCTGGTGGGCTTCAGTCGTGCCATTCAGTCCCGTGGCATTCAGTCCTGCTACTATAATAACTGAACAGTGATAATCTTCCTTCCTAAGCAGAGCTGGGGGTGATTTCCTATCTAAATCCCTCACCTTTTCAGTTAAACAGCAGCAGTCATAGCAACAGACATGTAGATGGGTAAATCTAGTTCTTTGATGTAGGGAGCAGCATGATCAGAGTATGGGAAATGAGTCAGGTCTTATGAGATCTGTGCATGGCTCTGCTACTAAACCACTTCAGATTTGGGCTCTGTGGTCCAGCGAGGCTGGAGGGGTGACTCTTCCACTGCCCTGGGGTTCCACTGCTTTCTCCAGCTGTAAAGAGGGCATTACCAGCCTGCAGACATTGCCTTGAGGTGCTCACAGGAGAGGTGCTGAGATTTGAGCACGAAATAGCCTGGCGGCAGCAGCAACAAGATGAACTGCTATTCGTGATTCTTTCATAATGAGTGTGTGGCAAGCTCCTTTGAAAAACAACGTTTTTCTTCCCACGTCTGCCTTCACAGAAGCAACTCCGAGCCGTTTACAAGCTTTGTCCATAACAAACAGATTTCTTGGCTAAATATTGATACTTCTGCTTTGAAAATGAGGTACGGAGGCACGGAGAACGTTGCACTCCTTAGCGAGTGCTTTGAAAACATAGCTCTCCTGATTCCTGTATCCGTCCTTTGGAGAGATGGACTCCATCCCCAATTCGGCTTTGGAAAGAGGGTTCAAGAGCTCTAAGTTTCAGGTGTAGTCTGGGGGTAAATCCCGGAGTTAGGAGCCCCAGGGGCTCAGCAGCTCTCATTTTACCCATCACAACCTGGTTTAAATTGACCAAGCTCAGCTCTTTTTCCCAGAGTTGAAATAAAACCCCCCAGAGACCTCCTTGGCCTGTGCAGGTTGAATAAGAGGAAGAGGTACTGCTAATCCCTGCTCATAACCCCTCCTCAGATGCTCAGGTCCCTAAAGGATGCTGTGGATGCTATTGTGCTTACAGTAAGCAACTGAAAGCCCATCCACTTTGTAATCAAATTGCCTAGGAAGCCCGGTGAGCTGAATGGCCAGAGGGCACTCATGTGAGGGATCATGTGAAGGCTTTAGCTGTCATTTGGAGGCAGGGCTATTAAAAGTCTTGTGTGGGGCCGATGGAGCTGTTAACCCCTCTTGTTACAATCAGAGCTTTGCTAATCGCATGGTGGGAGAGCGGCTTTGATCTGAGGGGTGGAGGGGAGAGCGGAGGGGCCTTTTCAAGTGCAAATTTCTTATTACAGTGTCTCAGTTAACCCATTTCTTCTGTCTTGGCTCTGCCGGGCTTTCCATAGTGATTGTGAGAGCAGTTCTGGCAGCCCAGACCTGACCAGGAGCACTGAGAAACCCCTCCTGTATCACCCATCCCTATTTCAAGCCAAGTTGCAGGGCAAATGAAACAGGGTCCAGACAGCAGTGCTGGTCTTTGTCCCCTCATCTCTTCTACGTTATCACAGGGGTTTGGGGCTTGCGAGAGGTGCCTGTTTGACAACCCTCCATGCTTCACTCCCGTGAAAGCACTTGAGGATTGGGTTTAGCCTCCCTTGCTGCCCATTGCGTTACAGTCGTATTTATTGTGCCAGTCTGTCCAAGCAAGCAGAGGAAAGCTTGCTTGAGGAAAACCTTTGTGGAAGCTCCTCGGGGACTACTTGGTAGCAGAGGCTTTTCCTTGTAGCCGGTTATTGCTCACTACGGTGGTGTTCTTTGAGGCATGGAGCATCTGCGCTCTTGTGCTCACCAGAGCTGAGCGATCACAGTGCAGCGCAGGCAGGCGAGAGCACAGGGTCCCACGCACTCATGGTGGCAGAGGTTTCTGTCTCCCTTTGACATCAGGCACCTCATTTAGAAACTTTCTGACAAAACCATTTAGAAACTTTCTGACAAAACCATTTAGAAACTTTCTGACAAAGCACATTTTTCACAGAAAACAAGGGGCTTTGTTTTGGGGTTTTGACAAAGCTGACGTTTTAACTGGGGGAGGAAATGGAGAGGGGCTTTTTTACAAGGGCCTGTAGGGACAGCACAAGGGGAATGGCTTGAACCTGCCAGAGGGGAGACTGAGCTGAGCTCTTAGGCAGAAGCTCTTCCCTGTGAGGGTGCTGAGGCGCTGGCACAAGGTGCCCAGAGAAGTTGTGGCTGCCCCATCCCTGGCAGTGCTCAAGACCAGGTTGGACACAGGGGCTTGGAGCAAGCTGCTCTATGGAAGGGGTCCCTGCCTGTGGCAGGGGTTGGAACTGGGTGAGCTTTAAGCTCCCTTCCAACCCAAACCATTCTATGATTCTGTGAAAAGGTTTGCACCTTTTCATGCCTTTTTTAAAGTCAAAGGAAGCAAAAAGCACAGTGAAATCTCCCCCGACCCATGCCATCAGAAGCCAGTGGCTGTTTTCAGGCATGGTTTTGGGCTGTTTTGGTGTGACAACGCACCCCAAAACCACCCCGCCTTCCACCAAGCCTTCATAAAGGCGTTATGGCAGGGGCCAGAGCCCTCATGGAGTAACAGGCCAATGCGGAGGTTGAAATGAGTGAGGCGCTCATGTCTGGTGCCCCTGTGCCCGCTGGACCCCGATGGAGGAGACAACATGTTCTTCATGGTTCTCCCCCAGAATATCTCAAGAGAAAAGGAAGGAAGGAAAGAGGCAAAGACAGATCGTAGATAATGGTTTCTTTCTGTTTGCCTCCTCTCCGAGTCATGGCTTTCAGTTTTACCCCCAACCACAAAGCCTAAACCCATTTTTGCTTCAAAAAGCCCCATGAAAGTCAAGGTTCACTTGTTGCCCCGCACCTCTTGGGCTGAGGCGTTAAATACATCCCCGTCAGACAGGGCGACATCGAGCTGTGTCAGAGCATCATTGTGCACCCAAACCACCCTCAGCCCTTCTTCCACTTCCTCTCTTTGAAAGCAGCCCCATCTTTCATACCCGTGTTGTAAATGAATCATCTTTTCTGGCCCCGCGTCGCTGGGAGCTCGACTAAACTTGTTGTTTCTGCTTTAATTTCAAGAGATGCGAACTGTGTCCCCACAAAGACGGAGCCCTGAAACGGACCGACAACGGAGGTGAGTACGTCCGTGCGGAGCTGGGTATGTCCACAGAGCACTGGGGCTGGTCCAAAGCACGCAGGAACTCATTTCCAAGCCTGTGTCCCCGGCAAGGGAAAGCTGGAGGCTCCATAGGAATGGAAGCACTGCCTTTTCCTTACAAAACTTCACTTTCTGAGGCCTCTGTGCTGAGAAGACCTTTCCCTGTGCAGAAGCCTCCCAGACCTGTGGCTGGCATTGGAACATGCAGCTTCTTGAGCGTAACCAGTGCATGATCTGGCTTTAAGAGGAATGGGGATGTTGCAGTTATTTGCTTCATGCTTGCACAGCAGCAATGTGATCCTCGACTTACCAGAGCTTCAGCCTGGAGAGCAGGGACCAGGACACAGTAAAGATGTTTTTCTCTGCAGAACTCATCGCCTCTGGTGCTGGGCAGTACCATGGAGTCTGATTTCAGTTGTCAGAGCTTGTAGCTA
Source organism: Lathamus discolor (assembly GCF_037157495.1). Lineage (NCBI taxonomy): Eukaryota > Metazoa > Chordata > Aves > Psittaciformes > Psittacidae > Lathamus > Lathamus discolor. Next base: position 3,121,509 of record NC_088903.1, on the reverse strand, counting down.
TTGATGCTACTGGCTGTATAGATCACATTTAATTCCTCTCAAACCCCTGTTTTTCAGAAAGGCTTCTGTACCTACCTGCCACTTACCTTAATACTCAAAGAGTTAAATTAGACAAAGAGGTCTTTCTTCTGAGCCCTTCTTTAGAGAAGAAACACCAAGTCCAGGATATTTTGTAGAAGCATCTTCTAGAGATGGTTGTAATGCTAAGAGACTTGGTGCAACAGCACAAGTATTGTGCTGGGGGATTGTTTTATAGTAACATAGCATCTTTTTCCAAACATATTATTACATGGTTTGGTCAGGTCAGGGTAGCACAAGAAGTGCTAGAATCATGTCCCTTTACAGAATTATATAGCTCAAGTGCTTATGCTGCTGTAGGATTCTGTAATCGTGGAGTTTGGTTCTGCCTGCCCAGGTGAATCCATCCTTATTCTAACTAAATCCTTCCAGTGCAGTAGCCATACCAGTATGGATTAGCCCCCTAAGGCTTCTGACCTTCGAACTTGCTCTGTTCTGACGTGACCAGATGGAATTTCACCTTACACATCTGATTTGTGAAGTGGCTTGGTGGATTTAGATTTTAACTTGATTTGACTTGCTGAAAAAGAGCCTTCCTCAGCCGTTGATAACAGCCAATAAAGGGAGCTTTGTTTCCAGTGGTTTGGGGCTACACATCAAACCTGTCCCATCGACATGGACTGCATCTCTTGGATGCTTTTTCTGGGTTTGCTTAGGTCTTAGCTTTGAGTCTCAAGTGCTGGGGGGATGCTTTTCAGAAGAGTGGGTGCTGTACATTTCTGTTCCCAAAGAAACCTCTGTGTTCTGATTGAATGTGGAGGTGGTATCCGTCTATCTTTCACCCACAAAGAATTTGATTCCTAACCAAGTTACAACAAGCAGTATTTCAAATCTAACATCTAACTTCAGTTGGCTCCCTTCCTATACTCCCTTCCCTCCCTCCCATGCTTGTCTGCAGCCCTGTCTGGATTTATGCCTCTCCTGGGTTGCTCCGTGTGAATCTCCTCTCTCTGTCTCATTTGCTTCCCCAGGGTGGGCCCACGTTGTCTGTGCTTTGTACATCCCAGAGGTGCAGTTTGCCAACGTGCTCACCATGGAGCCAATTGTCCTGCAGTATGTGCCCCATGACCGCTTCAACAAGGTAAGGCCACCTCCCTCTCCTGCTGCCCCAAGCGTGTTTGCCCTCCCTGAGCTTTTTGGGGTCATCTTATTCTACCACATCTGTCCAATTCCTTCTGATTTCCAGGCACTCCGATCCCTTTCAGAATAACAAAGTCAATGCCCATTGTTGAAAAGAACTCTTGGGTCCTCCATTTCTCTCTTCCCCTACTCCCTACAACTTGAGCAGTCTCCACTTTGGAGTTGCACTGCACCTTTTGATCTGACACCGTTGTTACTGGGGGAGGAAAAGAGGTGCGAGTTTTGAGCCTGCCACTGGGAAATAACCCAGAGCTGCTGTCCTAGGAGGGAGATGGGTGGACACAGAGTTAGGAGTTCTTGAAGGCTTTGGCGAAGAGCAAGAGCGAAGCACGGATTTTATCTGCCTAAATGAGGCCTTTCCCTTTCCTCTGCAGACCTGCTACATCTGCGAAGAGCAGGGCAGGGAGAGCAAAGCAGCCTCTGGTGCGTGCATGGCCTGTAACCGGCACGGCTGCCGGCAAGCTTTCCACGTCACCTGGTGAGTTCCGCACCGCGGCCGCGCCGCGCATGGGTGGTGCGGGGAGCTGGGCTGATGCTGCGGGGTGTATTTGGGGTGAGGGTATCTCATCCGTGCTGAGCTTGGGAGGGGAAGGCAGAGGGCTCAGCAGTGAGAACGAAGGCTGGGGATTTCCCTCAGCCCATGTGGGATCCAAGAAGAGAAGAGATGAGTCACGAGGCAGGAATGTGCCTTCTGCGGCACAGCACATGCACAAGTATCATTCAGATGATGTGATTGCAAGGGCTGATATTTTCGTGTGCCCTTGCAGCCTGAAAACAACGCTGCCTCTGAGCAGAGCAGGGGGATTCCTTTACATGGATTCCTTGCTCATGAGACGTCTTTTGTTGGAATGGTGACTGGTTTCCCAGGCCTTCCTTAAGCAAAGCAAAAACTGCAAGATAAATCTGGTAGAAAAGTAGTGACACGTTTGAAGATGTTAATATGACTTAAAACTAGTCTGAACTTTTCCCCCCTTCCTCCTTGCATGCCATTCGCCAAGCAGAACAGGAATCTTCAGGACCCTGTCTTGAGTATCCTGAACTGTTCTTTGCCCTTTTCATGGGATCTGTGGTCTGCTTGTACAATTTGCTCTATTCTCCCCCTGCTCTCGTGTATTTCAGTGCCCAGATGGCTGGCCTCTTATGCGAAGAGGAGGTCCTAGAAGTCGACAATGTCAAATATTGTGGCTACTGCAAGTACCACTTCAATAAAATGGTGAGTGTCTTCATGCCTGCCATGGAGATTTTGTCACATGAAAGGCGTTCTCTTCATCCTAGGTAGTATCTCTACTCGGAGCAGTAAGAAATGCCAAGAACACATAAGCAAGGTCTGCAGCCTATTTCCCTTTTCAGCCATTCAGTCAGAGTCACTTGGGAATAAAGATTAGGTTATATTTCACGTTTCTATAGCAGCTTTAAGCCCATTTTCAAAAGTAGGTGTTGAACTCTTCCCATCTGTTTTGGCCTCCCCGACCCGCTCTGTATGGCTGAAAGATAAGGCCCAAGAAAGGAGAGCAGCCACAAGGTTTGATGCTCCAGGGGAGCTTGGGTATAGCTCAGGCACCCTGGGCAGGAGGGTGACACAGAACTTCTGCCTGAGGACACAGCCCAGAAGAGACGTGGAGTCATTCACTACTGGAGGGTTATTTGGGGCAGAGGACTTCCCCCTATTAATTACAGTGCAGGCGGAAAGAGAGGAACCCTTTTCCTCTTCTGCATAATTAGTAGACACCTGCTCTCCCTGCTCCAGCAGAAAGGAAACTCGATGCTCTCACTACAGCTTTATGTCTCAGTGCCGCCTTTGTTGCTGGACTTTCCCACTTCTCCTTCCTGCTTATCAGTGCTGTCACATACAGTGACTGATGTCTTGAGCTTCCCCTGCAAGTCAAGCTGGAGGACACCATTCCTGCCCTTCAGGTCCCCTCAGGATCTGACACAAGTGTAGCTCTGTATCAAGTTTACTGATGCCGAGATAGATAGCAGGACTTCTGCTAGAGAAGGGCATCCTTCCGCACCCCATCATGGCTGAGAGCTGGATGCTGCTGTTCAGGAGGGCTGGCTTGTCTAAGCAGCATTGCTGCTTCCATTGAGTTTGAAGAATGGGTTCTTATCAGCTGCGCCCTTCTTGTACAAGTGTCAGTGTACGTGGGCCACCAAGAAACAGAGATCGGGGGAGTTAGATCTATGTGCTGTTTGTAGCCCACTAGTACAGTGTTTGTTGGGGTTCCCATGTTGGCAACCAGGCTGGGCACTCGGTACGGAAAGAACTTGGTCCTGCATGTCGTAGATAAGCCATTCACTGTAACAGTGAAAGCTGGACTGTGTAACACCGTTTCCTCTCTCTCTTTCTCTGTTTTCCCCCCTTTTCCCATCTCCAACTCCGCTCCCCTTCCCCACTTACCTCAGAAGACCTCGCGTCACTCTGGCGGTAGCTCCTTCATTGCTGGAAGGAGGAGTCGATCCGCATCCCCTGCTCAAGAGAAGCATGTATCCCACCACGAAAGGCCAAAGAAGGTAAGAGCCGCACAGAGTTTGTCATGTGGGATGGAGGGGAGAAGGGGAAGAGCGTGCAGAGAGCACCGATGGCCTCTCAGGTGAGCCTCGACTCTTCACAATGAGTTTCAGTGTCAACGATCTGAGCTGTAGCTGTGATTTCAATGTGTATGCACAGAGAGCAGCACAGCCGTGGGGAACGTGAGGCCAAGTTTCCATGTTCAGATTACGCCAGAGGGGTCCTGGCAGAACGTGCCTGTGGAACGTGCAGCTTTCCCCTCTCTGTCCTCATGGCAAGTCCACTGTGAGACTTGAGTGGTTTCCAGCCACTGAACCCATCTGTGTGGAAGCAGCCCGGGCTGCGATTTCAAATGCAGCAGCTTGAGGACAGAAACTGGAGGTCGTTGGCCTCAGAGCTTGGATTCCAAGTTTTAAAGGGCAAAAAGACAGTGATTAGTAATGTGCGTTGTGGCCAGGAGGTTAATTGTCGGCAAGAGCAGTTAGCGTGAGCTAGGTAGGACTTTGTTAGCCGGGTTAACCAGCCACACGCATGCCAGCTGCTTCAAGCCTCCCTGTGAAAATAGTTTATCTTCATTACACAACTATTTAGGAGGACTTTGTATGCCAGGTCTGATGGGTACAGTAGTTACTGATCCAACTCTGCTGCTTAAGACCTGCTCATCCAAAGTGCTGCAGTGTTCCGGGACGTGTTAACAGCACACCAAGGTTCATCATTAACCAAGCCACTCACGTGACAAATGCTCCTGTTTCAAGGGAAAGCAGCAGGGAACGTGGAAGGCAGAATCCCAGGAGACTCCTGGGCTCTGACAGGGCTGCAGGTTCCAGTATGGAAGGGGATAATTAATATAATATAATATAATGTAATATAATATAATATAATAAATAATATAATATAATATAATATAATATAATATAATATAACATAATATAACATAACATAACATAATATTATATATTATATATATTATTATATATAATATAATATATTAATATAATAAATATATAATATTATATTACATACTATATATTATTTTCTATAATAAGATATTATTATATTAATTAATTATATATTCATTATTATATTATATTCTTATATAATATTATATTATATAATAGAATAGTATCATATAGTATAGTATAATATAATGATGAATAGCCCTAGAGGGCAGGGCATATGGTTTTTGGAGGATTCAGGCTCTAAAGCAAGAGGCAGCAGGATAAGAAGTCCTCCCTACCCCTGGATGGATACACAGCTTTTGCAATATCAAGAATCCACACCACAGTATTGCCACCCTCCTTTGCCACCCCATCTATCCAAAGGGTTGGGGTAGGATCTGATGCAGAAATAGTTAGTACAGGGATACTGTCAGTACAGACGGGTAGGTTTTAATACCTTATGGGCCACATCCTGGCTTTTTTTTAGCTGGAATCCAGAATTCCTTTACCAAGCAACCCCTGGATATATTCCACTATAGTCAAAAGCCAAATTTACCTTGTTGTATAAACGTAGTTGATGTCCCTGTAAACGGCAGCATGATGCTTTTAAGCCCTGCCATATGTGTCTGGCTGTTTACTTCTTTACTTGGTTTTGCCTTGTGGCAGTAGGGGCATCCTCAGAATGTGGAAGTGGTTTGGAATGGTTCATGATAGTGACCCACATCCAGAAACAGCCCAGTGACACTCCGGTGGCTTAAATTACCTAAGTCGGATGGACCTCAGCCCAGTCTCCAGAGGTCAAGGGCATCCAAGCTTTCAAAAGCAGTGTGGCCATCAGTTAATACTGACTGACCCCCCCCCCGGCATGCCCAGCTGAGAGGCCATAAATCCTGTGGGCAGGAAAGACATCTCCTTCTTTATTTACAGAGGTTATCCCGCAATATCCAGCTTGAAACGCTGCCCACCCTGTCCGTGACGTGTTCGGGAAGCTTGCCCAAACCATACCTGATACATGGGCAAACAAGGCAGAAACCTCACTCACAAAGTGCTGCCTCCCCTTGCTGCCCACACCGAGCCAGTAAATTTCCTGCTGCCGACAAGGCTGAAGCCTACGGGGAGTATTTACTCCTCTTGTGTGCTCAGCTGCTGCGAGCAGAGGAGGAGGAGGAGGAGGGAGGGAGGGAGAAAGAGCATCTGTGCCACGGCCAGGGAGCGGGCGCTTGGCACAAGGTGATGGGCTGTACTGGAACGTGCTATTTTTAGGCAAGAAGCAGGCAGAGAGGGTGGGGGAAAGGGCAGGATCGGGGTGATTGATGGCAGCTTTGGAGAGCTCGGCTGTAATCGTAACTGACAGACTGTGCAAGTCGAGGCTGGGGACCGTGTGAGGGGTCCTGTACTTGCGGGGCTGGGAGCACAGTCAGGTAGGAGCAGGGGTGTGAATACCCTGCTTCCCAGCTTCGGTTGGAAAAGCAGGTCAGCGCCAGGGGGAGAGCGAAAACAGAGGAATATGGATTTATTTATAGGCTTCTCAGTGGCGCTTGCCACTATTGTTAGCCTGTGGGATCCTCAGGAACATGCAGAGACTCTGTCTCGCTGCTGCTGCCTCGTCAGCTCTCCTCTTCCTGATGGCTCGTTGGGTTTGTGAGCAGCAGATCCGATGGAGGCCCCTTCCAGGGCTGGGATTGCTTGGCTTTTCCAACGCCTTCCACTTAGAGAGGGGGAGTCAGCAGGGAATGGGGGCCGAGGCGTGCGCAGCAGCTGCGATGGGCAGGGTGAGGAAGGCTCTGCTGGCTCCTGAGGGTGTTGGGTTGTGAAGTGCAGGGAGGAAGGGCTGGGTGTGAGGCAGTGTGGGCACGGAGACCTTCCGAAGGGGTCCCCGCCGAGGGGGCTGAGCCGTTCCTCCCCACATGCAGTACGTGACTCGCGGCGCATGACCTAACCGCACGTGTTGCGAGGGAACTGGGCGTGCTGCTGCGCTGACCCCGAGGGGAACGGCTTCTTCTTGAGCCTGTCCAGCTGTGCAGCAGCTGGTCCCTTCCTGCCGGGGCCGGAGGCTCAGCACGCACCACAGGACCCTGTGCTGCAGGTGCTCCTGGCTCTCGGCTCCAGAAGGAGCTCAGTGCCTGACAGCTCCCTTCCAGAGCAGGGCTGGGGCTGTTGGCTCAGCCTTTATGGAGCAAAACTGGCTGAGGGAGTGGTGAAGTTGAAGGGCACAGGATTTAACCCAATGGCTCCAGTAAGACAGCAAAGACTTGGGATTTAGACTCCTAAGCCCTGCTGTAAAACAGTTCAGCATCTGTGAAGAGTCTTGTTCTCTGAGGAACAAGGGCCAATTGTGATGTGGGGCTGGAAGCCAGCGGCAGCAGCACGAGTGATACCAGCCCAAGCGTTTCCTTCTGGGCAGTCCCGAAAATGGGAAAGCTCCAGGCTCTGGGTTTTCTTCTGCACATACCAGGCCTTAGCAAAACCAGCTCCATTTATGTCTCTGGGGTTGGTATTGCGATGTGTGTGCTCTACCCTGTAGGAGCCTTGTTTGCTTAGAAAAGAAGAAAGAGAGAAGGGAAACAATAGCTAAATACCAAGAAAAGGCCGGATGACGCACAGGAGTTGAATGAAGTACAGATGTTCTGTCACCTATATTGTCTGCTTGAAATGCATAGGGGAAAATCACCACGCTCCGTGGAATGAAACCGGTCACACGAGGAGCGGATGGGAGCATGTGTACCGCAGTGGTTTCAGGTGGATACCCCATGGAGGGAGACACTCGTCCAGTGTTAATTCTTCATGAACACTTGGGACCTATAAGCAAAATCGGGAGGGGGGGGGCTTTAGTTTGGGTTTGGAGGAGAAGAGGAACAGTGTGGGCCCAGTGACACAGGAAAGAGAGGCAGGCACTTGGAGCAAATAAGCCAAACCTGCAGTTGTTCCTCAGGTCTGAGTACAGAGCCAGTTCTCCACAGTCATAACGCACCTTTAGCTCCTGAATGCCTTCCCTAGCCGTGGAAGGGACGGCTTTATTGGGCTACAGGGACTGTGTCTGTCCTGTTCCCTCTCACCCCTTCAGAACCATCTAGGGCAGCGCAGGAGCCCCCATCCCATGGTGGCTGAGCAGATGCAGGGCACCCACCATGTCCTATCTGTCTAGATAGACCTGATGCCAATGGAGGAAGCAAGCCAAGGATCCAGCCTGGCAGCTTTAACTCACTGGGGAGGTTGTACTGGGCTGGAGTCTAAACCCACCGGGTCTGTGAGGGGCTTTGTGTTTACATTTGGGTTGGAGATGGAGGTCTGCTTCTTGGGGTTTCGCATCCACGCAGGCACCAAAGGGCAAAGGGGGCATTTTTATCCAGTGGGATGCAGGTGGCTGCTTGCATAGAGTTTTCAGGGAGTGCTGAACTGAAACCTGTGCCCATCCAGCTGGAGCAGCCTTGTTTCATAGCATCCTTAACCACCTTTCTGTGCCCTCTCGTTATGTGGGTCTCCAACCACCCCCAGCAAATCTTTCCATTAGCAGGGCAGCAGTAATCTGTGAGCACCCAAAGCCCAGCGAGGGCTGTCTGTCTGTGTCTGTCTGTCTGCCCCTCTCTTGCACTCAGAGGGTGTCTCAAGGCAAAACCACAGACTCCAGCTCCACCAGGACGCAGTGGGGTCGCAGGAAAGCGTTTAGTGCCCCTGTGCCCGGTGCTGCTTCCTCCTCGCTGCCGCTGCCATGGCTGCAGCCCAGAGCCGGCCTCCTCCTCCTCCTCCTCCTCCGGGTGAGGGAGTTCAGAGAGCCTGGGAAAGAGGGAGGGAGCAGCAGAGCCCACTTGGCTCTTTGCAGCTCCCGGCTCTTCCCTCCCTCCTTCCCCTCCATCTCCTTGTCATGATCCAATTGCGGGTGTCCGGCAGATCAGAGGCAGGGGCTCGGGGAAGGGGAGCGGGAGGAGCGCTGCACATCCCCTTTTGGCAGCCGCAGCGCCCGTTTGGTCCCTCCTGCGCCGGGGAGCTCCGGGGGAGGCCGTGTCTGCGGCACGCCCCCCCCCATGCCGCCGAGCTCCCCCCGCCGCAGGCCTGCCCTGCTCCGTGCCCGCATGCCAAGCCCCGGCTGCATGGGGAGAGGTTGTGCTGCTGCTCCGTGCCGCTGGGCGCTGGGGGCAGGTTCACGTTCCCTGCAGAGCGCAGCGAGCACCGAGCGAGGTAGGGCTTGGCTTTGGCTTGCGAGGACGGGGTGGGGGGGGTGTTGGAAGGTTTTCTCCTCTCAGTGCATCCCCTTCTCCTTCTTCCCTGGTCCTGCCTCATGGGCACAGCCACGCAGGTCCCTGCTGTTGGCAGTGGCTGTGTTGTCGGTGAAGTTGCCTGGAGGGAGGGTTCGCAGAGCGGCGGTGTGCCGGGAGACGGAAGGGCTGGATGGGGAAGAGCCAGGTAGGGAGGGGACGGGACGGTTCAGAGGCAGCGGCTCGAGTGCTGCTTTGTGCCCTTGTGGCTGTTGCAGGAAGCATTTGGAGCCTTCCGGTTCCTGGAGAGAACCCACACGTTTAAAAACCTCTGGTGCGAGCTGGGGGATGCCCCGGGTTGTCTGAGGACCTGTCGGCACAGGCAGGAGAGCCAGGAGGGACTGAGCATCCGGTGGTCCCTGCAGTGGAGCCTTCCCACCAGTGCCATGGTCTGGGGGCAGCCCAGCCCGTCTGCAAAGTGTGTGTGGGGTACCAGCACTGATCGTCCTGCCTGTTTAACACAGGGCACTGCGTTTGACCGCTGGTGTGGAACAAGATGTCAGGTCCTGACACCTTTCTGAGTACCCAAAAGCATTAGAGGGTCACTGGAGGGTGGGAGGTGCATGCTGCTGGGTGGGCGAAGGCAGAGGATGCTCAGGCTGTGCAGAGCTTAAGGACTGCAGCGCAGAATGATCCAGAGTGGCTGGTGCAGGGGGTTTCTGCTCTGACCAAGCAGAGAGCCTGGAGAAGATGTGGTGGTGTGGGAGAGAAGTGCTTGGTAAGCAGAACAGAGGAGGAAGGTGTGCCTGTGGGCATGGCCCGGGGCTGCGTGCAGGGGCATGGAGCAGAAGTACATTGAGTCTGCGGTGGTTCTGGTTTCAATGCAGCCCTTTGAGCAGAGCACGAAGCCTGGTCTCTGTGGGCCAGATTTTCTAAATAGCTTGAGTGCAGTTGCTCAGCACATGGAGTCAGGGCCAGATCTTCAAAAGAACTCAATAGCCAGCAGTTGGCTTTTTGGAAAACCTGACCATTTATTCAGGCATCTAAATGGGAGCTGAGGCATTCCAGAAATCTGGTCCCTGTTGTGCAGGCTGGGCTCTTGCTGAATGTGGACATATGTACACGCTCCGACGTGGAAGCAGAGGGCTGCTCGGTTTGATGTAGCCTCTGCGCTGCCGACAGCAAAGGGAGATGGTTCAGGACACAGGCAGGATTGTGAAGCCGAAGGATGCGAGTTTGGTGGTTGCCATCGCAGTGAAGCTGTGGGAGGTTTTATGGTTTGCTGTGGTAGCAAGCAGGACATTGCAACCTTTCCCCATGCGTGTGCGCATGCGTCTCTGCGTGTAGGTTCGTTGCGGTTAGCCAAAACAACTTGGCTCTGCCTTGTGTCATCTTGACCATGATATGTGAATTTAAACCATCACAGTGCTGTCCTGCTGCCGTTTGCCTCTTCATGACTGAAATGCATTTGGGATTCGGGGCCTGGAAAGGAGAGAATAAGCTCTGTGGTACTCAAAAAGCTTAAGGACTGGGGTTCGTGCAGTTGTTTGGCAAAATGTATTGCGATGGGGCTCCTGTTTCCCATCTCTGGCTTCCATGAGCGGCACTGGCAGCATCTCCAAGTAGGTGAGCCTGTATCCAGGTGGGATGGGGATCCCTGGTGTTTATGTCTGAGCGTATGGATGACTTTCTGGGAAGTATCAGCGAGTTCCTTCATCCCTGGTTTCCCCATTTGTAAAATGAGATGTAGACGTTAAAATCCTCTCTTCAGCTCCTTGAAACTCTCTCTGCTGAGTGCTATTAAGTGAGTGCAAATTGCTACTACTGCTGGAATAATGAACACTGATCTGCACATGGTCTGTGCTTAACTTAGCTGCTTAACTAACTGGGCTAGTTTCCCCATCCTTCTGTCCTAGAAGGCCCACGAGACACAGAGTTTATAGCACGAGAAGCCCCAAAGTATTTAAACCATGATGAGATTTAGTAAGGATTTAATTTCCATTTGTCTTTCGGCACTTAGGCTGCAGGAATCGCGTTTTCAGGCTTTCCATGTTCACTGCCAAAGCTGGAAATGTGCATTAAAGAAAGGGGGTGGAAGAAAACAGGGATTCTTGTAAAATGCTGTAGCTCTAACAGAGGCTTTCACAGATCCGCTGAATGCCAGGAGTCTGGTGGTAAAATGATGGATACTGGCAGCGTTGGCTGGGCACTCAGCAAATGCACTGAAGCTCGAGGCTGTGTTGGCCTCCTCATCCCAGGGAAAGCTTCCGTGGTGCTTCCCTTGGCTGGGGGCTGCAGCATGGGCTTCCTTTCAAGGGGAATGAAACCTCAGCCAAATTCACACTGGAAGGTGCTGATTTCTGGAGCTCTTTTGCCTCACTTCATGCCTGCGTCCTCCAGCCTTTTCCTCCTGCCCTGTCCTTCCTCCTGTCCCCTTTTTCCCCCCTGTAGTGTACTGTTTCCTAAGCTGATCATTCCACTCTCTTCTCTCCTCCCCAAAACCACGCATTGCAGCTCACGTATTTGCTGCGGTTGCATCTTCCCCTGACAGCATCCCAACTCTGGCATGTGCTGGCAGCTGTAGCCTCAGGGCTTTGCCTGCATGAGGAAGCAATCAGCATCTTTCTGAGAGCCAGTGAATTGTGATACGACTGCTCTGTTCTGAACACACCTTCGGTCCAGACTGAGCACTTCAGCTCCTAGAAGAAAAGGCCCATGCAAGGGAGTTGTACCGGAACAGGCACAGAAAGGTCTCAGACAGGAGGATGGATCTCTCCGAGCCCTGCATCTCCTGCAGGTGTTTATCTGACAGCAGCTCTCTTGGTCCACACACCAGTGACCGCACTGGGAAGTTTGGAACTGAGCACAGAAGGTTCTGTACCTTTAGCAAAGCAAGCCACATCTTCAGCAGTAGCATGAAAAGCTCCTGTAATCAACTCAGTGTGCTCCCATGGGAGCATACAGCTAGGGAAGCAGGGAGGAAGCAGGAGTATGGGGCATGCTGTTCTAGCCATCCATCCTCAAGCCCCACTGACTTGAGGTGACACAGCCGTACCTCTTCAGTCCTTTCACTGAGAGCATCCAGCTAACACTAAGAGTAACCTCCTTGGTTGCAGTATGTTCCCCAGGAGAATATAACATCAGGGCAGGCAGGACCTGGTGTTTCCCAGGCCATGGTTTTCCCTTGGTTTTCCGTTTGAAGAATCCCACGGCTCGGAGATTTTAGTGAGATTAAAAACCAGAATGAAGAAATCAAACTAAATAGACTGGTTCCTGTGAGCAGAGATGGACCCAGACCAGCCGCCTCTGTTGGGAGGGGAGACCTGAGGGATCTCTCTCTAGGTTAAGCCTCCATTGTGAGATCCCCACTGCCTGATCTCTTTACCTGTGCACACCCAATATGGGCTGAAATCCAGCTTCTCCCGTTGGCTACACAGGGTGGATCTGAGAAAGCCTTGAAGAAGGTAGAGAGTGAGGGTAAGGGGCACAGAGCCCCGCTGGGGAGATAGCAAGAGGAAAGCTCAGGTTTCTTGGAATCAGCCAGAGCTTGTTCAGTCCTTCCCTATCATCTTACCATAAACTGATTTGGGGGCTTCTGCTGATGCTGTGCGCTCCAGATGTTGGCTGCAGCTGGGGTAGAGGTAGTGGGATGCTCCCAGCCAGAAGAAGCTGGGATGTGGCAGGGGGATACTGGGCTCATGTGGATGGGTGGAGAAGGAAAGAGGGATGTGAATGTATGGTTGTAAATCCACACCTACAAACCCTCCTTTCTTTTCCCTCACAAGTGCTGTTCTCAGCAGAGGAAAGGTTTGTACTTCCAGCGCTCTCTGGTTTCTTTTGCAGAGTCGGAAGGACAAAGAAAGACCTAAACAGAAGCACAAAAAACGTCCGGAGTCTCCCACCAGCCTTACCCCATCCTTGGTGCCCGTTGCTGCAGAGAAGGTACCAAACCTGCAGGATGTGAGTGTGGGGACGGAGGGCAGGGGGAAACCACTGGCGCTAAGTGGGGAGGGCAGGGCAGGAGAGCAGAGAAAGGGGCTTGTCCCTATGGTTTGATTCCTGATTCCTCACATTCTCCCTCCCTGCCTCGCTCCCCACCTTGGGAATTTAACATGGCAGCTGGCTTGATTCCTGTCAGCGCTGACGATGCCGTCATGGAGCTCAGCTCCCAAGTGATGGAGCTGTAAGTGCCAGCCTGTTCTGCAGCAGATGTTCAGATTGGAAGCTCTCATGGAAAGAGCTAAATATCCATGCTTTGGCCTCTGCTGCTGCCACATCGTCAGCTCGGGCAGGTGGATAAGCAACGCAAGGCTTATGGGAGGAGGTGTTATCCTCCATTAGACAAACTGATGGAGCTGAAGGGAAAAAAACCAGCCCATCTTAGAAGCACAGGAGATCTTCACAGGGCATCACAGAGGTGGCTTTTCTGTGCAAGACAATGGCGGGGGGGGGGGTTGGTTTCTGTTTAGTTCCCTCATTTCAGGAACATTCAGGCAGAGGGGCACAGGGCAGTAGCCTGGGTTGCTCCTGAGGTGCGGAGGCAGGGAAGATGCTGCATGTGTGGGTTTGTCTCCTCGGTGCCCGGGGCTGATGGGACGCAGTCAGGATGTCAGCGTGTTTCTCTGTTCACATCATGCTGCTGGACATGGACTTTTGCACCTGGCTGTAAAACAGGAAAACCCATGAGCCCCGAACTCCCAGTAATGCAGAACAGACACAGCTGAGTATGCAGCAAGGTGAAGGCCAAGTCTGTGGTTGTTCAGGGTCAGGGAACAAGTGAGGTTACTCCAGCACCTGGACCTTTGGAGTTGGCCTCTCCTGTTTGTAGTGGGAATGTAAATTAATGCAGCTCCTTAGCAGGGCTGTTCTGGTATAAGCGAGAGTAGGACCAGGGCCAAGCTCCTGCTACAGCAAATAAACAGCGTGTCCCAGGAATGTCCTTTCGTGCACAAAAATGCTCCTTGGAAAGGCTTGGGTGTCCTTTACGTGGCAGGAATGCCTTGTGGAGATGAAGATTCACAGGCTAGCGGTGTCTGCGTATGTGAGAAGCACTGCAGGGGCAGCCTGGAAGGGAGAAAGCTCCTGCCAGTCAGCACAGGGTCGCTTTGGGTTAGGGCTGAAGCGGATTTGCTGTGTTCTGGGGGGGGCCAAGGGAGCAGATGTAGGTCAGAGCTGAAATGGCAAAGCTGCTCTCGTGGTTCTCAGGCTGGGAGAGGCAGGAAGTTAGAGCAGGACAGAGCAGAGGGAGAGCCTCGGAGCTGCCATCACTCGTGGTGTACCTGGGCTTTTGTTCAGCTCCGCTCTGGCTTTCGGGAGCCGCAGATTCACCCCGTTACCAGAGCTGCCGGGAGCTGATGGCCTAAGGAGATTACTTTCAAGCTGAACTGAAACCCAAGCCCTGACTCCTGGCCAGCTCGAGCGGCTGTGAGACAATTGCCCACTGTCTCCCCCAGAGCCCTGCCAGGCCTTTGTCAACGAGGAGGAAAGGTGCAATTCAGTTTTACAGGCAGCTTTCAACTCTTTGTAAGCTGAAATTCAGGAGATCCTAATTACTGTAGCCCTGCTTGAGCGACAGGGTTTTAGTGTTTCCCTAGGGAGTTACTATTAATCCTCATAACAGTGAGTGTATTTCCCTTGCCTTTTGTGGTGCAGAGATCCCAAAATCCTTTTCCAGCTCTGTTACCAAAGGTACTCCAGATGGAATTTAAGAGCTGCTCAGCAGCCTGCTACAGCCCTGCACAAACACCTCCGAGGGTGGTTATAGGAGGCTTTCTGCATAGTTGCACTGGTGTAACATTGCCTAATGGAAAACCTTGAGCCACATCAACGTAGCACATCCAAATAGGTTACCTCTTGGAAGCCAAAACTCTCTTGGACCTTTCTGGGTCATAGATTAATGCAACTCATCGCAGTAGAGTGTACTACAAACCAAAAGCTGATGCGCATGGGAGAGCACTGCTAGTCCCTGCTGTGCCATGGTTAGAGTCTGGAAAGAGCTGGGGTCTCTTCCTCTCCTTACCACTTGCATGATCTTGGGTAAGTCTTTTATCACCTCCATGGTCTTCTCCATGTTCCCAGTGAACCAGAGCACAAGCTCCCCATGGATAACCCCTGTAGGTGATGCAGCACCCCGTCTTTCATGGGGAGCGGCTGGATGAGAGCACATCTTAACATCATGCAGCAGCAAGGGCAGATGCTCATGTCCAGGCTCCTGGGAGCAGGACACTGGCCCAGCGAGCAGAGCCACAGGAGGCTGGTGCAGCCTTTGATGTCCACACCAGACCCATGCTGACGGCACTTTGTGATGCTCACACTGTAGCCAGAGGAGCACCACACTTGGTGAGGCTCCTGTCCTGGTGCGCAGGAGCAGGGGTCGAACTGATGGCACTGAGCATCACTGGTGTTCTGGAGCCAGCAATGAGGAGAGGAGCCAGACAATCAGCAGATTCAGGCCTTGGCACTGTTTGCTCCTTGGACATCAGGACTGCGGGCAGACTGTAGTGTGGCACCAGCCATGGAGAGGTGTGACTGGGACCTGAAGCCATGCTCCAGTCTACTCCCAGTTCACTTAGCCTAGAAGGAGCCTGGAGCAACGGGCATCTGAGCCCCAGCATCTGATGTCGCTGCCAAAGCCCTCTGAAACTGTCAGCAACCCTTTAATAACCTATTTTCAGAGCTAGACTCCTGCGTAGCAGGACTCTTCAGGCTCCTCCAGCAGGCGAGGCTGGCAGCAGCAGCACTATGGCATTGCTATGGAGGAACCGTGGCATATTCCTGTTGCCTCTGGCAGCCTGGCCTCTGCCTTCACATTTTGCTTTAGTTTTGCAGTCCAGATTTCTCTTTCAGGTCCAATTTTCACCTAATCCATCGCCCCCCCCCGTGCTCCCCTCTTGAACCATTTAGTTACGAAGATCCTTTGATGTGGTTTCAGTCTTCCTCTCGCAATCAATAGCAGCAGACCTCTGGCTCTGCCAGGGTTTTGAGCATCTCCCCAAGTGCTTCCCGGTGTCTTCGAGGAACCTAAATACCATCAATACCTGACACTGGGACTCTCCCAGGCCTCCGTGTCCTGTCTGTGCGGGGACAAGCTCTCAGTGCCTCGCTCAGGTTTTGGCAGATAAACACCCTGAGCACACGGCCTGGCCTCAGCTCTCATCTGCACCGGAAAGTGAAACCAGGGTGTGAATTCACAGCATGCAAATGCCTCTTCCTAACAGCTCGTTTCGGCTCTCCTCCTGCCTCTGCAAAGTGGCTCTGGGTGATGAGATGTCCCGGAGGGGCAGGAGACCTTGCTGGTGGGGCACAGGAGCGTCCCTTTTGGAGAGCACACAGAGCTGTGAGCTGCAAACCCCCCAGGGGTGGTTTTGGGGGGATTTGGGGGGATTTGGAGAGTGGGTTTGTGCTGGGGAGAGGCTCTCTTTCACTGGCACGTTGGCTGCTTGGAGCTCACACAGGCTGGGGAGTGGGAGGGAAGCAGAGAACATCCCCTCTGGGTAAGAGTTTCTGCTTGTTCCACGTGGTCCATCCAGAAGTGATGCCAAAAAGGATGCTTCTGAGCAGCCTGTTGGAAAGATGGCATCTGTGGGGGGGGGTCTGGGGCAGAGGAGGGTTTCTCACCGCGGCAGGAGCAATGAGCCTCACCCGTAAGCGTTGGCAGCCAGCGCTGCTCTAGCTCGATAGTCACTGCCAAAGCCAAGAGGCAGTTTCTGTGCTCAGGATCTCTCCATGGAGCTGGTGCCTGGTGCTGGGATGGGGTTAGTGAGCAGCAGCACAGCAAACCTGCGCCTTCCCTCCTGCTGCGAGCGCCCCTGGGGAGCCATCCTGCTGCTCCCTGCTGCAGTAAATCTGCAGGATTGCGACCCCCCCCATCTGCCTCCTCCTGCCAGCTGCAGACATCAGGAGCACTTGTTGACACACTCACACATGCTCCGTTTTGGGCTGCAACATCTGGCTCGCTCTGGGTTTTGTAAGCGAAGCTGGGGATGCCAAGGCCTCTCTCCGCATCCATCCTTCTCCAGTCGGGTGCTGGAGGATGAACAGCTCCTGATTGCAGACACCATGGAAAGCAGGGAGGCTTTCCAGGTTTTCCACTGTTAACTGGAGCTCTCGGTGTCTTCCCAGAGCGGGCCTGGAGCTGACAGATCCTGGGAATCTCTGCACTGCGCCTGGCTCAGGCAAATGCACAGTGATGGGGTAGGAGGTTGTGGGGGGAGGCTGGTGATTATTCCTGCTAATCACAGCATGTCCCAGCATGGATATTTACCATAAGAATTCCTTTAGCATCCCTTGTCCTGACATGAGTGGGAATGTGCCAGTGACATCAGGGTCTTAAAAATAAGGTCTTCATACAATCCCAGCCTGGTTTGGGTTGGAAGGGACCTTAAAGTTCATCCAGTCCCACGGGCAGGGACCCCTTCCACTGGAGCAGCTTGCTCCAAGCCCCTGTGTCCAACCTGGCCTTGAGCACTGCCAGGGATGGGGCAGCCACAGCTTCTCTGGGCACCCTGTGCCAGCGCCTCAGCACCCTCACAGGGAAGAGCTTATGCCTAAGGGCTCATCTCAGTCTCCCCTCGGGCAGGTTAAAGCCATTCCCCTTGGCCTATCACCACATTCCCTTGTCAGAAGTCCCTCAGCCCATCTGTATCTCCTATTTCCCCCTACAAACAGCAGCACAGTGCTGCCTGATCTCGAGATGGAGGGAAGGGACATGGTAAATACTGCGAGTGGCTCAGACACAGAGGAGCTGCAAGATGCTGATGGAGACTCGTCTGATCTAGTGATCCAGCGTGGAAAGGCAGCTGATGCTTACCCTGCCTGGGTGGCTGCTTCTGCACATCACCCTGCAGTGCATGGCTGGAGGAGCCCTTGCTCTCATCGCATTGTTCCTCCTTGGCATCCTCCCTGCTTCCCCTGCCAGTAGTTTAATCCAGGGCAAAGCCGCTCTGCGCGGCTGACGCGCGGCACCAGCCTCCCCCTTTTCCTTCTGGATCCTCTCAGTGGTTCCCTCTAGGAGCTCGCCTCGCCAATCAGGAGGCAAAGAGATGCTCTTCTGATTGCCCATCAATAAATTCATGAATGAAGAGCTTGGGTGCTGCACAGTGTCCCAGGGAGGCCGGGAACGAGGTACAGCCCCTCGGGGGACAGGAGGTACGTGCATCCCGGCGCGACTTCATCTCACTGCGGGCTCCTGGGTTGAGGC
Organism: Lathamus discolor; assembly: GCF_037157495.1. Taxonomy (NCBI): domain Eukaryota; kingdom Metazoa; phylum Chordata; class Aves; order Psittaciformes; family Psittacidae; genus Lathamus; species Lathamus discolor. The sequence continues at coordinate 3,103,452 of NC_088903.1, read as the reverse complement.
AGGAGTTTCCCCCATCAGGCTGGCACCTCCAGCTGGTTTATGCTGGTGACATTTTCCACTTGGTTGCTTTAAATAAACCTTCAAAACGTAGCTCCTGGCTCGTTTTGAAAGAGAGCTCTCACTTCCTCAGCGCTTCCCTGCTTTATTCCCCCCATCTGCAGCATGTCATCCCCCCCCCAACCTGTTTGCAGCACATGAAACAGTGGTGTTTCTGCACACACACGGATTTCCATGCTGGAGAATAGCTGATGATCCAGGGATTGAGACCTGTGGTTGTGCCCGAGGCGAGCAGCAGGCAGGCATGCAGCTTGCTCCAGCCCTGCATCAGGAAGGCGATGGGACTGCAGCCCTCGTCACTGTTATTACTATTGGCATGATGATAGCAGACCCCCCCCCCCCTTCAGATCAAGGCCGTGTTGTGCTTGGCAGCCCACGTGTGTCTCCTGGAAGGCTCCACTGCCACACAGAGCCTGCAGGTCCCGAAGTGGGAAAGAAATAGAGGCGCAGAGAGGGGACGTGATTCAGCGCGGCTTCGGTTTCCCTCTCTTTGCTCCTCAGCTGCATTGCTTGGGCCCTTGCCCCACATTCGGGCTCTCTGAGAGAAGGGCCCTTGGTGGGGAGGAGGGTGGCAGTTTCCACGTGGATTTGTCTGCCATGACCTGCGTGGCAAACACTACCTAGGACAGCATTGGGCAGGAGGTAGGAAAATCCTGCCCCTGGAATCCTTGGCAGTCTCTCAGGGATGCTGTGAGGTGGGATCAGCCCTCCAGGTGAGTGTCCCTTCACCACCACCTGCGGCTGAGCCAGCTCAGCCTCCTTTCCCCTCTTTTAATTCCATTTTCCCTTTAGTTTTGCAATTCAGATCTAATCCCCAGCTCCGATTTCCCCCTCCCATCATCACCTGCCCTGCACTCCCTTCCCGACACTGGGGATCAAGAACCTGTCTTCTCATGTGCTTTCCCCCCTGCCCTTCTGTGGCCTCGTGCACCTCGCGCGGGGAGCTCCAGGGAGGTGAATTTACAGGAGGAAAACCCAGGGCTTTGCGTTGGGCTCAGACGTGAGCCATCTCCTTCCTGCCGCTCCGGACTTCCCATAGCCGCCCAGCCGCTGCTGCCCTTTCCCTCCCCAGGCAGATGTGGAAAGTCAGGAAGATTTTCATGGTCCCTGGGAGCTCGTAAATCAAGGAGGTTTAATCTCCTGCATCCAGGAGCCTGTGAGGAGAAAATACAAGACATCCCCCCCCCTTAATTTCCACCACTCCCTTCCTCCTGTCTTTCATATTGCCGGCACATCTGGTGCGTGTTAGGCTGCCAGCTGTTGCATTGTGCGGAGTGATTAAACCATGGGGGGGGAATGGGGAAAGATTCTTATCTGGCCACTCAGGAGTCTGCATTACAAGCCCTTTTCTTCCTTGAGCTCTCCCCAAGAAGAGGTCATCTGGAGTCAGGGATAATGGGATGTGGGAAAGGGATCGGGCTTCTTCCTTCTATCTGCTCAGTAAGAAAGGAAAGGAGTTTGCGCTGATGTACAGGTGTTACGGTCTGGGCTTGGAGCCATCCCGTTAGGGCTCTGTCTATGCTATTGATCGGTTGCAGTAATACCTTGCAAGAAGTCATCTTTGAACGCTGCTGGTTTGGCTTTGAAGTGCCTTGAAGGTGGAGGTTTCACATCCCAGGGTGGGTGCCCCGGGGGATCTGGTTTTTGGTTCATTCCGCTCTCCCCCTGCTGAACTCCCACACTCCTTCCCACTCTCATCCCAAGCTCCTGGATTTCCTAGCATCTGGCCAGCCTCTTCATCCCCCCCTTGCTTCCCTGTCTCCTGCAGGCTTAGATGGGGTTTGGAGAGCATCTGTTGCTGCGTGGTCAGATGCTGCTCTAACAGTGTCACTATGAAATACCGCAGTAGATCTTGGAAAGCCCTGGCTGGCCCCAGTGGATGCTTTAGGGAATCCAGGGAAACTCCTGTCACAGCACAAAGACAAGTGAATTCCCCCAGTTGGAATGACCTTGATGAGAACAGCACACCTGAGGGATGCAGCTGAGATACATGCTTGAATCCCAGCCAAATTCAGGTTGGATGCGGGCTGGATAACCCTCTGAGGTACTCCCCTCTGCTGACAGTGCAGGGAATCTCTGATGTCTGTGCCCGGATCGTCAGTTCCCTGTTTAATTTCCTGCAGTTCGATGGGATGGGAAGCAGCAAGAGAGGGAAATGGGGCTTTTTTCTGCTGAGCAACATGACCTGAGCATCACTTTGTGGGCAGAGGGGGCAATTACTTCTGTAAAGGGGAAATTGGTCAAAAGAGCCCCTGCTGTGGCCACATCTGGCCTGGGTGAGTGACCTTTGTGTTTGCTGCTGCCAGGGCTCTACCAGCCACCATGAGGGGAGCAAAGAGACCTCGGAGGTCAGCCGGTCGGAGGTGAAAGGCAGGAAGTCCTCAAGCCATGGAAGCAGCCACAAGGGGAAAAAGACTGGAAGTGGGAAAAGCTCGGTTGGCTTCAGCTCAGCTTCATCCAGCGGGACCTTCCAGCCTGCAGGTAAGGGCTGAAGGAGAGGCAAGAGAGGAGGGGAGAGGGGATGTTTTGCTTTGCCCCTCTTTGAGATGTAGCTGTAGATACACCAGCGAGTGCTCATGGCTGTTCCTTTAAACCCTGCAAGAGAAAGGGGAAAGCCTTGCTGCTGCTAAGTCCGTGCACAGAGGGAAGAATGGAGTCCGATGGGTGTTACAGCTCCCCTCCTGCACTGCAAGGGAAAACAGCCCCAGACGTGTGAGCGGACGGAGGAGGGAAGGGATGCAGGCAATATGGGCAGCACCTGCCTTCTCCTGCCTAGGTGGTACTGTCTGCAGCAGTGTTTTAAGGAGTATTAGCGGAGAGATCTGAGCCAAACTCTGGTATCCAGGCTCCCCTGAGCTCTGAGTCAAAGGCTCCCGTTGCTCTTACCCTGCTCTTTCCTGAGCTGTTGCCATAATGGCCAATGTCTTTCGTCTCCTGGTACCCTAATGGGGCTGGAGGGACGGACGGGGGTGATGCAGGGCCTGGGGGAGCAGACATGGGCATGTTTGGGTGGGGTGAAGATGCTGGTGTGCACCTCTTGTGTTTGCCAGAGAGCATCAAAGGCACGGGCTTGGAGGAGACAGGGATGGCTTTTGATAACCAGCCTGTGTTAGAGGAGCTAGGCCAGGATGGATGGGGCTTGGAGCAACCTGGGGTAGTGCAGGGTGTCCCTGCCCTTGGCAGGGGGTTGGAATTCAGCTTTAAGGTTGCTTCCAACCCCAAACATTCCATGGTGCTGTGATTCTATGACCTGTGTCGTGACCGTGCTCCTCTTGCCAGCCTCCTGTTACGGACTGGGGTACTGCCATCGTGAGCCTTCCTATCCCTGCTTCCTTCCCCCAGGTACCTCCTGCAGCAGCTTGCAGTGCTCCCAGGACTTTGTGACATTCCCCAAGCTCGAGCAGGACGACGAGAAGTACCGGAAGCCTGTCTCTTCCTCCTCTTCCTCCCACTGCTCCCCTCTGTATGAAGGCCAGAAGGGGGACATCTTTGAGCAGAAGGTCATCTTCTCCGGCTTCGGGTCCATCATGCGCTTCTCCACCTCTGCCGTGAGCCAGCAGAGAGGCCGGGATGCTTCCCCCGTGGACTATAAAGCCTCCAACACCATCAGTGGCCCTTCGGTGGGGAGCAGTGGGACCAGCAGCAGCAGCAGCAGCCACAAGCGCATGCCGTCCCTCAGCATGGAGGAAGGAGAGGTGCTGAAGGAGAAGAAGCACAAAGGGAGCAAGAAGAACAAGCATGGGCCTGGCAGGCCAAAAGGGGGCAAAAGCAAAGAGATTTTGGGTGCCCAGCTGGCTGGGTCCACGTCGACGTCCTCGTCGCCCTTCTCCGGGGGCTCTCTTGTCAGCTCCAGCATCGGCAGCTCCTCCCGGCCCTTCAGCCACACGGGGAACCTGCCCAGCCTCAGCATGGAGTCCCCGCTGCTGGGCTCAGGTATGTTCCCCCTTAGGGCTCCAGGTGTGCACGGCTCCTCCCTCCCTTCCCATCCCATGGGGCTGGTGTCTGGACCTGTCTGCACCGGGTCCAGTGCCTTTCGTTCAGTCCCTGGAGCTGTAAAAACCCACATCTGGTTCTCCCATTTCCATGTTGGCTTTCGTGCTAGGATCAGGCTTAGGTCAGCATCCCTGTCGTTAGAGCTGTGGAGCATTTCAAACCCTTTTTTGCTGGAGAACCTCAGCAAGAGCTGAATTTCCAAAGGGATAGGGTGGGATATCCACAGCCCAAACCAGAACAACCACAGCCTGACCCCAAGTGAGGCTCTCTTGTAAGTGGTTCCAGTTTAACCCCTCTTTCTAAAAGCAAAACCTCCCATCCTGGTCTTAGCACATCCACACAGGGTTGGGAGACCGGCTCACCATTAACTCTGCTGAGAGGCTTCCAGCCATTCCCAGCCTGAGCTCACTGCCCCGGCAGGGATGGGGCAGGCAGGACAGGCGGCAGGAAGGGGTTAAGGCAGCAGGCAGAGGAGGAGCCTGCTGCTCAGGGCTGAGGTTTGACACTGCTCTGGCAGCAGAACTTGTCATGGGTCTATTGTGGGTTGTTTGCAGATGTTCCAATTTAGGTCAGATTGCACGGGGCGGAGGGGGGGGAGTGGGTATGGGTTTGTTGTGTGTGCCTGGGAGCCCTGCCCTGTTTGTCTGAGAGAGGAGAGGAGCTGCAGGAACTGATGCAACTCCCATAATCATAACCTGGGGCCAATGGTTTTCTGCCTTCTCCCTGGAACAACAAAGGGATGTTTCAGAGAGGAGGTTGCTGCCAGGCCCTGCGCTCCTGCCTGCTTGTTCTCCCATTCTTCTGCTGCAGAGATGTTGGCAGGGCTCAGAAGTACCTGGCTTTGGGCCCCTGCTGCGAGCATGAGCCAAGGGGAAGTCAAACGGGTCCCATTCCTCAGCAGCAGCTCCTTCCTCTCCCTTTCTTCCTCATTTATCTGTCCTGCCCCATTGTGGTCCCTGGGCATCACGCAGGGGGACAGGTCAGCTCAGCAAGAGTGTGGTCCCTTGGCTAGCACAGGCAGCAGAGAGTGGGACTCTGAGTCCACGACCCCCTCCTGCCACTGACTTGTGCCTTTGGTGGGTCACTGTGGTGTGATTTCTGTGTATCAGGGGGCTGGAAAACACCTTGGATATCATTATGGGATATTGAATATACCTTTGGATACCCAAAGGCTGTGATACGTTGGGATAGAAGGACTGCAAGCTGTGACCACCCTCACCGCACGCCAGGCCATGGGATGCTCAAGCATCTCGTGCATTGACGCTGCCCTCCCTTTCTGACATGGAGCCCTGCAGGCACCCAGCTGCTTGCAGGCTGTGGAGGGGAGCGTGGCTCTCTAACCATGCCCTCCCCTTGCAGGGATCTACACCAGTAACAAGGACCCCATCTCCCACGGCGGGGGAGTGCTCCGCGCTGTGTGCAGCACCCCGCTCTCCTCCAGCCTCCTGGCACACCAGGGCACGGCGTCCCTCCCGCAGCTCAACCGCTCTCCCTTTGCCAGCACCATTCCAGCTTCCTCCTCCTCGGTGTCCACCACGCAGGTAAGAACATGGGGAGCAGGATGGGGGCTGTAGCTTGGGAAAGAGCTGGGCACAGAGGAGCTGCTTTTTGCACTTGGGAACAGCTCCTCTTCCTTCACTGTGCCGACTGCAGCATCCCATAGAGTGGGTGGGAGGATGCAGGAGGTTTGGCATCACAGCCCGTTTGAGGCTGGGAGGAATTGCAACCTAAAAGGACGCATTGCTGACCACTGTTAGAGGAAGCACTGGCAGTGCCCAGGTCGCAGAGGCTTGGCTGTCCATGTGCTGTGTCCCCTGCTTCCCAGTGGATCCTGCCACTGGCGCTCACCCTGCAGCACAGATAACTTGGTGGGAGGGCTGGCACATCCCCGCTGGGTGGGATCTGTGTGTGCCAGGAGACAGAGCCTGGTCCTTTGTCGGGAGCTCGCCGTGGGAGGTGTTTTACTGCGAGGAGAGAGTTGGGTTTACAGCTTCAGTGTTAACACGGCTCATTCAGACCTCTTGGCTCCGAGAAGGGCTTGGGAAGATTTCAAGTGTCTAGCGAGACTTCCAAGGAGGTATTTTTAACGTTGTCTCATGAGCAAGCCGGGATCAAGAGTCAGGAGGAGATGGAATAATGAAGCTATTTTCCTCCTGCCCCTTTGAGAAGTCATTCCTCTGTCTCTCCCTCCTTGTTTCGCCATGTAGGTGTTCTCCCTGGCAGGTTCCACCTTCAGCCTCCCTTCCTCGCATATCTTTGGGAGCCCCCTCACATCTGGGCTATCGATCAACCCGCTTTTAAACCAGTCGGAAAGCAGCCGGGCAGGTACGTGAATCAGAAGGTATGTGAGCTTGGACTTCCCAAGGGCTCTCCCTGGAAGAGCTGGGACAACCGCATCCATAGCTCTCCAGCTGCCCTCCCTGCTTGCTCCCGTCCTGTGCCTGTGCGAGCCAGGGGCTAGGAGAGGGGGACAGTGGCTTTTTCCCCAAGGCGGGGGGTGCTTGTGTTTGCCTTACTGCAGTGCTGGCTTGCAGCCCTGTAGAAGCACATCTGCCGGTGTGCCCCTCGGCTAATGTGTGGCCCTGCACTTGTGCTAGAAAGGCACAAGAATGCGAAGTCCTTCCCTGCGGAAATTCATTGTCTTTTCACCCAATGAAGCTGTCCAAAATGAAGGAAACCTATGGCGAGCTTCTCCTTGCTAGGAAGAAGTTAACGGTTGTCTGTTGGGGCTTTGGTTTCTGGGTTTCTTGTGGGATGAGGGGTGTCTCACACTCCTCATTCCCATCTTCCATTCCTGAGTTACTTCCAGCCCTTCCCCTTTGGCTTTGTTGTGAGCGCAGCAAACCCCACTGGTTGAGGCTTCCAAACACGAGCGTGCCAACACTGCATTACTTACAACTGCTCAGACTTTCCCACCGAGGCAGATTCATTTTTCTTGGAAAAGTGCCTATTTAATAAGCAGGAAACTTGAAGCATCATGAGATTTTTATTTTATTATTGGGTTTTTTCCCCCCAAAACAGAGTGGGCCTCGTCTTTGGCTGGCACCAGTAGTTAAACAAAAGCACCCTCCTCCTTTTCAGATGGCTGCAGTTTGTGCTGCAACTGTCTCGCGTTCCCCTAGCCCGGCGATGCTGGCGGCTCAGCATGCTGGGTGCTGAACTCCGGGGGGGGCAAAACCCTGCCCAGTGTGTCCCATCGGGTGACGAGCACTCAAAAGCACACATTAGAGGTGATTCTGGGTTCTCTGGCTCATCAAAGAAGTGCTCCCTTATTTGCCTTCACAAGTGTGCATGCCTGCATGTAAAGCATGAATGAACACGTGTGCTTGCTCCTGGCCTTTGCAAGCCCTGGGAGGTGCCTGCCTGTCCCTGTGTCCGTCACTGGCAGCATTTTGTCTGTGTGTCCCCACCAGAAGCTTGGGTTGAAGTTGAAGGGGAAGACACAGCAGAGCTGACCTTAGTGGGAGCCAGGGCCACGGCATGCGAGCTCTGAGTCAGGAGTGATTCACTCACCTGGAATTAAGGGAAGAATGGGATGATTCAAGGGGTTACTCTGCCCTCCCAGCACTCAACAAGAGGGAGATGACCCGCTGCTGCTTCCCCTTGGCTGGGATTTTGGCAAGGTGCTGACAGCAGAAGGAAGCGAGTCAACTGTCAGGAATAGCCCTGTGGCTCCGGCACAACACGGCCTCAGCAGTCTGGGTTCTGTTCCAGCCCTGCAGCTACTGCTGAATGAGTCATGGAGGCAAAACCCTACACACAAAGTGCTCAAACAGACACCCTCCCCACCACCCCCCCATCCCCTCCTGGTCCTTAGTTTCCATTTCCAAACCTGCTCCTTTGGTTTGGGATTTTCTAAGCTTCGGGACATGTTTTTTCCAGTTCAGGCAGCATTTAGACCAGCTCCTGGCTTTTGTCACATTTAAGGTTTGCCCATCCCTATCTCCTGCTGCTGGAGCTGGTGGCCCAGAAGGTGTTAAGTCCAATTCCCTTTTGTTTTATTCCAAGGGGATTCATTAACATGCATTAAACCTCCTGGGTGGGGCCATTTTCACTTACAACCGTGGTGACCGCTTTAATCCCAGCTTGTTAACAGGGGGGTTGTGAAGTTTCAAGTAATCCTCCCTTGTCTTTAGTTCTGATCACCTTCCCTGAGCATATCTGTGCAGCCAGATGCCATGGAGACATCGCTTTCATGGCAGCAATATTTGAGCTTTCCATCGTTTGAATGTGATGGAGGGGAAATGGTGTCACCCTGTCTTACAGATGGGGGAACTGAAACTGTTCTCACTGATGGAGGTTGATACCAGGGTGCCTTTGGCAGTACAAAAAGTCTGATTCTTATCTTCCCACTCCCTTAGCTACTGTCTAGTCCTTCCTCCCACGGCTTGTCCTGGATCCTTCCTCATTATGATGATGGGCTGAATGTATTTATCTTCTCTAGTTGTCTTCAAACCTCTCTTTCATACTTGGTGCCTTGGAAAGGGCTGTCTCGGTGTGATAACTCAGTCATCTCCCCTTTCGGTAGACAACAGGCTGGTGTTGGCCAGGAGATAATTGAACGTGGAGCCTGGTACTGTGTCAGAAACCCAGCATCGTGTATGTATGTGCGCACCCTTTTTGCTGCCAGCGAACGTGACAGTAACAAGCAGGCATCAAAGCTTAGCTGCATTGAATTGTTGGGTTGCCAGTTGCAGTGAAGCTGCGCACAGTGGGCTCTGAGCATCTTCCAAAGGGTTTAAGTGGTCCTTGGATGCAAACAGCCCTGCGAAGCCCTGCTGTGGGCTGAGTGTTCCCAGCCTTCTGGTGGTTGATCCTGGCTGGAGAACTTAGGAAGTTTTCATGCCTTGTGGTGGCCCTGAAATCAAGACTTGTCTCCAAGTGGTGCCTTATACTGGGAAACTATTGCTGACTGGCAGCTGCTGGTCACCCTTAGGAAGCAGTGGCTTCTCCCCAGAAGGGCGGCCCAGCTATAACTGATGGTCAGAAGGGCATTCCCATAGGGATGAAGGAGTGAGGAGCCCACTTGTACCTGTCTGTAAGAGCTGCTGAGCAACAGCTGCGTTTGCTTGTTCTCAGCAGTCGAAAATACCCCGCTCGGGGCATTACACTGTAAATCACAGTGTTCCCTGCAGGAGACTTCCTGGATTCTTGTACATAAGAAACGTCTCTTATTGTGTGAAGAGGAGGAGCAAGCCAGCCAGCTGGTGCAGGCTGTAGTCACAACATCTGACACGTCCCAGAGCGAGGGGAACGGGTGTTTACAGGCTGGCAGGCTCCGGGGATGGAAAGCAAATGGCAGATAAATATACTTCACTTCTTGAGTGCTCTTTGGCTGGGAGATACCTTGCCTGCAAGCACATGCACAGCAGCTCTGTCCCTAGCACTGCAGCTCCCTGGGACAGATGGCTGTGAGGGTCACTTCTGGACACTCAAGCACTTATTTAAGCTCTTTAGAAAGGAGCTGGGGATCTGAAAACCTTGGAGGGCTTCCAGATGGGTTTTGGGAAAGGATCCTGGGTGCACAGGGCTGCTAAAATCATAGAATCCCAGCCTGGTTTGGGTTGGAAGGAAGCTTAAAGCTCATCCAGCTCCACGGGCAGGGACCCCTTCCACTGGAGCAGCTTGCTCCAAGCCCCTGTGTCCAACCTGGCCTTGAGCACTGCCAGGGATGGGGCAGCCACAGCTTCTCTGGGCACCCTGTGCCAGCGCCTCAGCACCCTCACAGGGAAGAGCTTCTGCCTAAGAGCTCAGCTCAGTCTCCCCTCGGGCAGGTTCAAGCCATTCCCCTTGGCCTGTCCCTACAGGCCCTTGTCCCAAGCCCCTCTCCAGGTTCCCTGCAGCCCCTTTAGGCCCTGGAGCTGCTCTCAGGTCTCTCCAGGCTGCTCCATCACAGTGAAGGAAATAGCAAAACTCATGGAAGTTGAGCCCCAAAAAGCCGCTTTTTGCTCTGTTTCCGCGGCGCGGGAGGGAGCCGGGGTTGGGGCAGGGGCCGGTTCCTCCGCGGTTCCCCAAGGAAAAGGGGGGGTCGGGGGTGACCTTCCCGGGGTGACCCCCCCGTCCCGGCCGGGCGGCGGTGACAGCCGCCCCGCCCCGGGGCGGAGCCGTGCCGCAGTGCCGCTGCCTGCGCTGCTCGGTGCTCCCATCTAGCGGGGCCCGGCGCCCCCGGGTGCCGGAGCGGGCCCTTGCTCGGGGCCGGGCGCCTATGAACCCCGTCCCTCTGTGTCCCTCTCCCCACGCAGAGCCCGACCTGGAGGACTGCAGTTTCGGCTGCCGAGGGACATCGCCCCAGGAGAGTCTCTCGTCCATGTGAGTGTCCTTGAGGAGAGGGCAGGCACCGGGGGGGGCATCTGCATCCCAACCTGCATCCGCATCCCAACCTGCATCCGCATCCCAACCCGCATCCTCATCCCAACCTGCATCCGCATCCCAACCTGCATCCGCATCTGCACGGTGGTACCCCGGGAAGCGGGGGATGACACAGCAAGGAAGGGGAGAGAGGCTGTGGGAAGTAGAGGCAGCTCCTTCCCTGCTCGTTGAGGCTGGGGATGGGATGGGATGGGATAGGATGGGAAGAGGCAGGTTTGCTTTACTCATACGAGCCGGGGCTGGCAGGAATGGGGGGTTCTCCACTTCAGGCTGGCAGGAATGGAGGGTTCTCCATTCTCTGCTTCACTTCAGGCTGGCAGGAATGGGGGGTTCTCCATTCTCTGCTTCACTTCAGGCTGGAAGGAATGGAGGGTTCTCCTCCACTCCACTTGAGGCTGGGGGGATGCAGCCGCTCCTCGCGTGAGGCAGAAGAGATGTGGGGAGAAGGTGCAGATGAGGGAAGCATCTCTGACATCTCGCCACCCCTTCCGCAGGTCCCCCATCAGCAGCCTGCCCACCCTCTTCGACCAGACAGTGTCCTGTAGCAGCAGTGGGCAGCTGGAGAATGTTCCCCAGGCCACCCCAAACATCGAGCAGCTCCTGGAGAAGCAGGGCAACGGGGAAGCCGGTGTGAACAGTGAGTCACTTGTGGCATGGGCTGTGGGAGGAGAGGGCCCGGTGCACGGTGTTGTGTGGGAGCCAGCTGGGATTTTGCCTACAGGCAAAGGAGCCTTGTGGGGGACAAAGCACCAGGCTGTGCCATGGGGGAGTAGCTGGGATCTGGTGCCGGTCTCCTCCCCCAGTGTGGACTAACTGCGGTACCTCCTGTGGATCCTCTTCCCTCTTTCCTCCCCTGACCCTGTCCCTCTTCCCCCCTCCCATCCCTGCAGTTGTAGAGATGCTCAAAGCCCTGCACTCGCTGCAGAAGGAGAACCAGCGGCTCCAGGAGCAGATCATGACGCTGACAGCCAAGAAGGAGCGTTTGCAGCTCCTCAATGTCCAGCTCTCCGTCCCTTTCCCCGTGGTGACCACCAGCAATGGCCCAGGCAGCCAGGCCCAGTACATCCTGCCTCCCAACGGTGAGGGGACCAGTGGGGTGCATCAGCCTGTGCCCTTCCATCACAGTGCCCTGGGCTGGGCAGGAGGGGTGGCGGTGGGGTGGTTGTGACCCATTTCTTTCTCTGTAGCCACTGTCCCTTGGTATTGCTGTGGCAACCTCAGGCTCCTCCCCTGACTCAGCATCCTCACTTCTTTCCTCCTTACAGTGTGCAACAACGACTCCCTGAGCATCAGCAAGAGCCCCCCCTGCAAGAACAGCTTTGGGATTGAGAACTCGCTCTCCACTTCCTCTGAGGTACACTGGCCACCGCATCCCCCAGGCAGCTGGGGAAGGGGCCTGGGGAGGGAGCAGAGCAGTGCAGTGCCAGTGCTCTCATTTGATAGCCAGCAAATAAAGCCTCATAGTCCAGGCCCAGCAGTCAGGTTTCTTCCTCTGGAGTGCCCGTCCTTCAGTTCATCTCAGTGCTGAGGGTCTGTGTTGAGTAGCTGAGACTGGGAGCGCGAGGTGAGGATGCTTCTGGGTTATTCTGGCTGCACTTCTAGAGCTCCAGCAAAGCATATCTGAGTTCTGGGACGCCTCCGAGCATACACCTGCGCTTGCACTCACAGCCCCCCCCCCTTTGCCACCTCCAGCTCCTGCCCTTTGGAGCTGAGCTGACCTTTCACAAGCTGCCCCAGTCCGATGCTCTTGTGTCCGTTTCTCCCCCAGGACCCTCATTCAGGTTGCCCCAGCAGGAGCAGCTCTTCCCTGTCCTTCCACAGCACTCCTCCACCCCTGCCCATGCTGCAGCAGAGTCCTGCCTCGCTACCCCTGCCCGGGGTGCAGCAGGTGAATGGCCTGGCCAGGGTGGCAGGCAGCGGGCTGGGGGGTGGCCCCACTGCCAGCCACAGCCTCTCCACGGTGCCCATGGTGGACGGCCTGATGGGGACCCTGGCAGGAGGTCAGCAGATGCCCATCAACGGGATCCTGGGGAACCTGAACGGAGCTCAGGCTGCCCAGCCTCCGAGCGCGCTGCCGCAGGCCAGCGGGCCGCCGACCCTGCAGCTCTCCACCAGCCTGAGCAGGTGAGGATGGAGCCCGCGGGGACAGCCCTGCCCTCTCCAGCACACGCTTAGCACCGGGAGGGAGGGAATCCCTATGGATGCAGGACCAAGACGGGCGGCACTGACCTTCCCTGCCCTGCTCCCCTTGCAGCATGAGTCCCCTGACCGAGCAGCAGCGGCACGTCCTGCACCAACACGAGCAGCAGCTCCAGCAGCTTCAGCAGCTCCTGACTTCCCAGCCGCTTAATCCGGTAAGTGTGCCTTGCCGGCACCTTCCGTCTGATGAGCTGGTTAATGGGAAAGCCTCGGAGCAGAGAGCATGAACCCCCTGCCCACGGGGCTGCAGCATCGGGTGTGCCTTTCCCAACCCCAGCTCCGGGCTGTGGGAGAAGGGAGGAGAGAAGCTTTAGGCAGGAAGGTGCGGCACCTCCTGGAGGAGGGGGATGAGCGTTCGAACTGGCTTTGTACCGAGGAAAAGCTCCAATCTGGGTTTCCCAGGTCCCAAGGCGGTGAGCACACGGTAACCCCAAGCCACCATAAAACCAAGAGCGCTGTTGGCTCCTCCAGCACCTTTGAATGCAAATCGTGCCTGTCCCTGTGCCGCCAGCACGCAGGTCTCTGGGCTTGCAGATGTGCTGGGGCCCACAGGAGAAGAAGAGCTCGCTTGAGGACACTCCTTGAGGTTCAAACGAGATAAGCACCAAATTGCTCAGTCCTGAGGCAGGTGAGCTCTGTCTGGGCACATTGACGTGGGGAGCTGGAGATGCCAAGGGGAATGTGTAGGTGGCTGAACACTGGGGTCACAACAAGGATCAAGGCGGCTGTTCTGAGGATCTCGGCTCTCTGCCTGCATCCTCTTGGGTGGAACAGCAGCCCCATCCCTGGCTGTTGAGGGAATGGCTGTGTGGATCGGTGGTAAACAAGGCCCTGAGTGTGTAAACCCCACATTCACTTGGCCTGCAGAAGCCTCTGTGTTGTCCTTGCCCTGTGGTGGAGCTGCCTGGGAGTGCTGACAGCTCCTGTCAGTGAAGCAGTGCTCATTCAGATGTCCCATCAACTTGGCCCGTTGCTTTGGATAGGTTTCTGGGTCAGGCTATTTATAACCCAGGCAAAGCGGATTTGAAAGGGCTTCTCTTTAGAGCAGCTGATGTCACCGTGTCATCAGCTGCATCCCTGTGGGTACAGGAACAATGTCAGCTCTCAGCCCGCAGCATCGGTCGATGGTTGCTATGGTGATCACACAGTTGGGTTGGATTCGAGGGCATCCCTCTGGGTGCAGGTGAGCCGCGGCCCTTGTCCCCCCCGCCCCGAGCCCAGCTCAACTACACTGACCCTGTGTGTCAGGGCTGAGCCATGCAGCAGGACAGGCTGGGGAAGGAGACTGAGGACAGTGAATGCCACAATCCGTGGGCTGATTGACTGGAAGGAGGGAGCAGATCTGTGTGCCTGCAGGTGTCCCAGTGAGGGTCAGCTAATCCTACGCTTCAGGAAGTAACGGGGTTGGAAGGGTCATGAGCACAGGCTGTTAATGAACACAAGACACTGTTCCTCTCTCTACCTAGAAAGATGTGATCAAGGGGACTTCCTCCCTGTCCTCAGTAGCATCACCTAGGATGGAGCGTGCCCTATGTGGCTCCTGGCTCCTTTGTGTTAGGCGTCACCTCTCTCCCTGAGCCCTTTGTCGCTCCCATTGACTTCTCTTCCTCACCCTTCCCCGCAGGAGCAGCAGGCCCTGGTGTTCCAGATGATGCAGCAAATCCAGCAGAAGAGGGAGCTGCAGCGGCTGCAGATGAGCAGCTCATCCCAGCTGTCCATGACCAGCCTCCTGGCAGCCACCTCTGCCCCCCTGCACTCCAGCACCAGCGCCCTGATGACCTCGGCCCCACAGCCACCCCACAGCAGCTCCCTCATGGCCTCCCTCTCCCCACAGCAGCTCAACCCTAGCAATGCCCTCCTGGCTCCCCAGGCCACCCCACCGCTCAGCACTCCTGGGAGCAGCCTCCTGGCTTCGGGAACGGGCATCCCACCGGTCCTTACAGCACAGACTAACCCGTTTCTCAACCTGCAGGCTGACGGCAACACCCCGAAAGGAACGGTGCGTATGCTGCTAGCACTACCCTAACCCCACTGAGCTCATGGTGCTGGGCGCTGTACAGGCCCGGGGAGAGCCAGTCTGCACTTGGGGGAGCAAGGGCATCACGTAGGCACAGAGCCAGGATGCTCCACTGGCTTTGCTGCAGCCCTGCCTAGCCGGTGTCACGTCCTGATCCTACCTCCGAGGACTTTTGTAGGGCCCAGGCAGGGTCATGGGTAGGCACAGAGGCTCCCGAGGTGCCTTTCCATGTGTGTGTGTGCAGACGCACACCAGACGTGCCGCGGGGATGGGACAGATGTGCCATCTGACACAGGGATGGGACAGATGTGCCGTAAGACCTGGATGGGACAATGTGCCCCTGGCAGTGCTGGCCCTATCGGCGCCTCGTGATGAAAGACGAAGGTGACTGCATGTTGAAAGCCAGGGCTTAGGAGGAATCTTGCAACCCAAGAGGAGAGGTGGTGAAGAGGTTTACAGCCTCTCTGTAAAGCAGCCTTGTACTGGAACACCAGTGCCTAGGGACTGATGGCGTGATGCTGTCATCTCCATCCCTCCCCTGGCCCCTGCCTGTACCCAGAAGGTCCAGCCCTGGTTGGAGACATTTAGGAGCCAAAGGCCAGGGTTAAGGGGCCGGTTCGGTCTGAACTGGGCAGAGGGGGAACCCACGTCTCCATTGGTGTCAGAGGAGCCCGAGAGGTCGCGGTGAGCAGGGCCAGGGCCAGGGTTGCTGCCCCTCCGGTACTGATACCTGTCTCCTCTGCGTCTCTTTTCTGTTTGTTTTTAAAGAGCATGAATGAAAAGGGAGCTCCTCTTACCCAGGACAAGGGCTAAGCTCCCCCCTCACCCCGAACAAACCAGCAGCCAACTCCTCTCAGCCAGGGGAATGTGGCTTTCCACAGTCAACCTTGATACTGTTAGAGCAATGAGCACAAGGCTTCCAAGAAGCGTTTCCTGCCGCTGGGCAATGCCAAGAGGTGCTTTGGAAGACAGAACATCTCTGACCGAGCCCTGGCGTCACGAGGAGGGAAGGTCCCTGGGGCCGTGCCGCACGTGCTCAAGGTGAAGCTGTGTTCCCGTGCAGAGTGGAGGAGGGAGTTAACACCAGATCCCTGCCGAGCACGAGCGTGTGTTCACGTGTGTACCCCCCCCCTCCATGGAGCATCCTTGGCCAAAGCCCATGGTGGAAGGAGGCTCCTTTCTGCAATGCCCTCGGAAGCAGCACTGGAGGTGACACCGCTGGGGACGTGGTGGCAGTGCCCACGTGCTCTGCTTCACCCCAATGGGGATGTTAAGGAATCCTCTAGCTGAGATTTCCCACTTGCTTTTCATCTGCTGGGCTCTGAAGATGCTCTTCTCTCTGTAGCCATCATGTGAAGCCCCAACACCTCAGCTGGATCCAAACGCAGCCTGCAAAGACACGAGTGGTGGAGCGATGGGGAAGGACCAGTGCTTGGGGAGGTGAAAGCCGCCTACTTCCTTAAAGGATGCTGCCACATCTGCTCTGCCAGCTGCTCTGGGTTCCGTGCTGTTCCGTAGCATGTGAAAAGCACACTCCTGCTCCTCGTGCTGGCTCTCGCTCTTCCAACATGTCCAAAGGCAAAAATCCCAGCTGGCAGAGGGGCTCGTAGCCAGTGTTAGGCCTCTCATAGCCAACTTCAGGAGGTGCATTTGAACCCGGTGGTTGTTTCCTAGCCTGAAGCTAGGAGGTAGAAATGTGTGCGGAGAAGAGAGAGTCCCCAGTCCGGTACCTGCTCTTTCTTGCCCACCACAAACCATTCCAGGCTGGCAAACCCACGTTCTTCCACTGGTCCTGGGCACTTGAAGAGGGATCTCCAAGGAACAGGACAGGTCCCAGTCTCCTGAGCTGGGCCAGCAGAGCCTTCGTTGTTCTCCACCTTTTGACCTTAATTCCATCTTGCAGCCTGGAACCTCAGCAAAGAAATGGGCTCCCTCTGAGCTTGGATGCGATGGATTCATGGAAGGACGAGTGGGGCGGCTCTGGAGGAAGGGGACCATCGGCGTCAAACGTACAAGCGCCCCTTCTCCTCCTCCTCATCCCCTGGTTCCATCCAGAGCTCCTGGGGGCAGGCAGGAAGATTCCAGCTCATCGGAACTCCCGAGGGTCTTAACAGCAAGTTGTCAGTCCTTAATGGGTATTTCTCAGCACATTCCCACTGCCTCTTCACTTAGTTTGCACTATTCACACTTGTCAGCAGTGGGGCTGTGCTGATAGGACAGGAAAAGCTTGTTATAGGCAAAAAAAACCCCCCATCTGTTGAATAGCTTTCTTTTACTCCTTCTTTTGTGTTTCCTTGGAAGATTGTCACCGCCATGGTTGGATAAGGCTTAGAGGAGAGCAAATCCCTTTCTGATCTCAGCCTCCAGTTCTGTGAACTGGGCAGAACGCTGCTGTCTGCTCAGAAATATATATATATTATATATATATATCTCCTTTTTTTTATATCTATAAAGAAAAGCTAATGTTTTAACAAGGTTAAGAAGCTATTGGAAAGATGGAGATGGCAGCTAAAAGTGGAAATGCCCAGCACTGAGAAACCACCATCTTTCAGCTGCAAATGGTTCAACTCTTTGGCTCCTTGTCCCTGTAATTGCTCAGGCACAACTGTGTCCTTGCACTTATATTCTCTCTTTATCTCCCCTCACTGTGTTGTTCCCCATCCCCTCTGCAAGCAGAGGTGCCCCCAAACCCCCCCAACACAAGGACCCTGTGCTCCATGTGGGATCTCTCCCATCTTGGGGCTCTTTCCATGCTGCCCTCTCCATGTGGGGAGTCTTGGGCTTGAAAGCAACACCCAGAGCATCCCTGGTTGTGTGCGGGATGGCTGCATCCATGTGAAGGCTGCACCAGGCAACCTTTGGCAAGCAACAGGTCCTTGGGATTTGGGAACAGACATTCCTTAATGCTGATTGGGGTCAGCAAGGTGATGGATTCCTCACCCTGGAATCGGTACCAGGAACAGAGGGGATGGGAAGGCGAGAAGGCTGAGGAGCATCCATCCCTTGTGGAGCGTGTCATGGTACAACGTATGTTGCCTCCCAGGATGAGCAAAACCCATGTTGGGATCAGTGCTTTGGTGCCCAAATCCCTGGGGGACAAGAGAAAACTCAATGGCAGGTCCTTAGCAGTGAGTTTGGGGTCAGGAAACCTGCTGCACAGGGAAAATAATGGAGGAGGTTGGGAATCAAGGGCTGAATTCCAGGAATTTCCCTGTAGGCAGGAGCGCTGTTAAAGGCAGGGAGGGCTGAGCTGCCTCGTGTCCCACATCCCTGCTTTGAGCTCCCTGTGCCAGGGATGTGCTGGTGGTGGCAGGAGTTTGAGGACGAAGCCACTCGTGGAGCAGGGAGGGATGAGGATGGAGAGGAAGAGGCATCCAGACATAGAGCACTTATTCCCTGACAGCTTCCAAAGGCGCCCGATCCCTTTGGCACTTCCTCCTCATCTCAGCCCCTCAACCTGCGCCAATCCCTTTGGCAGACGGAGGGAGGAGGAGGTCAACATCAACCATTATCTCTGTGAAAAAGAGGGCGAGCAGGGGAAAGAGAAACTAAAAGCTAAAGATTATCTGTGTTTCAGTTGCACTGGGGTATGTTTCTTTACCCGTTTTGATGCTAATGTCTCATTTAGTATGTTGCATGTGTCCTTTTTGTTTTGATTTGGGTTTTTTTATTGAATAAAAGAGAAAAAATGTGTATATTTTTGGCAATTTAAGGTAATGTAGCTAAGATATATTTTTTTCACGCTGCTTGACTGTTCTTTATTATAATAAATAATATTAATATTAACGCCAAAGACTCTTTGAATACAGCTGAGGTTTCAAAACGGAAATGCGATGGGGTCTGTGTGGTTTGAGGTCCTGTGGCAGGGCTGAGGTCCTGCTGCCTGCAGTGATGGGATGCTCAGGGAGGCTGCCTGGCTCCTGCATGGATTTGCCCGTGGGGAGGGGAATGGAGACACGAACAAGGTGGTTGTTCACTAGCAAAAAGTACCCCCCCCCCCCCCCAATACCAGCTTCTTGTGCTCATCAACTGAGATGCCCCAAACACTGGCCCAGAGAAGCTGTGGCTGCCCCATCCCTGGCAGTGCTCAGGGCTGGGTTGGACACAGGGGCTTGGAGCAAGCTGCTCCAGTGGAAGGGGTCCCTGCAGCTGGATTGGAGCTGGATGAGCTTTAAGGTCCCTTCAACCCAAACCAGGCTGGGATTCTGTGATGATCTGGAAGGGTTTCTGGGGCAAGTGGTGCTGGCTGTGGCTGTGCTCTACTCCAGAGGGGGTCTGGGGACAGGCAGGACACTGGGGCCCAAGGGATGGACTCGCACTGACCGGAGCAGCCCCCAGGCACATCCCCTTCCCCAGCTCTCCACAGCAGCAGGAAAGCTCCTGTGTCCCAGTGCAAATCCACTGGTCATGGCCAACAACTGCTGCCTGTTCCGAGCTCCCAAGGGACCGTGGCTGCATCCAGCTGTGTCCATCACCTCTCCCCCTGCCAACCAGCCTGGACACTGCACCCCAAGGAGAATGACACCATCTGCTCAGTATCTATATCGGTATCTATATGATATATATGATATCTATATTGGTATCTATATATGTGTCTACAGATTAATGTATCTATAGATATATATGATGTCTATATATTGGCATCTATATCTATATGCTATATGATATGTCTATATATTGGTATCTATATATGATGTCTATATATTGGTATCTATATATGTGTCTATAGATAAATGTATCTATAGATATATATGATGTCTATATCTATATTGGTATCTATATTTATATGATATATGATATATGATGTCTATATCTATATTGGTATCTATATCTATTGATATCTGTATCTATATCAGTATCTATATCTGCTCGGTAACTATTCTATGATTCTATGTCTCCCCTGGAGTCTGCTCCTGAGCACAGGAGACCTTGTTTATGTCCACATTGTCTTTGGTGCAGAGCCAAGGGGCTCAAGCCATCTCCATCCACGGTGCCAGAGCCTGAACCAGCCCCATCCCACTGGGGCCACTACCCCATGGCCAGAGCGTGTGGGGAAGCAGAGAACTGGATGCAGACAGAGTCCATCCAGGCCTGAGGGAGCCCCCACTCATACAGGGGACACCGGTGACCGGCTGGGGGAGACCTGGAGTGGGACATGCAGGATCTGAGGCCTGGGAAGGGCTCTGCGCAGGACTGCTCCAACAGCCACGTTTCCTGTACCTGCTATGGGTGTTTCTGCCATTATCCTGGTCCAAGGGGATGCTCCTCAGACACAACACCAGCACCTTCCTCTCATGTCTCTCCAATCTCCATCCATGCAAAGCAGGAACAGAAACGCCTCCAGGAGCCAAGCAGTGGGAAGAGGAGAATCGTGCCAGGAACAAGCCACGGTACCTGGGGAAACGGGAATCTTCTTGTCTGTATTGCAGAGCTCCAAGGAGCAGCTCCGAGGTGCTGACAGGTTGAGTGAAGGGAGTGATGCTGCACAGAGGATTTACAACCTCCTCGGTTAAAGCAGGGCTTTGGATGTCCCTGAGGGATGCTGCCAGCATTCCCATTGCACCGGAACGGTGCGAGCTGGCACTGTGAGACCCCCACACGGGTGGGACCCTGCCATGGGGCCGGCTGCCCCTGGGGTGCTCCCCCCCAACTCATTCCCACTGTCAAATACACTGCATCTCCCAATACTTCGATGTCTAAAACAGGGGTGGGGGGACCCCAAACCTTCGGGGCTGGAAAGATGAACTTCTAGGGGAGCAGCGGGACCCCCCCACCGCCTGCAGCTCCACCGGGCCGGGGGCCGGGGAGACACCCCCCCCACCACCACCCGTGGAAGGGGATAGGGGGGAAATGGGGGGGACACCAACGGGCCGGGAACTTGTGCCCCGAGGGGGGACCCGGATGTGACAAGCACATAAATGCATTGGCTTTGGCAAGTGGTAGCTGTGGTTGTGTGGATGTAAGTGCAGGGGTTTACAGTAATAGAAACAAAGCTCGCTAAAGACACAAGATTAGAGAACAAGTTAAAAAGGGTCAGAACTGAGCAAAACGGGGTCACAGAGCAAAAGGATTTGTAAAGGTAAAAGAAAGAAGAGGGGGGCTTGATATAAGAAAAGCTAGTGCCTGCGAAACATAAAGTTCTTTTTAGCTTGACTTAGGTCGTAGATAGAGAATAACGTTTATGCTGTAAGTCTGTGGAATATAGCAGCCCCACTAAACATGAGTCAATTGTTTCACCCCAGTCTTCTAAAGTAGCTTTAGCTTTAAAGAACAGTGCTCGTGTTGTAAGTCTGTGGTGAGATAACGGGATTTAGTGGCCCCACTAAACAGGAATGAGTTACTTCACACCATCCCTCTACTTAGCAGGTAGTTTAGAGACAGAGCCTCCCAAACATCCGCTAGCTTGGGGTACTCCTTGTCTGCCCACTGTCCTGGGCTTAAACCACGACACCATCCTGCAATAAATTTGGCAGGAAGGTCACACTGGTTTAAATCTTCGCTAGGTACCAAAAGAATGATAGATACGGCTGGTTTCAGCTAGTTGCGTGGTTACTGCGCCAAAGGTGAAAAGCACACTGTGAGGAAGACTGCTTACTTCATCTTGAAGACCCCTACTCACAAGAGGAAGACTGCTTCCTTCCTCCTCAAGATCCCTGCCCACAAACACCGCAGAGCAGCGCGCAGACGCCGAGAGGAGGAGACTTATGATGACAAGTTCTTGGAGCTAGTTATAATATTCCCTGCCTATACACGGGAATTATGAATATGGGACTACTGCAACAGCGAGAGTATATAAACCTGTAGCAAACGCTAACCACTCGCACCTCTGCCATGCGCCCAGCGCTGTTGCTTTTGCTCTATCGACTTTGTCCCTCCATCAGACCTTGCTCTCTCGTTTAGAGGAGCGAGCTCGCATCTCGCACGGGGCTGCGGCATCCACCGGGACCCGGGGGACCCTTCCGCCGAGCGCACCCCGGCTCTTCCGGCGGCGCCGGGAGGAGGAGCCGCTGCCGGTGGAGGTGACCGGGCCCATGCGGCTGGAGACGCTGGTGAGAGCGGCGGTGGAGGCCGGGGTCCGCCGGTACCGGGACCCCCGGGCCGGGTCTCGCATCCCCGCGGTGCGGCGGAGCTCGGGCTCGCCGCAGGCGGTGATCGCCGCTAAGGAGCCGTTCGCGGTGGAGCTGAAGGCGGGCAGGACGTACGCGTGGTGCTCCTGCGGGCACAGCAAGCGCCAGGTCCGGGATGGGGACACGGGGAGGCGGTTTTGGAGGGGGGGGGTCCTTTGGGTAAAGCCCCCTCCTCTGACGCCCCCCCCCCGCTTCGCTTTGCAGCCTTTCTGCGACGGCGCCCACAAGACGGCGGCGCCGGGGCTGTCCCCGCTGCGCTTCAGCCCGGAGGAGGACGCGCGGGTCTGGCTCTGCGGCTGCAAACGCACCCGGACCCCCCCGTACTGCGACGGCACCCACAAGGGGGAAGCGGTGCAGGGGGCCCCGCTGCCCCCCCGGCCCTGACCCCCTGCGCCGGGCTCGGCTCGGGGCCGCCGGGATGCTCAGTGTGGATGAGGAGATGCTGAGCTCCCACCGCAACCAACGGCGGAGAGGGGGCAGCAGCTCTGCCTTCAGCCCCACTGAGGATAACGGGACTTCCCGGAGTGGTTTGCATTGAATCAGCCAGGTTGGAAAAGACCTTTAAAACCATCACATCCAGCCCAACACTGAGCCTTATTGGACCTCGTACAGTCAGCCCCATTGATCCAGATCCCTGCACAGAGCCGTCCTCCCCTCCAGCACGTCAGCGCTCCCACCCAACTGAGTGTGCACTTGATCCCCTCACGCAGCTCATCATTCAACGAGCCTGGCCCCAGCACCAAGCGCTGGGGTTGCAGGATGCAGGACAGAGGAAGCGGGTGGCTGCAGTCGTGCAGGCAGATGGAGGGAACGACAGTTCTGCAGCATTTATTACATTTACAAAGCTGTTTAGTTATACAAATGTTTAACCAATAACAATATATGAATATCCGAATATATTACAGGACATTAAAACGTCGTACAGGACGCAGACATACAGAGCAGTTTGGTTTGTACCATATAGGAAAGAACGGAAAACAAAACACCCCCCGCCCCGAGCCCCCCACAGACCCCGACCGAGGCACCTCAGCTGCCTCCCTCGGCCCATTCTGACCTATTTACAAGGAGAAAAGGGGTGTCAAAGTCGAGACAAACAGAGCCCCCCAACACGCTTCGAGCCCCTCATCCAGCCCCAGCTTGGGGATGGGGGAGAGGAACAGAAGAGGCCCCACCGGGGACCCTTCCCAAGCGCATTCCCAGTGCCCGGAGCCCGGGGCTGGGCTGCAGCAATGGTGCTGCTGTCCCACCCGTGCTGGGGGTTCAGTGCTTCCAACAAATGAATTAAAGGGTAACAATAAGTAAGAAACACGCTGACGACATCCCACGTTTCCTGACCTTTGGAATCGGGCTGTTCAGACAATTCCCGTGCCGCTTTGCCTTTGGTCCTCACTGTGCCGCTGTGGGGGTGCTGGCTGGGTGCTGCAGGCACTTGCTTGGTTTATGTCCCCCTCCCCAGCAAGGGCAGGAATAACCCCCCCCACCCACCCCGGCCTGGCTCTGTGCTCCTGGGGCTCATGTGCTTTATATGGTCCATATAGAACGTTGGTCCATCCCCTGGTGCCGCTCGGCTGCCATCCAATGCACGGCAGCACCTTCCCACCATCGCCCCTCACCGAAGCCTCCTGGCTAAAGGCACTGTACTCTATAGTTTCTCTATTTAAAAACCCAATGCTGGGGGGGGGGCAGGAGGAGAGGGTGGGAAGGACGGGGGGAGAACACAAAAGAAAAGCTTTGAAATGCAGCGTTGAAGCGATGGGGAGCCAGTTGTGGGGGTGCTTTGAAGCCCCTGGGTCCCCAAAACTGCCCCCAATGGTTTAGACCAGAATCAGTGCTGGCACCAAGCGCTGTCCCAAGGAGGAGACACCAGGACCTAGTGGGCCTTGTGCTCCTGCCCTTCATGGTTGGCCCTTCACCACCCACCCTACTTACTGTGCATGAAGGGGAGCGTCTGCACGAGGCTTCACGAGGGCAGAGCCTGAACCTCCATCCAGGGACCACATGGGAAGAGCAGATAAAGGCACAGGGAGGCGCTGGCCAAGGCAAAGCCGGGGGGGTGGCAACGCCGGCAAGCGATGCTCGATGCCAACCAATGGACCCAGGGCACCCCGTTATCAAACCTGGGGCTAAAAACAGAAATCAACACAAACGCAGCAATAAACCACAGGGCACGGGGGGGGGGCTGGAGGGGCAGTTTTTGGCTTCTGTGCTTGGCCTTTACCTGTGCTTCACCCTTACCTGTGCAGCTGCGAGTCCCCCTCCTGCCCCATTGAGGGGAGAGGGATGGGGAGGAGAGGGAAAGGTGGTAGAGAAACTGAGCAAGGAAGGCAGCAGCGGCTCCCAGCTCTGGCATGCAGCTACATCAGTTAAACCCAAAGGAAAACGAAAGGGAAAAAGGGGGGGGGGGAAATCATTTAAAAATATTCAACCACCTTTATGGGTCTTCTTTGCACTTTAAATTAATCTGGTCGATCGATAGAAAATAAGTATGTATAATTTGTCTTGTTTTGCTTTCGTTCTTTGTTCTCCCTATGTACACATATATACGTATATATATAATATATAGAGGTCTAGAAAAGCCAGCCAGGAGTCCCCGGTCCGCCCCGCTGCTTTAGGTCAAGGCTGAGGCCGTGCTGCCGTTGACAGTCGCTTTGCGGCACCGGGCGGCGGGCAGCGGGTGGCAGTTCGAGGAGCCATTGAGCGCGGTGCCGGTGCCGGTGGAGCTGGGTGAGCCGTGGGACGGGGTGCCCGGGCTGGGCAGGGAGGACGAGGTGGCCGGCAGCGTGGCCGGGCTGTGCGCTTTGTCGCTGACCGACTCGCACTCGGAGGCACCGCTGGTGTTGGTACCCTCGGGGGTGATGGGTTGGGACAGCTTGAGCCGCTTGCAGGCCGGTTGGACGCGGTACTTCAGGGGCAAGGGCCCGTTCTGCAGGGGGGGAAAGGAGGAGAGATGTGGTACCCGGCAGCCTGCGGCACTGCGGATGGGCACCGGCCCTCCAGCCTGCGCTGGGGATACAGGGAGAGAAGCACGAGCAGCCCCCATCCCAGCCTCCTAAAAAGCCCATCAGGAGCAAGCACCTTTGCAAGGCAAAGCTCGTGGGGTTTATCCATGGAAGTGCCCCAACTTTTAAGCTCTGATTCTTAAGCTTTTCAATTCCGAAGTTCTTCAATTTTAAAGCTCTTTAATGTTGAAGTTCTTCAATTTTAAAGCTCTTTAATGTTGAAGTTCTTCAATTTTAAAGCTCTTTAATGTTGAAATTCTTCAATTTTTTAAGCTCTTCAATTTTAAAAGTCTTCAATTTTAAAATTCTTCAATTTTGAAGCTTTTCCATTTTGAAGTCCTTCAGTTTCCAACTTCTTCCATTTTGACGCTTCCCAATGCCCTCAGCCTTCCCTCAAGGACTGCTTTTCCAAGCTTCCCTCCAAGACAAGCCCCCCAGTGCCCATACCCATAGCAGGGAAAGAGGCAACTGCGCTTACCCTCCTCCAGGGATAGATGTAGGCGATGTCCATCAGGGTGTAATACTCCTTCAGGGGCTCATCTTCATAGAGGACTTCAACCTGGTGCAGGGGACAGGGTCAATCCTTCAGCATGGGGACAGAGGCACCACCAGCTCCCCCCTACCAGAGCAGCTCATTGGGATTTGCCAGCCCCAAGGATGCTGCTGGAGCTCCAGCACTGCTTTTGCTGGAGCAACATCCCCATTGAGATGGATGGATCCATCTGGGATGCAGGGATGCAAAGCCCGGGCTGCGCAAAGCAGAGCACGCGAAGGGCGGTGAATGTGCAGCAGAGGATGCAGCCAAATGGCATCCCCATCCTCCGAGCCCACCGGAGCGCATCCCAAGCCCAAGCTCACCTTGTACTTGCTGGGAACATCCATCTTGTTGCGGAGGAACTTGGCCAAGTGCATGACAGTCATGGCAGCCGGGCAGCGCAGGAACCGCAGCCCGTTCTTCTGGGGAGCGAGAGGCATTGCTGAGTCCACGTGCAAGTAAATGGGCAGCTCCCACCTCCTGCACTGGATTTGGGCCCCCTCACCCTGTTCAATCCCCACCCCAAAAGCCCCGGAGGCAGCCGGACACAGAGCTCTCCGTGCCGTGGTCCCCACCACGCTCACCTTCTCCTTCTCCAGGTCCCCGTTCTCAACGCTCCCTTTCTTCTCTTCTCTGGGTGGGGGGGGGAGAGGAAAGAAAACTCGGGATGAAGTTTATGGAGGAATTAAAAGGCAGGGAGAAACAACAACCCATCAGAAGGGCTGTCCATGGAGGGGGAACATCCAGTGACCTTCAGCCAAGCTCTGGCTTCCCCCATGCAGTTGCTGCAGTTCCATCCCTGTGCGCTGCAACCGCTGCCCGGGCACCCCCATTCCCTGAATCCCTCCGAACCACTGCCCTTGGATGCTGCTGACATCCTTGGTGGCCACTGCCGGAACTGGGATGTGGCAGCCCTTGGGCTCTGCTGCCTGGGGATGCAGGGATGCCGCTGCCACAGAAAGCAGCCACAGAGGATGCAGGATGAGGGACCAGGGCAGATGGGGTTTGGGTGCTCCTCTGGCCACTCAAGCATCCTGGGGTACTCGGCCCCAAGCAGGGCCGTGTCAGCCACCACCAGGTCACCTCTCAGAGGTGCCCAGAGAAGCTGTGGCTGCCCCATCCCAAGTTCAAGGCCAGGTTGGACACAGGGACTTGGAGCACCCAAACCATTCTGTGATTCTATGATCCCAGCTCCATCTCCGGAGCAGGAAGAAAAGGTGCGAGCTCATTGACAACCCCAAACCCAAGGCAGCATCTTGGGAGTAACAAGAAAACGGTACCTTGACCCTTCATAGAACTCTATGGACAGGCTGACGATCTCATCATCTGTCAGGTTCCCTTTGTCCTGCTCGGAGACTTCCCCGCGGTCCTCATTGGACCCATTGGGAACTGCAGGAGGCAGAGGGAGGGAGAGGCTGAGCTATGGCGGGGTGGGGGGCACAGCCAGGGTGCTGGGGGTCCCTGGGGCTGACACTCACCCTCTGCCACGGGGTAGGCTGCATAGAAGTCGCGCCTCCTCTTCATCTCATCTGCGGGAGAAGGGAGGAGGAAGGCGATGGGGAAACCATCACACCAAGGGGCGATGGGTGCTGAGTGCCTGCTCCCGACCAGCAGCCCCAGCACAAGCTGCCCATAGGACCCTATAGGAGGGCAGTGGCACACAGCATGGCTTCGTGTGGCCCCCCCCAGCAGCGGGTGGGCGCTATCCGCATGGAGCCATCCCGGTCTGCTCACACCAAGCATTATCCTCCTGTCCCAGCCCCAAGGATAGGGGGGGTGCGTGGGGAGCAGCCTCACCGGTGGGTGGGAGCGAGTCCCAACCAACCCCAAACCCACACAGTGATAACCGTGCGTGGCGGTACCTTTGAAAAGCCCCGGGACCAGTTTGTACACGATGTCCTGAAGGGTTTTGTCCGACCTGAGGTGGGCAAAGAAACAGGAAAAGAGGGGGAAATCAGCTGGAACAGGGAGCAGTTTGCTTCCAGGGCCAGCCCGGATGCCATTTCCCCCCATCTCCCAGCACAAAGCCCCAGCTCCCCAGCCCATGGTGATCCCAGAGCAAACCCATCCAGCCTCATGCTCACTGCAAAGGGTTAAATCTGGGAACAGAGACAAAACCAGCTCCAAACTCCTTGCAATTGCTGGGAATTAGGAGTGTGGGATTCGGGGGCCGGGATCCGTTTCAGCAGTCAAAACAATCACACCACCGCACGGAGAACTTAACGGGAATTACATCCCTGAGATCACCAAATGCTCCTGCACGTCCGAATTTGCATCCCATTGTACTTCTAGAGGCGGCTGCGGTTCAGGCTCAGGCTTTGATTTCCCTCTGTTGTAAGGATGATGCAGGGCAGCACCCAAAGGCAGGGAGAGCAAAGCGGGCTCTAAAACGCAACCGTCTCAAGGCAGGAGCTTGCAAAGCACTCGAGGAACAGTGGAACTCAAGGCATGAAGATGGGATTGGGGCTTTACTCAAGGCTTGAGCTCAGGCTGCTGCAGGAAGAGGATGCGGCACAATTGAACCCCAGCAGCTCAGCCAAAGCAGAAAGGAAATCACCTTCTGCCCCGAGCAGGAGCAGTGGGGATGGTGGAAGGTAAATGACATCTGCAATTACTCCCATTGGAATAGGGAGGCCTTTAAAGGAAACCAAATGACCAGACCCCGTAGTGTTTTTAGCCCAGCCACGTCTTTCATCCCTCATTGCTGGGTGATGCCAATGCGGTGCACGAGGCCCCTGCTGTGATTTGAGTTCCAGCACACACCCAGGGCATTCACTTTATGATTTACAGCCAGCTGATGGAAGAGCAGCCTCGGATGCTTGACTGGCAGCAAAATCACCAGCAAGAGCCTGCCCGCGGGGGAGTCAAACCCATTCAGCATCAATGTGGGGCTGGAGGACACGGGGGAAATGGGGGACAGCATCCACAGCACCGGTTTGGGAAGGAAAGGGGAAAGCAAGGCCCTGATGGGCACAGAGACTTCTCTCTGGCATCGCATCTGGATCAGGCCCACATGTGCCCCACATTGCCCCCCACCAGGACACGGCGCGGCGCCACGGTGGGGTCCATCTCTGCATGCAGACAGGGATGTTTCCATGAGGGAGCAGTGGGAGCCAGAGTGTAAATATTTCATAGTGAAGCAGGAAAAAATAGAAAGGAAAAGGCAGAAAAAGTGTTACTACAGGAACGGATTTACATGGAAAAGGCTCAGAAAAACAGAGGCTAAAAAAACCACCCCCGTGATGCACTGCAGCCTTTCGTGGTTTCTATGCCAACCACCTGCAGAGCCAATTCCACAACTGAGGCAGGATGTGTCCGGCTTTTCCCAGCCAGGGCCAATTGGTGTGAAGGCACCTGCACTGCTGCACTGCCAGCCTGGTACCCCCCCGAGGGACACAGCACCCACAGGGGACAGAGCAGGGAGTTAGAAAGCACAGGCAGGTCCCAGGTTAAACTATGCATGGTTAAACTATTCCATCCAGCTGGCCCTGGACATTGCTGAACGAGGTTTGTGGTTGGGTTTAAACCACGACAGACTGTGGGATGGCTGGAGGATGATGGATGGAGGGATGGAGGAAGGGAGGGATGGATGGATGGAGAGATGGAGGGAGGGATGGATGGATGGATGGATGGATGGATGGATGGATGGATGGATGGATGGATGGATGGAGAGATGGAGGGATGGATGGATGGATGGATGGATGAAGGGAGCGATGGATGGATGGATGGATGGAGAGATGGAGGGATGGATGGATGGATGGATGGATGGATGGATGGATGGATGGATGGATGGATGGATGGATGAAGGGAGGGATGGATGGATGGATGGATGGAGAGATGGAGGGATGGATGGATGGAGGGATGGATGGATGGATGTGGTCCAGGATGTGCAGGCATGGGCACAGGGCAACCACCTGGCTCCTGCCCCAGCCACCTCCTGCTGCCACAGAGCTGTCCCTGAGTCCTATCCCCTCCATGGTGCCACTTCCCACCATCCCCATTCCCCTTCCACCTGGAAAGCACCCGGAATCCCCACCGCTGCCGGGCACACAGCCAGGAGCAGAGAGCTTTCACACCATGAGAGATGCAACTGGTCCCTGCTCGGCTGCACCACCGTGCCCCCGGGTTGGCTGCTGAGCCCGCAGAGCTCACCGGATGCTGAGGAGGGGTCTGGTTTTGTGCACTTGGACATCACACATGGGGCAGTACTTGTTGGTCTCCAGGTAGCGAACGATGCAGGTTTTACAGACTGCAGGGAGAGACTCGGTGTGAGCGGATGGACAAACAGACAGAGCCCCCGTGCACCACCCCCCCCCCAGCCCCGCTCCGGCCCTATCCATGACCCCACAGCTCCATGCAGCATCAGGATGGGTTTGGGCACTGTCTCGCACCCTTCCTGGGGCTTGGGGCACCCCTGGGTGCAGCGTGGCCCCCGGGGCACTCACAGGAGTGCAGACACTCCACGATGGTGGTGGCGTCTATGAAGTAGCCGCCGCACAAGGCGCACATCAGGTGTGGGTTGAGCTCGGTGATCTTTATCCTGGTGGTCCTGTGCATTTTGGAGCAGCTCCGTGACGGATCCTCCCTGCAGGGAAAGAGCCGGGGACCCCCGTAATGGTCAGGATGGGATGAGTGGGACCCACCCTGTGCAGCCCAGCTCCCTCTGCCCCAAGCCTCCGCCTCCCTGCGGGTCCCCAGGTGGGTCCCCCTCTTGCTAAGACACCTCCGAGTGGGGACAAGTCACCTGTTAGCCAGCGCCTTGCCTGTGCGCACACACACACGTGCGCACACACACGTGCACATACACACGTGCACACACACACACACATGCACACACACGTGTACATACACACACATGTGTGCACACACACATGCACACACACACGTGCACATACACACACACATGCACACACACACATGTGCACACACACACATGCACACACACGTGTACATACACACACACGTGTGCACACACACATGCACACACACACGTGCACATACACACACACATGCACACACACACATGTGCACACACACACATGCACACACACGTGTACATACACACACACGTGTGCACACACACACATGCACACACACACGTGCACATACACACACACATGCACACGCACACATGTGCACACACACATGTGCACAC
The DNA here is from genome assembly GCF_037157495.1 of Lathamus discolor. NCBI lineage: Eukaryota > Metazoa > Chordata > Aves > Psittaciformes > Psittacidae > Lathamus > Lathamus discolor. Next base: position 3,073,001 of record NC_088903.1, on the reverse strand, counting down.
ACACACATGTGCACACACATGTGTGCACACACACACGTGCACATACACACACACACATGCACACACACACATGTACATACACACACACGTGTGCACACACACACATGCACGCACACACGTGCACATACACACACACATGCACACACACGTGTACATACACACACACGTGTGCACACACACACATGCACACACACATGTGCACATACACACACACATGCACACGCACACATGTGCACACACACATGTGCACACACACACATGTGCACACACATGTGTGCACACACACACGTGCACACACACACGTGCACACACACGTGCACACACACACATGTGCATGCACACACACACGTGCACACACACACATGTGCACACACACACGCGCACACACACATGCACACACACATGTGCACGCACACACACACGTGCACACACACACACATGTGCACACACACACGTGCACGCACACACACACACACACACACATGCACACACACACACAGTGTAGTCCCGTTTTGCTGCCTGTGCTCGCCGGCACTTCCATGTTTACAACGGGAGACAGCGGAGCCGGAGCCTCAAATCACTGCAGTTTTATTGTTTCCATGGCAACCCTGACACTCGGCGAGGGGCCAGGGTACCATTGCAACCACGCGAGGCGAGGGGGAGAGGGGAAAAGAGCCCCCAGGTTTGTGTATGGGTGCGATGGCAGAGCCGGGGTGCGCTGACAGCAACACCCCACGCACCCACAGCGTGTGGCGTGTGTACACACGTGTTGTATGTGCCCACACACACACACACACACACGCAGAGGTGTACATGTACACCCGCACACAGGCGCTCGCGCGGGGTCTGCTGTGGAGCAGGGTCACCGGCCGCTTGACACGTGTGTGTGTGTGTGTGTGTAAGGGTGTGCAGGGGTGTGCGAGGCTGTGGGTTCGGGGGTTGTGCTCAGGGCTGTGCATGGAGTGGTGTGCACAGGTCCATGCCGGGCTGAGGAAGCTGCCCTGTGCTCCTGGTGCTTCTCCAGGGCTTCGGTCTGGGTCTCTCATCTCATTTGGCCACCATGAAGTGCCCAGAGGCAGCTGGGCAGGGATGGGGACCCCAGCGACCAGGATGGAGATTCCACAGGGACCAGGATGGAGATGATGCAGGGATGGGGAAGATGCAGGGATGGGATGCCATGGGGACCGGGATGGAGATGCTGCAGGGACGGGATGCCATGGGGATCAGGATGGAGAGGCTGCAGGGATGGGATGCCATGGGGATCAGGATGGAGAGGCTGCAGGGATGGGATGCCATGGGGATCAGGATGGAGAGGCTGCAGGGATAGGATGCCATGGGGATCAGGATGGAGAGGCTGTAGGGACGGGATGCCATGGGGATCAGGATGGAGAGGCTGCAGGGACGGGATGCCATGGGGATCAGGATGGAGAGGCTGCAGGGACGGGATGCCATGGGGATCAGGATGAAGAGACTGCAGGGATGGGATGCCATGGGGATCAGGATGGAGAGGCTGCAGGGATGGGATGCCATGGGGATCAGGATGGAGAGGCTGTAGGGACGGGATGCCATGGGGATCAGGATGGAGAGGCTGCAGGGATGGGATGCCATGGGGATCAGGATGGAGAGGCTGCAGGGATGGGATGCCATGGGGATCAGGATGGAGAGGCTGCAGGGACGGGATGCAATGGGGACCGGGATGGAGAATCCACAGGGTCCCCTGTGCTGAGGGACAGGGAACAAGCCAAGCCCCATGGTCCCCTTGCAGAGAGGGGCCCATGACCCGCAGGGTGTCTGGGAAGCTCCAGCCCCCCCCCGGCTCAGCTCCCTTCAGGCAGCCCAATGCTGGGGGGGGGGGGCGGCGGTGCCCGGCTTCACACCGACCCCAACAGGGGACCGGGCACCGGCTGCGTTTTGGGTGGATTGTGCCGCTCTCGGTACCCGCAATGGCCGCCCGGGTCTCGGCGGTGCGGGGTGTGTGTGGGGGGGAGCCCGAGCCACCGGCGCAAACCGGTTCTAATGAACCGGGCGATGACAACCGCGATTTCCTGCCGCGGGGGTGAACAAAGCCCCGGTTCCCCCCCCCTCCACAACTCCAGGCACCGGGACCGGCCGCAGCACCGGAGCCCTCGGGGCTGCCCCGTCCCGGCACCGGAGCGGGTCCCCCTCGGTCCCGGCTTTCGGGGTCTTTTGTCTCCGTGGGCGGTGGCACGGGTGGGGAAGGACGTTCCAAAGTCACCGGTAACTTGGACCCCACCGGCCGCCCCCTCCCCGCGGGACCCACCGGCGGCGGCGAGCACGGGAAATGAACCGGGGCCGTCCCACCCGGCACTGCCCGCACCGGGAACGCGATGCAAAGGCTCCGGAGCGTGAACCGGAGCCCCCCGACGGCGCCCGCGCCCCACCGGGACCTCCCCCCCCCCAAACCCCAACCCCGGGGCACCGAGGAGCGGGATGAGGGGGGAGCCCCGCAAGGACTCCCCCCCCCCCCCCCGCCCCAAACCCGGGCCCGACGGCGGGACCCGCTCCGTGCGTGACACCCGCCGGGCACGGACACGCGTGGCCACGGAGGTCCCCGCTTGCAGCCCGGTCCTCCCCGGTACCGCGGCTCCGCTTTACCGGGGGGGGGGGGAACGGGGACAGGGGGGGACACAGGCGCAGACACCGCGGTTTGGGACCGGGGATGGGGCGTTCCCGGTGCCCCGCAGCCCTTTGTACCCCGGGGCCGCCTGACAGCCCGCCCCGGGACACGGCCCGGCCCCTCCGCCCGCCCCGGGGGGGGTCCCGCCGCTGCCACCCGCCCCCCCCACCCCCCCCCTCCGACCGGACCGCACCGGGCCCGGCGTTGGGGGGGTGGGTGTGGGGGGGGGGGCAGCGGCGGGCGCCGGGGCTGTCAGGTCCCCGCAGCCCCTCACCGGTGCCCGCCGCGGGGTGGGGGGGTCCCGGTGCCCCCCCCATGGGTAGCGGCGGGGCCGCGGCACAAAGCGGGGGGCGGCGGCGGCCATCGGCCATCTTGAACGCGGAGAGAAAAGGACACGGGGGGGGGGGGGGGGGGGGGGAACCCGGCGGCGGTGGGGGGGGGACCGGGGCCGTGTCCCTACCTGGTGGCGGCGGCAGCGGCGGCCCCGCGGCCGCCCCCCCGCTCCCGGCTCGGTTCGGCTCCGCGCTGCGGACGGGGCCTTTTTTTTTTTTGGTTTTTTTTTTCTCGCTCGTTTTCTTTTTTTTTTTTTCTTTTTTTTTTCCCTTTTTTTTTTTCCCTCCTTCCTCCTCCTTTTTTTTTTTTTAATTTTTTTTTTCCTCTTTTTTTATTTTTTTTATTTTATTTTTTCCCTCCTCCAGCCGCCGCCAGGCCCCGCCCCGCCCCACGTGACCTCATTCCTTCGGGGTGTTGCGGAGGAAGCGAGTGAGGGGCCGAGATTGGGGCTCCCCCCCCCCCCCCCACCGCTCCGCCTCCCCCCCATCCCTTCACCGCCCCCCCCCCCCAAGCCCTTGCGCTCTAAAAGCCGCTGGAACGGGCCCAAGGCCGAGCTGGGGCGGGGGGGGGGGGGGGGGGGGCGCGGCGGCAGCTCCGGTCCCCGGTCCCCGCGTTCGCTGTCACCCCAGCACCCAACACCCCCTCCCCGGGGCGGTTTTGTCCCACGGGAGCGGGCCGGTGCTCGGTAGGGCCCGGGGCAGGCGGGGAAGCAAAGGGAAAGGGGAAAAGGGATGGAAGGAAAAAATAGAGGGAAATGAGAGAAAAAAAAGGGGAAAAAATAAGGGTAAAAGTGGGAAGGGGCGGGGGGAATAAGAGGGGGTAAAAAAGGAAGGAAAACAAAAAGGAAAGGATGGAGGAGCGGGAAGCGCCACAGTGTCCGCCGCTCCCGTGGGGCCGTGCCCGCTCTCGGTGCGACCGAGGGGGTTCCGTGCACCCGCTGTCCCGGCTGCTCTGCGGGGCCCAGCGCCCACGGGTGTCTCCCCCGGTCGGGATCAATTCCCCCTGCCCTGGTGCCGCTACCGGTAGCCAGTTCCCGATGCCGGTGGCCGCAGCCCGGCGCCGGTGGGGCTGACTGCAGCGGTAGCGGTATAGGTGCATAGCGCGGTCTCTGTGGCGCAATCGGTTAGCGCGTTCGGCTGTTAACCGAAAGGTTGGTGGTTCGAGCCCACCCAGGGACGAGGCCACCTCTTTTCTCCCACTCCCTTTTTACCGGGCCGGTCCAAGAACGGACACGGAGTAGCGGAGGTGCCCGGTGGCGGACACCGGCAGGATGTGGCCCTGGTGCTCCTGGTGGGCTCCTGGCTTCCTTCAAGGTGCGAGGAAACCAGCACTTATGTGTGAGCAAAGCCACTGATGCTCAGCCTGAGGTCACCTCTGTACCAGAGCATCGCCCATCAGCAAAAGGAGATGTTGGGGCATCAAAACTGGAGCGGATTTGGAAACCCGTTTCAACCCAGCCTCTGGTTTTGCCTTAAAAATAAGCTGAAAGGGGTCCAGAAGCTGCAGTGCTGAGCTCCCCCTCTCTTCCAAAGTCTTGTAACATTTATTTATGTTCCCTGCTTGCCCTGATTTTATTTTCATACCAGAAATCATGAAGTTAGTGGTTTAATCCAGGGAATAAAGCCATGCCAGCAAGATCCCTGTTGTTCCAAATTGCTCCTGTAGCAGCACTGAGCCTCTAAGGGCCAGGGATTGCTGCTGCCTTCCTGATCCAAGAGCATGAGCCTACTGGGGAAGGGAAGAGAGAAGATGGGATCACCTCCCCACTGTCAGGGCTGCAGAGGGACCAGGCACTGGGTCCCCATCAGGATCAGCTCCTTCTCCCCACAGCACAAACGTGGTCTCTGGCTTCATCCCTGCTGGAAACCTTTGACAATGGAAAACTCTTTAAGGATACAAGTGCCGTGGGACTGGTTGTGCCTCCGGGCTCGGTCCGGCGTGGATAAACAGCCCCTGCACAGACTGGGATGTTCATTGGAACCAGGCAGCCTCCTCTGTTGTGCATTTGGGAGCGTTTCCAAACACATGGATCTCTTTCTCTTTGGCACAACATCACTCCCATAAATTAAACGTTTAATCCGGTCTTCCTCCCGGAGAGGGGGGAGCTGCCGAGTGGGGACGGGGAAGGAAATCCAATCCTCCACAGGGCGCAAATCCCCCTTTCAATTGATCTTGGAGTAAAAAATACCCCGCAGCCACTTGCCAGGCTCCTTCCCCTCCCCGGGATGTGGCCAGGACTCCCTGCTTCACAGAGCCAGCACTTTCCAAAGAGGGTTTTGCTCCCTCAGAGGAGCCCCACTGCCCCTGGCTGCTGTGCAGGGGTGTGCCAGAGGTGCAGAAGTGGGTGCTGGGTGTGCAGGGCTGGACACGCAGCAGGGCTCAGTGCGGTGGCGCGGTGCAGGATGGGCTTCCTCAAGTTCCTGCCTCAATTCAGCTGGGTTTGGCCAACTTTTCCCCGTGCCCAGCAGAAGGTGCCAGGGCTGTGTAGGGCTGAGCTGGTGGGAGATGCCACCAAGACACCCTGCAGCGATCCCAGCTTTGCCACAGGCATATGGGGAACGGGCATGGGGGTGCTCTAGCCTCGGGAACCCCCCAGCACCACCCTGTAATGCGCTGGTCACAACCACAGGCCACCTTTACAGTGCGCATCCAGCTGTGCCATGCCCCCATGGGCACATCCAGCCGTGTCACAACCTGGAATGCACATCCAACTGCTGCATGTCCCTGTGTGCACATGCAGCTGTTGTCCTTGGGTGTACATCCAGCTGTTGCATGACCCCTGAGCTCCCATCCAGCTGTACCACACCACTGCATGCCCGTCCAGCTGTGCCCTGCACCTTTATGCGCATCCAGCTGTGCCATGCCCCTGTATGCACATCCAGCACCTGCACGACCCTTGTGTGCATACCCAGCTGTTGTCCCTATATGCACACCCAGCTGTTGTCCCTATATGCACACCCAGCTGTTACCCCTGTATGCACATCCAGCTGTTGCCCCTATATGCGCACCCAGCTGTTGTTCCTATATGCACACCCAGCTGTTGCCCCTCTATGCATACCCAGCTGTTGCCCCTATATGCACACCCAGCTGTTGTCCCTATATGCACATCCAGCTGTTGCCCCTGTATGCAGACCCAGCTGTTGCCCCTGTATGCACATCCAGCTGTTGCCCCTATATGCACACCCAGCTGTTGCCCCTATATGCACATCCAGCTGTTGCCCCTATATGCACATCCAGCTGTTATCCCTATACGCACACCCAGCTGTTGCCCCTATATGCACACCCAGCTGTTGTCCCTATATGCACATCCAGCTGTTGTCCCTATATTCACACCCAGCTGTTGCCCCTATATGCACATCCAGCTGTTGTCCCTGTATGCACACCCAGCTGTTGCCCCTATATGCACACCCAGCTGTAGCCCCTATATGCACATCCAGCTGTTGCCCCTCTATGCACACCCAGCTGTTGCCCCTATATGCACATCCAGCTGTTGTCCCTATATGCACACCCAGCTGTTGTCACTATATGCACATCCAGCTGTTGCCCCTATATGCACATCCAGCTGTTGCCCCTATATGCACATCCAGCTGTTGTCACTATATGCACATCCAGCTGTTGCCCCTATATGCACACCCAGCTGTAGCCCCTATATGCACATCCAGCTGTTGCCCCTCTATGCACACCCAGCTGTTGTCCCTATATGCACACCCAGCTGTTGTCACTATATGCACATCCAGCTGTTGCCCCTGTATGCACATCCAGCTGTTGCCCCTCTATGCACACCCAGCTGTTGTCACTATATGCACATCCAGCTGTTGCCCCTCTATGCACACCCAGCTGTTGCCCCTATATGCACACCCAGCTGTTGCCCCTATATGCACATCCAGCTGCGGCTTCAGCTGTGCGCCCCGCCTCCAGCGCCCCCCCCCCCGCCCCGCCCAGTCCTCCACCGTCCCGGCATGCCCCGCTCACAATGACTCCTCATTTTTCTCCCCCTCCCTCACCGCAGCCGCACCCAACCAATCAGCTGCGCCTCAGGGCAGGACGAATTACCAATAGCGAGGGGCGCTTCGCCAGGAAGCCGCGGCGGCAGCCAATGGGAAGGAGCGGGAGGCGGGAGCAGCGGCGCGGTGAGCGGAGCGGGGCCTGGCGGTGTCTCTGGAGCCGGCACCATGGTGAGCACCGGGACCGGGGGCCGAGGTGCAGGGGCCCCGGGGCGAGGCGGGTGGGATGGGGCCGTCCCCGCCGTGGGCAATCCCCGTGGGCTTCCCTCAGGCCGGGCAGCAGCGGCCCGGTGCGGGCTTAAAGAGAGCGGTGCCCCCCCGGGGGCGAGGGCCGGGCCGGGTGGCCCCGAGGCCTCCGCAGGGCCCCGGCCGTACCTGCCCGTGCTGCTCTCTTCCAGTCTATTATGTCCTATAACGGCGGGGCCGTGATGGCCATGAAGGGGAAGAACTGCGTGGCCATCGCCGCGGACCGGCGGTTCGGGATTCAGGCGCAGATGGTGACCACAGACTTCCAGAAGATTTTCCCTATGGGAGAAAGACTGTACATTGGATTGGCAGGGCTGGCCACGGACGTGCAGACGGTGTAAGTGAGGCTGCCGCACGTCCCCGTCCCCAGCCCCCAAGAGGCATGCGGACAAGAAGTCCTAAGTGGCTTGAGCAGAAATGGCTTTGGTTATTCGTGGGGGAGGTACCGTAGGTGGGGTCAGTTCTGCACTGCCTGGTCTCCCTTCAGTGGGGGTTACTGTACGTGATTTAAGATCCCATCCCTATGAGAACATAACCAGTAAAGGGGCTGCAGGAAACCTGGAGAGGGGCTTTGGGCAAGGGCCTGCAGGGACAGGCCAAGGGGAATGGCTTGAACCTGCCCGAGGGGAGACTGAGCTGAGCTCTTAGGCAGAAGCTCTTCCCTGTGAGGGTGCCCAGAGAAGCTGTGGCTGCCCCATCCCTGGCAGTGCTCAAGGCCAGGTTGGACACCAGGGGCTTGGAGCAAGCTGCTCCAGTGGAAGGGGTCCCTTCCTGTGGAGCTGGATGAGCTTTAAGGTCCCTTCCAACCCAAACCACTATGAAATACGTACTGGTCTCAGGCAGGTGTCAGGAGCTGGCATCCATCAGTGTGCAGCAGAACAGTTCATGCCTGGGTGAAGGCAGAAGAAAAGGAATCTGCTTCTGCTGTAATGCTGATTCTCATCTCTCGCAGTGCCCAGAGACTGAAGTTCAGGCTGAATCTCTACGAGCTGAAGGAGGGCAGGCAGATCAAACCTCAGACTTTTATGAGCATGGTTTCCAATCTGCTCTACGAGAGACGGTAAGTGTCAAACAACAGCCGCTGTTTACGTGTCAGTGAAGGCCTTGGTGGCTGTAGCTGATGTGATTCTAGAGAGGGAGGAGGCTGAGGAGCGCCCCTGCAATGACTGCTCGTGGTACAGCAAAAGGAGACTTCAATCTAGTGACAATGTCATCTTCAATTTCCTTCCAAGATAACACCCTATAGCAGTACCAGTTTGTTCTCCTTGCTGTGCTGAAGCCATGGTACAGTGCTTCAAGGTTCCCCTCACCAGAAGCACCTGTGGGATGTTTTCCTTGCCTGGATATTCACACGGGATGCGGAGCTGGAGCTGTATCAAGGTGGTTTCACTGCTCTGTTTGTCCTTCCCAGGTTTGGGCCGTACTACACAGAACCGGTCATTGCGGGGCTGGACCCTATAACACATGAACCCTTTATCTGCTCCCTGGACCTCATCGGCTGCCCCATGATCACCGATGACTTCGTGGTTAGCGGGACCTGCTCGGAGCAGATGTATGGCATGTGCGAGTCCCTCTGGGAGCCCGACATGGTGAGTGGGGCTCCTCTTCTTGGATTCAGGCTCCTGCTGTTCACTGGAGAACTGGGGATCCATGCACTGGATGAAAAGCTCTGTCCATTGGTGCTTCCCAAGGAGCATGGGAGAACAAAGAGGCTGGAGCTTGTAACTGCAGGAACAATCTTACAGCATCCTGGATGATACTTTGGGGTTTGAACAAAATCCAGTGCACCAGAACTGTTGGACGGGGCTTGGAGCAACCTGCTCTAGTGGGAGATGTCCCTGCCCATGGCAGGGGGTTGGAACTGGATGAGCTTTAAGGTCTCTTCCAACCCACATCATTCTGTGATTCCATTTTTACACTGACTAAAAGAGCTTCTGTTCCTCAGGAGCCCGACCACCTCTTCGAAACAATCTCACAGGCCATGCTGAATGCAGTGGACAGAGATGCCATTTCTGGAATGGGAGTGGTGGTGCACATCATGTAAGTGCTGCTCTCCTTCCCCTGCAGAACAGAGGTAGAATTCAATAAGCTGTGTGTTAAAGGAATTTGGTGCCAGGGTATTCCTATCCTGCTCCTTCCAGCAGTATCATTAACAACATTCTGTCCATTCTACGTGGTTTATTTCACTGCTGCAGCTTGTGGCTGTGGCTCCAACTGCAGGAGCTACACTGGAAATCAGTCCTGGACACAGGGATTCCCTGGCTCCATTCCTGGTGGTGTTTAGGAGTGCAGCTCCTCAGGCAAGTAGCCCTGCCCAGAGGGATGCTCTTTGCCACAGCCTGCAGTGTTACCTCCCCAAGTCTGCAGTCAGGCTTCTGAAGCAGTTCATTTTGCTGATGGGGCTCATTCCCTGGAGCATCCCTGGCACTGCTCTTGCTGGAGCTCCCTTGGGGCAAAGCAGGACGAGGATGAGCTTCACTTGGCTGGAACAGGCACCTTCAAGCCCAGATGATCCTGCCCGTGCCAGCAAACCCAACTACCTGTGTACACCGCAGAGGGGACAATCTGTATGTAGGTATTAAATGTGGGTTTACTAATAAGTGCTTTCTCTTTTCCCCTCTAGTGAAAAGGACAAGATCACCACCAGGACCCTGAAGGCTCGCATGGACTAACCCAGCACCAATCCTGTGCTTCACAGCCCACTCTGCTTGGAACTTTTTTAAATAAAACCCTCTGTTGTAGTGAGCTTTCCTTTTCTTGAGTCTCAACGCTAGGATTAAGTTCTCTAAAGCTGTCAGGAGGAGCTGGGTTTTACAGAGCAGCAGCACTTACCTTTGAGCCACCCATCATCCCCCTACATGTGGTGCTCCTAGGAGTTAACCCCATCTCCTTGAGACAGCACAGCACCATTGGCTTTCCCTACCAAACTCATTTGTTCTCCTATCCAGGACTTGGTTAAACCAGTTCTTACTTAGACCCCTCATTGTACAGACACATATCAAATGACTTTTCCAGTTCATGGAGGACTAAAACCAACCACATACCTCGTGGAGGCACGGTGAGGACACTTGAAAGAGGAGGGCAGGAAGGAGCAGACATACACAAAGTTTTACTTTTATTTTTCTCTGGTTGGAGACTCATCTTGTAACATGCATGCATTTCAAAACAGTAACAGTGTCTCAAACTGCTCCTAGCAAACAGACAAGCACAGAGGACTTCAACTTCCTAGTTAAAAAACAGCAGTGAAAAAACCCTAGAATGCTTTTGTTGTTGTTGTTTTCTTGACTTTTAGATTTAACTTCCATTTATTCACATTGTTTTCAGTGGCACTGATCAGCCCTGCCCACCCTTACAACCTGCGTGTAACACACTGGGGTGCAGCTGAACAAAGACCAGTACAGTGTCCCGAGTAGGGAAAAAACCCAAACCACTAAACCCGATGGATGCCCAGCGGCTGGTTCTGAGCTTTGCCAGCACTGTTACACGTGATACTCACACCAAAGAGCAAGGAAAATCAGTAGTGGCTAATCTGGATACTGGAGAATGGCTCTGCAGGAGTAGGGAAGCCAACAGGCATTAGGACACATGGGGAGAAGAGAGGTGTTTCGTTTTGGAGCTATTGGAACCCTGATCTGTCTCAGATCGGTTCCTCAGTATCACAAACCAAGTTGAGGACACACACACACTGACTTCAGAAAGGTCTGGACCACCTCAAGGTTCAACACTTTGCAGCTGGGAGGGAGGTGGCTGTAAAGACTCTGTAGGGCAGCACACAACCCCTACACCAAGCACAGCCCGTAACTACAACACAACCCCGCTCCATGCCTTTCCTGGGCTAAGAGGCTACTGAAGGTGACTGTGGTGGTGCTCCCAAGGGGAGAACAGGATAATAAGACTCCAATGTGTTCTTCCTGGTTACGATAATCGGATTTAAAATTAGGATTCTTGGAGCTGAAGAGTACAGCCTCATTCCCGCAGGAATCTGGAGTTCTGAAGTTCTCCCTGTGATGAACTGCATGGCTCTTAGAATTAAAAGCAGGTCAATCAGAGGCATGTACCAGACCAGAGGAAGGAACCCTTGCTGTGAGAACTCCTACTGACATTCCCTTTCCATACAGCAAACCCAGGCCCTCTTCCTGGTACTGAAGCTGCCCCACAGGGTGGGTGCTGCCTGGGACCTCCAGAACATGGTGCTCTATCACAGGGTGACCCAACACGTCCTCGAGTGGGTTTTATTGCACTATTGGAGCAGAACAGCACCCACAGTCACAACCTGTGACTCTGCACTCAGCCTTCCCTCTCCTGCTATCTCAGACAGGGAAGATGTCAAGTTCTAGGTTAAAAACACCTTTTAGGTCTTCAAATTTGACAGATCCCTGTTCAGAACGAGACCCTCAGCACAGGCAGGACTGTGGACCTGGCAGCTTCCCACACAAGCTCCCCCTGCCTTCAGGCATGGCGACACACACTAACCCTTTCTGAACCTCCAGCTGCCCAAAGAATTGCACCGTAATTCCTGGCAGCATCCTTCCCTCTGAGCAGGCTCGGAGGGATGTGCTACCTACTGCGACTCTTTCAGCCAGGGGTGGTTTGCAGTCAAATGCACTTCAGTGTAAAGTGTTCCGCAGGGTACATGCTACAGACAGAAATATCTACATTCAGCAACCTAGAACTAAATTCACACCAGAAACAGACAACAAACTAGCACAAGCAGTTGGTAAAACCAAGAATTGAAAGGGCTGGGTTTTTGCTTTTAAATACTTCGAGTTAAAAAAGTGACCTAAAACAAGATTAAAAAAAAAAAAAAAAACCCAAAAAAAAACAACCAACCCAAAACAACCAAAAAAAAAAAAAACCAAGAAAAAAAAAAGTCCCTTTTAAAAAGAAATCAAATATTTGCAGCTTCACTTCTTATTCTGGTAAGAAAAATACTGTCTAGAACCAAAACTGAGCATTTTTTCAACGCAATGCTACCTCTCAAAATGTAAACAATATACAAAATGCTTCTGTTAAACAAAGTTCCATACCTGGGTAATACATCAGGAAGTGAGGAAATCGCATGTCTTTACTTTAATACACAAATATGGCAACTTGACAGAAGTGGCAGAATTGGGGAAGTGCTGAAGTGAATGGAGTTCATGGGGCTTTTGGTGTCACTTGAGCCAGCGACAGCCAATTTGATCCTCAAAGGTTGGTTGGAGTGGAATAAGAAAATACAATTAACTGCTCTTAAACCCTTTAGCATCAGCCTTCCAGAAAGATTGCTGCAGGAACTAACTGCCATTTTCATGTCAGCCCTGGTGATGAATGAGACTCTTGCTCCGAGCTATGCAAGCTTCACCTGCTGACTTTCTTTGGGTTGTTTGCTTTGTAGGATGTCTGCAGTTCACTCGTTCCCTTCTCTCTTCCTCCCCCCATTTCTCTCTTCTGTTTTTCCTTTATAAATGCATGATTTCAAGCCTTTCAGAGGTCCCACCTAGTTTCCCCAAAGGAGAATACAAACTTACCAGGCCAAAGTTGCAGATTCAATGCAGAGTTTTATAACTGTCAAGAATAAAAAGTGATTGGTATTTAATTTCCGATAGTAAACTTAAGTGCTTATTGTTTTAAGAGAAAAGCAACCAATATAATGCCCACAAAACCAAGCTGCTGATACCCTCCAAGTCCTCCCTTTTTCAGAGTATTCTCATAGCTGCATTTGTTTTGTGGCTTTTCCAGCTACACACCTTAAGACATGAGACTCTCAGGCCTCCCAGACAATGGTGTGTTAACCCCACATCACACGGAACAAGGACCGGACTCCAGTGGAGAAGAGATTTGTCCCGTGTCAAAGGGAATGACCCATGAATGAAGGAAAAGATTCATATCCCGTTATGACCCCTAATGTTAATTCTTGTTTTCTTAAAGACTATTTACAGTGCACTCTCGTGGGCTGAGACTTCAGCCCCTTTTTGTCCCCTTCAAAGTTGAGACCTGTGGGATTCACATCACAAACGTGGGTGCGAACATCTACGAGAACCCCAAGCCCACATTCAGAATCCAGACCAGAGCTAGGTTAGTCTAGGGAAATTACCAGGATGTGATGAGCACCAGTTATCTCTCAAAAGGACCAAATTCCACACAGCAAACTGTAGCACGTGTTACAGCACAGGACAGACATTCGAAACAGCTTATTCCCGAAACAAAGGCATATGTGAAAACAGTTTCAAGGCAGAGAAGCAACATGTTTCAACTGCAAGAGGTTTGTTCAAAACACTAAATCCTGCTTCAAAAAGAGAAAGACAATTAAAAAAGGAACCAAGAGATCTGTAAGTGGTGTGCCGCAGAGCTAACGAAACCCAAAGCAAGTCTGACAAGCTTGGCTGTGAGAAATAGTACAAGCATTCTGGAGACAAAACAGGACGTTATTCAGTCACTCCAATCAGTTCCGATTCCTTAAAGGGGAGGTGGGGGGGAGTAATCTGGTGCAAGTGTTCGAACATTTCCACTCCTTGACTGTTGCTCTAGAGGGGGGTATGGAGCAGAGAAGAGTAAAACCAACCATAGCTCAAGTCCTGAGTCCTTTGGAGCTGGGAGACTCGCTCCACAGTCCCAGCTCCCAGCACTCCCCACCGGTAGCGAAGTCCAATTCCTTCGTGTGCAAGTCACATTGCCATGTGAAAAATGAACCACCTAAGCAAAGAACCTCTGTCAGGAAACAAATTCAAGTACCTGTTGCAGATCGGGCTAGTAAGGAAGACTGAACATTAGCTAGATTAACACTGGCGGAAGTGCGATGTTAAGCTGTCACCTAAGAGACGGGGTAATTCCTGACAGAGGTGCGACAGGGAAACACTCCGGATACTCAAATATATCCCATATCTACAGGTACAAAATGCTTTTTTTCTTTTTCCTTTTATGAAATCATCATAGCTGGCCAATTTAAAGCACAATGGGTCCGAGCACATTATTATCTGAGGTCATTCAATGCCTCTACTACTTCTCATACCTGTTTCTTTACGTTCTAGGAGTTAACACCTCTTTAAGTGATCATCTTTGGTAGATGTTCATTTCCCTCATCTTTCTTGGAAACCAAGTGCAGTTACAAAAGTTTGTCTTACTTAAATTAACCCAAAAGCATAAAGTGTCCCAGTCTGAATTTACCTAAAGTTCAGCGACTCCTCCTTATCAGAGTAGTATTTTCTGTCCTTGAAATGGAGAGCTAGTTTCCTTCCAATTCCTACCAAGAGGGAAATAAAAGGGTTTGTATGCCTTTCTGGTAAAGACAGTCCAATAATAAAAAACCCCCAAAATAGTAGTTTGTGGAACCAGGCACTGCTTCACTCCCACTGAACGTGATCTAGAGCGATCCCTTCTAGACAGTGCCACGTATCATATCCCTATGGGCTTCTCTTGATCGGAGAGGAGAAAATGTCATTAGAAAGAGCAGTGCTGAAACAATGCACTTTGCTTGTTTTAAAAAGCCCTCAAATCTGTGTCTGGGCACTTCTGTAACATAAAACCCCACTTTTCCACCTGGGTCAAGTGGACTGTTGGAGGGTGCACCTAGAATTAGTTTTCTCTTAAGTCACACAGTGCCACACACTCGCTCTTGCACACTCACACGCGCACACACACGCACACCCCACATGCTGCTACAGTGTCTGTTTTAGTGTCACAGGCTGCGTTCTCTGTTTGGAAGTAGCCCCCTCTTCCTCTTCATGTCTCGCTGAAGGCTGAAGACGACTATGTCAGGATATTGGAGATAAATTCGTTGAAGCGCTTAGAGTACTGCTCTGGATTCACGGTGGAGATCTCTGCCCCAGCCTGCAAGGCAGAGAGGAGACAGGAGTCACAACACCCTCCTCCAAGGGCAGCAGTGCCAAGGGGAGAGGAGGGAGGACAGAAGGGAGGGATCATGTCAGCACAGCCTGGGACAGACCCATAAGAAACTGCAAGTTCTAGTGGGGAAAAAAAACCCATCAAGAGCTCGAGAGACATCCCCAAGGAACTGATTTTAGGTCCAGTTGGATCTTCTGCAGAACACAGAGTCAAAGCACTGGATTTGTTCTCATATGCTTTACAAGGGATTTGGAAGGAGCATGAAAAACTCCACGTCCTCCTAAACCAGGCTCTTTTCAAGCCCTTTTGGGAAGCTTGGGATTGCTACTGGGGAGCAGGACTGGCCCCAGGAGGGGGATAGGGTATCACGCCTCCCTGTAAGCCAGTCTGCTCTGCTCTGTGGGGCAATTTGGTGCCACACCAGGGAAATTAAGCACCTCCCAAACTGGGAAAACCTTTGCAAGACAGTCCGAGAAGATGCTAAATGAGGGAAGAGCTGTTCTTGGCCATGGAATCACTGAAGAACTTCCACACTGATAGAAAAATCAGAGTCAGGAGGCATCACCCATGCGCACGCAGGCAAAGCAGAAGCCCCAAAGCCCATCGTCCCTGCAGTGGGTGGCTGCTTACCCCATGTTTCACTGTTTTGGCAGCATGTGCAGCTTTCTTCTTTGCATCATATGGTGTAAGAATGTCTATAATGGCCATGAAGTACACTTCCTTCTTGGGGGCACCTAGCAAGGCAAGAGAGTCGCTAGCACACCCTGAGCTGTGAGCAAAGCCCCCCCTCCTCTAGAAATACATGGCTGGTTTGCTGCATACAGCAGAGAAAGCAAGGAGCTGGAGGCTGTGAAGGGGTAGAGAAGAAGGACTGGAAACAGCACACTAGAGGCCCACATGCTCTCTGACCATGCCACTACTCTCCAAGCATCATTTCTACCCATTCCAACTCTCACCATCCGCAACCAGGCACTGCACAGCAAAGGAGAGACACTTGGCAGAATCCCTCTCTCTGTGTGCACGGTCCTCCCCTTCCATTCAGCCCACCCAGACCACAGGACACCCCCTCTGCCCTCCAGAGCTTCCCAGCATCCCAGAATACTCACTTTCGTGGCTTTTCATGGCGTATACGTCGACAGAGGGATCGAACTCCCCAGGCCCAAAGAAACGTGGGTAGTTGAGGAGGTTGCCAGGGCTGTCGGGGGGGGTGCCATAGGAGGAGATGGGGTTGCCTCCCAGCCCATCGTTCTCACACTCCTCATCCTCTGCCCGATCCTCCACTTCCATCTCTTCCTGCTCTGCTCGGTCAACATCGTGGATCCCAACCAGCAAGCTGTAGTCCATAATCTTCAGCTGAGCTAAAAACTGGGAGAAAGAGATGAGTGAGAACAGCAGCATCCATTGGGATCAGAGATTATCAGTCCTACCCTGCCAGTATCCCCCTAAGGATGGGCTGTAGCAAGAGCTAAACCCTTATTAGACTCCAGAGAATTTAATCAGATTCCCTGGCATCAGCATATCCTTGATTGTATTTGCTTGACTGATCCAGGAATGGCATCCTTTGCAGCTACTACTGAGGCCACAGAGAGGACCCAGTTATGGGAGACAGTTACAAGCCACCTTCCCCCCCCTAGTAAACTCTACCTCCACATCCCTCTTCAGCTTCTCCAGGAAGTTCTTTTTACTCTCTTCTCCAACGTGCAGCTTCTGGCCCTCATTCAAGAAGTCGTTGTCCTTGAATGTCGGTAGATCCTTGGCCTGCAACAAGAAGCCTGTATCAGACTCTCCAAAGCCCTGCTTCCTGGGGGAGGGCTGGTACATGGAGTGCACAGGGACTCTGATCAAGTGTGGCCTTGCACCAGGGTGTTTTGGCTGTTTATAAGGTGAAGTGGCTCATCCTGTCCACTAAGTATGAAAAAGGCATTAGGCAGAGCACACTATTTGTCAGTGAATCCATGTGCTGAGCTGGACCCAAGGGGAAACTGAAGGGAGACACAGAGAACGACCCAACTTCAAAGACTGCTGCCGGCTGAAAGCTCCAAAGCTGGGCTCCAGCCAGAGGTGGCCCAACCAGCTCCCAGAATAGAAAAGAAATCCGTTCTGTTGGCTTCTGGCTGGGGGAAGGCTTGGGAAAAACATACTTCTCTTCCAGAAGACTTGAGGAAAGGATTAAACCCACTGCTCTGGTGAGGAACACGCTTGCAGCAAGCCCTGAGCACTTCACAGGGCTACGGAAGAACATGAAACCCCTTTGTACAACGGGGAATTCAATGATTTTGTTCTTAGAATGACATATAAGCGTCTGGTGGCTTTATACAGATCTAGTATGAATGGTCTGAGACAAAGTGCAGCAGCAGCAAAGGCTGGGGGGTAAACAGCCAGCAAGCTGGGTCGCTTGTGCACGATGGAGCTGGGCTTTGACATCAGAGCATTCAGTGTAAATGGGAGCTCCTTGTCTCACACCAGAGATCTATTTTTAGGCCAGGCTGGAGTAGACTCACTCTGTGGTCCCAAACCTGAAAATCCCATGTGCAAAACATGTAGTACTGTGAGTTACTACTGTGATTTCAACAGGACTTTTCCCAGGAGCATCATAGCCAAAGTTTTGCAGAGGCAGATTCTTAGTCACAAGTTCCCCTAATGGCACCAGAAACCAAACTGAAAAACACACTGAGATACGGCAAGAATCTGAGAGAGCTGCTCTGGTTTATAAAGCATCTGCTGCGAAAGCTAACTGCTGACCTGACTCAGTTTGGTACTCAGGGAGTGCTATGAAGAAACCCTTCCCTAAAGACACCATTGCACTAATGCGGGCTTTGGTACATGGGGGATTGTCCCCCAGTAAGTTCCCCCCACTCCTGATAATGTCAATACAACAGAGTAGGGCAGGGCAGCATCAGATCTGCACCATCTCTTCCTGAGCAGTTACTGGGCACAGCCTGAAAGGTGGGACAGAAACAGGTTATCACTCAGGGCCCATTTAATACCCCGTGCTCAATACCCCTTTGGAAAAGGGAAGTCAGTTGGATCCATCTGCTTCCAGCCACCTGGAGGAAGGAAAGGCTGGCCAGGGATGGTCCATACCTTCTCTTTGTCGCTTGCTTCCCTGGATACTGTTGAGCCCTGATAAAAGAATAAAGAAAAGAGCATTGCTGCACTATGTGTCATATTCCCAAAGAATTCCTCAACACCATTTAATTCTTCCATGCAGAAAAATAACAGCAGTAGCGTTAACATCAGTTCTCAGCCCCTTTTTCATGCCCAGGGTACACTTATGGGTCTCCCTGCTGTAGCAAAGGCCACTTGTATTGTGGGAATGGAACAACATTTGAGCTCCAGGAGAAGCTCCATCCACAGCCCGCAAAACCTGATTCCAGTGAACAAAACCCAAAGCCCAGGACCTGGTCAAATGGGTGTCACAAAGGCCAACTCCCACCCCTCTGGAAAAGGAGCTCAGCTCCATGACTTGCCCTCCAAACCCTCACCTTCAGGTCGTATTTCCTGTGCACAGTCAGCCTGTGACTAAACACGTTTCTGGTCACCACCATGTAGGTTTCCACTCCATCCACGGTGAGCCGGTACATGCCAAGGAACTGAGGCAGGAGGGTGTTCCCATGACACTCCACTATGAACTGGAGGAGGGTGGGGAAGGGAAGGGCAGAGGAAGACAGCACTGTCACACAAACCCATCTCTGACAGCTCAGCAAGACGCTGACAGTGAAGCCTCCAGTTCCAGCCATCTGATACCAATGGGAAAGGAAAGAGGCTTGCAAATGGCTCCAACGGTCACAAGAAGAGCAAGTTAGGGCATTGTAAGAACCTTCCAGCCCTGAGCTGAGACAGAGCATCCCACTGTGAGTGCTTGTCTGCTGCGGCAGGCTAGGTGTGCATGACCCACAGCAGAGCGAGTGTGTTGTTGGCACTGGCTAAACTTCCCTTCTTGTGGTTGTGGGAGTGAAGAGAAAGCGAAGAGAAGGTCCACTGGCAGATAATGTGGACAAGGGTAGAACATTTCCAGCTGCCCCAGTTTGCCCTTCCTTCCCTGCTGCATGCAACTGTCTCCTCCCTGGCTCCTCTAGAAAGTCTAATTCAAAGGATGGAATTAGGAGCACGTTTACAGATCTCGGGTACCAGTGATCCATCATTCATTGATACAAGGAACAGAGTGAGCTGGGAAGGGGCTCAGCACTGAGAAGAAACAGGCAGCTGTGCCGTAACTGGCTCTCCAATGCTAAGGGACACCATTTTCTCCTGCAAAAGCTCGTTGCAAGCTCTGCCAGGTTGCACACTGCAGATCCAAGCTCCAACTCCCCATCACCAGATGCTCCCCAAGGTGTTTGCCACCTCCCCACCAGGCTTCCAGACTCACCGTACCTGATGGTACTTCTTTAAGATGTTGTGCATCTCTGCTACATCCTCGCTCGACACCGCCTTGATGACGAACCTCCTGTCGTAGGTGGTGAGGAAGCGGGCCCCGCACCGGCCCTGGCTGTCACTGTTCACCGGCGCGCTGCGTGTCACCGAGTTCTGAGGGAACCAGAACAGAGCAAAGTGGGGAGGAGAAGCCGAAGCTGCCACCTCCCTGGAGAAGAAACAAAAGCAGATGAGACCTGGGTGATCCGGGCCAGCTCCACAACCTGGCTCTGGAACAACAGACATCCCAGGGACCTTGTGGTCCACTGGAAGCATGACGGTGGCCAAGCTTCAGAGAACATTTCGCTCATGGCCATTGGAAGCATCCTTGAGTGCTCAGGTTAATGCAGCTATTGATTTACCTGGTTCACTCCACCACCTGGCATGTATTTTTGATGAGGTTTTTTACTAGGAGCTTTTTATGCACAGGCCAAGACTCCTTTTCCTCCTGGAAGCTTAAGAACAGCCAGGATCTTTCTAAAGTCTTAAAGAAAACCAGAACACAATGAAGGAAATGGCCTTCTTTTCCCTCAAGCAGCCTAAACTGGTGAAAACCTCATTGTTTGGGAATTCTTTACAGGTCCCCCTGAAAGCAAAAGCCACCCTCAGCTTCTGCTCTTCCTACAATGGGATGAAAAAGATTGGGAGTATAAATAGCTTGGTTGTTCTTCCGACAACCAGCAGCATCTGTCTTTATATCCCTGTCTCCACCCTTAGCAACGAACCATTGCAGCTTCTTTTCCTACTTGCAGCATGACTGGAAAATCCCAGGCAGACTGCAGAGTATCCACAACATTCCCTGAGCCCCAACGTGTTCTGAAGCCTCCCCCCAGGTAAGGAGCCTCATCCCACTGCTGGAGCCGCTGCTCTTCACACCTTCCAGACCAAGTCAAACAGATCCCCGGTCTCCTGCTTGTTTCCTGTATCACTCCTCAGCACCTGCCTTCCAGCTCCATGAGCCCAGTCACCAGTGCTGGTTTAGAAGCCATTCTGTCAGCCAACAGTGGTGGCTCTCACTGCTATTTCCTTGCCACTGGTGCAGGCAGACGGGGAGAGTTGAGTTGTGCTCTGAAACAGTGATACTTGGTAGTGGTCTTCAGTGTCTTTCAGGATCTCAGGGCTGGACAATGCATTTCATGCTGTGTATTTTAGCTGCTGGTTACTGTTCTCTCCTCCTCTCAGCTGTCTGAGGAGCAGGCAGCAGAGGGAGCCTGCTCTTCTGCAGACAGACACAGGCGAGCAGAGCCTGCTGTGAAAGAGGGATTTACCATGTCACGCTGCAAGTGAGCTCAGAGGTTTCCTTTCAGAATGAAGCATTTAAAGCTTTTAAAACTTTAATGAAGCAGGGGAAAAACTCGGCTCCTGCCAATGGCTTTAGAAACCATCAGGAAAAGAAAGGCAAACAAAAAAAAAAAGCCCCTTTGCTTCTTACTGACATTTGCAAATGAGTCCGTGCTCCACAATTTAATCACCCCTCACCTCAAAACCACAGAGCTTTTCTTGTAGAAGAGCTGGGAAGCAGAAATCATGACCACATATGGACATGACCAAATTTACAGCCCTTCGGTTTACTTCGTTCCCTTCCTGTCACTCCCACCTCTTCCCCACTTGAGGTGTTATATTTAGCATTCTGGCTCCATTCCCACTGAAGCCATCACATTTTACCCACCTGCACTTAGCTCACTAAATGTTTTCTGCTTTCTGTTCTAGCTGCTGGCTTCTAAAGAGCCAAAGATGGGAGAAGTAATCCTTCAGACCAACAGCTAAAGTGGCAATGAGAAACCAGGCAGTGAGAACCAACAACCACCCCAGGGGCAGGGTGCTGCTGGCAAAGCAGCCCCCTCAAGAGCCACACACAGCCACTGTCAACAGCCCAGAAGGTGCTGGTGCTGCTTCTCTCTGGCACCATCGGTGCCCTGAGAACAAGCCTGAGGGGAGGAGGGAATAAATGAAACCAATAATCTCAGAGGCATGTGCTCAAGAAAAGCATGGGCTGAGCAGCCGTGTCCTGAAAATAGAAGAGCTCTTCCATCACAAGCAGGAGAGATCTGTGTGCACAGCTTGCAGGTAAGGACAGGCACAAAGAACCTGGGCGCAGCTCTGTCTCTGTCAGCACACGGGCACTCATGCAGCCCAGAGCTGCAGCAGGCAATGTTTACCATTCCTCCTGGGGATGGCTGGCCCCTTGCAGAAGGAAAGCAAAGCTGACTGTCAGTTCCGCTTGAAAAACATGTCTCTGAGCAAACAGGCTCCGAGTGCCCAGCACGCCTGAGAACAGGCAGCAGAGTGGGAAGAGCCCTGGCAGGCAGGAGAGAGGCAGCTGAGACAGTGAAACTAAGCAGCTAAAAGCCCCAGCATCGAGCCTGGTACCCTCAGAGGTCACTCCTCCTCATAGAGACTGGTGTGCGCCCCTCTTGGTCTGGATCAGGAGGCAGAGGATGGGATGCAGGTGCTACACAGCTGCTCTTTGCCCCATACATGAGACTGCATCGAGTAGGTGAAGCATCTTCCCAATGCAGCAAGCCATGGGCTAAGAAAACAGATCTCTTCATGATATTAACCTTGAAACCTTCATGATATTAACCGTGAGATCAGGCATAATCTAGATAGAATCTGGGAGAATTCTGACATGCTTGGGGAGGGTATATGGAGATGTATGTGAACATGGGGGTGGACACACACACACACTCCCAGAAGGAAGCACTGTGGTGGGGTCAGCAGGAACAGCCCTGCTCCTATCTCCTCTCCTCACAACACAGGCAGCAGTGAAGCAAAGAAGGGAGAGAGCAAGCAGCTTGTGCCACTCACCCACTGCTCCAGTGCTGTGGTGCCTCTCTGGGCTGGTGGATTCCAGGGAGGATTTTAGTTGAAGCCCTCAAGCAGCGAGTGCTGGGACTCTGCCAGCCCTTATCAACTGCAGCCATGCCAAAGACACCGGGTTTAATTACCTAACCCCAGCCTGCTAAAGGCCATGCAGCTATCAAAGCCACCCTCTTCTTCTGCACTGGCTTTTCCCCCAGTTAAGAGGTCTCCAAGCAGCCTGCTACTACGCAGCTCCTGCTGTGTGCGGAAGGAAGCCCTGCTGCAAGCAGCAAGAGTTGTGCCATCTCTTTCACTGGATTTAAGCTCAGTGGTATTAATACAAGAAAAATCTCCCCTTCAAGGCAAGTCTGAGCCTTTGGCCTTGGGGGTCAAAGCAGCAGCCACCTTGATAAACCCAATTCAACAGCACCAATCCTTGGCCCACACTTAGTTAAAGCAGCACCCAAACCTGTGAAGCCACGACAGACTCATTTTCCTTGCAGATGTTCTGCACTAGATCATTGCTATCCTCCAGCTCCTGCCTGTCTGCAGCCATCTGCTGCCTCTTCTTTTCTGCCTAGGCTGCATGCTCTCTGCAGCAGGGACCATCTTTTCATCCTGCAATTGCCCAGTGCTTGGCACAGCAAGATCTACTCCACTGCTGTGAGCCCTTAGGGTTACGGGAAACCCATTCCAACTGTAATAATAAACCCCTAAAAACTGGCCCCACAAGAATGTTGTATCACAGTTTCTCTGCCAGTTTGGTTCTTGTATCCCAGGCAAAGGTGTTTGGGTGGCAGGGAGAGAAGAGACTGTACCTGGTAGTCTTGATCATCAATCCCAAATCTCTCCCGGAGGTTTCGGAACACCAGTGGACAATATTCCTTAAATTTAAAGCGACTTGGCAGGTTTTCCCTAGGGCAAAGCAGAAAAGAGATTCTTGTGCAATGATCACTCAATTCTTCTGCCACCTCACTGCTAACCCCCCGGGATATCAAAGCCCCCTCCTACCTACGAGGGCCCTATTCTGCACATATTTACCCTCATGAGGGTAGCTTGTTTCTTTGGATGCCTACAAGAGTCATCTCCTCGCAGAAACATTTGCAGGCCTAAAAGGCTTTTGCATGAGGATGTCTGTCTGAACAGAACAATCTCCCCTGTCACAAGCACAGATTTGACAGAACCATTTCTCTCTTTCCCCTTCCTTTGTTGCTTTGTTCCCTTCAGTAACACAGCTGCCCCCTGCAACACACTGCTACTGTTCAAGAGGAAAAGCTGCAGGAAAGGAAGGGGGGAGCTCTGATTTCAGATCAGATCACATCACTGGTGCATCAAAAGAAAGGTCAACATGCGACAAACCGTCTGACCCAGAACCCAAAGGAGAGGACAGGGATCAGCTCCAGCCAGGCGCGTTCCAGACCCCAGCATTCCAGAGCCAGCTCTGCTGCCAGGCCTCCCCAGAGCGGAGTGGACACCACACAGCATTCCCCATGGCTGAGGGATGCTGCATCTCCTCCCTAGCAGAGCTCTTCTTCTGCCCAGTGGGGAGAAGCAGAGAGGATGGTCCTGCTTGGACACAGTGGGAGATGCTGTCAGCTCATTCTCAATGAGAATCCTTTGCATTAATATGTGGGAAACTAAACTCTCTGTAGGAGAGATACTGCAAATTGTAAGTGCCAGGGAAGACAAACTTTTGAATCACACTCCCACTCCTAAACGCTGATCCCTGTAAAATTGAGTGAAACTGAAGCATTAATCAGGGAGCACCACACACACACAGAGCCAGGGTGGAGAACACGGCGCCCAGCACTAGTCACAACCATGGCTTCCCCAGGGATTCCAAACCTTCATCTTTAGGAAAAGGAATAGGGGGTAACTCCATACAAAACCCCTGGGCCAGAGGTAAAACACAGCCCCACAGCTCTCTCCTGTGAACAGTCACAAACAGACAGGGAACTTGGGAGGCTACAGAGAGAAAACTCCTGCCCTCTGCTCCGTGGTCCATGGGATTTGGGGAATACCCAGATAGGACACTGCCAGAGTCACTGTCCTCCATCGGTTTTGTGCATAATCAAGATGCCAAGTCCCTAGGGCTGGAGTCTGCCGCACAAGTTACACCTTCTGAACTCTGAACCGCCCAGTCCAGTTATCCACATGTAACTTGCTTTGTAGTGGTGCCACTTCTAAGCCCGGCCTTAACAGACTTCTTATCCCTCAAAGGCTATAAACCAAACCATGAGACAGCATCTCAGTGACAGACTGACCCTCACCATGTCCTCTTGAGGGGTCTGGGCAGGGGCACGTGTGCAGCCATGCCACATCCTCTTGCCATTGCAACAGGGAACAGACCAAAAGGCCTTCACTGTGCCACAGCAAAGAACTTTTAAGTCCAGAGACACACAAGTTGGGAAGCACCTACTTACTTGTTGAATAGATGATTGTCCACCTTAATCTTACTGTAGGCTTTAAAGTCATCTGGCATTAACATGACGGGGACAGGAACATTGCTGAGCTCGTTGATCTAAAAGAGAAAGGAAACAGAGACTCAAACCCCAAGTTCCACTGCTCTGCAGTTACTGTCAATGGACTTTAGGGATGCCAAACATCCCAGAAGCTGGTTTGGAAGCAATAAAACCCATTAGACTTTTAGAGCAACTTGCTGTGCTGAAGCAACCTGGAGAACACTGTGGTTACAAGTGGTAGAAGCATCTCATTCAGTCATGTGCTGAGTACTCTTGAGCCAGCCTCGGCTCTTCCATCTCTTCACCTTCCACTGATCATCCAAGACACAGCTTAGAACTGAGACAAACCGACAGAAATAGCAGATCTCCTGTTTTAACTAAATCCCCTCTGCTTTTATTTAGGGAATGTTGCATCAGCCAATCTCTTAACCAGTTCTCACCGCCACAAATCATGGATGACCAAAGCCTTCAACGTGGCCAGAGCAGACTGGGGGTGGCAACACAGCACAGGTCCCCGGTGGCTGCTATTTCTATGCTTTTGCTGTCTCTTGTTGCTCTTATCCCACCTTCTCGAAAGGGATGAGTCACTCCACTAGATTGTTTTTGCTCCTTAGTCATGTGTATGGCAAGCACAGGAATAGAGGGAAGCAAAAGAATGAACCTGCAGCTACTATTGTACAGCCAGGCTCATGCTACAGCACCCGGCAGTGAAACAGCACTAGTAAAAACCTAATGCAAAAGAACAGAATCTACCTCTGGGCTGGATGTTGCCACCCTGCTCCAGCCAAGCCCAGGCACTGACAAGGCTGTGCCAGATTCAAGAGCAGGTCAAGAGGCAGCACTGTCTGAGGACAGCCCCAGTGTCATCCATTCACATGGACTTCACAGGAATCACACAGGTCCCACCTCTCTGAACTGATATTAACCCACTGGATTGAGGAAGTCATTCCATCCCAGCTCCAGTCCCATAATTCTCGTGCCAAGCAGGTAATGCTGGAGAGGAGCAGCCAACACTGGCAACAGCGGGGTTTGGACAGGCGTCAGGCCTGGAGTCTGTTCCCAACACCAGCACCTTGGGCAGGTCAAGTGACTTCCAATAGGCTTGGAAACCACCAGCACTTCCCTGCTGCCTGGGAACAGGGTCCAAGATATCAGCCTAAGGACATGGACTCCAGCTCCGGAATTCCCTGCTCCCTGCATGCACAATACTGTCCAAAGAGCTGCTGCCACAGCACCTGTGGAGGGAAACAAAAGGAGGTGCAAGGGAGCTGGTCTGCAGCAACACAGAATCACAGTTTGGGTTGAAGGGACCTTAAAGCCCATCCGGTTCCAACCCCTATCACAGGCAGGGACCCCTTCCACTGGAGCAGCTTGCTCCAAGCCCCTGTGTCCAACCTGGCCTTGAGCACTGCCAGGGATGGGGCAGCCACAGCTTCTCTGGGCACCCTGTGCCAGCGCCTCAGCACCCTCACAGCAAAGAGCCTCTTTAATGTCTAATCTGAACCTAAGGAGGCCAAAGGAGGCCCCAGCTCCGGAGATGTGCAATGAGCTGTCTGATGCTATGAGCAAGCCTTTGACAGGGTATGGATTTGTCCCATCCTCTCTCCATCATTCCCAATGATAAAACCAGAGCAGATTTAACAAATGTCAGACTGGAGAGAACGACACACACACGCTGCAATGAGAAAAGATGACTATTTTCAGAGCCTGCCATCCCACACAACAGATAAGCGGGAAGTAAACCGGGAACGGCTCCGTGAAGAGCAGAGATGGTGCTCATTAAAGCTCTGCCTTGGATTTACTTTACAGCAGCACCAAGGAGCATTAAGCACTCCCATAAAGTGCTTTGGGATGTACGGAGAATGCTGCACAAATGAATGAATAATGCCACAGGCTTCCCATCATTTGTAATCACAATGGAGCAGGGAGGAAAATACCCCCTGATTTAAGCTAAAGGCTCAATCCTGCCCAGGGCTGCTCCTTGAGCCGCAGGTAGGAGAAAGGGAAGGCAAAAGGGATGTCCTAGATGCTGATGCCCAGCTCCCAGCTCCTGCCGGGAGCTGCATCAGGCAGCCCCATGCACTGATTTTCCCCTCAGGGAACCAGCTCATTCTGTAGCAAGAAAGAGGTGCTGCCTCCAGCCACTATTTCTTGCTGTCTAACAGGAGGGGAAGCTCCTTCCACACTGCCTGTTCTCAGCCTCTTCCCAGCTATTAGCAGCTTGTTCCCGAGCGGAGGAAGGGAGCTGAGAGGGAACAGCCATTTGGAGATTGTCTCCTCCCTGCCAGGAACTGAGACACAAACGTTAGCAAAGTGAGATGTCAAGACGTCTCTGGATGTCCTCATTTCTGCCAAAGCACAAACCTCAAAGCAAATGTTGTACCTGTTGCAACCCTCCTGACTGGCAGAAATGGTGCGCCAGGATTCCTCGGCTCATTTAGAAGATGCCCCCACTCTTCCCAAGAGAAAACAGCCTGACAACAGTGCAAAAATCCCCCCCTGAGGAAGCCTCTCCCCCCTTTCAGCTGCATTCAGCAGAGCTTTCTGGACGCTTTGGGATTCCTGGAGGAGACAGGGAGGAGGAAGAAGGGGTCTGTGCCAGGATCAGCATCACTGACTGGTCACTGACGGTCTGTTCTCCACCACACAAGGCAGCTCCTGGTCACTGCACCTTTGCTCCTGACACCAGTCTGAAAGCAAACATGAATGGTTGGGGGTGGTTTTGTCCCAGCCAAAGGACACGCACTGTGCGCTCCCACAGTATCTCCCCTGCTTGATGCTTTCCTCAGGATGTCAAAGGGATTGGAATGAGAAGCCCCCACACTGCCATGGAAAAGGGATATCCCAACCCCTCCCTCCTCACAGTACAAGGCTCAGCACCCAGATCCCCTTCCTAAGGCTTATCAGGCCAGGCCCTGCAGCACGGTGCCAAGTGAAACCCTAGGAGAGCAGCAGCAGACAGGACAGGGATCCTCTCCTGTGGCTCATCATCACATCATGCTGGAATGTGAGCAGCCTCCGAGCGCAACGTGACTAACGCCTGGCACATGTTTGCTCTCTCGCCTTCTCCCCAGGGAGAGGCGTGGAGCAGGGATTATATATAGCAGAGTCTGTGTCTCGGAGTATTTCTGCTACAGAAGGCAAGGTCACAGCAAGGTGCATAGTGATGAGGTGCCCAGCAAGCCCCTGCCTCCTGGGGAGCCCTGCCCCACAGGTCTGACCCACCTGGTGCCCACAAAGAGATGACACCGTCGCCAAGCTGCAGGAGGTCTGCCCCTGCCAGGACCTGGGGAGAGCTCTGGGTACAAACTGCCCAGGGAGGTCTTGGACCTGGGTCTTCGGAAGAGGCAGCAGCCGACAGCAGAGATGCAGCAGACACGGACAGGCAGCAGAGCCAGACAGACAGCAGAGGTGCAGCAGACACAGACAGCACCACATCACACACCTCCGTCCCTCACCACATGGGTTGCTGTAGGAAGCACAGTGGCTGCAAGGAGCAGGTCCTGCTGCACCACAGCCTGGGGCGGGGGGGTTTCCACACCTCCCCATCAAATGCTTTAGAGGTCCCCAGGGGACCAGAATTAAGACCAGCTGATGTAGAGCAGGAGCTCTTCAGCCCTGAGCCCTGTCTCCAGCCTCTGCAGGTTTCCTGTAACATATCCAGCTTTTCAGACCTCATCATCTACCTTTGAATCCTCTGGAAAATAAGCCCCTGGTTTTGCACAGTCCTCTTACAGCAGTTTTCTATTCCCCTGGGTAGGAAACACACACACAACCTGACAGGGACCAATCCAGGCTGAAAGCACCACGAAGAAGAGCATGTTGCCACTGCTGCCCTTCCTCAGGAGGGACAGTGTGAATGGCACATGCTCCTCACAAAAGGCTCAGACACGCCAGGCTCCGAGGCTCTCAGTGGAGCTCAGAGGCTTTAAAACCAAGACACATTTTAGCCAAACCAACTGACATCTTCCCAAGGCACCAGCAGGGGAGGGAAGAAAGAGATGCTTCACATTTCTCTGCTGGTTTCCCCCTATTGGGAGAACAAAGGAGCCACTTCCCAAGCAAGGCAAGGAGTCCGCTGCATCCCGAGGTCAGCCCGGCCAGGAGAGAGGTGAGGCAGCCCATTGCCTGCTGTGTCCAACAGCCACTGGAGAGGGAAAGGCAGCCAGAGGCCAGACCAGGGCCTGGGACAACAGTGGGCTGGAAAATGCCCCCTCCCCTCTGTCTGATCAGCTTTTACTCCCTGGTCGCTGGAACTGCAGAGCAAGAGCAGTCAGCAGGATGCTGGGTTTATCTATAGCTGATAATTTGTCTTCCCCACCAAAGCCAAGTCCTTTTTCACTCCGAGACACATCAATAGCGTGTGTCATTCAGGGACAAATGGGCCAGGCAGGATTTGGTTTCAAAACCTGACTGTAGCCTCAGAGTAGCAATTACCATTAGTAAATTGATGGGAAAATGCGAGCTGTTTACTAACAAGAGCCAGATGATGGAGTGTGTGAGTCTCCTCTCCAGGATTCTTTACACCAGGAATTTGCTCAGGGAAGGAAAAATACTTTGCTCCTCTCAAAGTCTTACAAGCAGACATTCCAAGTGCTTTGTGAGGATTAGTTAAACTTCAGAATACTCCGGGGAAGTAGGTAAAAGACACATAGAAAAATGACTTTAGCATGGAGACAAACTCACATCTGCAGCAAAACTTTGCCTCTGCTGGGCTCTCTGTGCAGGAGCTTGAGGAAAAAGTAGTTTTCCATGAATTAAAGCATGATTAAGCAGTATCCAAGTTAACAACCCCCCCCATGCAGTGCTATGGAAGCATGAATCTTGATTTCTCTCAGTGCTCTGGGGACACTTTAGGCTTTAAGAGGGAAAAGAAGCATCGCCCAGTGACAGCAAACCCACCTCTGCCCCAACAAAGTACTTTGAAGCCTGCTGCAAAGGATTCCTGCATCCTGATGGAGCTGCAGCACAGGCTGAATTGGTCAGTGCTGCCCTGCTGATGTGGGGCAGGCTGTGCCCCAGCACCTCAGCAGGGCCTCAGGACCACTGGAGAGCATCCATCCTCCCCATCCATGCACAGGCAGACAGCTAGTGCTTCCCTTGCTTCAATCACCCTCAGCCACACGAGTCAGGGGCAGAGCAGGAAACTGAGCCCCATTTTCCTTATTGAACTACCCAGGAAAACCTTTTCTCTCCATGGCCCAAGAAGGAAAAAGGCTCCTGGAATCTCTATTTTAACAGGAGGTCCCTGGATAAGAAGGTTCAGAGCAAGGGCCTTGATCATCCATCACCATATGCTGCACTCTCCAGAGGTCAATCAGAGCCACAGCAGACAGCAAGTGCTGGAAAGCACAAATCCACACTCTTTACCCTGTGCCAGCACCAACTGATGGGACTTAAACACTTGCTATATGGCAGATGCTGCTCTGGCAACACCAAACCCAGTGCTGCAGAGAAGGGAGAAGCGTGCTGCAAATCCCAGTTCTTCCACTGGAATACTCGATAGCTGCGTTCTGCACCAGCACCACTCCGAAGGGTCCCAGATGTGCTGGTGCCTCAGCCAGTGATCCAGGGAGAGCAGGAGCCTGCCCCGGGCAAGATCCATAGAGCAACAGGAAGAGATCTACCCATTTCCACAAACGTGGGGTCTGTTTATACCCACCTTTCCCTACCAACACCCACAGAGCTCCGGGGGCTGTCACCAAACAGATCCAAGAGTCACCTCTCCAACAAGTCCCTGGGATCCCAGTGCCTGGTAGAATCAGCACCTTACAACCGTTTCTATGGTTTCCAGAGCATCACACAACGCTGCTGTGTTCATCTCGCTCTTCTTGCGAGATGGCTTCTCCCTTCCAGAACCATCCCAACGTTCCCCCCGCGCACATCCAGCCAGGGCATGGATGGAGAATACAGGCGGAAGCCATCCCCAGGAGCTGCGTCTCCTCTTGCAATGCCATGACAACAGCAGAGCTTCCCCAGGAACCGTCGCCACGGCTGCTGGATTCCACAGCGCCTGACAGCAAACTCGGACATCAAGAGTGAGCCTCTGGGACTCCACTTTTCCCTCCTATCTGCACAAGTTCTCCTCTCTCTCGTTTTCTAGCCCCAAACTGAGCTCTTGGACTAATCCCACCCACATTTGGCATTGCTTAAACCAGCCCCAGTCCCACCCCAATCCCAATCCAGGCAGTTCAAACACCGGCTGGGGACCACCAGGACAGCCAAGACCCAGAAAGGCTCCAAATTGGTGCTCCAGAAACCAGTTCCTGCTCTTGGTGTGCCAGCATCCCTGCTCCTGATCCTCTCCAGAGCCAGCACTGTCTGCATGCACACCAGCTGCTCACAGGCTTGTTTAAACACAAGGCAGGGCCGAGCTGTTGCCAGACTCGGTTAATGGACCCAAGGGAACGTCTTCAGTCAACAGAAATGGTGGATTGGAGAAAATGGGTGTTCTGTTTGCTTTGTCCATGAAAAGGCTCATCCCAAATGAACACGATCTCCCTGGCACAGCCTCGTGGTTGTGCCAATAGCCATGCATCTCCTCCTGCTATATAAGACCCCAAGGGAGGGCTCCACAGGCACAGCCAAGAGATTCACCTCTCCTTGTAAAGCTGTGGCCCAGGAGGCAAACACTAAAGAAGCCCCCAAGAAAAGAGGTTTCGAATGAAGTTCAATGGTATCCCTGAGAACAGGTCCTGCCCAGACCCATCTGCTGGTAGCACAGCAGCAATTCCACTCCCCATAAAGCACCCACATCATCTCCCAGCCGCACACTGGGATGAGCAGCAGCTCAAGTGCAGCCAAAGCCACCTCAACAGCTCTCGGGCACTCACAGGACTTACCCAAACCCAGACCGAGACCGGCAGCAGAGAGATGGAGGAAAAC
Organism: Lathamus discolor; assembly: GCF_037157495.1. NCBI lineage: Eukaryota > Metazoa > Chordata > Aves > Psittaciformes > Psittacidae > Lathamus > Lathamus discolor. The sequence goes on along the minus strand of NC_088903.1, from coordinate 3,041,397 downwards.
CAACAGGAATTTGTTGGGGAATCCTGGATTTCCAGGAGGTCACAGCTGAAACGTTCTCACCCCCTTCCCAGCCCCTCGGGTCCTCCTTTCTGGCAGCAGCTTCTTCAGAACACACACTGGAGACAGCCTCACTGCTAACTCTGTGCTCACCACCACTGCAGCTTCCTCCCCTTTCCCTAAGCATCGCATAGCCAAGTGCTCCAGAAATCCCATTGCCCTGATCCAGTGCCTAAAAAAGTTGCCAGATCCCTCCTGCTACAAGAACATCACCCCAGAAAGGGTAATTGCCACCAAGCAACAACTGTCCCTAAGGGGCCACAGATGAAACTCCAAAGAATCCCACCAATTTCCATTGCTTCAGGGCTCCACTGATCAAAGCCTCATTAAACTCATTACCCTGCTTCCTGCGAAGGCTCTGAGCAAGCAAGCGCTGGAACATCCTTTGACTCAGAAAGGCAGCTGCGTTGAACTACATTTGGAAGCTTCACTCCAGCATCAGGCAGGCTGGAAATGCAATTCTCATCATTGTGTGTGTGTGCTACTGGTATCTGCAAAAATTAAAGCCTAAATCCCTTTCACTCTCTAGGAAACAGCCACCAATCCGCTAAAGGAATAGGTGTCTTTGAGCCCTAGGAGCATATTAACTTAGGAAGGGATGAGGTTTCTGGGTTCTTTGACCACCTGAATGCACAGCATCCATTACCCGCATCCCGGAGAGAGCAGGGGTAAATCAATCCTCCTTCCCAGCACGAGATCTGTGCCTGGCATCAGAGACGAGGGAGAAGTTTCCAGAGACAAAACATGAAAGCTGGCTTTGGGAACCTCCAAAGGAGACGGATGAAAGCACTGAGCCATCGCAGGCATTCCCAAGGGACCCCCCCCCTCTCCCAGCTCCCTCCTGAGTTAGACCTGGACCAAGCATCACCCAGAGAAACCAAGAGTCCAGCAGTGAAAGCCTGAAGTCAAAGGGACACGATGCTGGGCAGAATGGAGCCCAAAAGACCCTTTTGCCTTTTGGGATGGAGATGAGAGACATCACTGCGAGGAACCGGACTGTCACTGCGCACGTGGGACCTCGACCCCGCACTGTGACAGGGCCGTAGGGACGGGACGGGGGACAGCGGGTGTCAAAGGGATGCACTCAGGGCCCCCAGCGCAGAGCAGGGCACCAGCACCGCGCACAAAGGGGCATTAACCAAAAGGGCATCGCTTCCCCCCCCACACACACACCCCTTCCCCAATCCCGGGATAAAGACACAGGAGCGGTGGGGAAGAGGGGATGGAAAAGGTGTTGGGAAGAGGCCGCAGGCAGACGGGTGGGAGTGCGGGGGCTGCGTGCTCCGGCACAGAGACGTGTCTGGCAGCAGCGCCGTGAGGAACACAGGGACACCCCGATCCATAGGGAGAGGGAACACACCCTGATCCCGGGGGGGGGGGGGGGGGGGGGGTACCCCCCCACCTTTATCCATAGGGATTCCCAAACCGCCTGCACACTGAGGAAGGAGCACAAGAAAGGCACCACAGGGACACAGGGAAGCAGCGGAGCCCTCACAGGGCTCCGTGGGGCGGGCACCCAGCAGGCCGGGGAAGGGGGGAGCGGTCCTGAGCCGGGAGCAGGGATCCAGGGAGGGATCAGGATGAGGGATCGGCGGCCGGGGGGTGGGAAGGCTGCGATAAAGGGGGGGGGGGGGGGGTTGGGGGGGGGAAAAGGCCCTGCCTGAGGGAGGGGGCGAGGGATGAGGGGGATGAAGGCTCCGTCCCTTGGGTCTGGGGGTCCCGGGATGAGGGGCCCCGCGCTCACCGTGTGGTTGGCCCCCCACATGAGGACGCTGAGCAGCGGCTCCGAGGCCCGGAACAGCTTCACCTTCTGGCACACGAAGTGCTTCTTCTTGGTCTTGGTTTTACTGGCGCTGAGCACGGCTCCCAGCGCCGCCGCCCCGCCGCCGCCGCCGCCGCCGCCCCCCGCCGCCGAGCCCCCCGCGCAGTTCGAGGCCATGGCAGCGGCACCGGGAACCGGACCGAGCCCCCTCCCCCGGGCTCCCCCCTACCAGCGCCTCCGCATGGTTCCGCCCGGGCCGGCACACGCCCCCCGCCCCTACCCCGGTGGTACCGCCCGCTCCTGTCAGCCCCTGCCCGTTGGTCCGAGCCGACCCGTTAGCTTGCCCCCCCCCCGGGCGTCCCCGCAGTGGTTCCGTCCCCGCCTCCCCCTGTCTCCCCCCCCCCCCCCCCGCCCCCGCGGTGGTTCGCTCCACCGCTGAGGCCGGCCGAGCCCGCTCCGGCCCCGCGCTGAGGAGGCGCCAAGATGGCGGCGGGCTGAGGAGGTGGGGAGCGGGAGGCACCATGTCCTCCCCGAGGAGGGGGAGTCCGGGATGCTCAGGGACGGGAGCGCTGCGCTGGCCGCTGGCGCGCTCCGCCTCGAGCTGCGGCAGAAACGGGGAGAACCGCTGCGCGGCTTGGGCTGGGACAGAGAGCAACGGAAAAGGTTGGACATTGGGAGAGGGAAAGGGGAAAGAAAACGCCCTTCCCTCCTCCTCTTCCCGGCCATGGTCTCGCCCAGTTGGCGTGACGACCCCGCCCAGGCCACGCCCCGCTATGCACGGACCAATAAGCAGCGAGGCGCCTGGAATTATGAATGGACTGCTGCACACGTCACACGCCGCCGTTCCCAGCGTGAGGACGGGATCGGCGCTGCGCGGGGTCCCCCCCGAGGGTCGTCTGCGCCCAGGTCCCGCAGCACCGGGGCCGGGAGCTCAGATAAAGCCGAGAAGGGGCCACCCCTGCCGGTTAGAGCCCTCACAAAGGCTTCCCCGTCCCTTCTGCCCCCAAACACCACAAAGAGCATTTAAATACGAGAGGGAAGTTTCTTATGTTTCCAAAAAGGGAAGGGCAGATGTACAGCGCTGTACATATACACACTACTTACAAAACCCCAGAGAACCGTCCGTGTGCCAGCTCTGCTCCTTGCCTTGCCCTCCGGAGCAATGACTCCTTTTGGGTCAAACATCATTCAAATCTGCGAGCAACCAAATAACGGCTACAGGGCTTTTGGAGATGTTACATTCCAAACCCACACCCCACACAGCCGCAGGACTGAATGGGGTTTTGTCCGTTACTCACATAGCTTCATCAGATTCCATCAAATTAACTCACATGTGAATGGGTACCAGTTTGGGGTTTAAGGACTAACAAAACCAGGGCTTTTGCTCTGTCAGGTGGAGAGCCTGGACCATCTGCCCCAAGCAGTCACCACCCAGCAGGATTTGGTAATAACAATATACAAAAGTGATCCCGGCCAAGGTGGGGAGAGAAGGAAAAGACGTGGCCATAGGTTAAAAACGGGATACAAAAGCTCACGAGTTCTCCGGCAGAGGTTTTCCTGCAAGGTCACATCATTACAAACATGTTCACAATGTCCTGAGCACGCAGCAATCCAGCACCTCTTGGGGAGATGGGAAGTGGTCCTGTAGAGAGCAGGGATCAGTGCTGGAGGCCTCTCACCTTTGGGAGCAAGTGTCCGTTTCAATTCTGCACAGTGGCAGAGGGAGAAGTTGTTTCATCTCTGCATAAAGTTCCTTTCCAAGGCGGCAGGAGTCCTCTGGAGGGAGTGGATATTGCGCTTCACGCGATCTTCCAGGCTGGAAGTGGATGCACTCTCCAGTTTTAAGCGACTGCAGGGAATTGAGCCAAAAGACAGAACTCAGGATTGAGCCAAGAGAGAGAAATCTCTTTTAAACACGACACGATTTCCAGCAGGACTCCTCATCCCGAGTCATCTACCTCACTAACAGAGAAACCAGTGAATGAGTTCCTATTAAAGTCTGCACTAAACTGAATACCTTTTAGTCTGGCTTGTAACAGCTCCAAGGCCTAATTTAAGGACAGGAATACATCTGCAGCAGCTCTCCAGCCTCCTCCATTTAATTACAAGCATATCCAGCACTGGGGACTCGGTTGCTTTCTGTGAAGCAAGTGAGGGAAAAGCAACGTGTTCCTGAAGGGAGGGCAGTGTTCCTCAGGGACCAGAGCTCGTGTTGTACATGACTATGTCAGTAACAGGAGAGAGGAGGGTTCCTTGTGACCACTCGACTTTCCTACTTCGGATCCCAGTGCTGTGCTTTGATGAAAGATCCCTTCCTGCCCATCTCTCTTAATGTGCAATAAACACCAAGTTTGTCAGCTCATCCCCTTGCTGCTGCACAAGGAACCACACAAAACTCATACAATCCCAGCCTGGTTTGGGTTGAAGGGACCTTAAAGTTCATCCAGCTCCAACCCTGCCACGGACAGGGACCCCTTCCACTGGAGCAGCTTGCTCCAAGCCCCTGTGTCCAACCTGGCCTTGAGCACTGCCAGGGATGGGGCAGCCACAGCTTCTCTGGGCACCCTGTGCCAGCGCCTCAGCACCCTCACAGGGAAGAGCTTCTGCCTAAGAGCTCATCTCAGTCTCCCCTTGGGCAGGTTCAAGCCATTCCCCTTGGCCTGTCCCTACAGGCCGTGGTAAAAAGTTCCTCTCCATGACAGCTGTGATTAAGCCACCCTTATGTGATCCAGCTCTGGGCAGCTTTGGAAATCAGAGTTCTCCTCTGATTAATTTATAGAGCCTGAAAAACACTACTCCAACATATCTAACACTGCCCTGGGACCTTTGTTACACACCACTGCCTGTTCTGGAAGGCAATTTCCTTCGCTTACCAGGTGCACAAAGGACTGTAAGTTATCACCCGTGTTTAGAAATGGCCTTATTTCTCGTGGGTCTGAAAGCTGTACTCAACAAGCTCTCGGCACACAGTGGGTTTGCAGGCCGGAAACTGCTGAAAGCTCCTAAAAGCAGAGAACTTTCTAATATCTATGTATTAAATATGTAAAGCACTACTAGATATTTCCAGAGGTTGGCAAAAAAAATACCTGATCGCTGGTTTCCATGCCTGACTGCCAAAGCTATCACAGAAATGACTATCTTTTGGGTTCAGAAGAGAGTTTGGCAACAGCAGATGTTAAGTTCTACTGCAAAACACAGTAGAGATGGATCTTACACCATTATCTGAAGCACCTCAAACGCTGAGGCCATCACTCTCTCCTCAGACGCTATGGCTTGTATTTCCCTTGAGTGCAAAAGCAGATCCTAAAAGACACTCACTTGAAGAACTTCCCATCTCTGGAGTCGAGCTTCTCCAGCTCCCGCTCCTGCTCCTCCTCCTTTTGGTGCTTCCTGAGGTTGGTTGCCCTCTCCTCTTCCCGCCACTTGGCATTTTCCATCATTTCTTGGCGTTTACGCTCTAGTTCCTCCGGCGAGATCTTTCTGTTGCGTTGAAGACATCGCTGCTGTGAATCAACAGCACGCTGGGCACCACCCCCCTTTGCTTTCCATTCTTCATCATTTACAACCCCCAAACCCAAGGTGTTTAACATGGTTTTTCCTTTGGTAGCCTGTCTGTCAGTACAGCTCTAAGTGTTCTGCTTTACCACACCCCTAAACCAACAAGAGTCTGGTTTCTCCCTCTTTTCAGCATTCTTGGTTTTAAGATGATGCTGTCAAGGTCGTATTTTCCTGTTGGCAGTGAAACAGAACCTTTCTAATTAACAATCCATGGCACTTAAGACTGACTTCGTGTCACTGCCTTGCATAGTGATATGAGACACATGGAGAACCAACAACCACATGCATTGGTTCAGGAAGCTGGCTGAGATGGCAACCAACAGTCAAGCTCCAGAGCACAAAACAGGGCACTTTAGGACTCCCTATCTGACTTTCTGGACATTCAATCCAATCTATTTTAGTTAACAGAGGAAAACTTGGTTCACAGATTACACCTGCAATCACCAGAACAACTTCCATCCAAAAGCACAAGGACAAGACCTCACCTTGTGTAACCCTGAGTCTGCTGTCGTCGGTAGCTCTTTTTAGGGGAAGGGCTTCTGGCTCTCCCTTTCTCCTCCCGATTGCTGTGCCTGTAACCCAGAACTACCCTTAGCAGGACAGACAAACACACACAATCACACCTCTAAGCTTGCCCTGGATTGTTTCTATACATTTGGAAACCGAGATCTCTCTCACAACCGCAGGACTGTTACCTGTCCACTTTCAAACTCAATTCTAGTGAGTATACTGTGAATTCCCATCTATTTTACTCAGTTTTAATTACTTTAGCAAACTATAAATACCATTTAGCATTTAGTCAAGATAATTCAACAATTCTAAATACCTTTGAAAAGGTACCAGTAGCTCAAATGCAGCACAGCCACAGGCAATACCTAAAGCGTGTTCCTAGACAGAGGCTGTCCCAAATGAAGAGTGCAAAGAGAGTATGTCCTCACTGGAGACTGCCCTGTGTGCTTCTGCTCCCTTCAACAGCAGCACAGCTCTGGCCTTTACACCCTGAACCCAGCAATAACATGGACAGAAGTGGTAGGAGACTTGAGTAAGAGGGATTTTGACTCTGGAGAACTCTCCCCCCACAAGCAGCCTGTGGTTTACAGCACCCAGCTCAGCCACACTCACTGTTTGTGTCTAAGAGGAGATCTTGAGCTCTTGCACCCAGACTGCTCTGAATTCTTCTTGCTTGAGCGGGACCGGCTCCTGGACCTGGAGCGATCCCGGTGCCTGTGGGACCCCCTCTCCTGGCTGGCAACTGGAGAGCTCCGAGACCTGTGGCTCTGCTCAGAGTCTCTACCCTGGAATTGAAAAGTGTTTTCAGGTCAAGATGTCCTGTAAGAGCACAACAACAATAGAAGGCCACAGAGGAGACCTCTGCCAAGACAGCAGAGCAGAGGATTTGAACAGATAGGTAGTGATGTGAAGAGAAACTAAATCAAGCTTAACTCGAATTCGGAGCAGACACAAGTCCTACCAGGATCTGAACAACTTAAGCTTCAAGGTCTAAATGGCTCCAAAATGAATCTAAACTTTATTATACCATGTCCCCCTCGTAATCCTCTTGCAGTTGGTGAAGGAGCCTCACAACAAACTGCCAAAACTCCTTTTCTTCCCTAACTCAGGGCTGCTGCTACTGAAAGAGCTGTGCAAAACACATGGACTTACTTGTAAGCCATATCCTGGGACTCTGGGAGGAGCAGGTTTCCAGGAGGAACTGTTCACCCTCTTCTGAGACCTAAACAGAAAACAGAACAGGGCTTCTGAAGCAGAGGAAATTCAAGAATACCATCGGGTTTTTTTCCACATTAAAATGTCATAAGAATAATGTAATGATGCAAACCCAGTGAAGTAACAACACAGAAACACTGAGGCAAACAAAGATCATTCATTAGAAGGATAAGACTCAAAGAGAAGATGCATGAAAAACAAGCAACCAGCAAACAAGGTACTTTTAGTATCAAGCCTCCAAACATACTTGGTTTTGCTTCGCTCCTCCTCACTGCTGTCACTTCCACTGCTGGAGCTGCGATGTCGATGTTTCTTGTGCTTCTTCTTCTTCTCTTTCTTCTTCTTTTTCTCCTTTTTATCTAAACTGCTTTGCAGCTACAAAGCAAGAGACCGGTTCCTTAGTCAGAACTACTGGAACCACACTTAGCATCACAAGGTAAGGAACAGAGCTCTCTGTGGAAAGGCGCCTGAAACGAAACCTAAAGCATTAAACAAGGTCCTCTCTCAGAACTAAGGAGCTTAAGGGAGTCTTCCCTAGTGACAGTCTGGTATCAGTGCTTGTCACACCCTGTGCCTGCAATCACCCTGTAGTACTAAAGCATTAATCACCAGCTAACAAAACACAATGCACATCAGAAGAGTAAAATAAAACTGAACTTGAAAGGAGGAGAAACTGATTCCCGCAGACACAAGATTGAGACTCTTGTCCTATGCTACGATGATTACAGGAGGCTGAATTTATTCTGGGGTTTTTATCCTAAAAGGAGACTGATTTTGACCTATGATCGTCTCCTTGGTTCAGTGCCTTCTGTGCTTTGAGTCTGTAAGAGGGCACCGAGATACACCTACCAGGGCCTTGATTTTCTTCATTTTCACAGGATTATTTAACACTTCTCTCTTCTTTTCCTCCTCCTTCTTCCTAAAAAAGAACAAAAATAACCAGGATTTCCAAACAATTGAAAGTATCAGCTTTTCATAAAGGATACCAATCAAGCGCAAGCTCTACAAACATATAAAGCAGGAAAGTTGTGTTCATCCAAAGCAGATCTGGCTAAGGAGGTGTCTGCCCTTTCCTCTTCCAGTTAAGAGGGCAACCAGTCGGGAAAACAAAAAGCTCTTCTGTTACCATCAATGTGCTCACAACACTAAGAAAAGCCTAATAATCACAGCAGAGCACATACATTCATACACATACAAGGGTGAGCTAAGCTGGGAGAGGGGAATCAACGTGGAGTAATAATCTTTGCATTTCTCTGCATGTACCAACTTACAGCTCGACGATCATCGGCTCATTCAGGTCACAAAGCCTTAGATTTGAAACCGAGCCAGCAAAGTTACCCCAAAGCAGCAAATTGCCTCAAATACGTGATTTTCTGTCGCATTGCTGTGTCTGGAACACACAACAACCAAAACCCTACAAGGCATGAAGAGGGGCTGTGACCTCTTCCCAGCCAGGACTGCCACCTCCAGCCTAGAGCTCACGAACAGGCAGCTGTAGCTTTGAGAAACACGCACCACAGCAGCCTTTACAAGGGCAAATAAGACATTTCTTCGGGGGTTGCTACTCCTGGTGCTTTGCCTGAGCTATGGCTTCTTTCGAGGCTTCATTTAGTACCTTATCATGAAAAGCGGATCCTCCCGGATCTTGTTTGCCATATCCAGGACAGAATTGGCACCTGACTTGGCAAAAATGGAGCCTGGGAGAAGTCCTGTCTCACTGGAACAGCCTGCCTCCTTGTCTTCTATCTTCTCAAAGATGTATTTGTCCACAGGGCGCCCCATAAGGTACTCCTCTCTGTTCACCATGCCGCCAGGACCCTGGTACATCCACTCCAGCTTCTCTTCTTTTTTCCTGTTGCAAACAAGACCACCTCATTTCCCTTCTCAAGCTTCTGAAGTTACATGTTAAGGCAGCGGCTTATGGAGGAGAGTGGAAACATCTTTTCAACCTAAAGAACCCTCTCATCACAGAATGGTTGGGGCTGGAAAGGGCCATAAGATCCGGTTCGAACCCCCAAACATCATCAGAGGCACTGAACCCATCGCCAGGGGCACAAGGCAGCAGCTCATCAGGCAGCCCCGGCTCCAGGGCGCAAGCAGGGCTGCTTCCCCGCGGCCCCTCACCTCACGGTGCCCATGTCCTCCGCGTATCGCTGCATCTCCTCCCGCGCCCGCTCCTCCTGCAGCTCCCGCTGCAGCTCCTCGATCTTCTTCCTCTCGGCCTCATGCTTCTGCTCGGCTTTCCACACCTTCTCCACATTGCGCAGGGTCTGCGGGTGCCAGCTCTTCTTCAGGTTCTGCGGGAGGGGAGACACCGCACTGCCACGTTAACGACGAGCCGCCTGCCCTCACGGGTGACAAGGGCCCGCTCCGAGCCCTCCAGCCGCGGACAACGGTAACCGCGTCCTCCCATCACCCCGCTGCCAAGGCCGGGGAAGGCCCCAGGCCCACGCCGGTGCCTTCCCCCCCCACCACCTCCGGTGCCCGGAGCCCCCTCCGGTGCCTTCCCCCCCCCCCCCCCGGTGCCCGGTGCCTCCTCCGGTGCCCCCCCCCCCCCTCACCAGGTCGCCTCCCCCCATGGCAGCGGCCGCTCGGGCGGTCTCGTCTCCGCGGATACCGGGCCGGGATGTGCGTCACCAGCACTCGCCGCCGGCGCGGCTGCTGTGCGCGGCTCAGGCTCGAAGTCGTCACTTCCGGCCGCGGCTCTGAGGGGAGGCGGGGACATGGCGGTGAAGCGGAGCTCGGTCGGCTCCCGGTAGGGAACAAACACCCTAAACCCCAGCGAAACAACCCGCGATAGAAACACCGAGCAGCGGAGAAAGCCCTCGTTGAGCTCCCCAGGTACAGGAGCTCAAACCCGGCTGCCCCCGAGCCGGAGCTCCTCACGTTGCCACGTACAAAGACGGTTTCGGGGTCACTTGCGGCAGCGGCCCTGGGGGGGTTAGAACCGGCGACCTCCGGCTTGCCGGCCCGGCGCGTTCCCCCCTGCGCCACCTCACCCCGGCAGAGCCCCCCCCGCCCCGCGAGCCCTGCGGCGGGGGCGCGGCGCAGGGGCAGGGCGTCGGGCTGCGGGGCGGAAGGAGCCGAGTTCGAGCCCCGCGAGGGGCGCAGGCAGGGATTCCTGGTCAGTTCAGCACCCAGGAACCCGCTGAGCCGCACAGCACTGCCCCGGTGCCCCTTGAGCAGAGATCCTGCTTCTAGAAAAGGGTTAAACACGGTGGTGAGTGGTTGAATTAATGGCAATTACTCGAACAGGAAAAACTGGAGCTGTAGCACCTCTGTTAGCCAGCGTGTATACATGTACCTGCAGAACTCAGGAGAGGTTGAAACGTGGCAAACTGATTTCACGCTCAGCAAAAAAAGATCAAGTGATTTCCAAAAGCGCACAAGGGTAAGAAAGTCTCTGTACTGTCTGTGAGCAGACTCTGGAAGAGAAGAGGGACTAAAAGCAGCTAAAGAGGGGGCACCTGGAGTTGAACCAGGGACCTCTTGATCTGCAGTCAAATGCTCTACCACTGAGCTATACCCCCATGGCAATACACCTTCAAACAGAGACATTTGAAACATTCATATAGAGACAAGTTTTTCTGCCTGCTTTGGGGATTCCTTTACTTGACAACCCCCCTTTGCCTCTTCATGCACCTGACAGAACCTCTACAGGCAGTTAAATGTGATGCATTATCATAAACATCATTACTGCAGAGAATTAAGACAGGAGTACCCACGCAGACAGGGAGCAGTTACACAGTGCACTCTGGTTTCCTAAGTCAGGGCCTCAGCTCCTTGAGCACTGGAGCTCAGAAACCAACGTTCAGTGCACAGCACATCCTCGCAAGGCCCACGGAAAGCTCTCAGTCTCCTTTCTGGATCATGTTTTGGCAAAAGGCAGGCTGAAGGAGGAGGAAAAGAGGGGGCACCTGGAGTTGAACCAGGGACCTCTTGATCTGCAGTCAAATGCTCTACCACTGAGCTATACCCCCTGACAACACACATAAACAGGGTTTCACAGACAGCCAAGCTTTTCTGTCCATGGTTAGACTCTGACCCAACACCCCATGCCTCCTGATGTGCCCACCAAGGGCCATACAGAGAATACTACTGAGAATCAAAACCAGGGAGAAGTCTATAGACAGGGAGCAGTTACTCACACAGTGCACCGAAGAGTGGACTTTAGAGTCAGAGCCTCAGATCCTTGAACAATGGAGCACAGAAAGCAGTGAAGAGCACGAGTCACAAAATCCAAGGGGAGCTCTCCATTGTCTTTGGGATCAATTTTGGCAAGAAGGCTGAAGGAAGAGAAAAAGAGGGGGCACCTGGAGTTGAACCAGGGACCTCTTGATCTGCAGTCAAATGCTCTACCACTGAGCTATACCCCCTTGGTGATGGTTCCTACAAGGAACAGTACAAAACTTCATCTAGAGTTCTATGTCCACTGGTTAGGTCATGCTATAGAACTACAGAATGGTTTGGCCTGGAAAGAACCTTAAAAACATCCACTTCCAACCCCCTGCCATTGGCAGGGACACGTTCCACTAGGACAGCACCCTTGTCTGCATGCTAATGTACAGGCAAAATTGTCTCTGTAACATTCTCTGCACAATCTGGAGCCAAACACACACAGGGCCTAATTACACACACAAACTGCATCCCCAGCAGGTTCCTCTTCTGGCAAAACAACCTTTATGTCTTTGCTTCGTCACTGACACCATTCCCATAGGAAGTGTTCAGCTAAGTGCTCAGCTGAGTATCTTCAATCCTGGCCTTTGCAGATGCCTTCCTGGGCAGGACAAGGACAGCAGAGCTGAAAGGGAGGAATGCTCAGTTCTTCCTGAAGAAAAAGGACAACCCAAAGGGGGCACCTGGAGTTGAACCAGGGACCTCTTGATCTGCAGTCAAATGCTCTACCACTGAGCTATACCCCCTTGGCAATGCACCTTCAAGAAGAGACATCTGAAGCATTCATATAGAGACAAGTTTTTCTGTCTGCTTAAGGGATTCCTTTACTTGACAACCCCGTCTGCCTCTTCATGTGCCTCACAGAGGCTCTACAGGCAGTTAAATATGATGCATTATCATAAATGTCATTACTGCAGAGAATTAAGGACAAAAATACACGCAGAGACAGGGAGTAGTTACTCAGTGCACAACCCCTGCAGTTTCCCTATTCGGGGCTTCAGCTCCTTGAACAACAGAGCTCAGAAACCACTGTTCAGCACAAAGCACATCCTCGTAGGGTCCAAGGAAAGCTCTCGGGTCTTCTTTCTGTGACCACTTTTGGCAAAAAGGTGGCTAAAGGAGAAGAAAAAGAGGGGGCACCTGGAGTTGAACCAGGGACCTCTTGATCTGCAGTCACATGCTCTACCACTGAGCTATACCCCCATAGCAACACACCTTCACAGAGAGGTTCTAAAAGCATTTCTATAGGGAGCCAACCTTTTCTCTTCACTGGTTACTCTTTTACCTGACAGCCCCCTCTGCCTCTTAATGTTCCTCCCAAAAGGCTGTACAGAGAATTGCAACAGAGGATCAAGAACAGAGAGACGTACATAAGACAGGGAATAATTACACAGCGCACAATCCCTCCAGCTTCCTTAGAGTCAGAGCGTCAGCTCCTTAAGCACTGGAGCTCAGAAACCAACGTTCAGTGCACAGCACATCCTCGCAAGGCCCACGGAAAGCTCTCAGTCTCCTTTCTGGATCATATTTTGGCAAAAGGAAGGCTGAAGGAAGAAAAAAAGAGGGGGCACCTGGAGTTGAACCAGGGACCTCTTGATCTGCAGTCAAATGCTCTACCACTGAGCTATACCCCCACTGTACACACTGTCCACCAACGATACAGCATGTCAAGGATGTTCTTTGCCTAGTCTCTGACCTCTCTGTTCCAGAGGAATCAAATCCTGATGCAGAAATTGCAAGGCTGAAGCACAACAGCAGCACAAGATATCGAGTCACCACATTCCAGCACAGGAGACTGACACTCCATTCCTCAAACAGCCTTGGCCCAGTTCCTCCCAGCTCAGTCTGCTCTCTTTGAGTAGACGCTACCATGACATGGCCTTAAGAGTCTTGGACAGGACTGGGCACAGTCTCCCCGCACTGCTGAGCTCCAGCTCTAATTTGCAAAAGAATGCACAGGAGAGGAAGCCGAGCTGATGGTATCAGGCTTCCAGTGAACAAACACCCCAAAATCCTAAGGAAAAAGTGACTCCTGAGGGGGCACCTGGAGTTGAACCAGGGACCTCTTGATCTGCAGTCAAATGCTCTACCACTGAGCTATACCCCCTGAGCATCACACCTTCAAAAAGAGACATGTGAAACATTCATACAGTGACAGGGTTTTGTCTGCTTAGGGGATTCCTTTAATTGACAACCCCCCCCTCTGCCTCTTCAGGTGCCTCACAGAACCTCTACAGGCAGTTAAATGTGATGCATTATCATAAATGTCATTACTGCAGAGAATTAAGAACAGAGAAGAGTACACACACGGACAGGGAGCAGTTACACAGTGCACTCTGGTTTCCTAAGTCAGGGCCTCAGCTCCTTGAGCACTGGAGCTCAGAAACCAACATCCAGTGCATAGCACATCCTCACAAGGCCCACGGAAAGCTCTCAGTCTCCTTTCTGGATCATATTTTGGCAAAAGGAAGGCTGAAGGAGGAGAAAAAGAGGGGGCACCTGGAGTTGAACCAGGGACCTCTTGATCTGCAGTCAAATGCTCTACCACTGAGCTATACCCCCCTGCACAACTGCTCCCCACAAATCTCCCCATAAATAACCAGCCCAATAAAGTCCCTACAAATTAATCCCAGGCCAAAAACCAGCTTCTCAAGAAATGCTCATCTCTCCCCTCACAAACATCCCACTGCTACTCTTTGGGAATCAACTTCACTTCTGGCCAGCACCCTGTCAAGCCCAGGATGGAGCCTGCAAACAGTTATGGGGAAACACATTGCCATGACGAGCCCCAACCCAACTTTTTCTGGATAAAAAGCAGGAAAAGGGGAGGGGGCACCCGGATTTGAACCGGGGACCTCTTGATCTGCAGTCAAATGCTCTACCCCTGAGCTATACCCCCACTGTGCAGTAAGGGCAGGAACAGTTCCTTGTGTGCAGGGATGAGGCAGCTCTGCAGCATTCCACTGCCTCACTCCCTGCACCTGCGGCACTGCCTCTTCTACACTGCAGCCCTCTCATTACCCTTCATTTTATCCTAAACCCCACCTCTCAGCATGCTTCCAACCAGGCTCCTGGCACACAACCTAACGAATTCCCTATTAACTTTCTCTAGAAACCTCATCAGAGAGAAAAAACCCAAAGAACACTTCCAAACACCAGCTCCAAACTATGGCTGAAGCCATTCAACTGCCCCTCTGCTTGGTCTTGGGGTGGGTCATTCCTCAGCCGCAGAGAGGAATGACCTGCCACAACACCCCCCATGCTGCCCACAGCCTCTGTCCTCCCCAGACTGCTGCCCAGGAGCAGGGACAATCACCCACCCAAAGCATTTCATCCAGGGCCAGTCACCCAAAGCATTTCAGCCTTGTGCCCTGCCTCACAAAGTCTTCAGAGATCAGAAATGCAGCACAAGCTATTAAAATCCATCAAGGGAGAACACGTTTATTTTAGTGATGGTTCCTTACTCAGCAGCAGGTCTCTGTGTCTCTCCCCAGGGCTGAGAAACAGCTCCTCCATCACCAGCACAGCGGAAGGATGGCACCGCTCAAAGAGACTGACTTGAGCCACAGGTTAGTGCAGTGCAGTGACAGCCAGAGCACCCCTTGTGCCCTCCTGGCACTCCAGCTCTCCTGGGAATGACCTGCAGAAAAGAGAGCAGCCCTCAGTCTGGGTAAGTCCTTTCCCAAGTTTCCCTCCCCAGATCCCAGTTGTCCAATGGGAATATCTGAGTAAGACTTTCTAGGCCACATTATTTTGTGCATTCTTGGTCTTTTGGTCAAACAGCTGTGTCAAAACAAGGGCTTACAAAGCACTGCTTCTGTTCATCACTTATCTTTTTTGCTACATAACCTCTGAGGTTTTGGTGCCTGTAACCACTTCATCCACTGCAACGTCTCTGCACTGAAAGCATCAGGAATGTCAGGAATCTCTCACAAAGCAAAGCACGCAGTGGGCTGTCCAAGGAAGGGTTGCAGCTCCTGTGGGTCACAACGTGAGGTGTACTGAGGCCAAGCCAGGCATTACAGGGCCACAGCATCCAGGGCAGTATCACCCCTATTTTACCTTGCTCAGGAGAGCCAAAAAACCAGCTGACCTCTGGTTCACATCCAAACATCCCCTTCTCTGCTTCCACCTGAGAGGAACATCAGGAAAACCACTTCACACAAGCGTTTGTGTAGACGTACCTCCAGCTCTGCTCCTGAAGCCTTTCAGCTCAGACCTTCCACTCACAACTGCCCATCGCTGACCTCGGGGCTGGAGGGCTTCACACACGACCTCCACCAGCAGTCATGAAGCTCTGTGTCCGTACACGTCTTCAGCAAGGACCAAGAAACGTTCCTCAGAGCATGATGCTCATAGTACAGCTCACGTCCAGGTGCTGCTTCCCACCCTCCTGCACCATCAGCCCAGTGTTCCTAAGCACTTCAACTGCCTGTTCTAGGAGAAAATTCCAGACCTACAATCCCTCCAGCCCCTGGGTGCAGGCATCTCGCAGCAGAGCTTCCACAAACCCACCCCACTTCTATTCATGCGGACATCCAGTGGTCAAGTCAATCCTGCTAAAGCCATTCCAGCGCAAGCCCCTTCCAGGAGTTTTCCAGAGGTAGAATCTGCCTACAAAAAGAGACTTATCACTGGGTATTAAACCTCCAAACCCCTCATCCCTGCTCCATGCAGACAAGGAGCTCCATAAATTGGCTTCCCAGAACTACCTCCCTTGTGAGGATATGGTCCTGCTCCGCAGAGAAAGGCACTTTGGCAAGAAAGACACCACTTGTTTGGTACAAGGACTTTTATTGTGTGTATGGAATGCCGCGGCTACGCGATGCTTCCCGCGTTGGAGGCTATCCTGGGCCACAGATCCGCACACTCCTTCGCCACAGGGCCTGTGATGGCAGAGCCTGGGAAAAGGAGAGGAGGACAACAGTGCCTTAGAGCCCAGCATGGCTACGGAGAGGGGTCAAGGCAGCACTTTGCTCCCCTACAAGGAGCATCAGGGTCCTTCCACCCTCTAAGCAGCAACACCAATCTCTGTGCTCCCCCTTCACCCGGGGTTCCCATCCATACCTTTCATTTCTCCTTTATTATTTACTATCACTCCTGCGTTATCTTCAAAATAGAGGAATACTCCGTCTTTTCTCCTGTAGGACTTCCGCTGCCGAATTACCACTGCCGGGTGGACTGCAGAGAGACAGGAGCAGTTCAGTGTCACAGCCAGCATCTCATCTGCAGGGCTTTGCTATGTGAAATTGCAGTTTATAGGCAACAGGCTACTTAAACTGATGGTGTGATGCTCACAGCTACGTCTCCCCTTGGAGAACTTGATGCTTTCCCATCCTTATCTCTAAATCCACCCTCAATCCACAGGTTCCTCCTCACCCTGAGCAGCACCAAACCATGGTACCACAGCACCGTGTCCCACCACTGATTGAAACGAACAGCACAAGCTGCCACTTCACCCAAAAGCAGTGCCTTTGCTCTGCCCTTCCACGACAACTCACCGGGCCACTGCCACAGACCCAGCAAGTGCTTTTCGAAGGGTGGAGGCGATGCTCCAGAGATCCAGTGCCCAACTTCAGCACCAGTTTGGGGGCAGAACTATTCCCAACTTCTACACTCAAAGAGGGGACCCCCCCCCTCCCCAGCACAGCCATTCCACACTCACCCTTCTTCCGCAGCTCTGGCTTGCCCTTCTTGACTGTGGCCATCACCATGTCACCCACACCGGCCGCTGGCAGCCTGTTCAGGCGGCCCTTGATGCCCTTCACGGAGATGATGTACAGGTTCTTGGCACCTATGGAGAGACTTAAGTCAACGGGGCTGGCCAGGACGCTTCCCATGTCACATCAGAGTGAAGCCAACAGCACAAGCAGCCTCTTCACACAAAGTGCTGCTGTTGCTGTCTCCTTCCATGAGCACAGACCCAGCAACTTAAACAGAGGGGGTTTAGGTTGGATATAAGGAAGTTCTTTCCTGTGAGGGTGCTGAGGCACTGGAATGGGTTGCCCAGGGAGGCTGTGGATGCTCCATCCCTGGCGGTGCTCAAAGCCACGTTGGACAGAGCCTTGGGTGCCATGGGTTAGTGGGAGGTGTCCCTGCCCATGGGGCAGGGGGTTGGAGCTGGATGCTCGGAAGCTCCTTTCCAACCCGAACCATTCCACGGCTCTAGGAACTTCCCAGGAAGAAGACGGGGGTTTTGGAGCCTCACCTGTGTTATCGGCGCAATTGATCACAGCTCCCACCGGGAGACCGAGGGAGATGCGGAACTTGGCACCCGAGGAACCACCGCGTCCTGCAGGGCGAGAAGCGGGTTAGGATCCCGGCCATGGCGCACGGCGAGGAGCCGGCCTAGCGCCTCCCGGAGGGGAGATTCCCGGCACCATCCGCGGGCTCCGCGCTCCCCAGACCCGGCCCTCGCCATTCCCGGCCGGAGCGGCGATGGAGGCACCGCGGGGAGCGCGGATGGAGCCGGATGCCACCGCTCCCCCCGCATCGGGGCCCGTCTCACCTCGCTTCGACATCTTGGCGCCGGAAGAGGGGGACAGGCGCGGGGCACGCCGGGATATGGGTTTGCCCCGCCTCCTTTCCGCTCCGCCGGACGTCACATGGCCAGGCCGGCAAGGCTCACGTGGCGTTAGCGGGGAGGGCCGGAGGTACCGGGAGCTGCCCGGTGGGCCCCGCTCCCCACGTGTGGCTCGCACCGGACCCTGCGGTGCACCCGGTCCGTACCGGGAATGATTCGAGGTAGAAAAACCTTGGAAAGAGGAGGAAAAAAAAGGTGGAAAACGCAAAAGAGGGGGCACCCGGATTTGAACCGGGGACCTCTTGATCTGCAGTCAAATGCTCTACCACTGAGCTATACCCCCGATGCGCCGAATTCCGCTCCGTGCCGCCTTCCACCGCCGCCACCGGGCACCGAGCTCGGGCTGGGCGCTGGTGGCTCCTCCCGGTGCGCGCTTCCAGGACCGGCGGAGCCTGGGGGACCAAGAAGCGAGCACCGGAAGGGAGGCAAAAGCTCAGCAGTTCGGTGCTTCTCAGGCACCGCGAGTGCGGCGGCAGCGCCGTGCTGCTCACCCGACCCCGAGGAGGGGATGTGTCTGTTATCAGAGCCACTCACCCTTGCCTCCATGTGCATTTGTCAGCCCTAATGATGCTGTAAATCGCGGTGTAATTTAACTACGAAGTGAAAGGGTTTTGCCTGTTGGCAATAAATGATTTTGTGGTTCCCCGGGGAAAGCTTAAATCTAATTTCAGGAGGAAAACACAAGTGATGCTACTCCATCAGCCTGGTCCTCTAAGTGCTCCGTGTAGAGCTTGCAAGCAAATAATCATAGAATCCCAGACTGGTTTGTGTTGGAAGGGACCTTAAAGCTCACCCAGTTCCAACCCCTGCCACGGGCAAGGACAACTTCCACTAGAGCAGGTTGCCGCAAGCCCCATCCAACCTGGCCAGCTGGACACGATGCAGGTGGTAAAGGGAATAAAAGAAAAACCACAGCCCTGCGGTCGTTTTGCACCCAAAACATCTGTGTGACGAAGAGCCTCGCACACTCATCAGCGTCTCCTCAGCCAAGAGAGGAAAATCCACCCACAACATCCCAAATTGCTGGATAAACTGTAAAGCTCGCTTTATTTTAAGCTGAGATGGGCCGGGAAAAGGTGGGAGGCTGTTTCAGGCGAGCTGGGAAGTGCTGGGTGAGGTGATCAGCGAGGGAAGGAGTGGGCTGTGTGACAAGATCAGAAAAGCTGCATTTAAACTGAAGGAAACCAATTTAAAGCTGCATCCTGAAATAAAAAAGGAGGAAAAGAGTCGAGCACAGCCTTTTTTAGTGTGGGTGTGCTTCATTAAAGCCCACCTGCAAGCAGTGATTGCAGAGGGTCCTTTTTTTCACATTGGGTTCGTGGAAAGGGGGATTAAGGTGCTGTTATCCGTGACAGAGATTTAGTTAACGTTCTTATAGAGGGTTTGGGAATGAAAGAACCCAAATTGGGTCGCTGCTGCCTATCGCATTGCTTGTGCAGGAAGAACCTACACGGTTCTGCCGGCCTTGCAGATGTCGGGGACCTTCTCCTCACGTACTTTTAAGGAGGAATCATGCGTAGGGGTGAAAATAAAAGAGAAAGAAAGAAGGAAAACACGCAGAAAGAACAACCAAAAGCTCAACCCCCAGGGGGCACCCGGATTTGAACCAGGGACCTCTTGATCTGCAGTCAAATGCTCTACCACTGAGCTATACCCCCAGCTGCCGTTGCGGCCGCGCGAGCGCTGTGTTAGAGCATCCCAACGCGTGTGCGCAGCGCTCCATGTAACGCACACGCGTGTGATCGGGGGAGGAAGAGGAAGGGGGCGGGTGTACGTGTGCGTGCACGCGTGGGTGCGCGCCCGCCCCCCCCATGCTCCTCCCACTCTCCCCCTTACCCCCCCCCATCACTATTTAGGGTCGCGGGAGCGCGGGCGGCGGCCCCAGAAGCGGCGGCGGCAGAGGCAGTGCTTGGAGTTCCGGGTCCGTGTAGCCATGAACCCCAATTGCGCCCGCTGCGGCAAGATCGTGTACCCCACGGAGAAGGTGAACTGCTTGGATAAGGTGAGTGCGGCGTCTGGGGGGGGGGGCCCGGTGGGGTGGAGGGGGGCAGATATGGGGGGTTGTGACATCTTCTCTGGGGCTGGTTCTTTCTTGCCCCCCCCCCATCCCATGTAGGATATTTCACATGTCCCCTTGTAGGGTATTTAAGTCTTTTCCGCTTACTGTGGGGTATCCCCAAACTGCCCACCCCTATATAAACCCTATGGCGGTCCCCACACTGTAGGACCCACACTTCTTTCAGCCCCGGGGTACCCCGGGGCATCTTCTCATACCCCCCCCCCCCCCCACCAGAGGACACGGGCAGTAGCCCTTTGCCTGGGGGTCACCAGCGATGCCTGGAGCTTTTTCCTTATGTATAATCAAACAGCAGGAGAGGCCGGTGGAAAGCAACAGTTAATGCTCCCCCCGAAGCCGGGAGCCTCATCTGGTTTGCATTAGCCAAGCTTCTCTTCCCCCCCCCCCTTCTTTTCCTTCCATCCCAATTGATACTTCTGTGTTCCAGAATTCCATCTTTATAGCCCGTTCTGCCTGCCATAGCATGGGGGGGGAGTGCTTTGAGTGTCTCTTTCTGAGTGCTTTCCCATCAAAACCCATCCTTGCCGGTGCCGAGGTCCGGTGAGGAAGGCGATGGCGGTGTCTCCATCCCCTCCGCCGCACGGCTCCCGTGGGATTCGCTTGGGAGCTCGCCCCTCCTGGAGAGCCGAGCCGCTCTCCTCCTCCCCCTCCTCTTCCAGGCTTCTGGGACGACCAGTTTAAGGACTAAAAAAAGTAACTTGAAGAATGCGCAGCTCTCCAGCGGCATTCCTGAGCTCCGGCAGACCCTGTTGCTCGCATTTTTAACAGATGATGTTTCTTCCTTAAGCTGGGAATGGCTCGAAGCTGAACTATCGGCCCTGTGTTCCCTGCCTGTTGGGAGCAGGGAAGTGGCTCTGTTTTAAGGAGTCTGTGCTGGTCTCGAGTAGCTGCGGGGCATCCGAGTTGTGGATAACTGGAAAGGAAGGCGAGGAATGACCCATCCCTTCCTCCTGCGCAGCCACTGTCTGGGGTTTGGCTCCTCTGAGCTGGCAGTTGTGCACTGCCGTGAGGACATGCCCGGTGTGCATCCCAACACCACGTATTCTGGCTGTTTGGAAGCAGGCAGGAGGCTGCAGTCACCATCTTGTCCTTGTAGGGGTCTTGTTAACCTAAGAATCATTCCATGGTCAGCCTTGCCATACAGTGCAGCCCTAACCAAAGAGCTACACCCCACCAACTCCCCTCGCTTTCATTTGTCCTGGTGTTTCTGGCTGGACAAGCCTTCCCATGAAAGCACAGTGGTATTGGAGAGGCTGCTCCCCTTGTTTTCCTTCTACCTGGAGCAAAGTCGAAAGGGCACCTCTGGTGTTGTTTGCACAAGCGCTGAAGTTGAACCCCGGGCAGCAATAAGGAAGGGCTCCGGGAGGGGAAGTGTACACGTAGCTGCGTTTAAGCTTTCAGCTCTGGTGTGCTGACAAGCAGATGGGCTTGGTTCTCCTGGGAGTGAAGTCAGGAAGGTCCATTTCCCTGCTGAGATTTACAGCCAAGGAGGGAAACGTGCAGCTTTGTGGGGCTCCAGCACGGTGCAGCAGCCGGGCAAGTGAAACCATGGTGCAGTGCTGCCTGCGAGTTCTGCCTCTTGACTCTGCCCATCAGCACCTTGCGAAAGGCAAAAGGGGTTCAGGGAAATGGGTGTCGTTGCCTCCCCGCTGCTCTCCATATAAGGTGCTGTACCCAGCTTCTGTTTGTGGAAGTGACATCTTGTCACAGGGCTTGGTGGTTGCAGCGGCTGAACCCACGTAGAGCTGATGTCAGATGACTTTCCTGAGATGAGTAGAAGTTAGAATCGGCTGTTGCACAGCATCAAATCCGCTCAAGGCTTTGCCTCCAGCCCAAGGAGTCTCCTTTATGTCCTTTAACCCTTGAGTCTCAAGTGAGGCTCGCTCCCAGGTGTGGAGCAGAGCCAGGCTGAGAGAGCTGGGCTGGGGCAGCCTGGACAAGAGCAGGCTCCTGAAGGGGAGACCTGAGAGCAGCTCCAGTGCCTAAAGGGACTGCAGGAAACCGGGAGAGGGGCTTGGGACAAGGGCCTGTAGGGCCAGGCCAAGGGGAATGGCTTGAACCTGCCCCAGGGGAGACTGAGCTGAGCTCTTAGGCAACAGCTCTTCCCTGTGAGGGTGCTGAGGCGCTGGCACAGGGTGCCCAGAGAAGCTGTGGCTGCCCCATCCCTGGCAGTGCTCAAGGGCAGGTTGGACACAGGGGCTTGGAGCAAGCTGCTCCAGTGGAAGGGGTCCCTGCCCAGGGCAGGGGTTGGAACTGGATCAGCTTTAGGCTCCCTTCCAACCCAAACCAGGCTGGGATTCTGTGATTTGCTTCATGGAGGGATGCCGTGTGGCTGTAGCATGAGCTATAAATGGACACAGCCCACCATGTACTGTGGCTGCGAGTCCCCAGGTCTAATCTATTGCCGCGACAAGGTTGGCCAAAGGGCTCTATCTCCCCAGGAGCAGCATGCCTGGACCACAGCCGGTGTGCTTCTCATCGAGTCCAGCCTGCTGGGACATGGGGCTGTGCTGTGCAGCTGTACCTGGGATCACCTCCAGATGTTCAGAGCGCTTCAAACTTGGGATCAGAAAGCACAGGCGCTAATGCTCCTCTGAAAACCTATTTGGAACTTGTCCTCTTTCTCTGCTGGAGGCTCAGCGGCTGCATTACTGGAAGCCTATGTAATTGCTGTTCCCCTGTGTCCGTTTTTGCAGCCCTCGCTTTAGTGCTGGTTTAGATTGCTGGAGCCAGCATTGATACTGGCAGTGGTAGGATAAAGCTTAGTGGCGGTGAGACTTGGAGACAAGGGGTAGTGCCCTTTGTGTAGCTCTCCTCAGGCTGTAGAGAGTCCTCTGTAAGAGGTACAGGACAGAAACACCTCTGTTGAAAGATGCCTGGTGCAAGAAGATGTGTTAATGCTTCTCTGGGGGTAAGGGCTGGCTAAATCACTGCCGCTGTGCTTATTGTGGAGCCTACCTTGGGCAAGGGCAGTGCTGGCCTTGCCTTGGCTCTTGGGAGCTTGGAGGAAGAGGCTCTGAAGTAGCGTTGGCAATCAGTTCATCTCCACAGTATTTACAGTGCCACCTCTGGTACTTATCCGCAGCTATTGCAGCACAGACAGGCCCGGGGAGGTCTGTTAACTACCTCTAATGTGGCAGGAGCTCACCCAAACGGCTTCAATGCCTGAAGAACCCGGGGCTCAGCCCGTCCTTATAGATGCTGAAAGCTGGGATAGAGGGGAAAGCATCCTGTGCAGGCTGGATGTGGATGAGGGTGTTGGTAGGGAGCAGAGAGAAGCCTCCTCTCGCTGTTTGCAGCAGGCTGGCTCCGGAGGAACTTGTATAACTGGAGGAAAAGAACAAATACGTTGCCCTGAGCAACTGAAAGGAGGCAAATTGTCCTCCTGGGCTGAGTCATCGTCTCCCAGTGTTTGTGCACTGGGGTGTGGTACCTGTGGGTAGGTGGCACAAGGGCTTGGCTCTCACCACCTCCTTGCAGGAACGCAGCAGTGGTGGAAATGACTTTTTGAAGGCTTAAGGGTGGAAGGAAATCACAGCGACAACCTCCAGCTGCTCTCCAGGGCTCTGCTTGCCGCACGTTCAGTGCGTGCTGGGTGCCACGCTGCAGGCTTGTTGACTGTAATCTGCTTGGTGCGATGAGCTTTGGGCTGGTTCTTTCCCTGCTTCTGCAGGGTGATGCTGGGTGGCTTGGGTGCTCTGAAGAAGGGAGGACAACCCTGGGGCAGGGCTGACTTGCTCTGGGGGAGCAAAGGCACTGCTCCAGCTCTGCTCCTTTCTCCTGTGCCTGATCTGGGCCATGGGATGTTGCACCAAGACCCTCAAACATTGCCAGAGGAAGCGCCAGGTCTGGTCACTTGGGGACTGGCATTGGCTTTGGTCTGCATAGGCTTGAACAGAATTGCTTGGTAGCTGTTGTCATTGGGCTCCATCCAGCCACTCAGGCCAGTTAAATGCCAAGTGGAAATCATTTCATGAAGAGTAGCCCTAAAAAAACCTTTAAACCACCTCTTTATAGGGTTCATCAGGTGTTACAGCCCTGGTATAAGGTCATGGCTTGAGTTTCAGGGGCTGTGTCTTTAGCCTTGAGTCTGAGTGTGCCTCGCTTAAAGGAGAGCTGTGGTCAGGCAACAGACCTCATCTGGGGTCAACCTGAGGCTGCTGCTGCGAGCTGTGGGTGAGAGGATGCCAGAATGACACCCGGATGTCAGGGCAGCAGCTCCTCTTCCCTGTTGTTGCCTGCCAAGAGCAGTCATCGGTCTGGACAGCCGCACTGTGAGAAGAGGGGGATGAGGAGTGCCTGGAGTGATCCTGCATCCTCTGGGGATGCAGAGCTTGGGATCAGCCACCTAAAAGGCAGGCAGAAGGGTGGCATCTGTGGTGAGGACCTTTGAGCTGCCTGCGTCGCGCTGTCTGCTTCTCATGAGAACCTTTTGGTCTCTGCCTTGGCTCGGTGTCTGTGTGCAGCCTTACCTGACCTGCTCTTCTGGCTATCTCTTGGCTAACATCAGCAAAAAAAAACCCTAAAGCAGCATCTTTGAAGCCTGCAAACCACAGCTGGTAACTGCTGACAGCTCCCTGCTCGCAGGGGTTTGTGTTGTGCTCCTTTCCGAGTAGGAGGCATTGCCTGTCCTGTGAATTCCTGCTCTGGAGATAAGGAAGCAAGATGCTGCTCTAATGCAACTCCAGTGTTGTGCCCTGTGGAGATGTGTTGGGGAGGGTCTGTGGGGGTTTACGTGTGTCCTAAACCAGCCAGAACATTGGGCTGTGGGTTCTGCAGGGGTCATGCTGGCATCGCTGGCCTGGAGGAGCTGCTGAGTTGGAGTTGTGTGAATCTAGTGGGCCGTGGCCCTGTTTTGCAAGCCACTGGTGCTAATGATTCTCTTGTCTCTGTTTGCAGTTCTGGCACAAAGCATGTTTCCACTGCGAGACCTGCAAGATGACCCTAAACATGAAAAACTACAAGGGCTACGAGAAGAAGCCGTATTGCAACGCGTAAGTGTCTGCTGCCTGCTCTCGTGGGCACTGGGAGAGTGATGGGGCTGGGAAATGAGGGGTGCAGGGACCCCGGGCCTGCAGAAACTCTTCCCCTGCTGCTCTGCTTTGGTTCAGGGGAGTGCATGTGTGAAGCCCTGGCTGGAAGGGGTCACCCAGGCCAGTTAATGCTGGTATTAAAACAAGGGTTTCCAGGCTTAAATGCCGTCTATGGCTGCTCTCCAGTTCCAGCTTGGGCAGCCAAAAGGTGAATGAAATCCAAAATACAGGCAGGTGTTTATATGGAGTTGACTTTGAGATGTGTCCCCTTAAAGAAGGGGAAATAAAAGGGTGTTTATTCCACCCCAACTCAATGCAGGTGTTTGGGGAGAGGAAAAAATGCCTTTTAGTGCAGGGGAAAAGGGTGTGTGAAGCAGTGAGGGGCATGGGTGGCACTGCAGCCTGGGCTCTGCTGGTGGCCAAGTGCATTCACCCTCAGCTACTGGCACTTGCCCTTGAGGTTGGGAAGGTAAATGCATCTGAAGGTAAATGGAGCTTAAATGCAGAATCCTTCTCTCCTGAGCAGCATGGGGGAGATGGAGGCAGATGCCAGCATCTCCAGCATCACACCTCAATTCACTTTCCTGCCTCTCTCAGGCTGCTGCTGAGTGATGCATGTTCACTGCCCCCCATGTCTTTTCCTATCAAGAAGGACCCTTACTTGTGCCCAGCTTTCTGGGCTCTTCCAAATGATGAACACGAGTCCCTGCTCAGCCCATAGTGAAGCTCTCGGTACCTGACATGTTTCTTAATATCTATAAAGCAGCTTTGCAGTAAGATTTTTGTAGCTGCTGCTTATACATTAAGTGTTCTTAGAAAGAAAAGTAGATAATGTAATACTGCTTGGCATGTGTATAGCTTGGTCCATTCACAGACTACTTTAAAAGCGTTAATCCTGACAGCATCCTTGTAAGATGGGTATTAATGTGTAAGATAAGCAGAAAGAAGCTGGAAGACTTTCAGCCATATGGTGCCTTAGCACAACCCTCACTCTTATGTAGCCCTTATAGGTTGGTTATTGCTGACTGAAGGTGTTGATGGTGGTTGTGACCTGCCCAAAGTCCAAAACCCCTGTTTAATTGGGATGAGACTTGGAGCACTATTAAAGCTCCAGCTTGTGAGGTGAAACTGGGAACTTCCTGGAGTAGTGGGGTAGCATGAGGGTGAACTGTTGATTTAGAGGGCTGTGCATGTGTCTCAGCCTACCATGGTGGTCCAAGCAGCCTGGGATCTGTGGGGCTGAGACCTCGATCTGTGGAAAGCAGCAGGAGATCAGACCCCTGAGCTCTTTTTAATGTCCTGAACCAAAGCTTCCTTTGCTGGATTGTGGGCATCATCCACATCCCAGCCTTGCCTGGTCCCATGTGCCAGGGCATGCTCATCCTTGGTGCTTCTGCCCCTGGCCTGGCCATAGGGATGGGCCTGAGGTCCTGTTCTTGTGCTTTCTCCCTCCAGGCTGCTGGAAGGGAAGTGGGATAATAATGGGAAATTCCTGAGATTCCAAGGAGTCTGCGCAACCCATCTCAGTTTCTCAACCCCCTCTGCTTGAGAGCTGCCTTTGATGCTGGCTTGCTGTCTTAACCCTTTGCAGCCTCCCTGCAGAAGAGGCAGCTTAGGGGTCTGTCCTGCCTCTAGCCCAGGGATGTTCAAAGCTGTGCACAGAGACCTGCATTAAATGCTTTGCTCTTCCTTCTTTGCCTGATCTTGCTTTAAAGGGAAGTGAGAGCAGGCAAAAACTGCTGGCGCACGAGGCTGTGCCCTTTGCTTGCTGGGGTGGAGGCTGTAGGGTGCCCATCCATGCCGTGATGTGGGGTGAAGGGAACCTCCAGCCAGAGGACATGGGTTTGGTTCCTTGCCAGCCGCTGCCCCCCTGCAGTGTCCTGGGCTAGGAGCAGTGTCCAGGGAAGGTGAGTGACAGCCGAGGAAGAGCCCACCCATTCCAAATGGCTTTTGCTCACGTTGGAGTTGAGGAGCGACATCTTTTCTCCCCCGAGAAGGGGGTGGAAAAGCAACGTTTATCCTGGCAGGGAAGAGGCTGCTTTTTGAACATGCCTTAGCACAGGGTCTCCTCTGTTTGAGCCGTGGCTTTCTGCCAAATTCCTGAGTTTCTTTCTTCAAGAGAGCAGGAGGAAGAGGGCCGGGCTTCCTCCCTATCTGTGACATTACCCCAGCAATAAATCTGTGTGAAGCCTTTCAAGGAGGTGGCTGCTTAACTCTGCCTTCCCCGCGCCCAGCAGCGTAGGGAACTGGCTTGGTGGCAGATGTGATGCTCTCCACCCTCCTCATCACTCCTCTTTTGACTTCAGCTGGGTACCGGGGTGACTGGTTGTTCACTGGAGGCAGCGTTCAAGGCTGGGCTCATCTATTTGCATGAGCACTTTGAACTAAAAGAGGTAACTTTGAACTAAAGGTAGAAGTGGAGGGAGGGCAATATCCAGGTGAGGTCTGAGGCTTCTGCTAATGAAGGGTGGAGGAAAGCCTGGCTGCAAAGGACAGGCAGGATTGTGTGTTCAAGGGCACCAGCTGCTCCCAAATACACGTTATATAGAGGCTTTAATGTCTTCTTGTGCTGTAGGGATAACAGAGCCCTGTGCCTCAGTGGTGGCTCAGAAATGACTCTCACCCAGCTGAAACCAAGGCGCTGTGTGCAGCACAAACCTGGGGCCTTGACAGTCCTATCCAAGAGTCCAAAGCTGTGTATTTGGTCTGGGGAGCTGGATCTTCAGAGATGGAAGCACTGCCCAGTGATGCTCTAAGTGCAGAGAGGAGCTTGCTTATGCCTGGGTGTGGAGTGGGGAGAAGGAGCAGTGTCCCAGGCAAGAAGCTCCTTCTGTGCCTGTCTTGGCTATAAGGAGGCTCTGCTCCTCTCCCTTGAGGAGCAAGGATGAGACCCAAGGCTTCATCTCTGAGCTGTAGGCTTGGCCAAGTTCGTGCTGATGAACAAGCGATTGCCCTGTTGGATGCATCTGGTTGGAAAGCCCTGCTCTGGCTGCATGCACCAGTCCCTGTGCTGGCAACCCCGCTGCTCAGAGGGGCTGTCCCTGCTGCTGCACACCCCACAGGGCTGCAGTTCGACTTCCTTACTGCTGCAGACGAGCTGGCAGGAAGTTAATGGTCTACTTGCTGACAGTCCCTCCTCCCCCAGCACCGAGAGGCAGCCTGGCCCGGCTGCAGCATCCTTTGTTTGAGCCTCCAAGGGAAGATGCTGCTGCCAGCAGAGACCTTTGCTATGGTCCCACCAGCACAGAGACGAGGCAATAGTGGTGCTGCTGCCTTCCACATCCCCCTTGCTAAACCCCTCCAAAAAGGGCTCAAGGCAAAGCAAGGCTGCCAGGAATATCCTGTGTAGGTGTATTGGCAGGGTCGCTCCATCTGCCATGCTGGGGTGACTGCAGTGTTCTATAAGGAGCTGATTGCATCGCATAGAAACCACACTGAGCTATCCCGGGGGATTCGCATCTCAGGGCTGACATTCCTCATTGCTGAGTCAGGGCAAGCAGCTCAGCCCTGTTCTCCTTACCCAAACCTAGCACCGGTGTTAGTTTGGCACAGTGAGTGCGGGCTCTAAGCCCTCCAATTCATTGTGATGACCCAAAGAACCTCCCTGACACATGTCTCCCACTCATGTCCTTGCCTTTCCATGCAGAGCAAGCAGCCCGGTACCTCTGGGCTAACTCTTTCCTTGGAAAAAGTTAGTGAGTGCCTCCAAGCTTCTCAAGGAGCCAGGGATCTGTTCTTGGCATTCCTCTGCGCTCCATCTGGTAGCAGCCTACTCCATCAATAAAGTGATCTTCCAAGTTTGGGGGGAGGCAGGAAGAGAAAGAGGAACAACTGTGTTGCTGGGCTGGAGTCCAGGTGTTTATCCCATGCTTTATTTGTGCCGAGTTTCTGGATGAGAGGAGCTGCTTCCTCTCTCGGTGGGCACACTTTGCATGCCGTGGAGCTCAGAGCAGACTCTGCTGTTGGTGTAAATGAAAGCTGGTCTGCCCGTATGCTGCTGTGGAGTGTGGGGGGGCATACAGGGTCCTGCTGCTTCCCCTCTGCTGTGCTGGGGGAAGGATTCCCTGGCAGCAGCCATGGAGCATCCTCGGAGCCAGGTTTGGGCTGAGCCCGCAGCAAGGGCTGCCCAGCATTGACCTCTGTGCAGGCTGCAGATGGATGTTGACTTTGCTAAACTTATCCATGCCCTGGGACTGGAAAAACCCAGCTCTGTTGGGATGCCCACCCTGTTCCCATAAACAGCCCTGGGGGAGGTTGGGACAGGCACTGCTCTGTTCTGGGGGCTCAGGGATGGGAGAGGGGAGCAGTGGGATGAGCAGAGCCCTTTCCAGAAGTGACTTCTCGCTTCACAGCTTGGCAGCCCCTCTTCTGCATTCACCTGGAATCTTTCCATTATGGACTAGAGCAGGTTTATGGAAACAGGCTGGTTTTTCCTTAGGCTGCTCTGCAACACCCTCAGCAACTGCTGGCAGAGCCTTTGGGGATGGAGGCGAGATGGATGCTGCCTGGCCTCACAGACAGCAAAACCTTGCTCCCTGCTGTCATCCCACACTGGAGCTGGTTGGCGATGGGTTTGGCTTCTCCTGCCTCCTCTGGCCCTCTGCTAGCCTGGTACCATGGCAGGGGCTTTGAGACACCCCCAAAGGCAGAAGCTCTTCCCTGTGAGGGTGCTGAGGCGCTGGCACAGGGTGCCCAGAGGAGCTGTGGCTGCCCCATCCCTGGCAGTGCCCAAGGCCAGGTTGGACACAGGGGCTTGGAGCAAGCTGCTCCAGTGGAAGGGGTCCCTGCCCAGGGCAGGGGTTGGAGCTGGATGAGCTTTAAGCTCCCTTCTAACCCAGACCATTCCATGAAGCTGTGCTCTGGTTTATGTTATACCAAGCCAATCCTGATGCGGGCTGGGAGCAGATGATGGGAGCAGCAGCTGGACACGTGGAGGGCTGGACCAGCCATTTTGGCAGCTTCTCCTTGGAAGCACTGGGAGGAACCGGAGCCTTTCCCTGCAGCCTGCTCTGTTACAGAAGGATGTTTGCAAGCCGGGTGCTGCCTTTAGGACTAGCAAAAGACCAGCTTATTTCTTTAAGCTCGTCCCCAAGAATCAACAGCTCTTTGATAGGCAGGATGTGAACTGGGGAGCCTCCTGGCAGAGCAGCCCTTATTGCTTCCTTTGTTTAACTCTTCTTTCCCAAAACCCTGATACAACAGCCCAAATGACCGTCCCCTCCTGGAGCTGCAGGTCTGTGGGTGGTGGTTTTCCATCCCTTTAGGATGCTGTTGCTGAGCAAGCCTGCCAGAAACACTTGTTTTAAAGCAGCTTGCACTGAATACAAGCAACACTTTGAGCTAGAAGAGGCTCTTCTAAACACTCAGTCATCTCGTACGTGGTGTAAACCAGCATTGCTGGAGGTTTGAGTCATGCAGAGTCTGGGTCCCGTTGCTAACAGAGCTGCTGTGCTGCGCTTCAGTGGGGTTTATACAGCTGTGCCCACCCGTCTCTCATTGGGGAAGCTTAACTCCATTTCCAGCTTGTGAGAAGCTCCAAAGGCAGAAGTTCAAGTGCTGCCCTTCTTGGGAAGGCAGCTCCTGGGAGCAGATGCTGCTTTCAGGGCAGGACTGGGATGTGATGGATTGCAAGTGCTTGGAGACTCCCACTGAGCTGGAAGTGAGATCTTTACACTGTTTCTCTGTGTGAAAATACTGCCTAGATGTCATTGACATATGGGTCACAAGGAAACTGGGACCAAGGTGCTGGAATGGGGCTGTTTCTGCTTGCTGTGTGGGGAGGAAAGGGCTGTGTTTGCTTTCTAATGTCCCTGCTTTAGTTGGGCAGCTACTGCTCGTGGCTCCTCGGATGAAGCAGTGAGCTCTGCCTGCCATCGCTGTGCTCCTCTGCTCCTTAGGTACATGTGGAACCTGGGGTGGCTTTTCCTCGCGTCCCTCTGGATGGGTGTAATGGCTCTGTGGAGCTGCAGATTAAAGGGGGTGTTTTCCAGCCCTTGCTCCATCACGTGTCCCTCTGCCCCACATATTCCTCTGCTGCTTCACTTAATCTGACAGCAGCAGGGGTCGGGCTGGGGGAGGGATCCCACGTGTCCCATTTGTTCCACTCTAAGCAGGCAGAGGATGGATGCGAGGAGAGACCCCCAAGGGCAAGGCCAATCTGGTGTCTCTGGCCCCGAGACCAGCAGCCTCCTCTCCATCAGCTGTTAAAGTAATCCACGTCTGATGGAGCAGCCGGGGGGATGCTGAGGGCTCATCCTGCCTGCGCTCTGCACCCCTCCTCCTTCACAGCCACTGCTGCAGAGCACCAGAAAGTCCCCAGGACCCACTGAAACCTGGCTCCTTTCCTCCTCCACCCTCCTGCATCCCTGTCCCCTGCGGCAGGGAAACCACCGGGATGCTCCTGCCCAAACTGGAGCCAAGTGTTTGGAACCTGTTATGTACCAGCCAGGCGCAGGACCCACAGCACCTCGACGAGCAGCTTGCACGGGTGCGTTTCACCCTGGCTCCTGTTTGTTCTCGAGAGGTTGCTGCTCTTGCCTGAGCAGCTCTTACTTAGCAGCAGACTTTACCCAAGCGCCTCATCCGAGGCTGCGTGGGACTCACTATTTCCTTACGGTTTGTCAGAAGAGGGATGGTTGGAAGCGGCTTCCCCCTCTTTGTCTTCTCGGGCAGCTTGTGCCTGAAGCCTGTGGAGCCTGGGGGGTTTTAACGATGCTCCAGGGCTCCATCATCCCTGTTTGACTCCTGTTCCCTGCATGGTTCTCTACCTGTTGCGCTCACTTAGGAAACAAGCGTTCCTGCAGCAGAGGGCGGGAGTGAAGGGCATCAGGGCAGGTACGCGCGTATGAGGGGAGTATAAATGAGTGATGCTGGCAGAAGACCTCTTCCTGCGCTGCCTTTGGGCTCAGTGCATGGAAGCTGCTGTGGTGGGCACCAAACCCCCCTGCTGGTTCCAGCTGTGGAAGCCTCCATCTCTATAACCCGTGCTGGTGAGCGTGGCTGATAACCACAGAGGGTGGCTTCGGGGTGCATTGCTCCTGCTGCTTCTGACAGAGCGAAGCAGGTTGAGCAATAAACACCCTCCCCCTTCCCTGCTTCCCCAGCCAAGCCCTATTTATGGTGCTGGCTGGGGGAGCCCCCACAGCTCTGCTCCTGCCTTGGTTTTGGCCACAAGAAGAGGGAGAACCGGGTCTGCTCCCCTACGAGACCACCCCACGCGAGGAGGGGTGAGCCCGTTTGCTGCAACTCCCCCGCCTGCTCCCAACCCAAAGCGATTCACTCCCTGCCTGCTCACGGAGGTTTGATTCATTGCTGACTGTTCCTGAGGCTCATTCTCATGCACGGGAGATGGGTTTCCCCTCGCTGCTGCGTGTGGCAGGGATGCAGGTGTCTGTGTTTGCATGGCTGGGCGGTGTGGGGCTCTCACCGCTCCTGCAGCAGGATCCCTTCCATTCCCTAATTTAAGGTTCCTAATTTAAGGAACAGCCTTAAGTTCCCTGGGGACTAAAATGCCTTTTCTTTATCAGGCAGATCTCAGGAGCTGGGGAGAAATGAGATGCCTCCGCTTAGGGGAAGATGCTCAGCTCGTGTGTCTCATCCTACTCCTAATGCAGACGAACAGATTACTCCTGCCTGCTAACAGCAGGCTGGAGGGGCTCAGGGATGTGTAAAAACCCATCTCAAATCCTTGGGAGGTTTCCTCAATACCTATCAGAAGCAGAAACCAATTGTAGCTCAGTCTGTGTGGCCTCTGGCTGTCTCGTCCCGGCCCTCAGCAGGCTGTGGGTGCAGCAGGGCACAGCTCACTGTGGATCCGTAATGCAAGCAGCAGGGATGCTCTTTCAGGTTATCCCTGTTTTCTCCCCCTCCTACCACAGCTTCTCAGTCTCTGAGCCTCGCAGGGGTGAATTTCTCCATTTCCAGCCCTCACAGTGGCTGGGGCTTCCCTCCTCCTTGCATCCGGAGGCTGCTGCTGGGGACTCGGCTTCTCCCAAGCGTTATTAGCATGCCCAGGGCATGGGATGCAGTTGCCATGGCAATGGGATGATTTCTGCTGGCAGCATCAGCAGATAGTACCGGAGCTCCTGGGCCGTGGCTGAGCTGTAAACGCAGCTCTGGCTGGTGGTGCATACAACTTACCCATTGCCTTTGCCCTTCCCGGAGCCCTGCCTGTGGCTTTTCTGTGTGCAGCCCTTGAGCATCAGGGGATGGGGCTGTTAGAATTGGGCATCTCTGTAAGACTCCTGCCTTTGCAAAGACCCCAGCGGCAGGGATGCCTCTTGGCTCTCCCCATAGGACCAGGATGAAGCTCCATCCCTGTTCCCAGGGCAGGTCTGGGGCTGGTCTGCCTGGGCTGTTGACTTCCAGCGCTCATCTGTAAATGGAGGATGAGGGAATGTAGAATTAGAGACTGGAGGGTTTGGGCTTTGTTTTCTTTGACCTTGGTGAGAGTCAGGACGGGGACTTCCAAGAAACTTGGGAAAGGGCTCAAGGATGCAAGGGGTAACTGGGCTGAAACAATAGCCAAGTCCCAGGACTGCCCTCCCCTGCCCCTGTGAGCTGGGTTAGTGCAGTTACTGGGTTAGCACTGCTGTGAAGAAAGCCCCAACTCCCCCAGCAGCTCTTTAATGGCACCTGCGTTTGGAACTAAAACTGATGCTGCTGGTGTTTGCCCAGTGGGTACCAGCATCCCCATAGCCCTAATGGAGGAGTCACCCTGAGTGCAGCTGAGGGGCAGAACCCCTTGAGCAAGGCTGTGCAGCGCAAACTCCTTTGACATGTGCTGCCTTGGTCCCTGCAGCTTCACTCTTAGAGGGGTTTTTGTCATCTCCACAATGACAAAAGGGCACACTTCCCTTTGTGCTGTCTCTTCAAGGTAGGAATGCATTAACCCAGCCCCTACTGTGGCAAACTGTGCTAGCCATAGGCCAGACTGGGCCAACGCCATTTCTCCTTTGCACCCCTCCAAGCTGTTCATCTCTGCTCCAGCAGACAGCAGCTGGGGTGGATTTGGTTCTAAGATGTCTTACGCTGTTTTGCTGCATCTAAAATGTCCCTCCCCATTGCTAAGCCTTTGCTCCCACCCAGCCATCCCCGCTCCAGTGGGTGCCAGTTGCTGGGAGAGCAGGAACTGTGGCCAGGATGTCAAGAGCAGGTAAACAGCAAAGCCTGTGCCCTGTTCCGTGCCCACCCAGTGCCTGTAGCTCCTGCAGGACCCTCGTGGAGAAGCAGGGTTTCTCCCTATTGGGGTGTTAATGCAGGAACCTCTGCGGCGAGCTCTGCCTCGACGTATCCCGGTGTGAAGCTGCGACACAGCCGTGCCTGCAGGCAGCCTGAACGCGGTATTACATCCCCTCTAATCAGGTTAATCTAAACAGGGATTAAACTCTATCCTCCAAGCAGTCGCTGAGCTGTTGTTTGTGTAAAACTGATTCTTGTCCTTTCCATTCTCGCTCCTGCTTGGTTTGGGGCTTCGCTTGGGCTTATTTTATGCCTCACGCAGCAGGGATGGGGCCGATGGGACGTGGCAGCGGGTGATGTCCAGCAGGCCAAGGGCTGGAGCAGGCTGTTGGATGGAGCAGGGTGGGGTGTCCCGGAGGCTGGGCTCCCCTGCTGCTTGCTGAGTTCTTTTCCTCTTTCTGCAAACCACATCAGCCCCATTTGGTTTCTCTCTGTGTGGGGGGGGGGGGGGGGGGGGGGGTTCTCTTTATTCTTTCAGTGGGGCTGGGCAGCTGTTTTTACTGCTGGGTTTCCTGCATTGCTCCTCTTGCAG
The DNA here is from genome assembly GCF_037157495.1 of Lathamus discolor. NCBI lineage: Eukaryota > Metazoa > Chordata > Aves > Psittaciformes > Psittacidae > Lathamus > Lathamus discolor. The sequence continues at coordinate 3,006,654 of NC_088903.1, read as the reverse complement.
GTCTGTGGTTGCCTCGTCTGTCTCACAGGGAGCAGCTCTCAACCAAACTCCTCCACATGCAGCTGCGTTTCTGCTTGTTTCCCCTCATTTGACCACACTTTCTTTGGCCTTGGGCAGAGGTGTTAATGCTGCTTGTATATAGAGATAATTGCTCCTGCTTGGAGCACACAAGCTCCCAAAGCAGAGCCCAGCATCTTATTGAGACCCATTTCATGTGGTCTGGGATGGGACAGGGGCTGCGGCATTCCCATAGTGTGCTGCATAGCCCTCAGGTGAGAGCCACCAGCACCAGCTGGGTTGCATGGATGGAGCTGTGGAGGCTGCACAGGCTGAGTTTCAGCCCTGAACCTGGAAGCAAAGCTTTGACATCCTCAGGAGTGAATGGGACCTCTCCGTTATCCTCTGCAAGGAGCTGCTGTTTCCAGTGCATTGCTGAGCCCTGCTCAGCTCTTCCAAACCAGTTGCACTGCCTTGGATAAAAGAGGATTTATCCAAGCTCTTGGGGTAAAGGTTGGATTTGATGATCTGATGTTGGAAAAGTCTTTTCCAACCTGGTTAATTCTATGTATGGGAGGGAACCCGAGCTGCAGCGCGATGCCCTGCCCTGGTACCACGGGTGTGATGCGGGGATGGGGCTGGTGCTGTCTCTGTGCCTCCCACCCCTCTCCTGCACCATTAACCTGCCTAAACCCCTGCGCTCTGTTCCTGCCACCCACTTGGAGTCCTGCTTTAACTCATGAAAGAGAAACCTCTGACCCTGACCCTTTCAAAAGGCAGCTTCCCCCCTCCTTGCATTATAAACCTGAAGCGCTGCCGGGGATGTCTTTGGTTTCTTTGCTGTCCCATGAGAGCAGCCACCATCTGGTCAGTGTCAGATGTCTTATCCTGGGGTGGGCTTTGCATCCATGGCAGCTACAGAGCAAGCTGCTCCAGTGGAAGGTGTCCCTACCCATGGCAGGGGGTTGGAACTGGATGAGCTTTAAGGTCCCTTCCAACCCAAACCACTGCATGATTCTATGATCTGGCCACAGGCAAGAGCATCCCCATAACACGAGGCTCGTGCGGCTGAAGCTTTGAGTGCAACAAGCAAATAAAGCCACCCTGCTCCCCCCCTGCCCCTTCACAGCTGAAGCAGTGGAGCAGGCACAGTCACTGTAAAGCAGAGCGGAGGCAGCGCTTACTCAGGCTAATGTTACCCTGAGGAGTGTTTAAGGAGAGATTGAAGATGTGTTTAAGGTCTCTCCAGAAATCAGCCAGGCACGATGGAATGGCTCCATCCCTTGGGAAGAAAACCGCCCCTTCCCCTTCTGTGATGAACCTGAAGTTAATATATTGAGGGTGGGAGAGAATCAGTGCCTCGGCTGGGGAAGGCGTCAGGCACAGGGAGAAATCCCAACACCCCCAATGGCTCCTGCTCACCCTGCAGCGCGTGGATGTGCTGCTGCTTGCCATGGGGCTGGGACACTGGGATGGGATGGGGGCTGCCGGTGGTGGGGTGGTTGGGATGGGATGGGGAGCGTGGCCATGGGCCCGCTGTGACTGATGACCTCCGTTCTCCCCGCAGACACTACCCGAAGCAGTCCTTCACCATGGTGGCAGACACCCCGGAGAACCTGCGCCTAAAGTACCAGACTGAGCTGCAGAGCCCGGTGAGTGCCCCAGCACCCCACGTTCTCCCTATGCCCTTGCATAGGAAGAGGCAGGTCTGGGCTCTGAGTCATTTCTCCTGCATCTCTGAGTCCTTTCTCTTGCATCTCCGAGTCCTTTCTCTTGCATCTCTGAGTCCTTTCTCCTGCATCTCCGAGTCCTTTCTCCTGCATCTCCGAGTCCTTTCTCTTGCATCTCTGAGTCCTTTCTCCTGCATCTCCGAGTCCTTTCTCCTGCATCTCTGAGTCCTTTCTCTTACATCTCCGAGTCCTTTCTCCTGCATCTCCGAGTCCTTTCTCCTGCATCTCACCCATCTCAGCTGCGTTTGCTGTTCCCTTTATCCAGGGCTGCTTGGAGCTGCTGTAGGTGGGAATGGTCCAGGAGGCAGTTATAGAACAGAGAATGGTTTGGGTGGGAAGGGACCTTAAAGCTCATCCAGTTCCAAACCCCTGCCACAATCAAATGGCTTCATGTGGACAGGCCTTGACTCTCTAGGCAAGTATTTCAGGTCAACCCAAACCCTGTAGGGCTTGAAAGCTCTGGCAAGCAGAAATCAACAGATAAACAGGATAAGGACTGGCACGGGGAAAGGCTTTCTTTCTCCAGAGCCTGTTTGAGAAGGGTGTTGTCCAGACATGTCCTGTTTCATACCCTGAAGGTGTCCCTGCATCAGCAAAAGTCCCCAGCCTTGACGCATGGGCGATAACTCCTGATGGAGCAGTGGGAGCTGGTCCCTTGGGTGGCCCCGGGGCGATCCCTGGTTTCCTTTTCTTACTCCGAGATGCTGGGAGCAGAAAGATGAGGATCAATTTTACAGAGAAAGCCTTGGAAGGGCCGGGTCGGCCCTGGAATGGGCAGCTTTGGGGGGTGCCCCTTCCTCATGGCACTCGGCTCTGCTGAGGGGCTGTGCGGAAGCATCCGAGATGATGCCCTGAGCCCTTGTGTCACCCATCTGCAGACGTGGGCTCGGAGGATGCTGTGCTGGAAGGAACCGCATCCAGCGCCGCTTTTGGCTTGAGTCAGCGTCTGAGCAGAGCACAGGATGTTGCAACCGTTGTGGGAATCTGTTCAATGTCTGTTTTCCTTTGAAAAGGGGCAAAAAGCCTGCCCGGAGGCTTGTCCGGAGGGGACACAGCGCCTCGGCTCAGTGCAGGAGCAGCGGGGCACAGCACGGGGTTTGCTGGGGTGTTTTCATGGTGAACAATCCCTTCTCTGGATCAGTGCGCTCCTCTGCCTGCTGCGCTGTGAAGGGTGCAGTGACCTTCCTCCCTTCTTGCCCATTAGCCTGAGAGCGTCAGGAGCTGAAAGGCTGGGAATGCATCCCAATGGAGGAGGAGGAGGAGGGAGAACCTCAGGACCTCACCTGATAGAAGCCGCTGGTGCTGAGTTTTGAAACCTCTGCTTTTGCAAGGTCCCTTCCTCCCAGCAGGTTGCCCAACAGCTCCCTGGCTTGCACAAGGGCAGCTTGGCTCCAGCTTAGAGCCAGAGCTCAGCCCGGGGCTGGCTTTGTGCTTGATGCGCTGAGGAAGGGGACACGGCTGCTTTTCCATGGTAACGGGCGAGATGCTGCTGCGCCGAGCGCTCCGGAGACTCCAGCGCTGCTTTTCCAGTGAATCCGGGCTCTTTGGTAGTTGTTGGTTTTTAAAGCAAGCCCTGGGGAGGGAGGCAGGGATGTGCTCTGAGCCCTGGGCCTTGCCCCCAGGGGCTGGAGCTGGGGTAGCACAGGGCTCTCGGAGCCTTCTGCAGGCTGGGTTAGGTGTCAGGAGAGGGGCTGGGGTGCAGGCAGCATCCTCCAGCACCCCCCTTTGCAGTGCTGGTTTCGCACCAGCATGGACTCGTTGGAATGGGAGGGAATAGGAGCTGCTGGGGGGTGCTGGTGGTTTGGGTGCTGCACCCAAAGGGGCTGGGGAGGGATGAGGAGCAGTGGGAGGAGGTGGCAAAGCTGAACCTGCCAAGAGCCCTGGGGAAGATGGATCCTGAACGCTCCAGATAAGATCTTGATTCCTCCCTGCCTTTGTTGTGCCTACCAAGGGGAGTCTCCTCCTTTCCAAACGCCTCACGTTTGTATTCCTTGAAGCACCAGCAGCAGCTCTGCTTTATTGCCCATCCCTTCTGTACTGATTGCAGGAGCTGGGCACAGGAACGGGTCCCTTCAACCCTTCCAGAGCAGGCAGTGGGGTTCATTCTTGCAGACGAGCTGGACGTTGAACTGGAGCTGTTGGAAAAGGCTTAAGGAGAAGCTGTGCAGTGATGACAGCCCTGCAGGTTCAAGTGCCACGTCCTGGCCGATGCTTTGCCCATGGGGCTGGGAGTAAGGGCAGGGTTATGTGAGCAGTTACATCCTGCACACGCTTACAGCCAGACTCAGGTCCTTGGTTTCCATGAGGCTCCTCCTAAGGAGAAGGGAGATCACTGGGTCGGTGCCTTCCGCAAGGGTCATTCCCTGGCTGTGAGTGATGCTCCCGTTCCTCTGGGTGTCTGTGGGGCCGGGGAGCCGCTGCCTATGGATGAGCCTGAGGATGCTCATCCTCTGCCTGCCCCCACCACAACCACCCAGCCCGAGCACGTCCCTCCCGATGCCGCTGCTATTTGTGTGTGCTGAGGAGGCGTCTCCTGTTCCGGTCACTGGTAACAACCGTGCCTTGTGCCACGAAAGGAGTCTCCAAAGGGGCAGCTTTGGCACCTGCGGCCTCCTCGCACAGCCCACGTGTGGTGAGAAGATTGCAGGTTCCTGTTCCTTGGGTCCTGTTTTGAGCTGCACACGGGGGGGGTTTGGGTGCAGCCCTTCCTGCCCTGGCTGTGGGAGGCAGGAGCCAGCCCCTGGCCCTCCTCAGGGTCACCTCCGGGACCTGCTGGGGGTGACATCGAGGACGTGGGCACAAGGAGGGTTCGATGCTCTCAAGCTGAGACCTGCGAGGGGTTATAACCCCAACTGTAACGGTGCAGGGGTTGTAACATGTGAGTTATAACAGTGAGCGGGTTATAATGTGAATTATAGCAGTGAGGGGGCTATAACCTGAATTGTAACAGTGAAGGGGCTATAATGTGAATTATAGCAGTGAGGGGGTTATAATATGAATTATAGCAGTGAAGGGGTTATAATGTGAATTATAACAGTGAGGGGGTTATAATGTGAATTATAGCAGTGAAGGGGTTATAATGTGTGAATTATAACAGTGAGGGGGTTATAATATGAATTATAGCAGTGAAGGGGTTATAATGTGAATTATAACAGTGAGGGGGTTATAATATGAATTATAGCAGTGAAGGGGTTATAATCTGAATTATAACAGTGAGGGGGCTATAACATGAATTACAACATGTGAGGGGGTTATAGCGTGAAGAACCATTCTCCAGCTCCCTTTGGCTGAATGTGTTTTATTTTCCTTCTTATGATGGAGGGAAGAACTCCTGGAGAAGGGAATTGTGGCTCCTGTTACCGCTGCTCTGGGGTTAGGTGTGGATACTGCCTGCATCGCTCCGCTCTAACACAGCATGTGGACGGAGGCAGCGATGGGTTGGCAGGAGTGATGGCTCTGCAGCCCCTTGCCCCGTGCCCAGCAGTGCTCACGTGTCCCATGGAAGCACAGCACGCCGTGCCCATGGAGCCTCTTGGATCCCAGTTCCCCAGTGCTGAGCACGGGGACACGGCCCTTGCTTCCTCCCAGCATTGCCCCCATGCTCATGCTGGGAGCCCCAGGCTGGGATGTGGGGTTTGGGTTAGACCTGGCCCAAGGACCAGCATCTTCACCCACGGCTCAGAGCTCAGGTCCGTCCTGCAGCCAGGCGGGTTTCAGGGCTGAGTTCCTGCATCCTGGAAGTCAGAGGGGTAAAAAACCCCAAGGAAGGTGGGATTTGGGAGGGTAAAACTACAGCAGCTCTAAGGGAACCACTCAGCCTCGCGATGAGCAGCAGCTTGGGGACTCCTTCCCTTTCTAGCCTGGGTTTCCTATGGCTTCTCCACTGCTGTGTTTGCAGCAGGATGGGGCTCAGTGAACAGGAGCCTGTGGGTAAAGCCTCTCCTGAGCAGCATCCCACAGCCTGAGGCTCTGCAGGGAACCAGCCTGGGTTGGAAGCGGAGCAGAGCGAGGACAAACGCAGCCCCTCTGCCCTCCTGTCCCTGCGGGGCAGGTCCTGGCGCTGGGGCAGAGGTTCAGTGTCCCAGCTCCGTAACCTTTGGTTCCTCCAGGCTGCTCCCTCCTCACCAGTGCTGCTCATGGGCTTCATCCCAGCTGGAACCACTTCTCCTTTTGCTTGCAGCACCGAGGGGCGCAGAGAGCTCTGCCTTGAAATGGGTCTCGTGTTCCTCTGTGCTTTGCCTTCGTGCTTGTATTGACATCCTCCCAGGGTGGATGCTGCAGCCTGCTTCCTTAACCCTTTGCTTTCTAACATCTACATGTGATACGGCCCAGAGATGACTGCATCTCCCTAAGGGTTTCTGTGATACCGGATGCGGGGGGGGGGGGGCTCCGATGTTCTTCCAAAGCTTGGATTTCCCCTGCCTTGCAGGTTAGGAAGAGGGAACGGGTTCGCAATAGAGCTCCTGCTGGTGCCCATCACACACAAGTGCAGCGCCCAGGGCGAGCTCCAGGGCCACTTTCCCTGCACGCGTGGAGGCTGCCTCTGCACAGAGCCCCTTTAAAGGCTCTTTCCACCCCACATGGGCAGAGGCAGCTCCCGATCCCGGCGCAAGGGCCAGATCCCTGCAGAGAGGATGGAGGAGGTCAGGGGGTCTCTGTGCACATCTGCTTCCCCCTGGCCATGGGGGAAGAGCTGCTCTATGGGGGCAGCCAGGCCCTGGCTCCTTTCCTGCCGGAGCTGTTGAGTTCCAGCCTCTGCTGAGTGACCTGGGTGTGAGCAGAGCTCCTGTGCAGAGCGGGGCCAGGGCCGGGGCTGGGAGCTGCAGTCTTTGAGCTGTGTAGATTGATATTGATGCACAAAGGCACAGAGAACCGGGCCCTTTCAGCTGCTGGGTGTGCTGGGAAGCGATGCTGAGGTCAATGTGTTGCCAAGAGCAATAAGGATGCTTGTGTGTTGCCAGCCTCCACGCTCCGGTTTCCCTATGGTCAGTTGGGTGTATTCCTTCCTGGGGTGCCTAAAGGTCCCCTGATGTGGAAATGCTTTTGTCTGGCTCATAAACCCCCAGGGCTGTGGGGCAGGCAGTTTGCCATGGGTCAGCTGCTCCCTGGGATGTGACTTAACAGAAAGTAAATGGGAGTTATCCCAACCCTTGCAATAGAGAAGGCAGCTCAGCAGATGCAGAGGGAGCTGTTGGTGTGCTCCAACTCTTGGCAATCCCCTATTTGACCCATGCTGGATACACTGAGGCTGGGGGGGGGGGGGGTCTCTTTAGCAAGGCAGAGGCTGGGTTAGAAGCTGCTGCAGTGCTCCCTACCGTTGCCCTGCGTTTAAACCTCTGTCTTCTTGGTTGCATCCAGATCCGCTACAAGGAGGAGTTTGAGAAGAACAAGGGGAAAGGTTTCTGCGTGGTGACTGACACCCCGGAGCTGCAGAGGATCAAAAAGATCCAGGATCAGATCAGCGACGTGAGTAACTCCCCATCCCTGTAGGTGATGCTGCCTGAAGAAGGCAGGGGTGGGGGGGGGGGGTTCTGCTGGCAGAGCCACGCTGATGGATGTGAATGGACACATGAGGAAAGCCAACCTGGATGCGCCTCCGGAGCCATCGGCCGGCACAGAGGGGCCCCTCTGTGCCGGCCGATGGCTCCGGAGGCGCATCGTGGTCCTCATCCCGAGGCACTCAAGGTCCCATTGTTGCGAGCAGCGAGCAAGGGAGGAGCAGGGGGGTATTTGACTGGAACAGAGCAAGGGCAGCACCTGCATGGTCCAGGTCCCCCCCTCTCTGCTCCCTCCCTGTGTGTAGCATCCCCAGCCAAAGGCACCTTCTCCTCCTGTCCCTGGGCAGGCTCCGCTTGCCTGGACCCCTCCTGGCTCCAGCAAAGCCCAGGAGCTGCTGCTGTTGGTTTGTCCCCAGGGTCCCCCCCCAGTCTGCTCTCACCAGCCCCAAGGGGAGGACAGGGATTTTCACCCCTTTTCCTAACAACATCCCACATCTTGCAGTGCTGCTGCACCTGAAGAGCCTTGCAGGGAGCTCCTCAGTGTCCCTCCTACCTCTGCTGGCGTGGAGGTGATCCTGGAGGCTGCTCCCATCTCCATCCTGCCTTGTCCTTTGGGAAGGGGGGCTCTGACCTGTGCCTGCCGGAGACCCAGCTCTTCCGTTTGGGAACATGGGGTTAAACCCATGCCCAGTGGATTGGCAGCTTCACCCTGCGGCCTCTGGCTGTTGGTACCCAGGCGCCGTGCGGGGCTGTCTGCGTGTTGCCGTGGTGATCGGGAGGATGCTCACACATAGAGCTGCGGCGCACGTGGGCTTTATCCATCCGCTGCCCAAAGGGGACCCGGTGCTCCTGCAGCAGAGCACAGGGAGTTAATTAACCTTTGCCTAATGAAACTCCCGGGTGCTCCTCATCCAACAGCGGGAGGTGGTGCAGAGCCCTGGCAGAAGGCTGGGGTCTCCCTGCCCGGTAAACCTGGGGCACAGCTTGGCACAGCAGCCTCTGCTGGGAGCTGCTCTCCCCCATGGAATTCCACCGTGCCCTGAGCTGCTCCCGCTTTTCCATCCCTCAGCATCCCTGTCCGGGGTGGGAGCTGCTCTCTGCTGTGCCCAGGGGTGCAGGGAGAGGGAGGATGGTGCAAGCGCAAGCTTGAGCCCCCCCAGGAGCTCACACGCATACACAAACAAGGGGATGCCCTGGTTTATTCCCTCCTCTTCCGATCCCATTGTGGACTCCGGCAAGTCCTGCTCTCTCCCTGGGGAGCTGCAGGCTGTTACCCGTGCTCCAAGGGCTGGAGAAGGTTTTCCCCTTGGGGAACAGCTCTGGCTGCAAGGTATTCCCTAGGGACAGGTTCCCGGTGGGGGCTGATCCAGCAGGAGACGGGGGCAGCGAGGAGCAGGGCTCCGTGTTCGGTTCCAGAGATGCTGTGGAGGTTTGGGGGCACTGAATCACACAGCAGAGAGCTGACACCACCACCCCCCCGCAACCACGGCAGCAGCTTCCCTGTGGGCATCTGGCTGCCAGCCTGGGCTTGCAGTGACCCACTTAGTGCAGACACAGGCAGGAACCCGCTCCCTGCGCAAAGCCCGGCTCAGCCTGCGGGGTTTCGCTGCCACAGGGGCTGCAAAGGGGCTCAGTGGGGCAGGAGCCTGGCACCGCACAGGGATTTAACCAGCAAATGGGCTCCGGGGGGTCCCCCATTCGTTAATACAAGTGGCTGTTGGCTCTCGCACCCAGGCAGGTGGGTGACCCCTTCCCTCTGTGCTGGCTGCGGGCAGCCTTGTTCTGATGCAGTCGGGGTGGTTGGAGATGCCTGCGCTGAGAGCGGTCCAGAGGAGGCCACGGGGATGCTGCGAGGGCTGGAGCAGCTCTGCTCTGGAGCCAGGCTGAGAGAGCTGGGCTGGGGCAGCCTGGAGAAGAGAAGGCTCCTGAAGGGGAGACCTGAGAGCAGCTCCAGTGCCTAAAGGGGCTGCAGGGAACCTGGAGAGGGGCTTGGGACAAGGGCCTGTAGGGACAGGCCAAGGGGAATGGCTTGAACCTGCCCGAGGGGAGACTGAGATGAGCTCTTAGGCAGAAGCTCTTCCCTGTGAGGGTGCTGAGGCGCTGGCACAGGGTGCCCAGAGAAGCTGTGGCTGCCCCATCCCTGGCAGTGCTCAAGGCCAGGTTGGACACAGGGGCTTGGAGCAAGCTGCTTCAGTGGAAGGGGTCCCTGCCCGTGGCAGGGGTTGAGGCTGGATGAGCTTTAAGCTCCCTTCCAACCCAAACCAGGCTGTGGGTCTATGATCCTCCTTCAACACCCCCTCTCATGGCTCAGTTAAGAGCAATCTGGGGTTCGATGTTGGAGTGGTTCCTCCCCAGTGCTCCTGCAGACTGGGAGCCTCACCTCGCATCTCACCCCCATGGCCCATCCCACCCATGGGACGCTCAAACCTCCTCCTTCCTGTGCCCCAAACGGGCCTGAGCAGACTTCCCCATGGCCTGGGGAGATGTGGGGGAAGAACCCCCTTGGTCCTGCTGGGGACAGCAAGAGAGGAGCTGAAGGATGCTGCTGGTGCTGCAGCGCTGACCCTGCCCTCTCCATCCCGTCCTGTCGCTGTAGATCAAATACCACGAGGAGTTCGAGAAGAGCCGGATGAGGCTGAGCCCCGGCGAGGGCGCGGAGCTGGAGCACCGGAACTCCCAGGAGAGCACCAATTACCAGAGACCCACGGAGCAGCAGCAGCAGCAGCAGCAGCCTCCGGCGCATCACGTCCAGCCCAGCAACTCAGGTACCGGGGGGCTGCCTGGGCACGGCCCTGGCTTTGCTGCAGCAGCAGCCTCCTCCTTGTGCGGGGGGCTTTTCTGCACCCCCACATCAGACCCATCTTCCCCCCCCCACCTCCCAGTCTACCAGCAGCCGATGTCTCAGTCCTATGGCTACAAGGAGCCCGCGGCGCCAGCTTCCAGCCAGCGCAATGCTCCTGCTGGAGGGTGGGTGAGTACAGCCCTGAGCGCACCCCGGCGGGGCAGCCTTTGCTCTGCTTGCTCCCCGTGCAGAGGAGCACTTGTGATGGGGTTGGAGGGTGCTGGTTGTGGGGCTCCTCACCCACCGTGCACCCGGGGGGCTCCGTGCCCACTGACCCCTCTCTCCCCGCAGAAGCGTTTCCGCGCTGTCTATGACTACAACGCAGCCGATGAGGATGAGGTCTCCTTCCAGGACGGTGACACCATCATCAACGTGCAGCAGATCGATGACGGGTGGATGTACGGCACGGTGGAGCGCACGGGGGACACGGGGATGCTCCCCGCCAACTACGTGGAGGCCATTTGAGCCACGGGAGGGGAGGGGGCGAGGGGCTCATCCCCACAGCAGAGCCCCCAGCCCCAGCGGCCTCTCCGGGTGTGTGCGTGCGTCTCTCAGCCCCAGCATCCCTTCTCCATGGGCTCGGGTGTTGCTCACCGGAGCCGCATCCTGACGTCCCGGTTACTCCGTGTTTCTCTCTCGCCGATTCAGCTTTGCTCTGGCTCTGTTGGGACCGAGGGACCATCTGCAAAGGGATGCTGGGGGCTTGAGAGACCAAATGCCGCAGTTTTCCTTCTTCGGGCTCCCTCCTCTCTCGCCATCCCGGTGTTTCCTGGCAGGGGGAAGCAGCTGGGATCTGGCAAAGGGAGGAGGAGACCATCCATTAGGACCAAATTCCCTGGTTGTGGCGGGTTTGGGCAGGGGGGCAGCCGTGTCCGCATGGGTGAGGTGAGGGATGCTCATCCCAAGGGATGGGGTGGCTGCCTCCACCCTGCGCTGCTCTGGCTCACCGCGTTGCTTCTCCCGGCTCCTCTGTGCTGCGTTCCCATTCACTCCTTGCTTCCTGCAGTCCTGAAAACAGGAAGAACATTCCCAGTTAAATCTTAACCACAACCTCGGGATTCAGAGCGGCTGCTCTGGATGCTCTGGAAGCTGCCTCATCCCAACCCCGCATCCCTCCGGGAGCACTGCGACACTGAGACCTCACGTCCCCCCCTGCAGCTCTGGGGTTCTCTCTCTGGGCCGGGGTCTGGGGGTCCCCTGGACCCCCCTGGTGCTGGGGCAGCCTCTTCCTCTCTGCAGTGCTCCCAAATCCACCCCCAGGCTTCCCGCTTGCCTCTTGCTGCTGCCGGGCCCCTGGGCCCCTCCTGAGCCCTCCCTGTGCTGGGTGGGTGATCCGGGGTCCCTGTGCCTCTGTGCGGGAGATCCTCCCCCTCTGCCACCTCGCGCTGGTCCCCAGCTATGGTGGCTTTTGGGGCCACCACTGGCTTGGGGGCACGTCGGGGACCAAAACCTCAAAGCACATCCCCATCCCCGTCCCCTTCCCCTTCTCTTCCGGGCTCCGAAGATGCTGGGACAGGGGCAGGTGTAACTGGAAGCCTGTGCAGGGAGGGCAGGAGCCGGATGCTCTTCTGGGTTACCGGAGTTGGATATCAGGGCCGTGATGATGCCCCATTCCCAGCCCTGGCTTAGCCGGACACTGGGGACCAGGCAGCCGGAGGACACCATCCCCAGGCTGTGCTGCAGGGGCTGGGATGCTTCCAGGGGGAAGCTGCCACCTTTGCTATTCCCAAAGGAAAAGAGGGGACTCTAGGGACCAAAGCAGCTGAGTTGGGACATTCCTTGGCTCTGTTTGGGGCTGGAAGGGAATGGGGCGCAGTTGTCCCCTCGGGATGACAGTGGGACCCCAGAGGAGGCCGGGATGGGCTTCCCGGGATGGGAATCCCGGTTGGTGCTAACCCGAGCGAGCACAAGAGCAGGGGAAAGGGGAGGTCGCATCCTGCTCATCCCCTCCTGAATCACGTTCTTGCCTGGGAGCCGGGCAGTGTCAATGTGAACCCATTTTGTAGTGGACCAAATGCCACAGCAGCCGTTTGGGAATAGGGACCTTTTTAATGCTACCTTGGATCCATTGTCCTACTTGTCCCCTCCTGTCCCCTGCAGTGGGAAATGAACCTCTGACTGCTTGATTTCTGCCTTTTCTCTCAACTTATGCACTTTTTTGCCTTTCTTCATAGCTGGAAAGCACCTAAACCTGTATTTAAAGTAAATAAAGACAGAAAAGAGTAAGGAAAAACCAACCCTGAAAAGCTGAATTGCTCCTTATCCCGTGTAAAATAACCCTCGTCCATCCCAGCTGCCCTGGTTGCGTCTTGGTGCTGAGCTTAGAACGTGTTTTCTTCTGGATCCGTCGCTTGAGCGGGGTTTGTCCGCGTGTTCCCCTTCCCGACAGGGCTAAAATCCATCCTTTGGCCTTTTTAACTGAACCTTGGAATGGAACAAACCCAATGAATCTCTGCCCCGTTTACTCCAATGAACAATAAAAGTCTAATTTTTACCTGATGCTTGTGCTGGGTGTGTTCGGGATCACTTTTCCTGCTCCCTTGGGACACGGGGTGGGGGGGATCTCGGCTCTTGGGAATGCTGCTGTGGATCTCGAGCAACTCCAGTGTTGGGGGGTGGGGGGTATCAACAGGCAAAAGCACGATAACCAAAGGTGTTGCTGCTCGCTTCAAACCGTGTGGCACTGCACTGCGGTGGGTGGGTGACGGTGGCAGCGAAGGATGCTGCTGTATCCTGGGAATACCATATGGAACAGTGGGAGTTTGGCACGGTCCTGCCCTACACATAGGGCTCTGTGATGACCAATTCGTTTTGCTGGGGAGGGGGTCACATCCCCATGAGCACCTCCATAAACCGGGCAGCAGTGGGGGGGGAAAAGTGGGGACAAAGCCCCTCAGGAGCCCCCAACATCGCCCTGCCCGTGCCGGGCTGGAGCCCAGTCTGACCCCATCCTTTATCCCTTTATTTCCTGCCTGCCCGCTGCAAAGCGGCTCCGTCAGCTCCGGCATCATCTCTGCATCCTGAGCGGAGTGAGGAGGGGAGGACGCAGCGGCTGGCGGAGCGGCAGCTCTGCCGAGCATCCCTTATCCCTGCCGAGCATCCCTTATCCCTGCCGAGCATCCCTTGTCCCTGCCGAGCATCCCTTGTCCCTGCCGAGCATCCCTTGTCCCCGTAGCAGCATCCCTTGTCCCCGCAGTGGGGAGCCCCCGCCCCCGGCTCCTCAGCACCATGCTGGATATCTTCATCCTGATGTTTTTTGCCATCATCGGCCTGGTGATTCTCTCCTACATCATTTACATGCTGTAGAGCGGCGCTGGGGAGGATGCGGCTCAGCCATCGGGGTGTTTGCCGGGTGAGTGGTTGCTCCTTGTCCCATCAAGCTTGGATTTCGGGGATGGAACAGGACCTGGGAGGGAGGAGAAGGGGGGTTTGGGGTTAATGCTGTTCAAGGCAGCTGAGCTGTTCCTGCTCAGGGCTGGAAGGAGGGCACCAGGCTTTGTTGCAGAGCTCAGGCCACCTCACCCCAGCTGCCTGCGGCTGCTGCTTCCTCCCCACCGGCTCCAGCAGCCCCTTCCCGGTTGGAAAAGCTGCTTTACCAGCGCTGCAGCACGAGCTGGTGGCTTTTGTTCCTGAGAGGGAGAGAAATGAACCGGCTCCAGGGAGAAGCAAGAAGGGATCCTGGTGCCTCATTCTAAAGGAGGCAAAGGGGGGGTTCCATGGCTCTGCTGGCAACGGGGGGCTGCAGCCGCCGCCATTGCCCCCATCCCTGCAGCTCTTGGGCCTGGCTCTGACCAGCATCTCCTTTCTCTTCCACAGCCACCACCGCTGCCTGCTCCATCTCCCACAGAAGCTTCTGGAACAGCATAACCCCTCTGCGAGGAAACAGAGAGCTGAAGGAGGGGAATGGGGTGGTGGGAGCGAGGGGACATCCTGCTGCTGAGACACGGGATGCTCCCGGTGATGGACGCAGCATCCCAGGGGATGTGGGTCCTGCTCCCCCTCCCTGCGTGGCTTCCCTTGGGATGAGCGCTTCCGAGGGTTTAGTTTTAGAAAACCCCTTCTATTTTAAAACGAGAGATGTAAAATGTAGAAGGAAATGAAATAAAGAGGAATGAGACGAGGGAGAGAACGCGGCCGATGCCAAACGTGTCCCCCTGCATGGACTGGAGCATCCCTGAGCCGGGCACTGCCTGTCCCCCCCTCAGCTCCTCTCTTAGATAATCTCACCATAGCAAAAAGGAACATTTTTAATAGGATGGAAATTCCTGTGGGATGGAAAGAACATTTCAGAGCTGCAGTTCCCCCCGCGAGGAGAGGTCTGGGAAGGTGTTTTGGGGCATCAGGAGGAATTTTCCTGTCGTTTTATGAGCTTTTTCCTGTCCTTTTGCAACCCCCCACATCCATCCCTGCTCCTCCAGGCAGTCCCACGCTATCCTGTTCTCAGACTGGAAGTCTCATCCTCCTCAAAGACAAAATAATCCCTGGTCTCCCCTGGGATTATTTTGTTGTTAAGCCATAAACACCTGAAATGCCCATGATGGGAAAAGCTGCTCCTGGTTAACCATTAGTTAACCACTGCACCAGGGGTGCAAGCAAGTGGGATCCGCATAGAACAGGGACCAAAGCGGTCGATGGGACCTTCAGAAGATGCTGTTTGCAGGAAGCAGGGGGATTTCAGAGCCTGGGAATGCTGGATGTGGTCGGTGCTGCCAGCTGAGTGCTTGACACGGCAATTTCCTGTTAGTGAAGCTCCGGAGAGAAAGCCCAAGTTGGTGACTCTGGTCCCAGGCGTGTCCTTGGGGTGCAGAGAGCCGAGGCCTGGAGATGGGGAAAAGCTTGTCCTCGCTCCGCCACCAAATATAGTTGAAAATGAGAAGCTGGAAGTATTCTGGGAGGAATTTCTTCAAGTATAAGTCATGTTCTCACCAACCTCCCCTCCGTGAGCCTGTGTCTGATGTCAACATCTGCAGTGATTAAGAGAGAGTGAGTAAGGAGGAATGCATGGAATGGAAACTCAGCTGAGTGTGAGACCAGGAACAGTCATCTTCTCTTACTCCAAGTTCTCCTCTGCCCTCCACGGGCCTTCCACACCCAGCAGCAGGGTGCAATAATCCCTTCCTCCCTGTCCCGAACCAGCCAGCTCCTTGCTGGAGGGTGAAGAGCAGGAGGATGGAGACCACCAGGCAGGAGAAGTGGCTCCAGCAGATGGGATCCAGGGCTCCACACTGGCACAGAGGGAATTTTGCTTCTCACCGTGGGAGGGTTTCAGCTCCTCGTGGCAGCAGTTCAGATTTGGCAGCTTTTTCTTCTCCAAGCTCCTCTGGATCCAGGGTTTGTGCTAGCCCAGAGGTGTTCAGTCACCAGAGCAGATCAGAGGGGGATGCTGGTGATACTGGCTTCAAGTCTGGTGCATTCCCAGTTCAAGCACAAGTGGTTTGGGGAGTCCCACTGGAGGGTGGGGGCTGAGCTTTGGTCCTCATCTGGTGACAGTGCTGGTGTACGCATGAACGCTGAGCTGGGGTGTGTGCAAGGAAAAGAGCAGTTAATAATAATTAATAACACCATCAATAACTCACAGTTGGCAGCTTTAGCACAGCTGGGCCTTCAGCCTGGGGCTGCTGCCAGTGAATCAAAGAACTCCTCCTGGGCTGCTGTGCTGGCACAAGGGCATCCTTTGGGCCAGGCTATTGCCACCGTGTCCTTGTCCCAGGAGACGAGCCAGGCGCTGGTGGGGGAGCTCCTCCAGCCTGGGGGTGCTTTGTGTCAGAGCAGTGACACACTGGAAACCCAGTGGAGCAGGAAGGTGCAGGATGCTGTTATTAATCCATTATTCTGGATTCCATCAACTAAGATGATTTATTAATGGCGATCCCTGTATCTAGAGCAGCGGGACAGCGATTGATCCAGGCTGTAGCTTTCCAACGCAGCGGCTCCTTGGCTGTATCTCCCTGTCCTTGTATGTGCCGCATGTGTTTGCTCCTGGTAGTTTGAGTTCCTTTGGGATCAGTTTGGAGGCACTCAGTTCACTGACGAAGTCTTGGACAAAGAGTCTTGCTTTTGGCTTACTTCAGAACCAGCTACACGTAGTTGCAGCGCAGTCGTAGGAATGCAGCATGGTTTTGCTAAGCTTCCAAGAGCAAGGAAAAAGGGATGTTGGAAGCGATTCTGCAGACACTCCTCTCCAAGAATGGTTTCACCTCTGCCATCTACCGGCACGCTGCAAGGATCCTCAGCAAACACATATGCCATCCTCATTCCTTAATGGAATCAGATCCTGTCTGTAATAGTGTATTCAACACGTTGAAGGATCTTTAACGCGCAGGCTGTTGTCACTGATGAAATCAAGTGGGGGCAGCTGCCATCAGTCGGCTGTCGCCTGCAGCTGAAGCACTTCCGAAGCTAAACGTGGGTCCCTGCAGCTAAAATCTGGTCCTGGAGGAACACAGAAACGTTTGGGTGGAGAAGAGGCTCTTTAATCATTGCAAGAAAAACAGCCACGTTGTAAACAACACAGCATAAAGCAAGTGCTCTTTATTATGCATCACATAGGCTTGAAGGCAATATAGGAGAGAACCAAAACCTTTCCTAAGGAGCAAACATTTATGTACCTTAATGAAACAGTGATCTTAGCCTACATGGGTTTAATGTGTATCTTCAACTCAGCTAAGGCCTACAACAACCTTCAACAGCTTGGTTCTCACACAAGGCAGGGAGGGGGATCTGAAGTTTCTTGGTTTATGGTTAGAAGGTGCCTGTGGTCTGAGGGGGAATTGCCTTGCTTCATCAAAGGCTTTCAGGAATCACCTCTTTCTGCTAAAGTGGGATGTGGAATATACAGAGTGCTTCTGTCCCAGGGTTAAGAGTTAGTGCGAGAGACCTCTTCAGTGTAGCTGCACTTCTCTACTTACATCTGCCTCTTTCTCCTCCCATTCCCAAGGGAAAGCAAAATGGAAGGATCCAAATATTTTTGGGTCTGAACTAAGATAACATTCTTCAATTTGTGTGTGCCCCTCAAACGTGGAAACCGTGTCATTTTTATTGTGTGTGCAAACAGCCACAGTGGGAAAAGAATGCAGGGTATGTTCCCAAAGGAGAGGCCCCCACTGCCTTCCTCAGTGCTGCCACAGAGCAGCCAAAGGCCCAGAACTCCACTGCGAGGTCCCAGCAGCTCCATGAGCTCATTCCACAGGGCTGATGTGTCCCTAGCTCCTCCCGCTGCCACTCCAGTTCCTGCTGGAATGGAAGTTTAAGAAATAATTGGACACTGCTTTGAAAAATGCTTAGGAAAAAAAACTGCTTTGGAAAACCCCAGCGGGATTTGAGCAGAGTCCGGCACACCCGGAGCATCAGGCGGTGCTGCTGCTGGGGCTGACCATGCTCAGGTACAGGATTTCCTTATGGAAGTTCGCTTGTGCGTTTACAAGGTGAAACAAGTTCAAGAAGCTGCTGTCCTCTTCATCACGATCCCCTGCCAGAGCAAAGCAAAGCAGTTACGAATGATCAGTGAAACGAAATTACTTCTTGAAGCTAAGTCCTACTCCCTGTGTGTTTTCAGCAGCCTCTGCTTAGATGCATGAGGCGTCAGTTACTGCACCTGAGGGCAGCACAGCTGAGGAAGCACACTGGAGACTCTCCAACATTCCCTCACCAGCTTGTCCAAAGATGGACAAGAGCAATTGTGCATTAAGACACAGGAGCAGGGTGTTCATCTCTCCAGCAGCAGTCTGGAGGCTTTATGGAGGCGGACAAGCTGTGGTACAGGGAGCAACTGCTCAGAGTCTGGGTTTAGGCTCAGCCCAGAAGGATCTTGGGCCTAAGGCTTGGTGGGACCTGTTTTAGAAGAGTGTTGCTTCCACTGTCCATGGCACTGGGAATCTCTTAGGCAAGAGGGACTCGTTAAAATAAATGTCTCTCCCAATTATCGTAGGATCCCAGCCTGGTTTGTGTTGGAAGGGACCTTAAAGCTCATCCAGTTCCAACCCTTCCCATGTGCAGGGACACCTTCCACTAGAGCCCCTGTGTCCAACCTGGCCTTGAGCACTGCCAGGGATGGGGCAGCCACAGCTTCTCTGGGCACCCTGTGCCAGCGCCTCAGCACCCTCACAGGGAAGAGCTTCTGCCTAAGAGCTCAGCTCAGTCTCCCCTCGGGCAGGTTCAAGCCATTCCCCTTGGCCTGTCCCTACAAGCCCTTGTCCCAAGCTCCTCTCCAGGTTTCTTGTCAGCCTTTCTAGGTATTGACACTTACGATTGCTTCTGACATTGATTTTATGATATCAAAGCACTTGAGGCAGCTCCATATTGCTCTGGTGGTGAGGGAAGAAGGAGGCTGGGATGTGGTACCATGCTGACCGTGTTGCTCCCTGCCCTGGTCAGTGCTTACCAGACAGCACTGCCTGAAGCATGTCCATGATGAGGTGAGCAAAGGTGTTCTCCAGACACTGCAGAAAGTAGTTTCTCTCCCCTGGAGTGCTGAAAACTTTGCAGACCTTCTGCATCATTTTTACTGCCCAGTCCATGCAGTACAGGTCCTTCTCACAGACCTGATGGACGTGGGGAACATTAGAAACACACCTTTTATGGTGGGAACAAAACCACAGATGGCAAGGTTAAATCTTAGAATTAAGTGTTGATTCTAATGCATGGCTGTAGCCATGGCCTGGAAAATGAGGGGCTGTTATCAGGACATAGAGGTGGTTGTTGTGGTTGGCATGCTAACGGAGGAACTGCTCCACTTTCTGCTAGTGGTACTTCTCCTCGAGGCCAGGCTTTGCAGTGGCTGCACAGGGACCTGAGGTTGAAAGGGTTCCCAAGCCTCTGCCAGGAGTTACTCCTGGTACATAGGAATAGATGGGGCAACAGTTTTCAAGTGTGGGAAAGCAAATCTGGGGGTAAAGAGACAAAAAGCCTGAGCATGCTCTGTTCAGGGGCACTCACCAAGGCCAGGAACACCGTGAGCCTGGCTACCTCAGCCACTCGCCCGTTCACAGCTTTACTGGCCATGAACGTGAAGCAGATGTTGTTTCCACTCAGAATGAGCAGCCGAGCATTGTTCTCCATGAGCCACTCCCTGGGAAGCACTGCAGGAACCAGAGAGAGTTACAGCCAGCTTTGAACGAAAGAAAGGAGTGCCACAAGAACTGCTCTGGGTGACATGAATCTGTGAATCATTGGCTTTGATAGTTAACCAGGCTGTGGAGGGGATACCCTCTGGAATGCAGTTGCAGCAATGAAGTCACAGAAACAATTCCTACCAGCAGTGCAGTTAGAGCTCTTCACAATAGCTTTCATGACACAACCTCACCCCAAACTAACTTTCAGTGTAGCTGTTAACATTGTTCAGTACATGTTGGCTGGAACAACCATTATGTTTTCAGCTTACACAGCCTGGACAATGTTTCCTCACTAATGGCTAGACAAGACTTGAATTTTAAAAGGTCTGCATGGGTTCTTAAAATACTTCACAATGGGGAAAGACAGCCTGGATTTGTCAGAAGTGCTGGGTTTCTCTCCTCCCCAGCTACTGCCTGGCTTCCACGTGTAATGCCTTTTCCAGTTATGCTGCAGCTACTGTAAGGAATATCACAATCAGCTTCCCAAGGCACCCGTGTGCTGGAAATGCGCTCACTGCCAGATTTTAGGCCATGAGTGTATAATCCTATGGATTAATGATAAAGGCGAAACCACACCTGACAGCTCATCCACAAGACTGATGACATCGTCTGCCGTCCATTCTCTAGCTTCTGCATCATACAGCAGTTTAATGGCCTCTGCTAGACCTTTCAGGCTGGTTTCATCTGTTGGTCCTTGTATCATTTTCTGCCAAACCACGTGTCCTGAGCAATATATGAACCACAACTGCTGGTAAGTGACCAAGTAATTAAACAAACTCTGTAAATGACCCCACCCCCGCCAAGACTACTCGCCATCAAGAGAGGACACTGGCCCAAAGATGATGTACAGCAGGCGAGCTTGGTTAACCATGGGCCATGGCTTCAAAATCCGGGTCAGCCAGAACGCAGAGTCGCTGCGATGAATCCAGTGGTTCAACAAGACGCTGCGACAGTACAACCTGATCCTCAGCTCCAGTTTCTGGGCACTTCCTGGGGCAAAAGAAGGTGGATATTATCAATCCAGTAAGCCTAGTGTGATACAGATGTTGTCTTCCTTAACAGGAAGAAAAAGAAGGATTTTCTTAAAGCTGCCCCAGAGCATCTAGGGGGATTGAAGCAAATTCTGGCTCTTTTAGTTACGTTGCACTAATTCAGGCCATAGAATCTAATGATGCAGCCTGTGGTACCTTTCTGCAGCAACTCATGTATGGTTCAAGGGCTCTCAGCTGGTTTTTGGTTTCTGGGGTTTGGCATCAATCAGTGGAAATAGGAGGAAGGTGCGTACGTGGCTGCGGATAGTGTCCCACAGAAATAGCCAGTCCTCTGCTGCGTAACATGAGAATTCCTTGAGAGGTGTGTGCCACGTCATTGCTGTGTTTTAGAAACATTAAACCTGACTTTTTACTGATTCCCTTTAGTCCTGTATTGGTTCCTTTCCTGCTGATTTCACGGGCACTGGTGTACAGTCAGAAAGGTTCAAGTCCATGTTACTATACGCATAAATACATAACTTATGCATTGGTTTGATAACGGAATGATTCAAAACACCCAAATGCCTCTCAGGACAACTCTCTTCACTTTAGGATAGGTGTGAAAGACAAAAGCATTTATCTTTGATGTTGGTGAGCGAAAAATAGCTCTATTCATCTACGTGAAGTATTTGCCTTCAAATGCCCATTTTCTGCCTAACATTGGAGCCAACAGAACACGCGTGAGAGTCTGGAAAGGATTGGTGCTACAAAGCTTAGGAGAGTTAAAGCAGTCTCAATTCTAGACACGTTTTGTTTGCAGTAATGGAGCTCCATTTTCTGCCTTTTCTTTGATAGTATGTTTCGATCTGGTAGGGCTTTTGTCTGCTTTGATGATTACCTGGTTTGCTGCTCACAACTGTCTGTACTTTACGGGCTAAATTGCTCAGCTCCCAGAGGAAGTTAAAAACCCGGTGACACTCCAGTTCATCCCAGCCTGCTGTTAGGATCTGAAGGTTACAAAAGAGAGGGGGTGAAAATGAAGAGATTGAGCCCTAGATGTCGATCACAATGCCATTTCTCCTATTAGATCAATACAATCTGTCCTGCCGTTTCTCAGAAGAACAGGGAGGGACGGTGCCATACCTGGAGTGTGGTGCCTGCACAGCACCTTCCTTATGAACAAAGGGAAACCATTGTCTGCTATAGAGGAGCTGCGCATTATGGCAGAGGTTGTGCTTAAGCTTAGTGCAGCCCAGAATCAAAAGCTGCCAATGGTGTCCCACATTCAGGGCCAAGATCTTAGTTTGGAACCTTATGTGGAGAAGTACAGAAAGGGATTTGCTACAAAGACAAATGTCCCAGCACAAATAATTATCTGTAGCTCCTAACCACAGAAAGATAAGACAGGTTTTGGTATCATCAAATCCTTTCGTGCTGCATATGTATAGAACACGTGTAACACAAGTTTCTAAGACTTAAATGCTTTTTAAATGAGCTCAGGGTGCCTGTTCTTTTAAGAGAGAACTTCTTTCTGTGTTTTATTTTACAGTTACTCTCCAGTAAAGCCTCCACTATGGCAATTCCAGCACTTCACTATCAAACATCTCAAGCAGTGTTAAAAAGTCCAACCCGGAGTGTTTTACTGCATCTTTGCAATCACAGTAGTCATTACAGTAAATAAGCCTCTTGAGTTGTGAATTTGAAGCTGTGTAATCAAATGCTCCCCTTCTCCCATGTCATCTTAGATAATAAATAGCTAATCAAGATCCAGACTGGTTGGCAGTGAAATCCAAACCAAGGAATTCTCAAGTCAAATCAGCAACTTTAACAACCAGAAAGGAAATTCAGGGAACTGGGTGAATAAATACCTTCCCCCTACATCCCAAGGCTCAAAACCATCTTAAACGTCTAAATAACTTCCAAAACCACAGATTAATTTAGAAAACTGCCTTATTTTTCTTTTCTATTTGGGATACTTGCCTTGTCTCCATAGATACTGTACCTGTAAAAATACCCCATAGCACTGTAATCCCAAACAATGCAGAGGACTTGGACAACCATTAAGTTTGAAACAGGAAACCTGGAAGTGTAAAACGTTTGTGATTTATCTGGCTAGAAGCTAATGCTTGTGACTGAAAATTCTCTGTGCTACCTATGGACATCAATACTGATTCAAAAGACTTACAGGACTCCCTTATTGTATAAGGAAACTAATTATAGTCCCTATGTCAAGGCTGAGCATCAAGTCCAAAACTGTGGTCAAAAGGGTGTGCAAATGGTCTCTAAGATGAGCAACCCTGTCTCCTCCAGGAGAGTAACATGCCTGGAAGAGCTGTGCTCTTCCACTGCAACGTTTCTAGTAGTCCACAAAGTGAAGAGAAGCTGAAACCCACTGCTCTTGGAATATGAAATCTCTGCAGAACAGCCTTGGTCTAGGCTGGCTTAGGCTTTTCTCTTGTTAAAGAGAGGCTGATTTCAAATCAATAAATTCATTACATAGTAGTAATAAACGCCAGCAAAGGGACAGTAAAAGGCATCATTCAACAGTAAGCACTTTATAGAAATGGTGTTGTAAGTGCAAGGGGCAATTAGAAACAGTAGTGAAAGGACCATGAACTTACTCTTGACAGAACCTTGTGTATGTACCTCAGCCTCTCTTTAGTAGGTAGGAGAAGCGTGCATCTTTTAAGCAACAATCCTGTGAGCAGAACAAACACGTACATGTTGTCAGTACAGCCACAGAGCAGAGGTGCTCCTGACTGAGCAAAAGTGCTCCCATCACACGTATCCACACAGCATCCAGAAAAACTGCTGTGAGGCAACAAGAGCAGCACGAAGAGTAATCTGTGCTTTGGAGAAGAGGTGCACACTCTTGCAGCAGTGAGGTCTTTTACTAGAGAAATGTTGTCAGGCTTCCTAGGCCATAACTTGTTTATTGTGTTGTTGTAAAATCCCCGTTAGCCACAGTTGGAGCCCTATAAAAATGACTCTATTGGTTTTAGAATTACAGCAGTTAAAAATACTGGAAAGAAATGTTAGTCGTTGCTCCTCTTCTAACAGTTCCCTGGGGAATGCTGTTTTCCCCTTCTATCACGGAAAGACGAGCTTCCCCAATTGTTTTCAAGATAGCCACATGCTCTAAAAGGAAAAGATCCTAAACTGTGTGAATGTAAAACATAGCTAAGGGGTAGAATTCTTTTTCCTCTACAGGGCTGAAATGGTCCGTTTAGGACGTCCAAGTCTGGAGTTCATTATAGTGTGGAACAACTACCCTACTGATAGAAAAGGGGTTAACAGCTTGCTCTTCAAAACCTTTTGCCAGAATTATATATAAGTATATATATATAGTTAATTAATCAAGAAATTCACAGAAGAGCATGCACTTTGTACTTTTCTGGGGGAGGAAAAAAAGAGGAAGCCTTTTTTGTCTGAATTGTCAGTCTCCCAAATAACACACAGCTTCTCCAATGTCAAAAAGTACCTTCTGCATTCACTGTCGTTGTAAAGTGACTCTTTCTTTCTTTAGCAGGGTGCAAGCATTCCTGTGTCACAGGCATCATTTATTCATCAGCCCATGACAGCGTCCGAAGCTCAACCAAGTCAATTTGCTATGGACTATAATAGGCTTTAGAGAGATGTCCCAGGCAGGCATCAGCAGGGGGAATTCTGGTGGGTGAAGGGGTTGAGCAGAAGGTGCTGCTCCTGGGTTTGCTCAGCAGAATCCCCCCTGTGCAGAAGGACAGGGCCATGATCCTTTAGAACTCAAGTCCATTTTAAACCATGGCTGGGATTCTGACCCCATTATAAGCACTGGAAGATTTTACTGTGCACTTGAGTGGAACCAGACCCCTGTGAGTTTAAGTGACATTTATGTACAGCTCCTGCTCAGGCTCTCTGAATGGCAATGAGTTTTTCCCATTGTATCCAGTCTTTCCTGCTGTAAAGTGAATATTGATTTTGCAACTGACCTCTGAACAAAAACATACTCTTGAGCCTTCCACTGATGACACAGATGTTGCCAATGATCTTTATATTTTGAGCATGGCATTGGTTTACTACTAGGCCTACTACAGCGTTCACACCTACGTTCAAATCACAAGTTGCCATTTTTTGTGTGTGAAACTAATTTTGACATTTATTTTTAGGGGTTTTTTAAAGAATTGTAGGTTTTCAGGCTTCATTTTAAAATAAACCACTAAGATTAATTTAAGATACCTCAAAACCTACAAGGATTGTTTACAATAGGAGGTCTTTGGTCTAAATTACTTTAACAGTGTTCCGTTGCCTTTATGTAATGTCTGAAGTTCAAACTGTACTTATAATTCCACATCTAACCATGGCATCATTTCATTTCTCTGTCAGCTATCAGGGAGGCAACAGTAAATAGCCGTGGATCAAATCTTGTTTTAATTTCGTTTGCTTCCCTGATAGAATGCCTTAGAATGAGTTAGAATAAGTGTGTTTTAAACATTAGCAGAAAAGTTAAAAAGCAAATGGGTCTGGATTTGAGGCTGCACAATGCTCCTCCTTACCACAGAACCCAGTTCATTCTGATCTAGGTTTCTATTAGCCATGCCACAAGAGGTCTGAGCAGCTGGAACAAAGAACATGTGAATCTTTTCACCCAGAAAGAGCTTGATTAGCACACAGGACACCATGACAGCCAAAGCACAGACATTTTCACATTGCCCTTAAGCTAAGAGTGAGAGGAAAATGTGTTCTCCATGCCTTTTTGTCTCTGAACTCTGAGCCAGAGCTGCCAAAGAGAATTGTAATCGCTGACGAGTGAGAGAACATTTTTGTGACGAGCATACTTCTTTCCTAAGAAGCGGAATGTGCTCTGCAATCCATCTCAAGGAGACTGTCAAGCAGTCTTCCCGATGGCAACTGTCCTTGGTCACTTTAGAGTTAGGCTGGGTTTAAGTGCTGCGGCTGCATTTCCCACACTGAGGAATGTGAGCTACTCCAGAGTGCTCCAGGAAGGCAGCCTGAGCAGCCACATTCCTTCCTTCAGGCAGCGTGGGGCCTGGGAGCCTGGGTTCCTGCTGCAGTTTCCAGTGCTGGTGGCCAAACAATCTATATTTGGAAACACCTACTACTGAGAGCTGATCCTCTGCCCAGCCCCTGCTTGCCATTTAATAGGGGGGGAAATAAAACCCGACATAGAGGAGGCAGAATATACATTATTTTTTCCATAACTAAGAGGCTCTGGAATCATTTCAGGTAATTCCTCCCACCTCCCCTGGCCAGCTAATGGAGCAGGCTATTTGGCACTGAGAGGAACTTCACTTTCAGAGGGAGCTGCACAAATGATTTGGGCCGTATCTTCAGCATTTTACTGATCAATGCAGAAAACAGAAGAAACCTTTTAACCGAGCTCAGTTCTCTAATCGTTACCATTTGCATTAAAGGATCACCTAGAGATTTGTAGTGCTCTAAAATATAGGATCCTTCTCCCTTGCCAGGTAGCTCAAGGTTATGGAAGTCTCGCAGTAAGAGCCTTTGGTTTCCTGCTGAGGTTGAGATGTAATTCATAAGGTGGTTGCTGATGGTTTTCGACACCATGCTCAGCATGCTGATATCCTTCACTGAAAAGGCAAAACCCAGTATACTTGTAATTCTTCACAGCAAGCAAAAGGTTAGTCAATAACTTTATCTTCCTCAAAAATAGGCCAAGATATAAGATTTATCTCGCATATACCAAAATTTAATTAGTTTATCTCTTTTGCCAACAAACTGTAGTCATCAGAAATGGAGAGATCTAAGGAATACTTTTCACACATAATAGGCGAAACCCACTTCAAATAATTTTTCAGTATCATTTACATTTTTGGTCATTTGGTTCTGCATACATAAAAGCTGAAAATTCAGAGAATAACTCGCATCAAATGGCTTCACCCAGGTAAAAGCTAAACCACTTTAACGAAGAATGGCTTTTTCTAAATGGGAAACTTTTGTGGTAATCTTCAGACACTGGAAGTGAGACTTTTCTTATCAGATTCTCACCTGAAAGATAATTCAATACCATTTGAAAGATCTCTAGTGGAAGTGTTTGAAAATATCCAAGTGTTGACAGAGATTGGGAGTCTGTGTCCGAAGGGTTGCAGCGCTGTCTGGAGCGACGGGTGCTGCGTCTGTATTTCTGATTAGGAATCGAGGTGTAGCTGGTCCCTGGGGTGGAGGTCATTGTCCTGTCAGTCCCATCAATTGAACCTGGAGAGAAAACACGGAAGTCTGTTAACAGAGGAAGAAAATACCATCCCCAAACCTAGGAGGAAATGGCCGTATTGTAGACACGGCGATGGAGCATGAAAATCTGGTCATATGCATAGGATAAGGATTTGGTTTAGTTTAGTGCAATGACATTTAATTTACTAAACGATGTTCTCATTCCATGCCTCGGAGAACAGAGTATTCAGCTGATTTTAAAGGAGGAAAAGATAAAAGCATGGGGGTCATCATTTGAGTGTGACATCAGGAAGATAGGAAAATAGTTCTAAAAGGAAACTCTTGAAGTACATGTGATGGTACAAGCCGCAGTGGTTAACAAAGTTCTCTTACCTTGGTACACCAACTATTCAACAGAATAAGATGAAGTTCTAGGGGTGTTATTGAAAGGATTGTCATGTTACTTGATTCCTCTAGTGATAGCTGTTTATACACAGTTATACTACTTATACAAAAAAAGGGATTAAAAGTAACAAAGTGATGCTTCAAATCATTTTTCCTGCAGCATTTAAGTTGACACGTGGCTTGATTTCATGTAATCATAAGTTTCATATAATGACATGTATTTCATATAATGACATATGTATTTCATATAATGACATATATTTCATATATGTGTGATATACAAATGTGAACAAAGAAAACCAGTGAGCCAGGCTCTCCCAAAACCCTGAGGGCCTGAAAGGAATGAGCCTTAAAAGATCAATACCTAAGCTCTTTTGCTTTGCTTTCCGGTTTCTGAGTCTCTAGAACAGGCTCACCTCACCTTGTCAGGCACCAGTGAGAGTTAGCGCCTCGCTACCTTGAGTCTTATTCTTTTTAACAGAGATTTTTCACACTGTTTCTTGATCCCAGCAGCTGAGGCTCCAGGGAAATTGCCACGGAGAATGAGTGCTGCAGTGTAATTACAAGAGCTGGCAGCGCTGGTAGCAACAGAACTGGACCCCATCCAAGCTGCAGTGCAACATCCCAGTTACCATCAGTGGGAAACACACTCGGAGAATAGGCCCCATTGTTTGGAAGATTAAAAATTGACAAAAATTACAGCAAACAAGTTCCAAACATCCTTCATATTTCTTACGAAAGCCTGCAGAGCCAGACCTCTCTAATGTGCCACTGAGCAAAATTACCACATCCACAATGGAAGCACTGTTTGCCCTGACAACTGCAAGAATACAGGCCATTTCATTGGAAGTGTTACAAATGGGTTTGGCTGACTTGGGCCTGTGTGCTGGATAGAGTTTGCATTGTGCATTTCAGGAGGTTATACTTCACTGGAAGCATTTTTCATTTTGGTATGGTTTAATTCTAGCTTCTAAGCTCCAAGCTTAAACTTTCACAAGGCTCGTGAGTCAAAATAACTGCTCCGAAAATTAGTGTTTCATTAAGCTTTTGCACTGCCTGAGACAGAAAACTGCTGTAACACCTTTAGGAACAATCAAGAAACCACTTATAGATAAACATAGGTGTATATGGATAAATGTTTACCTTCTAAAAGCAAGGGCTAAAGTCAGTTGGAAATGTCTACGCTCAAGTGTGGACTGAAGATAGCTTGAATTCCTTGTGCACAATGCACAAAGCAGCTCCACTCCTGTTTATAACCACTAAAATGCGTTCAAGACGGGCTAAACCTGATACATATTTCAGATTCATACTTTAGACATAAAGTTGCAGCCCTACGCTACTTTCTTGTCCACCCCAATCCCCTTCCTGTCCTCAGCAGGACTGTACTGGGAGGATTTATGGCATCTTACCTTGGGTCTGCAATTGGGTTATAGGGAAGGATAAAACCACTTTGCCACAAGGGAGGTTTTCAGCAGAATTCAGCCAATTCCGGTCTGTTCCCGTTCAATCTGACTGAAGTTGAATTGACTCCCACTATTGGAATCTAGAGAGGAGCTAGATAAAAACAATGTAAATAAAACCGACTACCACAGTGAGTTTCAAAGCCAAAAGCTTAGAGACTTTTACTGAAAGCTCCCATATGCTTCCTCTTTGACTTAACGTGGGGTTTTCTTTCTTAGGGAGTTCAGCCAGAGCAGGGCTGTGGTCTGCGCATCCCCATCTGCTGCCGGGATATGGCTTGTTTAGAGAACTGCTTAATCCAGGCTGGAAATTGAAAGGTAAACGTTAAATATTTAACAAACTAAGGGCAGAACATTAGCCAGGAAGGGTCATCCTATTTGTTGCTATAAGCTAATTTGTTTCTGGAGCAGAAAGCAGCAACTCCCAATGCAGAAAGCATCAACTCCCAATGTTTCTTGTCCCGAAGCAGTCGCTAAACTCCCGCTAATGGATGCACTGTTGTCCTGGTATTTCCCTATGTTAGGGTTTGGCAAACATTTATTGTTTACTTTGGAGATGGGTTTGGAACATTTCCTCACAAAGAGCACGGAACCATTTGCTTCCAATATTAGCTCCAAAGGGGAATTTTTTCCCCCCTTGTTTCTTTAGTTTTTTCCTTGTCAGCACAAATAAAAAGGCCCAGGTTCAAGCGAGGGAGGACAAACCTCGAGGGCCCTGCTTGTACTTGTGGCCCCCCGGCCCACACACAACGCACAACCCCCATCATTTTACTTACGCTAAAGGTATAATTGCATCTTAAACACTTTACTACGTCCTTAAATTACTCACATCGTGCTGCTAGTGCCGACTAAAAGCACCTCGGTGGGGGATAGCCATGAGCGCAACGCATTGCTTTGGGAGCCCTGCCCCTGCTCATGGCGGCTGGCATGAGGGAGGACCCTTCCCTCCGGGGTCTGCATGGAGGGGGAGCGCTGGCCCCTGCTTGCTTCTCCCCTCCCGCAGGGTTTGCTCTCAGGCTGCGCTCTTGGATGGATGGAGTCGGTTATATTTGTCCTTCGGGTTGGATTTAGCCACGCCATGACACACCTTTAGGCCGAAGGACCAGCTAGGCCGCGCTCCCCTCCACCCCCCCCCCCTCAGCCCCCCAAAAAGGGGCACCTGCACCCCCAAACCCTACCCCGGGCACTAAAGACGGTCTCAAGTTGATGCTTGCTTACAGAGAGCACGACGGGAGCTGTGTTTTACCTCAGCGATGGGCCCTGGCCTCAACAGCCCCCGGCCGGGGCGCCTGCGTCTGAGGGGAGCCACAGGGGTGTGGGGTGAGGAGACCCTGGGGTGGGGGGGGGGAATGGGAAAGACTATTATTATTGTCAGTATTATATTATTATTATTCACAATTAATTATTTAAAGCATGATTTCAGCCACCCATCGCTCCCTCAGGGGCTGAAGGGGGGCTGCGAGCGTTACCGGGGAGCAGAGAACACTGACATAAAGCAACGCGGCTCAGCTTCAGGGCGCTGGGTGTCAATGGAGCTGGAGGGCAGCGGGGACCGCGGGCAGCCGAGGGGTGCTGCTGCGGCGCTGCGCCATTACCGTGCTTTAATAAGCCCTTAATGATTTAATTGCATGCTAATGAGTTCGTAATGATGAGGGTCCCGCCTTTTCGCCCGCTGCCGCTCTCAATGCGGGGTGGGTGGGCAGGGAGAGCCTCGCCTTCCTACTGAATAATTAATGACGTTTCCACCAATCCGCAGCCGGAGAGCGCGGCGTGGCCACGCCCCTCGTGAATAATTAATACCTTTAGGCCGCCATGTCTGCAGCGGCGGGCGGTACTGCTGGGGCTGAGGGTTCGAGGCTGGCCCCTGCTCCTTGTGGGGCGAACGGGCTCCCTGCCGCGGTTCGGTGTCCGCGGGCCTCCCATCGGGATGAGTGGTTGGGGACGGCGTCTGAAGTGCAATGGGGTTTGTGTGTGGGCACGTCCTGCTGTGGGGTACCACGAGGAGCATCTCTGCGAGTTACGGGTGTTAGGACACCTATGGAATCATGCAATGAATCCCAGAGCGGTTTGCATTGAAGGGACCTTAAAGCTCATCCAGTTCCAACCCCTGCCGTGTCAGTCTCCCTTCTGGCAGGTCAAAGCCATTCCCCTTGGCCTGTCCCTACAGGCCCTTGTCCAAAGCCCCTCTCCAGGTTCCCTGCAGCCCCTTTAGGCACTGGAGCTGCTCTAAGGTAGCGTATGTCTTGGAGCAAAGCTGTAGTGTTATAAATCAAACCCATGGCACAACATCAGTTAGCAGAGGCTGTGCTGCGTGCACCAAGTAGTTCGGAATCGCTGTGCAGCGGGGAGATGCTCGTGCTGTGAAGCAGCATTATCCCGTGGTGCTGCGATGCGAACACCGTGGCAAGCCGCCGCGCTTTGTTAGGGCAGCAAACAGTTGGTATTCACTAAAAAGCTCGTTTAAAATAACGATTTCCTTTCACAAACCCTGCCTCCGAAGTAGCTGCCTGTAAATAACTGCTTCTGTCGGGGATAAGTGAGTGAAACCCTCGGGAGAGGTTTTCCTGCTGCTCCAAAGGCAGCTCCCATACGATGGCAGCAGAGGGCTGCAGCTCGATTAAAGGGCTGCTCCCTGTAGGGTTTTCTCTCCCCCCAAAGGCAGTTTGGGTTGGTTGGTTTGCGCTCTGGAACTTCATTGAAGGAAGAGCTTTCCTTAGCGAAACTGGAACAGAAACGAAGGAAAGGTCACCCCAAACCGAACGAGGAATGGTACGGCATCATTTGGTGTTATGATAAATGATAATGCTGCTTAAAGGAGCGGCGTCGAGAGTGGGAATTACGAGGGTGGAACCACGACGGCAGGATTTTTGCTGAGGAGGTGAATTAGACAACGTGCCTCCAAGGCATCATCACAGCCTGAGCAGACAGCGGGGCAGCACCAGCTATGTTCAGCCTTTCAGTATCCCTATACCCTTTGCCATCTGGGAGACAGCCAGCAGTATCCCTGCCGACTATCCCTTCCTGCAGCTGGATTGTGCCTCTGTTAACCCTTCACTCCTCCTCCTCATCCCCATCCCTGTTTCCTGGTCTGTGCCTCTGTTCCATCACGAGAGAGTTACACTCCAGGAATGCCGGGATAAGGGATTTCAGACGTGTTCATTTATGCCCGGACCAATGTTTCGAGTGGTTCCCCCACTGCTTGGGGAAAGAATATGATAAAATGGGGCACGTATGGAATATCCTGCTACAGCTTTCTGGAGCCTGACAGCAGTTTAAGGGTTTCCTGTGTCCAAAACCACATCCGAACATGTTTGATGTGCATTGATGGACCTACATTTAACTCCAGAGTGATGGGCATAATGAAGGACCACAGCAACACCACTGCGTTCTGCAGTTTAATTACATTCCAGGGTAAAAGTATTATCTCCTGTTTGGTTTAAATTGGTTGAATGAGTCACAGTTGATTTCTTCTCCCATTTGAGGCTCTAATCTCGTCGTCGCTGTTTGTAAACTGGTTTGAGCTGACAGGATGAAAGCTAATAAGGGAAATGTACAATTGAGTTGTTCTAAACTCGGGCGATGGTTTTGCTAGAGCGCTAACGGCTTATTCTATGCAGGAGGGGCTTTGCCTTGTGTACCTAATTTATCCTTGCCCTGCCTACACCGAACGTGTGAGCATCATGATGTAACTGGTAAAAATACCAGCTCTGTCTCTGGTGCTCTGCTACTGCCGGGGGCAGAAACAGTGGCAGTGAGCACTGTTGGGCCCCTAAAACCTGTAGGAGGTTCGGAGGTAAATGTGCTGTGTGTGAGCATGTCATTAAACCATAGACCCACAGAGTGCTTTGGGCTGAAGGGACTTCAAGGTCATTCAGTTCTAAGCCTCTGCCACCAGCAGGGACCCCTTCCATAGAGCAGCTTGCTCCAAGCCCCTGTGTCCAACCTGGCCTTGAGCACTGCCAGGGATGGGGCAGCCACAGCTTCTCTGGGCACCCTGTGCCAGCGCCTCAGCACCCTCACAGGGAAGAGCTTCTGCCTAAGATTTTGATGTTGTTTTAGTGTGTGTAAGAGATGGAAACCACCAGCTGCAGAGATGGATGTGCCTGATACTTGCAGTCACCTTAGCAAGTGGTTCCAGCCTCCACTGAGCACCCCTTTCCCCCCAAGCCTCTGCGAGTATCTCACAAATCCCAGCCCATTTACAATTTGTTTGTGAGAAAGGAAGTTATTCCCATCCTTCCTTCCCAAGCGAAGCAACACGAAGACATTTAATGTACAACCAGGCTTGGACTTGAGGAGCCCTCATTCCCTGCTCCCAATCGCAACCAAAGCTTCATTCCCCAGCACTTGTAAAATGCAGCTTCAAAGCTGTGCATCTATTTGAGGTTTGATTCCACCACCCACAGGCCCTTTTGTAGAGCAATCTGCTCCCTGCTTCTTCACTGTGCTCTTCATTCCGGGTCTGCATCCTGTTGGAGCTGAGGTTACTTGGACAGGGCACAAACCCGTGTTCATTTGTGTAATGGATCAGGTATCTCCCCCTTTTCCCTGTTTCTGGAAGAGGGTATGAAACCCATTTAGGATAAAACCTATTTGCTGAGAGCTGGCTATTTATATTTCTGCTTATTTATGTATTATGGGGTATTTGCTTATATATGTGTGTGTATATATAAATGGAATATATATATATATATATATACACACTTCCTAATTATGTATCTTCCACTTCTCTGCTGGAAAAAATAGACCAAGGCATTGGGACACTTGAATTCTGTTCTTAGGTTGGAATTAGCTCTTAGCTGTCCCTATTGTGGTTGTTTCCAGCCTGGAAAAGGCTTCTGGGGAAGAGGGGATGGGCAGGGTGTGAGGGGCTTGGGAAGTTCAGCAGGGAAATGGGAAGAAGCAGATATATTGCCCCTTTTTCCAATACTGCAACACAGCTGTAGCCAGCAGAGACAGAGTTCTGCTTCGAAAAGGAAGGATTTAGCTCCTTGAGCAGAATCAAGGCCAAGCACAGGAGCTATAGATGCTACGAAACAGCCCCAGGCTGGGGAGTGGAAACAGCCCCAGGCGAAACATGGTGTGTTCCTGTTCACACATCACAGCCAAGCAGCTGGGATGCCAGGAGCTGCTTTTATGACAGCTCTGTCCCCTGTGCGCATCATCCTCTCTCAGTGTGTCTCTGATGATCTTTTCTCTTGCAGGGGGTGTGAAGCAGGACCCAGTTGCTCCAGTTTTGGTGCCAGCTTGGCTGTTTCTACGTGACACAGCATTTTGCAGGGGAAGAGCATGGAATATGGGTAAGCCCTTGTTCTGGCTGTGCCCTTAGCAGCTACTCAAGGTGTAACACACACAGGAGCAGTGCTGTCAAAGCTCCCACAGAAATCAATCTATCGATGGCACAAGAGCCTTTCCCTGCAGTTCATCATCTCCTTTGAGTCACTGCATCGTGCCAATTTGTTCACACTCTTCATGTACAGCAGCAAAGGAAGCCCAAATGCAGAGGTGTTCCCCAGAGCTTCCAGGTAATGACCCTGAAAGTGATTCAGGGCTTTAACTACTGCCAAAACCAGGCCAAGCAAATTATAGCCTTGATTCAAACCCCAATTACATTCGTTTTTATCCCAGCTATGTCCTGGGAACACCTCCTGATAATGATGTCTTATTGCTAAGGCAGCAGAGGACATCTTCAAAAATCCTTGTATTCTTACAGCATCCATTAAGAGAATACAAGAGGAAAATCACTCCTGGAAGTTCACATAACAGCAGAAGTCACCTTTTGCATGTTTTATTTTGAAAACAAAGCAGTCCAAAAGGAAGATTGTTCTTGTTTAATATTAAGACTGTATTCCATGCAGCTACTCCATAGTGAATGCCTTGCATTAAAGGGCAGCTAAAGTGCCTTTAGTCCCTCGAAATAGTCCAGCTGTGCTGTAAATTCAAGTATGTGGAAAATAGGCCTTTAGTTATGAAGAGAATACGTTTTGATCGGGGTCCTGCTCCCACTGATGTCAGAAATGGGGGGGGGTTTAGCCTCCATTCCATAGGAGCAGACCCCACCTCGCGCTGGTCTCTGACAACCCCTGTGCTGTGTTTGCCCACTTGCTGAGTGGCCAAGGGGCAGCTTCTTGATGGCATTTTCTGCCTGCTGACCGGCAGCTGCTTTATGCCCAATGACACACTCAGCACTTGCACAGTGCTCGGAGAGGCAAAGGAGGAGCCACAGCACTTGGTTGTGGTTTGCATCTTTAACCAGCTGAGCACCGGGCTGAGCACAGCCAACAGCCCATATTAGAGCTCTAACTTACACGGGTCAATATACACACGGCTGTTACGCAGGCTGAAGCAAGCCCAAACCCAATCCAGAGGGAAACCCCAGGATGTGGCTAGAGAAGCCCCAAGATTCAAAGCAAAATCCAGCTCTTTTCATGTCATAGTCCCCATCATCCTGTTCTTGCCCCAGTACTCCAGACTAACAAGATTAACCTGCATCTTGAAGTCAGAGTCTGACAGACAGGACAGGGATATCAGTCCTGATGCTTTTGATTTGGTGCAGCCAGCATTGTACTTGCACCCAGCCTCTTCTCTTCCACACTAGAGGAGCACTTCTTGATGGCAAAGGCATTTTTCT
Source organism: Lathamus discolor (assembly GCF_037157495.1). Lineage (NCBI taxonomy): Eukaryota > Metazoa > Chordata > Aves > Psittaciformes > Psittacidae > Lathamus > Lathamus discolor. The sequence continues at coordinate 2,971,842 of NC_088903.1, read as the reverse complement.
CTTTCTTCTAGGCACTGGTAACGTTACCATTGGGTTTTCCTGAATTTAATAGACAACCTCTTCTCTTCCACTCTTCCAGATGTGAACTTCAAGTGCCCAGAGCTAGACCTCACATCAAAAGGTAGGACAGAGGATGTTACCCTCCTTGAGACACAGCATGTAAGTGCCTTGCTTCTCCAGGCTGAGCACTGAGAGATGCTGGTTGGCTCCAAACCTTCAGCTCAGAGCATGACTATGGGCACAAACGTCTCCATCTACTCTACCCCAGGATCTTAGAGATGATGAATTGGAGCTGTTAATGTCTACTTGACAATACCCCAGACCATATTCCTCAGTGGAAGAGAGAGCAAACATCTGGTGCATGGCTGCAGAACAGCCTGGTTTGGTTTCTTTCTTTCCTTAAAGGAAAAGGAACCCTTTGAAACAGCCTTTTTCCCTCGAGGCACTCAGAACTTGGCCTCTCCCCTCAATGTAGGTGTTTCCCATATCTCAACCATCGCTGTGCGAGGCACTTGGATGTTGTTCTCCACCTGAACACCTGATCCTCTTCTGAATCCTTCCCAGACCCTGGCTGCAATAATGCCCCCGTGGTTTACACAGCTTTATACATTATTTAAAGTCTGTTTTCTTTTAAATTCACGGCATTTCAGAAGCCTTGGATGTTACCCAGCATTCCTAGGGCTTGTGGATGAGGAAGGGTACCCAAAATCTTCCTGTTCCTGTGTGTGCCTGGTCAGAAAAACAGGCAAACCAAGGCCATTATTTGAAAAGAGTTAAATCCAGAGCAAATTCCTTACCAGCTCATAACTATTTCAGAGGAGATCAGATCCTGGGCATAAACTAGATGAAAGCATCCCTTTGAATTCTTTCTCCTTCAAGGATACATGGGGAAAAGCAACCTTCCAGCTGAAAGCGTTATTTGGGCATAAAGTTTCTCTTCAAACTATGTCTAAAGAGAGACTTTGTCTGGGCTGGAACAACTCGGCACGGGTCTGACTTAGCCAGTTCGAGCATGTTGGTGCCTTTATGCCATAAGACGCATCCATATCTCCCTAGTGGCTATGTAGGAGATAGTAGAATCGAGGTGTAAATGCCACAAAGCAGCCGTATTTGTCCTGAATGGCTATAGGAGTCAGCAGATGAGAAGGAAAACATGAATTAGACAGCCCCTGCCTTTGGCAGCATCCCCCACCAGTGGCAGCTGAACCAGGCAGGGGAGGAAATCTTCACCAAAGCCATGATTGTCGGAATAAATAACTGAGGATCAAGAGAAAATGAATTAAAAAAAGGGGAAAAAAAGGCCCCATACACCCAACACCTTTGTTGGGGGGAGGAAACTTTTACCTTCCACTGGACTTTGGTCTCCTTTGTTTTTAACAGGAGCTTTCCTCAGTTTAGAGCCCAAGCTCTGTCTGTGGAAGCAGGGGGGAGTACGTATAGCCTTAGTATGGAATAGTCTTAGTATAGCCTTAGTGTGGAATTCAATGGCACAGAAGGAGTAGGAAACCCTGAGAGGTCTCATGTCAAAGCCCTTAGCTAGGGTCAGAGGCTGGAATCATTGTTCTATGCACCAGGGACCTATCGCAGGCAAAATAAACCAGTAGAAGCAATCCACTGCCTCCAGAAGGCTCTAAACCCAGGATATTCGATGTTGTGAAGCCACCAGCGGGTGCCTTCACTCCTTATTTATGTGCCGTGCCCACGGAGGAGTTTGGATTCACTGCAGGATTGAGCCTGGGGGAGGACACTGTTTCACTCGTGCGCTGTCCCCATCCTCCTCCACCACATCCCACTCCGTTCCTGCCGGATCGGTGGCCACAGCACCGGGATGTGTTCTGAAGGAATCCAAGCTGTCTGGAATCACACTGTCTGCTTTAGGGCAAGGGTTATCATTAGGGATACAGCAAACTAATGAGATGCCAAGAAGTGCTTCAAAGCCATTGGCTCACAAGCATCCTGAAGGGGAATCCTCTGCAGGGTTATGCCATTAAGATAGAGCTGGTTTCTCTTTCTCCCAGGCAAGGGGTAGAAGCTGTTGCTTTGAAAGGAGGGGAGGGCAGGGAGTTGAAGGCTGCAGGCTTCTCAGCTGCAAAGACAAAGCTAAATGTTGCCTGCCACAAAAGGAGATGGGAGAGAGGAGAAAGGGATGGAGAGGGGAGAGAAGAGGAAGGGATGGAGAGGGGAGAGAAGAGGAAGGGATGGAGAGGGGAGAGAAGAGGAAGGGATGGAGAGGGGAGAGAAGAGGAAGGGATGGAGAGGGGAAAGAGGAAGGGATGGAGAGGGGAAAGAGGAAGGGATGGAGAGGGGAAAGAGGAAGGGATGGAGAGGGGAGAGAAGAGGAAGGGATGGAGGGGGGAGAGAAGAGAAAGGGATGGAGATGGGGGAGAAGAGGAAGGGATGGAGAGGGGAGAGAAGAGGAAGGGATGGAGAGGGGAGAGAAGAGAAAGGAATGGAGATGGGGGAGAAGAGAAAGGGGTGGAGAGGGGAGAGAGGAGAAAAGGATGGAGATGGGAGAGGGGTGGTGAGCCCTGGGAGCCAGCCTTAACCTCTCCTGGGCCACCACCAGCACCTCCCCAGCCTCTCCATGGAGACGAGTGAATCAGCCCAGCTTTCCTGAGTGCAGGCAGCAAAAAGCATCGGGTTTGCTGACTCCAAGAGCTTCCTGCTTGAGGCAACCCCCTGTTTTGCCCATAACAAGATTTCTCCCCCTTTGCTGCCCCTGTAAGGCTCCCGGTGGAGGAGGGAAGAGGTCAGCCAACACAGTGGGGAAAAACCCAACCGCGAACCATAAACCCCACTGGGAGCTGAAGAACTGACTGCACTTCTTTCTACCGCACATCCAGGGCTACAGCCAGTCCAGCATCCACAGCCAACTGCCACCACTGCAGGCTCTGCTATCCCGTGAGGAATCCAGGTAAATCCAGCCCCGCATCACCCCGCCTCGCTCTTCAAATGCTCCACTGGGTCTTTTTTGCCTCTACTCGCTCTTTTCTTTTCCAAGAGGGGAAAGACTTTGCAATAGGATAACAGAAGACTCCAACACTTGAGACATGGGAGGTTTGAGGCGCAGGGGGAGAAGCGCTCAGCACTGTTCTGCTTCCACAAAGCCCTCCTTCTCCTGGCTGGTCGGTTCCACCTCGGAGTACGTTGCGTGGTTGCTGTGATTTCGGAACTTCATGGCAGGCCAGTGATGTGGCCTTCGCTGCGGATAGAAACAAAGAGCCATCAGAAGCTATGGCAGAGCCCTTCACGCCAAGCCTGCAGGGAAGTCAGAGTCTCGGTCCTGAAACAAGAACAGTCTTTGTGGAAGTAATAAATGCTAACAAATACCTTCGTGCTTAACCCAGTTCATTCCAACGCATCCATCTCGCTGAGCTGACCCACTGCTAAGGTTAAAATGGGGGAGGAAATGGAAGCTTGAAGTGAAATCTCACATCAGCCTCAGAACAAGGATGCTCTGTGCCCGGGGTGGCAGCCGAGGATGGCCACCACACACAAGTCAGCTTTGTGTGTCCTCTATCAGCAGAACAGGGACAACCGCATTGCCCTGTCCCAGCCGGGTGCAGGTGAATGCATCCAACACTGCCAAGTGCTGCTAGACTGCTAGAGGCCACGTAGCACAATTCCCTGCTTCCTGCCCTTGCAAACAGGGCAGATGGAGCAAAGCCAAGTGCTCAAGGAAAAAGCCAGGGAGCGATAAGGAAAGGCTGAGGGCTCGGTGTTGCTCACTCCCTCCGCAGCAGCTCCTACGCCAAGATTCAGCCCACTTCTGCCTGCCTTGGGATCCTACAGCAAGCGGTCTGCTGGCTTTGAGCAGCAGATGGAGATGGTTGGACCCCCATCATTCTGTGAATTAAAACCTTCCCTTTAGAGCCTTCACACCACCGCTTACACTGTCGCTGATGGCGTGACACCTAGCAGTAAAACCTGACCATTTTAGTGCTCAGAATCCAGCTGGGTAACTCAAAAGGCAGCGAGCTCAAGTATGCCGTGGCTCCAAGCGAGCCCTCCAGCTCCGTGTTGACGGCTCCTGCAAGCAGGTGGAAGAGCGGAATGTCGCATGGGGGAAAAGGCAATGTGTGAAAGAGAGCATGTGAAAGGGAGCAAAATAACACCGTGTGGGAGGGGAGAGCCTCAGTTTAAAACATCATCAGCTGGAGGCTGGGAGATTGGCTGTGACTGTAGGACCACGAAAAGAAACTCAGTCTGGACTCCATCAACGCTGCTCTTTGCTCTCCTGTAGAAGGTTGGGATTTGGGGTGATAGCAGAAAGGAACCGGGCGAGGGATCGTGTTCTCCACTCACCTCAATGAAGAAGAGGGCAGCGGTGGACGTGGGGTGGCTGTTGATGTAAATGCCAGCGAGGATGATGACTGCGATGAGCAGCACGGCCAGGACGATGCCCACGATCGTGCCGGTGTGGATCGGGGCGCTGGCTTGCTTGGAAGGGAGGCTGCTTCCCAGCCCTGCAAGAAAGGGTTCACTTCAGTCTGGAACTGTGCCGGGACCTCAGGAAAAAGGAAAGGAAAAGCAAGGGAAGAGCTTTCAGAGCTCTGCACGTAAGACTGAGCACCTCAACCGGCTACCGCCTGGCTCAGCGAGAGGGGAGGAGGCACCAAAGGGCTGTCCGGGCTCCAGCATCCCTTCCAGATGATACGAGGAGCTGGTTTGAAGGCAGATTAAACCAGCTCCATGCAGAACCCCATCTCCAATCTGTATTCTTTATAGATTGGCTGCTCACTCTGGTGGAAAGCCATTAGCCATATGCTGAGCTGGGGCCTCCGTGTGCCTCCCTTGCCCTCGGTCCTCAGCTATGGATATACAAAAGAGCTACAGAGGGTGGAGGTGGCACTTCTGAACAGTGACATTACCACCATCTGGGGAGCAGTTTGGCTGGAATTGGGAAGTTGAAGCACTCCAAAGGCCCCGTGCCTGCAAAGGAGCTGATCCCGCGCCCAGTTTAACTTCCCGGAGCTGCTTCCAGGTGAGCGGAATGGGCTCGTGGTTTGCACAGACCACGGTGCTTGCAAACCTGACATCAGGTGAAGAGGGCTCAGATCCTTCCCATACTCTGGAATCAGAGCCTTACGGCAACAGTTTGGCTCCCAGCCCTTGGGGCCGATGAGCAGACTTTGAGTGAGAAAGGATTCATTGGAACAGGGTGAAAAAGGCAGAGGTGGGTTTAAGGACGCTTCATATTTGGATTTCACGCTGCTCTTTGGCACAGCTGAGGAAACTCAAAAGGAAAAAGGACTTTGTCTGTGCAAAAACTGCAGAGAAAGGGAATTACATGGAAAGAGAAAACTCATCAGCTTCGTTTGCACAGCAGGGCTAAGTGGGAGAAGCAGACAAACAGCAGCGGGGTAAAAGAGATTTGGCCTGACTCTCACTTTCCACTCTCTACAATGGTACTAATCAGGGTAAGGACAAGAGGAGCCTTATCTTGATTCCATCCTTTCTGCTCCAGCTGCCCACCCTTTCCACGCTGCAGCTCCCGGTGGATTTGGTTTCACTCGGAATGCCTGTGAGCAGGCAGGGGGAGGATGAAGGGCTTACCTTCACTGCCTGCGTGCTGCGTGAGCTTCGTGTCGTCTGGAAGAACAAAACAAAGGCAAATAAAGTTAGGAGGCCCCGAGGATGTTCTGCAGCTTCCCACCCGCTCCCATTGTGGCGTTAGCAGCAATGAGTTGCTAATCATAGAATAGAATCATAGAATAGTTCGGGTTGGAAAGGAGCTCAAGATCATCCAGTTCCAACCCCGCTGCCACAGGCAGGGACACCTCACACTAAACCATCCCACCCAAGGCTTCATCCAACCTGGCCTTGAACACCGCCAGGGATGGAGCACTCACAACCTCCCTGGGCAACCCATTCCAGTGCCTCAGCACCCTCACAGGAAAGAATTTCCTCCTTAGATCCAATCTAAACTTCCCCTGTTTAAGTTTTAACCCGTTACCCCTTGTCCTGTCACTGCAGTCCCTGATGAAGAGTCCCTCCCCAGCATCCCTATAGGCCCCCTTCAGACACTGGAAGCTGCTCTGAGGTCTCCACGCAGTTTCTCTTCTCCAGGCTGAACAGCCCCAACTTCCTCAGCCTGTCTTCATACGGGAGGTGCTCCAGTCCCTCATCATCCTCGTGGCCTCCTCTGGACTTGTTCCAGCAGTTCCGTGTCCTTTTTATGTTGAGGACACCAGAACTGCACACAATGCTCCAGGCGAGGTCTCACAAGAGCAGAGCAGAGGGGCAGGATCCCCTCCTTCGCCCTGCTGGTCACGCTCCTTTTGATGCAGCCCAGGATATGGTTGGCTTTCTGGGCTGCGAGCGCACACTGAGTACAGAATCTAGTACAGAATCCCAGCCTGGTTTGGGTTGGAAAGGACCTTAAAGCTCATCCAGCTCCAACCCCTGCCCCGGGCAGGGACCCCTTCCACTGGAGCAGCTTGCTCCAAGCCCCTGTGTCCAACCTGGCCTTGAGCACTGCCAGGGATGGGGCAGCCACAGCTTCTCTGGGCACCCTGTGCCAGCGCCTCAGCACCCTCACAGGGAATTTAAGGCTTCTTTATAGCAGGTTCTCAGTCATGGTGCCCATACATCCCGAATAAATCACTGGGATGTTGTCACGCTATAGGCGTCTTCCGTGGGGGCCCAAAATCCAGTCCCATTTTCAGTCTCATTCTGGAAGAGCTGGGATATTCCGCCCAAGGCTTCACATCTTGATGGGCTCCACATCAGCACCCTCACGCGTCCAGCTGGAACCTCACTGCTTGGCTTCCACGCCGACACATGACCCATCCACAAACATCCCCATGAGCGAGATGAGGAGGAGGACGCAGGGGGTGGGTCCGTCCTCTGCTTCTCTTGTTCCTTGGCTGTGCGTCTCCAGATGAAGCCCGCTGCCTGATGCAGCTGGATGAGTGTTTGCTTCCAAGAGCACAAATGAGCCCCATGCCTGGCTCTGTCACAGAAAAGCCTCTTGTTCTTCTTCCAAGAACCGGCGATGAGTTGCAAAATCATCTCAGCGCTGGTGTCGTGCTCCCCCCTTCCCTTTAATTGCTCCTTTCAAAGTCAGCTCTGTCAGCACGGGCTCCGTTCATCCGCCCAGCTCCTTCCCATTGCTGAAGGACAATTAGGAGTGTTCCTTTCTATTTATTCTAATTAGCAGTTTGCTTTAGGGACTATTAAGCAGGCGAATGGAAGCGATACCTGCCGCTAGGATCCGAGGAGCCAGCCCTGTGTTAATAGGATTATCAAGCTTTAGAACATGGGTGTCTCGAGGGAGACTCAGGGCTTTATGTGGAGCTTTCCTGCCCTGGAATCAACACCATTCCCGAGCAGAGGGCAATCACAACCCTGTGCTGTGTTATTGCCACTCTGACTGTCCTGGCAGCCCTGAGCCACCAGCTAAGACCAAGCACATTAAAAGCATGAGCCCTATATACTGTATTAACCCCTGCTATGATGCTGGGGTTCTCCCCACCAGGTACCAGCTGCTTGTGGACCTTCTCAAACACCGAAACCGGCTGTGATGCAACTGTAAATCTCCCCCCACTGATGGGTTTCCTCTCCTCCTTTGCCACGTCACCCCTCTCATCTTCCCCTTCCCATTGCCTCCTGTACTCTCCCCAACCCTTGTGCTTCAAAACCCGCTTGTTCTTGGATTTAACTGGGTAAGAATGGGCTCTGGAGTGAAAGACTTCTGCAGGGATAAGCATCAGGGAGGCGGTACCCACGCGCTGGCCCCTACCTTCTGTAGTGAGGCTGTCAATGAAGAGCGAGGACGTGGAGGTGGTGATGTCCTCATCCAGCGGGGAGGAAGAGCTCTCGGGAGGTGCTGAGTAGTGCTCACCGGCCGCTAAATCCTCACAGGTCTTCTCGTCAGCCTGGCAAGGAAGCAGACAGGACCCACTTTGCCCTTGCTCTCCTCCAGCAGGAGCACCAGTGGGGACCGGACTCTGCTTCCTAGGCTTGGGGCTACCGAGCCCGAAGGCTTCCGACACTGGAGTGGAAGCAGGGGATGTGGTCCACAAGTATGGAGGGGGCTGACCTAGGGGTTAGAGGAGGAAAAGGTTGGGAACCACTTAAGCGGGACAAGATCTGACCTTCTTGCATCACTGGGTGACCTTACATAGGCCCTGTGACCCCCTTTCCCCTCGCTCAACCCTCTCGGTTAAGAGGGAACAAAGCTGAGTTTTCAGAGGGAGGAAAAAGAAAGAAAACCAACCCAAAGCAGAACCAGATGTTTCCTTAGAGCTGATCTTTCCGAGACAAAGAAACTGGTTCATCCAGCGCGGAGATAATTGGAGAGCAAAGAAAGTCACAAGGATTCATTCCTTCATGCTTGAGAGTGAGTAAGAGTCATGCTTCAGAAGGTGAAGAAAAACACATCCCAGAGCACTCCGACTGCACCACTCGGTAACTTAAGGAGGTCTCTGCACCTCTGCTGAATACCCAGCACCAGGGAAACAAGGCAGCAGCAAAGCAAACCCTGCGTGAGATGGCCCGGCTCTTAACCATTCCCATACAGACATCCAAGTGGATCGGTGGCCCCGCTCTAACCGGACAGGGCTACCTAAAGGGATGCTCAGCCTGTTCCAGGTGTGGGTGAAGTGGAGCTGAGAGTGACTTTTAGGGGATGTGGCCATTGGTTTTGCTGCAGATCAGCTTCATCCTTAGCGGAGGACCTAAAAGTGACTCTTGCCCCTGCCTCACCTTCTGCCCGCAGCCATAGGACAGCCACTCCTCACGGTACCGGTCGAAGCCACTGGAACATCTGGGGACAAGAGCAGAATTAACCTGTGCCAGAGGAATTTGAGGGACATGGCAATGCTCAAGCTCCTTTGCCTACTGCGGGGGCACTGGTAGGGATTCCCAAGCCGCCCAAGAGTCCCAAATGCTGCCCCGATGGGTGCTCGGACAAAGAGCCGAGGGCTGGAAAGAGGGGATAGAGGTTGACATGGGGATGCTCTATCTCCTAATACAGCTGGGCTGGAAGGACCCAAACGTTCCTCTTCATGGAGGAGGAAAAGGGTCAACACCGCTTCTCCAAGGGGAACAGAGAAGCAGAGCAATGGGAAAAATATATGGCCTGACTTGGACTTTCCATTCCCTGGACCCTGCCGTGATCTCCACGAGGGTTTTGTGGGCTTTTTCCAGCAACATCTGCACAGGAAAAACACATTAAAGGAATTACAACCGAGCTCCGGGAAACACCAGCTCGAGAAATCCCTCCAGAAGGAAAGGCAATGGAGGAGCCCTCTGACCTTTGCGAGGTCTCCGGGGACACCAAGCCGTGAGTCAGGGGTTCACAGCTCACACAAGCACTCATTTACCCAACGAGCAAGCAGGAGAAGGAGGAGAAAGCACAAAACCCCACTCCAGGTCCTGCTGAGCCGCTGGGATCTTTGCTTAAGGTGCTGTGCCGGTGACAAGGCTGGGCTCAGCAAACGCACAAACCCCACAGTCCAGAGGTGAGTTCCGAGGTTAACCCCGGGGTTAAATCACTGCGTTCACTCCCTGGAAGCCACCGGACCCATTTCCTTGGGAAAGATCGTGTTGGCTTTGCAAAGCCGACCTGGTTGAAAGCCAGCAAGGCAGCAGCAGGCTTGCTCCAGCTCGCCATGTGTCCTGTCCGTGTGTAACCTCAGCTCCTCGGGACGGAGCTGCCAGCGCGCAGTTACGGCTCTGGGAAGCGTGGCCTTTAGCCAGCACAGGCAAGCATCTGGAGAGGGGCTTGGGACAAGGGCCTGTAGGGACAGGCCAAGGGGAATGGCTTGAACCTGCCCGAGGGGAGACTGAGCTGAGCTCTTAGGCAGAAGCTCTTCCCTGTGAGGGCACTGAGGCGCTGGCACAGGGTGCCCAGAGAAGCTGTGGCTGCCCCATCCCTGGCAGTGCTCAAGGCCAGGTTGGACACAGGGGCTTGGAGCAAGCTGCTCTATGGAAGGGGTCCCTGCCCGTGGAGCTGGATGAGCTGTAAGGTCCCTTCCAACCCAAACCAGGCTGGGGCTCTATGAAACATGAGCAACAGTGACTTTGGTTTTGGAAGCTGGGGTTTGCAAACACCATGAGTTTGGAATAAGCAGGATAGCAAAGCTCTGGAACCCTGAGGTTTCGGCCCAAACAAGACCCAGACCGAGCCACTGACCAAACCCAGGTTTGGTTTTGCTACAAAGCCACATCTGGTTTCAGGCATCTCAGCTGCAAGAGCATCCCCTTCTCTGACCTGAAGGGCTGCAGCCCGGGGGGAGCCACACTGAACCACGCTGCCCTTGCAGGAGGCGGCTGGGGAAGGGGCCCAGCCACTGAGCCCCCCTGGGAGATCCGAGCTGGGCCGCCTGTGAGGATCTGTGTTACTGGGTCCCCTCCCCTGCCACGAGCTCCAAATACAGATTTCAGCAGAATCTCATTAATCTCCTGCTCCCCATCGCGCTGAAGGAGAGCAGGGAGCAGGGATGCTGCATGGCAGGGCCAGCCTCACCCCCCGCATCCTCTGTGCACCCCTAAAGCAGCAGCAATAGCCCTCCCCTTGCTACGTCTCATCCCCAACAAGGAGAACATGATAAGCATCCCTCTCTCTGTGACCTGCCTGAGGCTGGAGCCCGTCCCAGCCTCCCTGCCCTGCACTTCAGGCTCAAATCACAGCCTAAAGCAGGACAAGTTTCCCCCCATTTAAGCTCGCTGATTCACATAAGAAATGTGAATCTTGCTTCTGGTCCCAGCTTGTTCCAGCTGCTGCACTGAGACATCAGGACCGAAAGCCCCAGGGTTGGGAAATGTCTCCTTTCAATGGCTTGTAACCGGAGACCAGCTCACAGCATCACCAGGGCTGCGAGCCTGAGAGCAGCACCAGAAAGCACCAGAGAAAGGAAAAGAGTAATAAAAGCCCATGAGCACTGATACAGGCACCAAACCTGGAGCTGTGCTTGCACTCCCAGCTATAGGAATGCGAGCAAGAGAAGAGGTGGGGAGGAAACCCATCGCTGGTACCTCTGCAGGACGTGGCACCAGCTGCAGTTGAAGGTCAGCTCCGAGCTCACGCACATTTCACAGCTCTGATGCTGGAGGCAGGCTGTAAAAGAGAGAGGAGACACAGTGATACAGCAGCATCTGCATGGGCACCATCCAGTGTCACAGCTGCATCTGCATGGGTACCATCCAGTGGCACAGCTGCATCTGCATGGGCACCATCCAGTGTCACAGCTGCATCTGCATGGGCACCATCCAGTGTCACAGCAGCATCTGCATGGGTACCATCCAGTGACACAGCAGCATCTGCATGGGCACCATCCAGTGACACAGCAGCATCTGCATGGGTACCATCCAGTGGCACAGCAGCATCTGTATGGGCACCATCCAGTGGCACAGCAGGATCTGCCTGGGTACCATCCAGTGACACAGCAGCATCTGCATGGGCACCATCCAGTGACACAGCAGCATCTGCATGGGTACCATCCAGTGACACAGCAGCATCTGCACAGGAGCATCCACAGTACGCGCTGGTGGTGTGGGCAGAAGGACAGCATCAGCAGGTGAGTCTCTAACCCAGCCTCTCTGCTATGGGCCTGCGGACACCTCTCTAGCAGGATGTGATCCCAGTCCACCTCTAAACCTCTTCCCATCCTGTTTAACTGGGAGGTAAAACACATCTGAGACTTACAGCACTTCTGTTGCACAGAGGGTGTTGAGCAGAAGGAAGGGAGCGATACAAACAGCTTAACCCTCTTTTGCTGTGTGCACAGTAAGTAGCTCTGCAAGAACACCTCCATCTGCAGAGGCTGACCTGCTTGGAGAGTCCAACCCTGGCTGGAAAAGGTGGTCTGTCAAGAAAAGCACAGAAACTGGTGGTTTCCATGCCCCAGACCTGCCCTCCTGACCTGAATGAGCCTAAACATGAAGCCCCCAGAAGAAGAAGCGGCCTCCAGCTCCCCCCCAGCCCTGTGGCTCCTCTGGAGATGCTGCTCTCAGCATCCCTGCTTGCTGGGGAAGACGAAAGAGCAGGGTTGAAGGAGAAGAAATGGAGTTATTGCTGGGTGCTTATTTATGATGCGCTCTGCGGTGACCCTGCTGCTGCTGACACTGTCACCCAGTGCCCCAGGGAGGCCGTTTCTATCCATAGCCCCGGTATCTCCGGACACGTTCCCTCCCTGCTCTGTATCCATGGGCTTCGTGATGACTCGCACGTGTCCTTGGATCCCAGCACTAAAAATGGGGCTGCTGAACAGCATCCCGAGATATTCCATCTGAGTGTGGAGGCGTCCAAAACAGCTCATAGGCAGACCTGAAGTGAACCGGTGTCCAGCGGGATTAGCTGCAGCTTGTGGAGCAAAGAGAAGGAGCTCTGCAGGATGGGCAGGTGGGAAGAGCAGGGCAAGAGCCATCAACCCAACATGAGGAATGGTGCCGGCAGTGGCGTGGAGCGTGGCTTGGGACCATGTGGGGACATGGTGCTTGGCATCACGGCTCTCATCGCTTAGCTGGGGAGTGCTGAGCAGCAGGGAAGGAAAACTGCCTGCAGACCCCTGCTTTTCCAGTGCCCGCTGGGCTTTGCTGCATCCCAGGCTCCCATCCTGGCTCCAGAGCAGGCAGCCTGGCACATGCATGGGATTTGGCTGAGGTTGTGTCTGAGCTGATCAACCCAAACAGGGCTGTAGGCACGAGATGGCAGGGGTTGGAACTGGATGATCTCAAGGTCCTTTCCAGCCCAAACCATTCTCTGATTCTGTGTTCAGTGACGGCCGTTCAGAGACCTTCAGGATAAGCGGGGGACCCTGATTGATGCTCATCCTCCCTCCATGGCTCCCAGCCATCGGCTGATGGGTGACAGCCACACACCCCCGGTACCCACTGAACCTGCCTTCTCCAGCCCTTGGCTCCGCATAGGAGGCTGCTGTAGCCGCTGGGTGAAACCATGGGAGGAAAACACCCTTCAGGGCACCACCCCAGCCGCATCGTCCCATCACTGCGGTCCCCAAGTGTCCCCAGGGCCCTGTTGCCCCATCACTGTGGTCCCCAAGTGTTCCTAGGGTCCCATTGCCCCATCACTGCAGTCCCCAAGTGTTCCTAGGGCCCCGTTGCCCCATCACTATGGTACCCAAGTGTTCCTAGGGCCAATTGCCCCATCACTGCGGTCCCCAAGTGTTCCTAGGGCCCCATTGCCCCATCACTGTGGTACCCAAGTGTTCCTAGGGCCCCGTTGCCCCATCACTGTGGTACCCAAGTGTTCTTAGAGCCCTGTTTCCCCATCACTGTGGTACCCAAGTGTTCTTAGAGCCCTGTTTCCCCATCACTATGGTACCCAAGTGTTCCTAGGGCCCCGTTGCCCCATCACTGTGGTACCCAAGCATTCCTAGGGCCCCATTGGCCCATCACTGCCATACCCAAGTGTTCTTAGGGCCCTGTTTCCCCATCACTGCGGTCCCCAAGTGTTCCTAGGGCCCCATTGCCCCATCACTGTGGTACCCAAGTGTTCCTAGGGCCCCGTTGCCCCATCACTGTGGTACCCAAGTGTCCCCAGGGCCCCGTTGCCCCATCACTGTGGTACCCAAGTGTTCCTAGGGCCCCGTTGCCCCATCGCTGCAGTCCCCAAGCGTGTCCGACTCACTGGGCAGGGGGGTGAACTCCACGGCTGACAGGTTGCTGATCTTGCTGGTGTCCAGCTCCACGCGATGGTACTCGTAGATGGTCCGGCGCCGGGACTCTGAAACACGGAGCCTCGGCTATAGACAGGGCACAAACCCACCTTCAGCACCCTTCTCCATCCTGCAAAGGGGGTTACCCCGCTGCTGCTGCCTCCCAGTTGGAAGGCAAAGGTGGCCCCGGGTCTTGGGGTTGTTCCTGTGGGAGAGGAGAGTGTATGGAGGCTGCAGGGAATCATGGAATAGTTTGGGTTGGAAGAGACCTTCAGCGTCATCTCCTCCATCCCCTCTGCAATGAGCAGGGACTTTTCCAACCAGGAAGCGATGCAGGATGCGCTGCGGGGCAGAGGGATGTCGGGACACAGATCTCCCCATCCCTGCTTGCTGGGAGGAGCTTGGAGCTCGCTGTGCCCCTGTCCCTGAGCAGAGGTGGACGTGGTCCAGGCCAGCATCGCTCTAAACAAACACATTTCTCATCAGTGACTCATGGGGCTGTGAACCTCCCCCTGCGCAGCGCCGGCCGCAGCCGCTTCCCCACGGCCTCCTCCTTCCCCATTTCCTTCTCTTTCCCCATCATCCCGGGCCGGGAAGGGTCTCCCACATTTGGCTTCTCCCTGCTCTTCTGCCAGCATCCACCATGGATTCAGGTGGTGACACCAGCCAAGATGCTTCTCTGGCATCACGCTTCCATGGGAGGGGAATGAAAAGAGCCCAAGGGATGAGCAGGACAGAGCATTCGCCCCTCCTCTCCTTCCCTTCAAGCCTCGTTTCTTCACCTCATGAGCTGGTTTTGACCCCAGTTCTTGCACTTCTTCTCCCCTCACCCCTTAGGGCAGGCAGGAGGCACCACAGGCCACGGGGATGGAGGCATATCCATCCCGGCCGATGTTCAGTGTTGTTTGGGAGTGATACACGAGGAGCACACGGAGCTCCATAAATAACAGGGGAAAACCACAGCAGCAGGAGGTTGGGCTCCTCGTGACGGGCAGGGAGGAGAGAGGCTGGAAGAGCCTTTTTGGGGAGCTCAGCTCATGCCTGCAGCTCATGTGTGGAATAAGCACGTGCATGAAGCCCTCTTGCCTGCAGCACCTGGCCAAAGCTGGCGGTGCTCATGGACCACGGTGGTCTTGGCCATGGAGAGATGGACCCAGAGAGAGATGGACCCCAAAGAGAAATGGACCCCAAAGAGAGATGGACCCGAAGAGAAATGGACCCCAAAGAGAGATGGATCCAAAGAGAAATGGACCCCAAAGAGAGATGGACCCGAAGAGAAATGGACCCCAAAGAGAGATGGATCCAAAGAGAGATGGACCCAAAGAGAGATGGACCCCAAAGAGAGATGGACCCAAGGAGAGATGGACCCCAAAGAGAGATGGACCCCAAAGAGAGATGGACCCAAAGAGTGATGGACCCCAAAGAGAGATGGACCCCAAAGAGAGATGGACCCAAAGGGTGATGGACCCCAAAGAGAGATGGACCCCAAAGAGAGATGGACCCCAAAGAGAGATGGACCCAAAGAGTGATGGACCCCGAAGAGAGATGGACTCCAAAGAGCAATGCACCAGGGGATGTGGGACATGAGGGGTGTCCATGCAGCCGAGCCCCACACTTCTCCTCACACTCCTTGCTCCCCGCCATGAATCCAAGCAGTGCATCCTCCTGAAGTGCCCCAAGGTGAGGACATCCCATCTCTCCTTCCCCAGCTGTGATCCCTGCGGGATCTGCTGCTTCCCTGCCCCAACCTCCCCCAGTTCCTCCAGCACAGCGACCCACCAGGCACGTCAGGAGATGGGTTGAGGACCATGAAGGCATCAGAGAGGCCGGCTTTCACAGGGTGCTGGGTGGCACTGATCTGCAGGACCGGCACAGGGATCTGCAGCCAGGGAGAGAGGACGTGATGGAGGTGATGGATGTGATGGATGTAATGGGGGTGATGGAGGTGATGGACATGATGGAGGTGATGGACGTGATGGACCTAATGGGAGTGGTGGATGTGACGGAGGTGATGGAGGTGATGGAGGTGATGGACGTGATGGGCTTTATGGAGGTGATGGATGTGATGGACGTGATGGGCATTATGGGGGTGATGGAGGTGATGGAGGTGATGGACGCGATGGACGTGATGAGCTTTATGGAGGTGATGGATGTGATGGACGTGATGGGCATTATGGAGGTGATGGAGGTGATGGAGGTGATGGACGTGATGAAGGTGATGGACGTGATGATGGAGGTGATGGAGGTGATGGACACCGCTCCCAGTGCTGCTGCAGATGTCTCCGGTGCTTTGGTGGCACCGCGAATGCCCTGACGCGGTGTGTGAATGGTTACAACAGGGCCCCTCCTGCCGTGCCTTCCCCAGCAGAAGCATCTCTCACCTCCTTGTACCCGAAGACGATCCTGCCGGTGCTGTGCAGCGCTGCCTGGAAGGTGAAGCTGCCCATCTCCTCCTTCCCCTGAAGATAGACCTTGTCCCACTGCACCACAAACGCCGTCCCTGCAGGAGACACCAGAGCGCATCAACCCCTCTGTTTGATCCCGTTCCATGAGGACGGAGCGGGAAGCCGGGATGCTCCAGCAGCCGCTCCGGTGCGCGCTGGGGTGGCCGGGGCCGGACTCACCATTATCCATGTACTGGACGGTGGAATTGCGGGAGAAGCTGGGGTTGAAGTTGGCCATGAGGGGAGCCACGTACTGCGTGGCCGTGAGCATCCGGTGGATGACATCCCCCATGAAGATGAAGCCTGAGCGGGCAGAGGAGGGTGAAGAGCGCCCGTCCCCTCCTTCCTTCCCTCCGCTGAGTCCCACCTCCCTACCCTGCCTCCCGCAGCATCTCCCCACTGCCTGTGTGACCCCTGCATCCCCATAGCCGCTGGTACCAGCAGCAGGGCTGGGGTTACACTTGGGGTACAGGGAGAGAGCTCAAAGGGCTCTCGGGGGCTCAGGGTTGGACTGGATGATCTCCAGAGGTCCCTTCCAGCCCTATCGATTGTGCAAGGTTGGAGGTAGCCCCAGAGGCACATCCTCCCACTATGGGAATAACAACAGAGCATGGACACCCCATCGCATCCCATCCCATCCCATTGACCCCATCGCATCCCACCCCATCCCACTGACCCCATCGCATCCCACCCCATCCCATTCATCCCATTGCATCCCACCCCATCCCATTCACCCCATCGCATCCCACCCCATCCCACTGACCCCATCGCATCCGACCCCATCGCATCCCACCCCATCCCATTCACCCCATCGCATCCCACCCCATCCCATTCATCCCATTGCATCCCATCCCATCCCACCCCATCCCATTCACCCCATCGCAACCCACCCCATCCTATTCATTGCATCCCACCCCATCCTATTCACCCCATCCCACCCCATCCCACTGACCCCATCGCATCCCACCCCATCCCATTCACCCCATCGCATCCCACCCCATCCCATTCACCTCATCACATCCCACCCCATCCCATTCACTCCACCCCATCCCAACTCACCACCCGTCGCTATCGTGACCTGCCGCAGGAGGTGGCCATAGAAGGGGAAGTCGAAGGAGAGGACGATTCTCTATGGGAGGGAGATGGGGTGAGAGCCCATCCTGCAGGACATGGGCTGGGGTGCAGTGGGATGGGTTGGGGCTCACCGATGCCTGTCGGTGCGTGTTGGAGAGGATCCCATGGATCTTCACTTGGCTCCTGTTGGCTGCTGCCAAGTCGACCCACAGCCCCCTCAGACGAGCATCACCCGGCCCATAGACCCGCGACACGTAGTAGCTGTGGTTGTCCTCCTGCGGTGACAAGGGACGGTGGTACCCAGCTGGCTCCATGGAGACCCCCAGGCAGGGTTTAGGGACCCCATCGCAGCACAAAGCAGCCATAAAGCAGCACCCAAAGCCCGGTGTGAAGCCTGCAAAGGGCTCTGAGCAGTAGGAGAAGGTGCAGAGCGCAGCCAAGAGCAGAGGCCGGTTGGCAGGAGGGAGCCGTGACTCAGAGAGACCTCGGCGGAGCAGAGGCAGCCTTCCCGGGAGGAAAACATCCTGCTCGCGAGCCAGGGCTGGGAATTACACACGGGAAGTGAAGCCAACAAGTGGGGATGGGGAAACCCAGAGGAAATGATCGCCCTTGGAACGGGCAGCGCAGGGAGAGCAGCGGAGCGGGAGTGAGGGGCTGAGCATGGGGACGCGGGGCTGCATCCCCGGAGCAGGGGATGGGACACGGCTCCATGTGAGTGCTCAGACCCCTCCTTGCTATTCCTGGGCTCTCAGACCCCCTTCCCAAGCAGACCAGAGCAGGGAGCACGCAGCAAGAGCCGTCTCCAACCCGCCAGGTTGCACATCCCCAGCATCTCTCCCTAGGGACCTGGTCCCCATGTGAGCCCATGCCAGAGGCAGGGAATGACCCATCAGCCCAGGATTCAGTGGGTAACAATGAGGCAGCAAAGCCCTGTGTTATTCCCAAGAAAGCAACTACAGCCCTTTCCTGCTCCCAGGCCTTCCCAATGTATTCCAAAGAACAGAGGAGGGATACAAGCAGGGCCGGGATTGTGGAGGAGCTGACTCACTTGGATGTCCTCATCCATCACCTTGCTTTGGATACAGGAGGAATGAAGAGAGGACAGGGTTTGGATGCTCCAGTGAGCGGGGCAGTGCTTTGGGCAGGACCTGGGGACGCCCAGTAGCACATCCCCCTTCACCCCTCATCATCCCGACATTCCAAACCTGGAATACTTTGGGAAACCCCTCTGGGCTGGCACCCTCCTTCCATGGGCTGGACACAGTGAGATGCAGCAATGCCCCTGACCTGGCCCATGGCCCTGAGGCAGAGGCTCCGGGTGCCCCAACAGGGAATTGCTGCCTTTTCCTCCGGGAAGCACAAGTGCCATCGCTCCCACCCTGCGGCTCCAGTGCTGGGTTTGGGCTGCTGGGGTTTTGCCTTTAAATGCTTCCACGTCAGGGACTTTGCTGGTTTCTGGCCCATCTCCATCCCTGATGCTCCCAAACTGGGGCTCCAGCCAGGCAGGACCAGCCCCAGCCCTTTCTCCCCTTCACACCAGGCCACGGAGGCACCAATCCCACTGAATCCATGAGTGGCAAAACCACCAGGACAAGTCCATGAGGCACCAGCCTCAGCCACGCATCCAGAGCCACGTACCCTGTGATCCCGCAACCCCATGAGCCCATCCCATAGGGATCAGCGGCAGGCAAACCCCCTCGGTTTCAAGGGACACAAATAACCAGGAGCTAATTGAGAGCGGGTAATTAGGCAGGGCTGGGATGGGGGAGCCAGGGCTGATATCCCAGGAGGGGCCGGTGCAGCAGCACAGGCTCCTGCATCCCAAACCCATCAGCTTCCAGCAGCCCCCGAGCCCCATCGCAGCATCCCCCCTGCACATGTGGCAAGTGGAGCATCTCCAGCTCCTCAGGGAAGCGATGAGCACAGGGCTCGGGGTGATGCCCAGGGCACCTCCTCACTGGGCTGTAATTACCCTCCTTGGATCCAGCCCCATGCATTAAATCCAAGCCAACATCTCCCTGCCCAGCCTGGAAATAGCTCCCAGCGGTCAGGCACCGGCTGGATCCTGCCTTAAGGGGGACCAGATTCCCCCTTCCCAAGGGTGGATCCTGCTGTGGGGGGGGGGGGGTCCCCCACTCACCATGATCCGTGTCTCGTTGGCCGGCAGCGTGTCGATGGCCAAGCTGCCCCCCACCAGGTCCTGGCTGATGTGGGTCCCCTCGCTCCCTGGGCCTTCACCCATCACTGGGCTCCCAGGGGGGTGTCCTGGAGGAGGGGGGGGCACAGGGATGGGTTATCAGGGTCCTACAATGGGATCAATACCCCCCAGTAAGGCAGATTCTGCTTGGGTGACACGAGTTTTGGGGGGGGGGGTGTCTCAGCCCCCCATCGCTGCAATGATGGAGGCAAAGAGAAGGGCTCCCCAGGTGAGGGAGGGGTGCAGGGATGGGTGATGGACACCCGTGGCCGTGGGAGGAGAGCTGCCATGGGGGGGTGTAAGGACACCCCACAGCTCATTCACACCCACACAAGGTGCTGGGGATGGGGAAGATGCAGCTTCAACCACCAGCACCAGTGGTCGTGGTCCAGAGCCATCCATCCCCAAATCCGGGCTGGAATGGGGTCTCCGGACCCCCGGAGCATCCATCTCCAAGAGAAACACATCCCTTGTCCCCCCCCTGCCCGGCTCCAGCCCCAGAGAGATGGAAAACATGGAATTGGGGGGGGGGGGGGCGGTTGAACAAGCCATTTGGGACCAAACCTGCAGAGATCCATGGCACTTCCCTGCGGCTCCCGGCGGAGCCAGGACACCCGTCCCCAGCGACCGGGACAGCAAAGACACCCGGGGGGGGCTGCTCCATCACCCGTAGGACAGGGTCCCCCCCTTCTCCCCATAGGGAGCTCGTTGCTGCCTGTGGAGCTCGGAGCCATCCCATGGGGCTGAGTTCTATTCCCAGCTCCTCTGGGAGGGGAAACTGAGGCAGGGGGGAGCCGGGTGGGGAAAGGGGGCTCAGTGCTTGGGGGTCCCCATGGGGGCCCTGAGGGGGACCCAGACCTCGCCGATGCTGGGGGCTCAGTGGGACCCCACAGAGGCTCCAGTGTCGTCCCCCCCCCACCCTGCACCCACAGCCACGGGCGGGGGTGGGGGCTCCCCAGCAATGGGGCTGCAGCCCCCCCCCCCCCTCCCCTCACCAGCCCCACCGCTGCGCCCCCCCCTTCGGGTCCCTCGCCCCCTCCGCAGCCCCCTACCTGCGCCCAGCGCCGCGCGGAGCAGGCAGAGCAGGATCAGGCCCCCCCAGCGCATGGTGCTGGGGGGCGGCGGGGCCCCCCCTCGGGCCCGGCGCTGGCGGGGGGGGGGGGGGGGTCAGCGCCCCTCCATCGACCGGTACCCGCGGGAGCCGCGCACCCGCCGGGAGGGAGCGGAGCGGGGCGGGAGCCGGGGGTGGGGCCGGGGGTGGGGCCGGGGGTGGGGCTGGGGCGGGGCTTGGGGGGGTTGGGGGGATCCCGGGGTGTGAGGGGGGGGCCCCGAGGTTGGGATCCCGGGGATGGGGAGCCCCGGAGCGGGGCCGGGATCCAAGGAGCGAAGCGGGGATCCCGGAGCGGGGACCCCGGCCCCGGGCAGGGCTGCGGCCGCCCCCGGCCCCGTCTCCATCCCCTCCCTTTTTGGGGGGGGGGGGGGGGGCAGCAGCGCAGCCGGGGGTCCCGCAGCCCCGTCCCCAATGCGGGCAGCCCCGGCCGGAGCCGCGGTGCCCCGGGGTTTGAGGGGGGGGGGTCCCAAAGTGGGGGTCGCAGGGTGGAGGCGGCCCGGGGGGGGATGGGGCCGAAGGTGGGGGGATCCTGGGGGGGGGGGGGGGGCGCGGACACTGTGGGGGTCGCTGCCGGAGTTGGCTCCGTCCTCCTGCACGAGGAAGCGACCCCCCCGGTGGGGTCACCCGGGGCTGCGGGGAGCAGGACGCGACCCCCCCCCCCCGTTGCGGCGGGTGCTGGGGAACAAATAAAGGGGACGGGGTAAAAGGAGCCCCCCCCCCGATAGTAAAAGAGGGGGCACCCGGATTTGAACCGGGGACCTCTTGATCTGCAGTCAAATGCTCTACCACTGAGCTATACCCCCGCTGCAAGCGGAGCGCGCTGACTCGTGCTGCAGCAGCGCTGCATCCAACGGCACCCATCGCGCACCCCCGGCTTATGGACACCCCCTTGTGCACCCCATTGAGCACCCATGACCCACAGCCTCCCCCATGCACACCCCCCCCGTCTCACCTGCCCACACAAACGGGGGGGGGGGTGCATAGCAGGGGTTGGAGGATGCAGCCCCCAGACTCAGCCCCAGCGGTTCGGGGGCTGGGGGGGGACGACGTGGCATCGTCACCCCCCAAACCCATCCGCACAGAGCAGGATGGAGCCAGCGCAGCGCCTGCCTGTGCGTGCACTGCAGGGACTTGGGGGGTGCTGCGGGACCCCCGAGGGTTGGGGGGGGGGGGGGGGGGGGCAGCGGCACCATGCGGGGCTTCCGTGGGGCTGGGGTGGGGGGGATTAGAGCCGGAGGCAGCAGCGTTGGGGGGAGCACCCAGCGGGGGGCGGATGAGGGCAGCGATTGTCCCCATGGAGCGGGGTCAATATTTGCTCCCGGAGCCGCTGAGCAAACACGGAGCGAGCGGCAGCAGCGCCCGGGGCTCGATGCGGGGGGGACAAAGGAGGTTCGGGCCCCCCCCACAGTGCGAGCGGCCGCGGTGGTTCCCCAGCCCCAGGGTGTCCCCCTCGGCCCCCTTGTCCCATCGGCCTCCCCCCCTTCCTCTTTACATGGGGAAACTGAGGCAGGAAGCAAGGCCCAAGGGGGGGTCATCTCCATCCCCACATCCCTGCAAGCGCCAAGGAGGGGACACCGCGGTGCAGGGGACAAACCAGGGCAGCGATGGCAGCGCTGCGGGAGCCAGCCCCGGGCTGCCCTTCCCCGCTTCAAAGTGTATTGGAGAGGTCTGCGGGTGCCCCCCCCGCCCCTGCCTGCTTGGGACCACACTGTCTGGGGGGGATGCTCGGGGCGGGGGGGGGCATTAGCGGGTTTGCCCAGCGCCGGCGCTGCTCAGCCGGGTGATAAGGGCCCGGCCACGCAAACACCTCGTTAGTGAACCCATTAGGGAAGGTGCAAAGCCCGTCACCCCCCCGGGAGTTGTGTGTGCACAGGGAGGGGGCACACGGGACATGCATGGAGGAGGGGGGGGCACAAAGCAAACACCGCTCAGATGCCAACTGCGTGCCCAGCGCTGCGCTTCCTGCGTTTGCCCCCTGCTTTCTCCTCCCTCCTTCCCACTGCGCCCCTCTGAAACGGGGGGGACAAACCCCAAAGCTGCTGCTGCTTGGAGCTGCTCGATTCCAGCAGCCCAAACCATGGCGGGGGGGGGGACACACGCACACAGGGGCACCCCAAGCTGCACCCACCCGGCGCCGGAGCCAGACTGCACCGAGGGGGTTGTTTGCTTTGGGGCTGTTGCCCGCAGCGAGGGGAAGGCTGCAATTATGTTAATCCCTTAACCCCTGATTGCCTCCTCCTTCCCCATTAGGTGGGCAAACAGTTTTAGCAGCAGGGCTCATGATAGGCTCCGGGCTACAAATACCCCTTGTGCCCCCGGCCCGGGGCACCCAGCGCCACCGCCAGCAAGCACCATGCCCATGTCCCCGGCCATCCTCATCCTCATCGCCTCGCTCCTGCCCGCGGCCTCCGGGTACCTCTGGGCCTGGATGTACTCGCTGCCCCATCAGCCCCCCGAGGAAGCGGCGCTGGGGAGAAGCGCCAGCCCCGGGGACAAGGCGGAGGAGGTGAGGGATGGGTGCGCGGTGCGATGGGTGCCGCACGGGGAGGGGGGGGGGGGGGTCCTGGGGGGGCAGGAGGAAGCGGGGTAGGGCTGCGGCAGGGTGGGAGCTGGGTTTAGAGCCAGGTGGGAGCAGAGGTGGGTGCAGGAGCAGGAGGTGGCTTTGCCCCTGCGGAGGGAGCAGAGCTGGGTTTGTGTCAGGGTGGGAGCGGGGTCTGCGGCGGGGCTGGAGCTGAGATGGGTGCAGGATCGGGGTTTAAAGGCAGGGTGCGAGCCGGGTGTGCCCGGGATGGGAGCTGGGGCTGGGGGGCTCGGGGGGGGGCAGGAGCAGGAGCTGGGGCTGGGGGGGCTCAGGGGGGGGCACAGGGCAGGAGCCGGGGGGGCTCGGGGAGCACAGGAGCAGGAGCTGGGGCTGGGGGCCTCGGGGGGGGGGGGGCAGGAGCAGGAGCTGGGGGGGCTCGGGGGGGGGCAGGAGCCGGGATTGCAGCGAGGGGGGAGCCGCGTTCCCAACCGGGGCGGGGCCGGCAGGGGGCGCGGGCGCGGCGGGCGGCGCCGGGCGCTCCAGTGGCGCAATCGGTCAGCGCGCGGTACTTATAGGGCAGTACGCGGAGCAATGCCGAGGTTGTGAGTTCGAGCCTCACCTGGAGCAGGACTTTTACGTGCCCCGACAGCCGCCCCCCAACGCCCCCCCCCCAACCCCAACCTCGCTCCTTGCTGCCCGCTCTCGCTTCCATCCCCGCTTTGCTTCGCGATGCGAGAGCAGCTTTTGCCCTGCGCTGCTGCTCCCGGCCTGTCCCGGAGGCAGGGATGAGGATGCGCTATGTGTGTGTGTCCCCACCATAGGCAACAACCTGCGGCCCGGCCACCCCCTGCACCCACGGCCACTTCTGCGACGAGCACTTCGGGCTGTGCCTGCCCGAGCGGCCCGAGGGGCAGTACTGCCGCCGGGACACGCACTGCGCCCGCGGGCTCCTCTGCATGTTCGGCAAGTGCCAGCAGCCCGTGCCCGACGGGCAGGAGGGTGAGCGGGGACCGGGCTTGGACGCGGCCGGGTGTGTGCGTTGGGGGGGACCGGACACGAACATCGCAGCATCACCGCTGCGAGCAGCCGGAGCGGGGCACCCCCTGGTCCAGCTCCATCGCTGTCCGGGACCGGGCCGGGTTCTCCCCTCACCGTGACGCCGTTTCCCCGTCCCCGCAGGAGCGCGGTGCGTGCGGGACGAGGAGTGCGGGGCCGGCGGGTGCTGTGCGCGGGTGCACGGCGAGAGCGTTTGCCAGCGGCGGCTGGAGCGGGGCCGGAGCTGCCACGTCCCCCCCGGGGGGCTCGCCTTCAGCATCAACCAGCTCTGCCCCTGCCAGGAGGGGCTCGTGTGCAGGGCGAGCGCGCCCGTCCGAGAGTGAGTGCGGGGCTACCGGGGAGAGGGGGGACACAAACGGGCAAACGGGGCCGGGAGCGCGGCGCTACCGGTTTGTGCTCCATCTCCGCAGGAAAGCGTTCGAGTACCGGCCGGAGAAGAGCGAGTGGAGGTGCCGGCAGCCCTGAGCCGACGGCTCCCTATTTATTGCCTGTAAATAGCGCCCATCACCGCGGCTTCGGGTCCTCTCACCCCTTGCCCACCCATCCATCCCCCCAGCGTGGAGCCGGGCGGGTCCCAGCTCCATCCGCAGCGGTTCTGGGCACTGCAGAGTTGAGTTGTGTCCGGTCTCAGCTCTGTGTCTGTGTCCCCCGTCCCCCCCCCCCGGCACCAGGCACAGCCATGGGGCAGGTCTCACCGAACTGTTTATTACAAAGAACCAAGCGAGCGGGGCGAGTCCCCCCCCCCCCCAAAAAAAAAACCCCAAACCCCAACAGAATAAATAAATAAAATACACTTTTTTGGGTCTTTTAAATAACGGTTGTGGAGTGACATAAATAGGGGGCATCCACTGCCCATGGGGGGGGCCGGGGGGGGCCCCGCTGCCTGGCGAGCACCAGGGCAGGCAGGTCTCAAAGCACTTGGCAGCAGTGACACTGTGTGACCCCCCCCCAAAAGGGAAACTGAGGCACACATGGGCAGAGGCGGCAGAGTGGGGTGTCGTCCCCCTCCCACCTTGACCCATCCAAAGCTGGAGGGGGGGTCTGGGTAAGGCAGCGACCCCCATAAATGGGGCAAGCCCGGCCCCACGGTGAGGGCTGGAT